>NC_138665.1:20824401-21505106 GCF_964273445.1 Streptopelia decaocto | reverse complement strand
AACCCTAACCCTAACCCTAACCCTAACCCTAACCCTAACCCTAACCCTAACCCTAACCCTAACCCTAACCCTAACCCAACCTAACCCACCCTAACCCTAACCCTAACCCTAACCCTAACCCTAACCCTAACCCTAACCCTAACCCTAACCCTAACCCAAACCCTAACCCTAACCCTAACCCTAACCCTAACCCTAACCCTAACCCTAACCCTAACCCTAACCCTAACCCTAACCCTAACCCTAACCCTAACCCTAACCCTAACCCTAACCCTAACCCTAACCCTAACCCTAACCCTAACCCTAACCCTAACCCTAACCCTAACCCTAACCCTAACCCTAACCCTAACCCTAACCCTAACCCTAACCCTAACCCTAACCCTAACCCTAACCCTACCCACCCTAACCCTAACCCTAACCCTAACCCTAACCCTAACCCTAACCCTAACCCTAACCCTAACCCTAACCCTAACCCTAACCCTAACCCTAACCCTAACCCTAACCCTAACCCTAACCCTAACCCTAACCCTAACCCTAACCCTAACCCTAACCCTAACCCTAACCCTAACCCTAACCCTAACCCTAACCCTAACCCTAACCCCTAACCCTAAACCCTAACACCTAACCCTAACCCTAACCCTAACCCTAACCCTAACCCTAACCTAACCCTAACCCTAACCCTAACCCTAACCCTAACCCTAACCCTAACCCTAACCCTAACCCTAACCCTAACCCTAACCCTAACCCTAACCCTAACCCTAACCCTAACCCTAACCCTAACCCTAACCCTAACCCTAACCCTAACCCTAACCCTAACCCTAACCCTAACCCTAACCCTAACCCTAACCCTAACCCTAACCCTAACCCTAACCCTAACCCTAACCCTAACCCTAACCCTAACCCTAACCCTAACCCTAACCCTAACCCTAACCCTAACCCTAACCCTAACCCTAACCCTAACCCTAACCCTAACCCTAACCCTAACCCTAACCCTAACCCTAACCCTAACCCTAACCCTAACCCTAACCCTAACCCTAACCCGACACCCTAACCCTAACCCTAACCCTAACCCTAACCCTAACCCTAACCCTAACCCTAACCCTAACCCTAACCCGACACCCTAACCCTAACCCGACACCCTAACCCTAACCCTAACCCTAACCCTAACCCTAACCCTAACCCTAACCCTAACCCTAACCCTAACCCTAACCCTAACCCTAACCCTAACCCTAACCCGACACCCTAACCCTAACCCGACACCCTAACCCTAACCCTAACCCTAACCCTAACCCTAACCCTAACCCTAACCCGACACCCTAACCCTAACCCTAACCCTAACCCTAACCCTAACCCTAACCCTAACCCTAACCCTAACCCTAACCCTAACCCTAACCCTAACCCTAACCCTAACCCTAACCCTAACCCTAACCCTAACCCTAACCCTAACCCTAACCCGACACCCTAACCCTAACCCTAACCCTAACCCTAACCCTAACCCTAACCCTAACCCTAACCCTAACCCTAACCCTAACCCTAACCCTAACCCTAACCCTAACCCTAACCCTAACCCTAACCCTAACCCTAACCCTAACCCTAACCCTAACCCTAACCCTAACCCTAACCCTAACCCTAACCCTAACCCTAACCCGACACCCTAACCCTAACCCTAACCCGACACCCTAACCCTAACCCTAACCCGACACCCTAACCCTAACCCTAACCCGACACCCTAACCCTAACCCTAACCCGACACCCTAACCCGACACCCTAACCCTAACCCGACACCCTAACCCGACACCCTAACCTGACACCCTAACCCGACACCCTAACCCGACACCCTAACCCGACACCCTAACCCGACACCCTAACCCGACACCCTAACCCGACACCCTAACCCTAACCCGACACCCTAACCCTAACCCTAACCCGACACCCTAACCCTAACCCTAACCCGACACCCTAACCCTAACCCGACACCCTAACCCTAACCCTAACCCGACACCCTAACCCTAACCCTAACCCGACACCCTAACCCTAACCCTAACCCTAACCCTAACCCGACACCCTAACCTGACACCCTAACCATAAGCTGAGACTGTAAGCTGACACTGTAATTGTAAGATGATAGTGTAAAGTGTAACAGTAATGTGACATTTCAAGTGTGAACTGATAATGTAAGATGAGTGTGTAAGTGTGAAGTGGCATCCTATTATAATATGGTTTTTGTTAATTGAATGTTTAATGCACTAGGTTGTGTGTAGTAATTATTGTATTGTGGTAATTGGAATGTATATATAAAGTCTTTGGGTTAGTGAAAATGTTAGCATGGTATGTGCTGTCATTGTTGTCATTATGTTAGCGTAGTGAGTGTAAGTGTTAGTGTTGCAGTTATGTTGTTTGTCTGCATGTGTCCTTGTGTGTGTAGGTGTGTTCTGTGAGGTGTAAGTGTAATTGTAGTTGTATTTGGAAGTTTGATGTGTTAGTTCATATTTTTTGTGTAGGTGTTTGTGATGTGTGTTATTTGTGCTGTAGGTGATAAGTGATGGGTGTTATTTGTTGGTGTTTGTGTATATGTGTTATGTGTGTTGACCTTTGATCCTAATTTGCATATATGGTGTCTTTTGGTGCATTTGTTTTTCTGGTTTTTTTTTTTTGGTTTTATTGGTGTAGGTGTTGTGGTATGGTGTTGTCATGTGGAGTGAGAAAAAAAATTTTTGCCTAATTTGCATATTTAATGACCTCATTTGCATAATTGGTTTTTAATTTGCATGACCAGGGGAGTAGTCCCTAATTAATGTTGTGGTTTGTTTTGCTGATTAATTAGGGAGTACTCCTCTGGCCATGCAAATGTTTTTTTGTGGGGGCCCATATGGTGTATGTATATTGTCTATAAAAAGAATAAAAATAATAAGTCTGGTGCAGCAGTAGGGCTTTGGATGCTCAAGGGGAGTACTTGATTTTTTTTTTTTTTTTTTTTTTCCTCCCCTTGAGCATCCAAAGCCCTACTGCTGCATGTGAAAAAAGCAATAACTTTTGGTTAGTTTTAATAAAACCCAACTACCTGCCATCCAAAACAAACTCTACCATAACAGCACACTCAACCACATTCAACATGAACCATCACTCTACTCAAAGTCCAGGACACACACACAACACAAAGTCCAGCATGCACACAAGACAGAGACAGAGACAAAGTCCAGCATGTACACAAGACAGAGACAGAGACAAAGTCCAGCACACACACACACACCAGACAGAGACAAAGTCCAGCATTCAAACAGAACACAAAGTCCACCATGCACACAACACAGAGACACAGACAAAGTCCAGCACACACACAACACAGAGACAAAGACAAAGTCCACCATGCACACAACACAGAGACACAGACAAAGTCCAGCACACACACAACACAGAGACAAAGACAAAGTCCACCATGCACACAACACAGAGACACAGACAAAGTCCAGCACACACACAACACAGAGACAAAGACAAAGTCCAGCACACACACAACACAGAGACACAGACAAAGTCCAGCACACACACAAGACACAGAGACACAGACAAAGTCCAGCACACACACAAGACACAGAGACACAGACAAAGTCCAGCACACACACAACACAGAGACAAAGACAAAGTCCAGCACACACACAAGACACAGAGACACAGACAAAGTCCAGCACACACACAAGACACAGAGACACAGACAAAGTCCAGCACACACACAAGACACAGAGACACAGACAAAGTCCAGCACACACACAAGACACAGACAAAGTCCAGCACACACACACACACACAAGACACAGACAAAGTCCAGCACACACACACACACAAGACACAGACAAAGTCCAGCACACACACACAAGACACAGACAAAGTCCAGCACACACACACACAAGACACAGACAAAGACAAAGACAAAGTCCAGCACACACACACACACAACACAGACAAAGACAAAGACAAAGTCCAGCACACACTCACCTGCACGATCCACACGCTCTCAAACTTGGGTACGTGCACCAAACATCCAGCTGTCGCTCCACTCGAACCGAAAAAAAGACGCCGGACAACAAAAGGTATGTCTGCTTTATTAGCTTTGTGGTGGCCCTTAGGTAGGACCTACCTCTTCAAACCAAACATTACAACATCTTAACCAACTATTTATTTAATCTAAGCCAACAGATTACAAACATGCTTACTTTACACTGTTCCATGGTCACAGTTTTCATAACCTGAAAAACTCCTCCTTATTACAGCTTTTAAACATAATGTATCACAATGCATAAGGCAACAGAGAACGCGATCACTTCAGGTGCATGGCCGTTACAGCGTTTCTCGCCCGAGGGCAAACCTTAAACAGACTCTCGGTTCCCGCGTGCGTTTCACCGCGCGGCGGAACCGACTCCTCACCCTTACGGCCCTTTTACGTCGTTTCATCGTAAGTGACGGCCCAAATATCAAACACGCACCTTTACTACATATTGAAGGTATTACAATGATTACACATTTGAGGTAGTACAATTATAACAACACAGAAAATCCAACTCATCTTTCTCACATCCCATTACAGAGGATAACATGCTCCTATCACAACCCTGTCCCTGTCCTCAGCCATTTACTCACCCTGCTCCTGGGCCGATCAAAAGCACCTTCCTGGGACCTTTCCCTAAACGGGCCTCCTGACAAGGACCGACCGTGGCCACGATCCAGAACGGGCATCACCAAAAAGGCTGTTCCTGGGAGCCTCGATGATAACCCTGCCTCTGAAACCACCATCCCAGACTGACCTGAATCTGAACATTGTCAGGTAACATGACTGCACCGAGCAGTGTGGACCTAGGATAGAACAGGCTCCTGAGGGCGGTGGACAGACACATGGGTAGGGAATCCCCTGGCTGGGGTTTTTGTAATCTATTTTATTTTTTCTTTTTTTTTTCCTTTTCAGGTAAATTAAAAAAACCTACAACCCAAAAACACAATCATACCATATCACACAGCCAAACCGCACCACTCACTCAGATACCAAACCCACCATGTGCTCGCTCTGCAGCCGTTCTCCCAGCTCGTACCCTCGCCCCGTGTCTGCATCGCCCCTCGGGAACGCCGTTCCCGGGAGCCTCTAAACCCTCCCTGCCTGCCAAAACCCCGGCCTGACAGCCACCCGCATCCAAACCTTGGCGACAAACGTCACCTCACAGAGCGGCCGGGACCAGGGGAAAAAAAACCCAGCTGGGGGAAAAAAAAAAAATCCCCCAGCTGGGGTTTTTTTATTCTATTTTAAATTGAGCTGAAAGAGAAAAACCATTAACCTGCAAAGAAACAAATACAGGACCAAAACACAATCATTCCAACTCACACAGCTAACCACACTGCTCCTACGCCTACCGACACCACCACACACTCACACCACAGCCATTCTCTGCCATTCTCCCCGTGCGCCGTGACCCCTTCTCCCCGTGGCCCCTCAGGAACGCCGTTCCCGGGAGCCTCGAAAATGACCCTGCCTGCCAAAACCCCGGCCCGACGGGCGCCCGCGTCCGAACCTTGGCGACGAACGTCGCCTCGCGGAGCGGCCGGGACCGGGGAAAAAAAAACCCAGCCAGGGGAAAAAAAAAAAAATCCCCCAGCTGGGGTTTTTTTATTCTATTTTAAATTGAGCTGAAATGGAAAAACCATTAACCTGCAAAGAAACAAATACAGGACCAAAACACAATCATTCCAACTCACACAGCTAACCACACTGCTCCTACGCCTACCGACACCACCACACACTCACACCACAGCCATTCTCTGCCATTCTCCCCGTGCGCCGTGACCCCTTCTCCCCGTGGCCCCTCAGGAACGCCGTTCCCGGGAGCCTCGAAAATGACCCTGCCTGCCAAAACCCCGGCCCGACGGGCGCCCGCGTCCGAACCTTGGCGACGAACGTCGCCTCGCGGAGCGGCCCGGACCGGGGAAAAAAAAACCCAGCCAGGGGAAAAAAAAAAAATCCCCCAGCTGGGGTTTTTTTATTCTATTTTAAATTGAGCTGAAATGGAAAAACCATTAACCTGCAAAGAAACAAATACAGGACCAAAACACAATCATTCCAACTCACACAGCTAACCACACTGCTCCTACGCCTACCGACACCACCACACACTCACACCACAGCCATTCTCTGCCATTCTCCCCGTGCGCCGTGACCCCTTCTCCCCGTGGCCCCTCAGGAACGCCGTTCCCGGGAGCCTCGAAAATGACCCTGCCTGCCAAAACCCCGGCCCGACGGGCGCCCGCGTCCGAACCTTGGCGACGAACGTCGCCTCGCGGAGCGGCCGGGACCGGGGAAAAAAAAACCCAGCCAGGGGAAAAAAAAAAAAATCCCCCAGCTGGGGTTTTTTTATTCTATTTTAAAGTTTAAATTGAGCTGAAATGAAAAAAACATTAACCTGCAATGACAAAAACCCACAACCCCAAAACACAATCGTACCAGATCACACAGCCAAACCGCACCACTCACTCAGACACCTAACCCACCACGTGCTCTCCCGGCAGCCATTCTCCCGGCTCGTGCCCTCACCCTGCATCTGCGTCGCCCCTCGGGAACACCGTTCCCGGGAGCCTCTAAACGCTCCCTGCCTGCCAAAACCCCGGCCCGACAGGCGCCCATGTCCGAACCTTGGCAACGAACGTCGCCTCACAGAGCGGCCGGGACCGGGGAAAAAAAAAACCCAGCCGGGGGAAAAAAAAAAAAAATCCCCCGGCTGGGGTTTTTTTATTCTATTTTAAAGTTTAAATTGAGCTGAAAGGGAAAAACCATTAACCTGCCAGAACAAATAACTACAACCCCAAAACACAATATTACCACATCACACAACATTAACACACCACTCATTCGCCTACCGACACCACCGCACACATTCTCTGCCCTTCTCCCCCTGGGCCTTCACCCCGTCTCCGCGTCACCCCTCGGAAACGCCGTTCCTGCCGCCCTCAAACTCACCCCGCCCAGCTAAACCCCGGTCCCATCCGGACACGAGTCCGTATATTGGGGATTAATGTCGCCTCGTGGAGCCACCGGGACCGGGGGAAAAAACCTGGACGGGGGGGGTAAAACCCTCCAGCTGGGGCTTTTTCTATTCTTTACCTTTGGAATTTACCTGAAAAGGAAAAAAATTTGAACGTCCAAGGAAAAAAAAACGTTAAACCCCAAGCTACATTCGCTCGAGGTTTCACGCTATCCCAACGTGCTGCACGTCATCTACCGCACCGACCCTCTTAAGTACCTGCCTCGACCTAATTGTCAGGAAAGGAAAACAGTTTGCACTTAATTCCCTTGCCATCCTTCATATAGTTCTTGACCACGGTGACCTATTCTTCCACGGCTTCCCGATCGTGACGTCGTGGAATGTAATGGTGAGGGACGCTATTGCTTGCTAAGTGGACAAAATATGCCGAACAAAATCAGCTGGAACTTCATTCACATTGATTTCTACATGGACGGGAGATGCCAAAGGCTACAGGGAGGCCTTTCCGTTGAGTCGTGAGGTTCAAATGGACCCCCTTGCTTTCTAAACTCCTCCAAGAGGGGAGTCTAGGTGCGGCTGGATCCGAACTTAGCCCCACGCCGGATCTACGGTTTGGCTCCCGGACTCACAGGGGACAGGGGAAACACCTAAGATATTATATTTACATACAGCCAAAGGATTGTACGTGTACACCTCATTCCTTATATCACTCAGCCTGAACTTCAAAATTGCATGGCTCTACACCTCAACGTCCCTACCTCCCTTCCGGGGGCGTGGGGACGGGTGGGTTGGGGTCTAAATCCTTGATCTATTGGGGCAAACTCTCAGGCAAAAACCGTGTAAATAACTAACCAAACAGAACAGTACGGCGGGAAGGCTGACTGGAGCTGCTGCTTCTGCTTAAGTCCCAGCCAAGCATAGAAATCCCTGGGTATTGATACCCTTACAAACTATTCACCCACCCCTCTACACTGTGATTCGGGCCAATAGCAATAGCTGAGTCTGTGGTCTTCTTGCTTCTCATGGATCCTTTGCGCTGACCTCGGACCAGACTTGGCTCCGCGCAGCTGTAGATTTTGTTTATGGTCCGTAGGAGCTTCCTTCCAGCCTTGACTGTGGCGTTTTCACTGAAAGAAGCCTATTTCTTCAAAAACGTGTAAAGCGGGCCTTATCTCACAAGTGTTGATCAGAGTCTGTAGCTGCTTTGGTTACCATGAAAAAAGGCTATAACTGAGGGTTACATAGCCTAACAAAATGCCTTTTTATAAGTAAGTGACCCAATTTGACAATGTGATCACCTGCAAAGGAAAGAAAAAAAAAAGATGTCATTAAAACACGCTTCATCACTGAAAAAACAGCACACTACAGAAAACACTAGTGAACAATGTTCTTAGTAACAACTGCAAAACACCACTGAAAGGACTATCGACTCCCCTGCCCACAGCTACTCCATCCCACATGACTGCACAACCTCTGCCTACGCAATTTAACACGTCAGCAGATTAACTGGGGACTCCCAGACCTCCGCCCACCCGCCCCAGACTCCACATGTCCGGGCAGAGCAGCTCCAGCCAAACGCGCACGTGCGCAGACAGACGCTCCACAGCATGTTATGGACCACACGATGGCAACGGCACCGACAACTCCCAACGATGAGAATGACTCCAAACCAGACGCACATTGATCAAAATAACCTGCAGGGAGGCACTGGTGCGGCAAGGAGCCTCCACTGCGACCCCAGAAAACAAAGGAGCTGAAAGTCAGGGCCCCTTATGAGACGGCGGCGCTGGCGCAAACACACACAGAGACGGCGGCGCTGGCGCAAACACACACAGAGACAGCGGCGCTGGCGCAAACACACACAGAGACAGCGGCGCTGGCGCAAACACACACAGAGACAGCGGCGCTGGCGCAAACACACACAGAGACAGCGGAACGGCTTAAAAACTTCAAGATGCTGGGAAGAAGTGCCAGTCCCTGAGACTGGATGGGTAGAGAGCAGAGCTGCCGACGCAGCCCTCAACAACACCAACTGACCAGAAACATCCAAAACACAATGACCTGCCACGCTTTCAGCTGCTGATATGGGAAAACCAGCACCCAATTGGCGCTACGCCAATCAGCACCGGCATTCCAGATCCCGGGACGGCACCCGAGACGCCTTTCATGTCCCTCGAACGCAACAAGAGCCCAGGATCATCTGACAAGCGCAAGGCAGGCTTCCCGAACTACACCACAACGCAGACACAGGCTGGAGCTGCCCTGCCCGGCACACGCTGGCGTCGCACGGGAAAGGTCCCCGGGCCCTTCACCTGCCCAAAGGGGACTGTTCCTGGATAGCCCTTGCCCCGAACAGAACATTACCCCCCTCCCTGCGGTTCCCAGCCCCTTCCCAGGCCCCCAGCCTCCACTTAGCTTTCAGAGGGCCAAGAGACCGAATCCATCTTCAACGGATGAAAACGCCACGTGCGCTGACGGGGATATTCCAGCATCGCCAGGTTCCTCCTGAACATCTACAGCAACACGAGAAAACACAACCTCACTAAGCAGAGAGAGCACACAGTATAAAGGCACAAGGCACATCTTCCCACTGACAACACGCAATGACCCACCTGCTTACGGCACACGGCTCGCCTCCTGCGTCGCCCCTTCTGTGCCAGGTTGTCCCTCTGCACCTGAAATCAAGTTATTCAACAAGTCACCCAGATGCTCATCAACAGCTTGACCATCCCACAGGTCTGCTTTCTGTTTAGGAATCCCACCAGAAGCTCTAATTGAGTCTCTAAAACACTGCGGAAGGGACAGTCCGCTCCCCTGCCCACAGCTACTCCATCCCAGACGACTGCACCACCTTGGCCTGCGCAGTTTAACACGTCCACAGATCAACCGTGCACCCCTAGAGCTCCGTCCACCCACCCCTGACTCCACGCCTCCGGGCAGAGCAGCTCCAGCCAAAGGTGCACGTGCGCACACAGACACACCTCAGAACATGATCGACAACACATCAACAGCGCCAAAAACGCTCTATAACAAGAACGACTCCAAACCAGAGACTGCATCGATCAAAAGAACCTGCAGGGAGGCAGCGGTGAGGCGAGGAGCCTCTACTGCAACCCCAGAAAAAAATAAGAGCTGAACATCACGGCCTCTTATGAGACGGCGGCGCTGGCGCAAACACACAGAGACGGCGGCAAGACTAAGAACTTCTTCCCAGCATCTTGAAGTGCCAGTCCCTGAGACTGGATGGGTAGAGAGCAGAGCTGCTGATGATGCAGCCCAGAACAACACCATAAATCACAACTGACCAGAAACATCCGAAATGCAAACACCATCCACACTTTTGGCTGATGACACAAGAATCCAGGACCCAATTGGCACCAAGCCAATTGGCACTGGCATCCAGATCCCGGGATGGCACCCGAGATGCACGTTGTGCCCCTTGAGCACAACGAGACCCCAGGATCGTCTGACAGGCGCAAGGCAGGCTTCCCGAACTACACAACGCAGACACAGGCTGGAGCTGCCCTGCCCGGCACACGCTGGCGTCGCTCTGTAAAGTTCCCTGGTCCCTTAACCTGCCCAAAGGGGACTGTTCCTGGATGGCCCTTTCCATTACCAGAACTTTACCCCCATCCCTGTGATTCCCAGCCCCTTCCCAGCACCCGTGCCTCCACTTAGCTTTCAGAGGGCCAAGAGACCGAATCCATCTTCAACGGATGAAAACGCCACGTGTGCTAACGGGGATCTTCCTGCATCGCCAGGTTCCACTTCAATGTCTACAGGAACCCCTAGGAAACAGAGAAACGACCAAGCTCAGCGAGAGCCACACGGCACAGCTTCCCTCTGGTGCCATGCAACAACCCACCTGCTTATGGCGCACGGCTCGCCTCCTCCATCGCTCTTCCGGGCCAAGTTGTCCCTCTGCACCTGAAATCAAGGTATTCAACAAGTCACCCAGATGATCATCAACAGCTTGACCATCCCACAGGTCTGCTTTCTGTTTAGGAATCCCACCAGAAGCTCTAATTGAGTCTCTAAAACACTGCGGAAGGGACAGTCCGCTCCCCTGCCCACAGCTACTCCATCCCAGATGACTGCACCACCTTGGCCTGCGCAGTTTAACACGTCCACAGATCAACCGTGCACCCCTAGAGCTGCGTCCACCCACCCCTGACTCCACGCCTCCGGGCAGAGCAGCTCCAGCCAAAGGTGCACGTGCGCACACAGACACACCTCAGAACATGATCGACAACACATCAACAGCACCAAAAACGCTCTATAACAAGAACGACTCCAAACCAGAGACTGCATCGATCAAAAGAACCTGCAGGGAGGCAGCAGTGAGGCGAGGAGCCTCTACTGCAACCCCAGAAAAAAATAAGAGCCGAACATCACGGCCTCTTATGAGACGGCGGCGCTGGCGCAAACACACAGAGACGGCGGCAAGACTAAGAACTTCTTCCCAGCATCTTGA
Organism: Streptopelia decaocto; assembly: GCF_964273445.1. Taxonomy (NCBI): domain Eukaryota; kingdom Metazoa; phylum Chordata; class Aves; order Columbiformes; family Columbidae; genus Streptopelia; species Streptopelia decaocto. Next base: position 21,493,616 of record NC_138665.1, on the reverse strand, counting down.
AGTGCCAGTCCCTTAGACTGGATGGGTAGAGAGCAGAGCTGCTGATGATGCAGCCCAGAACAACACCATAAATCACAACTGACCGGAAACATCCGAAATGCAAACACCATCCACACTTTTGGCTGATGACACAAGAATCCAGGACCCAATTGGCACCAAGCCAATTGGCACTGGCATCCAGATCCCGGGATGGCACCCGAGATGCACGTTGTGCCCCTTGAGCACAACGAGACCCCAGGATCGTCTGACAGGCGCAAGGCAGGCTTCCCGAACTACACAACGCAGACACAGGCTGGAGCTGCTCTGCCCGGCACACGCTGGCGTCGCTCTGTAAAGTTCCCTGGTCCCTTAACCTGCCCAAAGGGGACTGTTCCTGGACGGCCCTTTCCCTTACCAGAACTTTACCCCCATCCCTGTGATTCCCAGCCCCTTCCCAGCACCTGTGCCTCCACTTAGCTTTCAGAGGGCCAAGAGACTGAATCCATCTTCAACAGATGAAAACGCCACGTGTGCTAACGGGGATCTTCCTGCATCGCCAGGTTCCACTTCAATGTCTACAGGAAACCCTAGGAAACAGAGAAACGACCAAGCTCAGCGAGAGCCACACGGCACAGCTTCCCTCTGGTGCCACGCAACAACCCACCTGCTTATGGCGCACGGCTCGCCTCCTCCGTCGCTCTTCCGGGCCAAGTTGTCCCTCTGCACCTGAAATCAAGGTATTCAACAAGTCACCCAGATGATCATCAACAGCTTGACCATCCCACAGGTCTGCTTTCTGTTTAGGAATCCCACCAGAAGCTCTAATTGAGTCTCTAAAACACTGCGGAAGGGACAGTCCGCTCCCCTGCCCACAGCTACTCCATCCCAGATGACTGCACCACCTTGGCCTGCGCAGTTTAACACGTCCACAGATCAACCGTGCACCCCTAGAGCTCCGTCCACCCACCCCTGACTCCACGCCTCCGGGCAGAGCAGCTCCAGCCAAATGCGCACGTGCGCACACAGACGCACCTCAGAACATGATCGACAACACATCAACAGCACCAAAAACGCTCTATAACAAGAACGACTCCAAACCAGAGACTGCATCGATCAAAAGAACCTGCAGGGAGGCAGCGGTGAGGCGAGGACTCTCTACTGCAACCCCAGAAAAAAATAAGAGCCGAACATCACGGCCCCTTATGAGATGGCGGCGCTGGCGCAAACACACAGAGACGGCGGCGCTGGCGCAAACACACGAGGCTGCTGCAAGACTAAGAACTTCTTCCCAGCATCTTGAAGTGCCAGTCCCTTAGACTGGATGGGTAGAGAGCAGAGCTGCTGATGATGCAGCCCAGAACAACACCATAAATCACAACTGACCGGAAACATCCGAAATGCAAACACCATCCACACTTTTGGCTGATGACACAAGAATCCAGGACCCCATTGGCACCAAGCCAATTGGCACTGGCATCCAGATCCCGGGATGGCACCCGAGATGCACGTTGTGCCCCTTGAGCACAACGAGACCCCAGGATCGTCTGACAGGCGCAAGGCAGGCTTCCCGAACTACACAACACAGACACAGGCTGGAGCTGCCCTGCCCGGCACACGCTGGCGTCGCACTGTGAAATTCCCTGGTCCCTTCACCTGCCCAAAGGGGACTGTTCCTGGACGGCCCTTTCCCTTACCAGAACTTTACCCCCATCCCTGCAGTTCCCAGCCCGTTCCCAGCCCCCCAGCCTCCACTTAGCTTTCAGAGGGCCAAGAGACCGAATCCATCTTCAACGGATGAAAACGCCACGTGCGCTGACTGGGATCTTCCAGCATCGCCGGGTTCCTCTTCAGCGTCTGCAGGAACACCTAGGAAACAGAGAAACAACCAAGCTCAGCGAGAGCCACATGGCACAGCTTCCCTCTGGCGCCACGCACCGACCCACCTGCTTATGGCGCGCGGCTCGCCTCCTCCGTCGCTCTTCCGGGCCAAGTCGTCCCTCTGCACCTGAAATCAAGGTATTCAACAAGTCACCCAGATGATCATCAACAGCTTGACCATTCCACAGGTCTGCTTTCTGTTTAGGAATCCCACCAGAAGCTCGAATTGAGTCTCTAAAACACTGCGGAAGGGACAGTCCGCTCCCCTGCCCACAGCTACTCCATCCCAGATGACTGCACCACCTTGGCCTGCGCAGTTTAACACGTCAACAGATCAACCGTGCACCCCTAGAGCTCCGTCCACCCACCCCTGACTCCACGCCTCCGGGCAGAGCAGCTCCCAGCCAAAGGCGCACGTGCGCAGACAGACACCTCAGAACGTTATAGACAACACATCAACAGCACCAAAAACGCTCTATAACAACAACGACTCCAAACCAGACTGCATCGATCAGAAGAACCTGCAGGGAGGCAGCGGTGAGGCGAGGAGTCTCTACTGCAACCCCAGAAAAAAGAGAAAAAAGAGCCGAACGGCACGGCCGCTTAGGAGACGGCGGCGCTGGCGCAAACACACAGAGACGGCGGCGCTGGCGCAAACACACAGAGACGGCACAAATACAAGAAGCTGCTGCAAGACTTAAAACCTTCAAGATGCTGGGAAGAAGTGCCAGTCCCTTAGACTGGATGGGTAGAGAGCAGAGCTGCTGTTACAGCCAGAACTACACCGTAAAACACAACTGACCGAAAATGTTCAAGATGCAAGAACCGTGCACCCTTTCGGCTGCCGATACAAGAAAACCGGCAGCCGATTGGTGCTACGCCGATCGGCACCGGCTTTCCAGACCCCGGGATGGCGCTTGAAATGACTTTCGTGCCCCTGGAGCGCAATGATACCCCAGGATCGTCTGACAGGCGCAAGGCAAGCTTCCCAAACTACGCGACAACAGACACAGACTGGAGCTGCCCTGCCCGGCACACGCTGGCATGGCACCGTAAAGTTCCCTGACCCCATTTATCTGCCCAAAGGGGACTGCTCCTGTGCTGCCCTTTTCTGCCTGAGAACTTTAAACCCTCCCTGCAATTCCCAGCCCCTTCCCAGCCCTCGTGCCTCCACTTAACTTTTAGAGGGCCAAGGGACCGAATCCATCTTCAGAGGAAAACGCGACGTGGGCTAACGGAGATCGTCCTGCAGTTGTCGCTTTCTCCATCGTCACTTACAATAAGGAAAGCAAGGACATGTGTACGATTAGGCACCCAAATATTTGTCGGTAGTAGCCCTTGAGTCATTGCTTACCTTGGCTGAGCTCAGGGAGGTACATTTGAATGATCTACCAGAGGCTGCTGCATGCTGCAAAGGTTCTAGAGACAAGACACTCTTCTAGGAGAGGAGATTATATTAACAGCGATTAATACAGCAATACAAACCAAAACACAACACTCCATCTTCATCATAGCCAGGAACTACTGGAAAATGCAAAGCACCTGGAACTGAATCAACAAATGAAACATAATGACAAACAACCTTTCTACTACAGCTGCTACTAAACCTTAGCTGCGCCCGAAGCTCTTACCTCAAAGGCACACCTCCGCTGCTCCTAAGACGTCTGCCCACGTAGCTTCACCAGCTCAAAAGCTGCCGACTGCCAAAGGAGCGACAGAGAACCAGCACCAAAGCGGTCCCGGAGCAGAATGATCTCCCTAGCCGGGGACTGGGGCTTAAATACCCTGAGCCCCGCCCACCCCTTCCCACTATCCCCTGGGAAAGGGGAGGGATCAATCACCCCAGGCCCCACCCACCACTCATCAAATTACCTGGAATCTCATTTGAAGTGACAGCACCTGCACTTCATTACTGCTATTGCAACTACAATGAGACTCAGTATGGATGTCAACTAAGATTTTCTAGGGAGCAGATAAAAAATGAGATACTATAACCAACGCGCCATCTTCATCATAGTCAGGAATTACTGGAAAAGGGAAAGCAGCTGGAACTGAATCAACAAATGAAACATAATGACAAACAACCTTTCTACTACAGCTGCTACTAAACCTTAGCTGCACCCGAAGCTCTTACCTCAAAGGCACACCTCCGCTGCTCCTAAGACATCTGCCCACGTAGCTTCACCAGCTCAAAAGCTGCCGACTGCCAAAGGAGCAACAGAGAACCAGCACCGAAGCGGTCCCGGAGCAGAATGAGCTCCCTAGCCGGGGACTGGGGCTTAAATACCCTGAGCCCCGCCCACCCCTTCCCACTATCCCCTGGGAAAGGGGAGGGATCAATCACCCCAGGCCCCACCCACCACTCTTATCAAATTACCTGGAATCTCACCTAAAGTGACAGCACCTGCACTTCATTACTGCTATTGCAACTACAATGAGACTGAATACAGATTTCAACTTAGATTTTTCTAGGGAGTAGATAGAAAATCAGATATAATAGTAAAATTGTGTATTGAAATTTCCTATAAAAGGGGTCAAAGGTCACTGTCAAATGTCAGAGGTCAGCACTGAAGGGTTAGAAGTCAAGAGGCATATGTCAAGGATCAAAAGTCAAGGGTCATACCTCAAAGATCACATGCACATGGTCAGGGAATCACACTCAAAATGCAGGGGTCAAAAGCCTAGTATCAGAGATTCACTGTCTAAAGTGGAAGGACATGAGAGCAAAGGGCCCCAAGAGTCAAAGGTCACCAGAGGTCAAAAGGTCACCAGAGGTCAAAAAGGTCACTCAAGGTCAAAAGGTCACTCGAGGTCAAAAGGTCACCAGAGGTCAAAAGATCACTCGAGGTCAAAAGGTCACCAGAAGTCAAAAGGTCACTCGAGGTCAAAAGGTCACCGAGGTCAAAAGTCACCAAAGGTCAAAAGGTCACTCGAGATCAAAGGGTCAGCAGAGGTCAAACGGTCACCAGAGGTCAAAAGGTCAGCATAGGTCAAAAGGTCACCAGAGGTCAAAGGTCACCAAAGGTCAAAAGGTCACCCGAGGTCAAAAGGTCACCAGAGGACAAAGGGTCACCAGAGGTCAAACGGTCACTCGAGGTCAAAAGGTCACCCGAGGTCAAAGGGTCACTCGAGGTCAAAAGGTCACCAAAGGTCAAACGGTCACTCGAGGTCAAAAGGTCACCGAAGGTCAAAGGGTCACAAGAGGTCAAAGGTCACTCGAGGACAAAAGGTCAGCAGATGTCAAAAGGTCACCAGAGGTCAAAGGTCACCAAAGGTCAAAAAGTCACCCGAGGTCAAAAGGTCACCAGAGGTCAAAAGGTCACTCGAGGTCAAAGGTCAGAGCAGCCCCACCCCCCCACGCCCCCCCCCCCTTGACTCCCAAAGACCGGGGTCCCCATGACATCCTTAGTGTGTCCCCTATCCACTATACACCCCCCCCCCCCCCCACTTCGCTTTCAACACCAGGGATGGGGCTGTGTCCCCAAACAGCATCCTGGCCCTGTCCCCCAGAGAGCAGCGACAGCAGTAAAATCCATCACTGTAATGGAATGGGGGGGTGGGCAAGGGGTGAGCCCCCTGCGAGGGTGAAAAAATCATGGACTCCACAGGATCCCATATGAATTCAAGCGAAGCCATTTATTACAGAAATAAGCCTCCTTATATATGCGGTTATTTCTTGATCACGCGTCCACGCTCCAACCGTGCGTTAGCTGATTGGATATCGTCTATGTTCAACAGCTGTCCACGTGCCTGAGTCTCGCTGTTGATAGGTCTATGGATTTACGTTGTGTTTTCGGCTTTCCGAGGTGGCCTTGAAATTCCTGGGGGGCCTGGCTAGTTCAGTAACAAATCTCCATCTCATAGAAACCCATCCACACATTGACTTCAAAAAAAAAATCCCTCAAATCTCTCATAACTCCCCTTTTGGTTCTTGAACCGGCCAGGCCTTGTTTACAACGCCCTGATTCATCTTTGTCATAGTAGAATTAGGGTTTTGACAAACGGTTTAATATCATTATTTACAATTATATGTAATGCAGTTGTGCTGCAGCATACAACATATGATTAATAAGTACGGCTTATTTCAAACTAAAACAGCATGTTAAAAGTTTGTCTATCTTATAAGATCAAACAGCTACCCACCTATTTCCAAAGTACTATGAGAGAATGTGTCATATTAACTTGTCTGATCCTTCGGAAACTATTCAAATTCTTCACAACTGTGACCTAGTGTTAAAAGGAAAAGACCTACGGGGAATAGGGTGGCGTGGGAAACGCAGCATCTGCGGAAGAAAAAGTAATAGTGAAAAGTATTCTGCGGCTGGCTGCACGAACAGGAAGATTTTTGGAAAAAGGCGCGGTGGGGCGTCTTTTACTATTGGCCCGGCGGAAGGGGTGTGTCCGATCGACGGATGGATTTTTTTTCTCCCGGTACATGGGAGGAGATCGGGACTGAACTGTGGGAAACGGTCACCAGGGGGAGACGCGAGGCTCGCGCCCTCGCCGGACCCTGGCGGGGGGAGGTCAGTCGGCCGATGGAGGATGTCTCGGGGGAGCCGGAAGCGTGTGCCATCCCCTCGGAGCCACCTGCCATGGGCTGCCCCTGCTCTGAGAACTCTGAAAAATTGATACCCCTGGTGTGTCCCGTATCTCATTTGCAGTTCTGGAGCGGAGAGCAAATTATACCCTCTGCACCCTTTGAGCCGTTGCCTGCCTATGAAGATGAACGGCAGCGACCGGCAAGTTTTGATGAGCCGGGACGAGTTAATCCAGCTGACGTGCCTTTGCCGGAGAACCTGATGGAACGCCGGGATGGAGCGCCGCAGAATCGCCCTGACTTCTGGGAGGAGATCCGTGTGCAGACCCTGAGTGACTTACTGAAACGGCAGGAGAGCCAGATGCAGGAAGTTTTAAAAGCTAAGAAACCATTAGATGGCAGTAATGGCAAAACTGCGTGGTTTATAGCATATAAAAAGGCATTATATGCAATTAGGGACGGGTTAGAGGCAATTGGCAGGAATGTGAAAAACGGGGAAAACGGGAACGGGAGGGGCAGAATTGGACCCCGCTCCTGAGGAGCTCCATATTAAAAAGGAGCAAATACAAAAATGGGCTAGGCATTGTGCAGAGGATGGATGTGGTCTGTGCTTCTGTAAGAGAGGTGGATGACTATTTGAGAGTGCGATATGGAAAAGGGCTGGAGACTGAGTCAGCAGATCGATTTACAAATATGCGTCGACTTACTGATCTGCAGGGAAAGACAAGGAAATTGTATAGGAATGATAGCAATGATAATTTGGGGGCTGCCCCATGCGTCAGGGTAGAGATACTCCTCGAGATGACTCTCGTAATGCGGGGCGACGCTGACAACGGGTAGTCAGGGATGCGACCGTTGAAGGGATTATGTTACCTGGCGGTATTACAGCAATGTCACTGCACATAAATAACAGAGGACAAAGGCAGTAGTCGCCCTTTGATTGGAAAATGGTTAAGCAATTGCAAACTGCAATTATGCAATATGGTATGGATAATAGGCACATGATGCAACTAATGGATTCATTTTGCAAGGGGCGAGTACTAACTCCAACCGATATTAAGGCATTGATAGAGTTCTTGCTTCCCCCGATGGGGTACTTGCTGTTATTGGACAAGTGCCAGGGGAAGGTGGAATTGGCAGTATTAGAAAACGTTCCTTTACCGGCTGATGAGCCGTTACAATTAGCTAGCGTGGACTGATTACCGGGTCGTGGCGACATGCAAATGGTGCCCCTCGGGCGGCGCTTCCTCCGAGGATTTTGTGGCGAGGGCTTGCTGTGGCAGCGGTGAAAGAATTACCAAATATAAGTAACCCTGTGCCACCCTATTCTACAATAAAGCGGGATCCTGGGGAGCCGTATATGAAGTTTATGGACCATTTAAAAGAAGCTATAGATGCTTCTCCTAACCTGACTCCAGAGGCAAAAGCTGGTGTGGGGAAAGATTTGGCCACAATGAATGCAAACACCCAATACTGACAGATATTAGCCGGCTTGGGAAAAACAGCTTCTCGGGCGCAGATGGTGGAAACTTGTATAAGGGTACCGATTATGCAAAGGGAGGTAGAAAAGGCAAAAATATGTGCTCGAGCCCACGCTGAGGCTTTGGCTGCAGCGTTTTAAGCCTGCGATGAAAGGCCGAAGCCCTTCTTGTCGCGGCCTAGTGTGTTTTACTTGCGTACGGACGGGACATCTTAAAAGAAACTGCCCTCGATACGCTTAGCAGCGTTACGAAAATGGCATAACTGCCCAATTAGTCAGGTAGCAGATTCTCTTTATGTTGTGGGAGTAGTACAAAGACTACGTAGAGCACTTTCACGGCAAGTTTCCAATGCCTTGTTGTTTGAAGCATTGTTAGATTTGTGGAACATGTTAGATTATAGGACAGTGCCAGTATTTATAATGCATATAAAAAGCCACTCTAACCTACCAGGTGGTCGAGTGAGGGAAACAACATTATAGACAAACTTGAGGCAGTGACAGATGTATCTCCTTTTGAATAAGCCAGACAGGCTCACATGTACTTCCATCTATCCTCAGCATCGCTCCAAAAGCAGTTTGCGCTAACCGAGGAACAAGCTCGATCTGTTGTTGCGCCTTGTCCCGATCGTGCCTGCGTAATGCCTTTGCGACAAAAAGGAGTAAATCCTCGGGGCTTGCGGCCAGGTCGGTTACGGCAAACTGATATTACTGAATTTGCACCGTTTGGCCCTCAAAATTACATTCGTGTATCTGTAGACACCTGTTCGGGACTGCTACAGGAGTCCTCAGCAAAAGCAAGAGCAGTAAAGCATTACTTAAGATCTTTTGCTGTCACGGGTGTTCCTACGCATATCGAAACAGAGAATGGTGTAGCATATCGTTCTGACACGCTTGCGACCTTCCTCGTTCGGTGAAATATACGACACCTGTTCGTAGTTCCTTAAAATACTACTGGCCGGGCAATTATTGAGCGTGCACGTGGCACCCTGAAAAATCTTTCCTCTCTTTTGAAAAAACAAGGGGGAATTGGTGTGATTCCAAAAGAGGTTGTGATAAAGGCACTGTATGTGATAAATTGGCTTAATCCTAAAAGTGAGACTGAAATGGAACCCTTTGTTATGCACCGTATAAAAAATGTCAAAGACTTTACCAAAAATGTACTTAAGGTTAGTGTGTTTAATCTGACAACGCAACAATGGGAAGGTCCAACGTCATTAATAACCTGGGGAAGGGGATATACTTGTGTTTCTACAGGTAACCATAAAAATTTGTGGATCTCAGCAAAGGGGGTGAGACCTTCGCTAGCGAACAAATAAGAAACCTATTACAATGATGACAACCCTTAACCTCAAAGGTGTTACCGCTTTTAGCGACGGATGTAGCCGATGTTGAGAATACCGCTTGTCCCGTCCCGACAGATGGAATGAGGAATGAGTTGACTCTGAACGCGACACGCACCCCTGTTACCAATCAGGACGCATAACCACGGGCGTAGTTATATGCGGTGCTTTATTTCAGCGCTGGGAAACCAGGGGTGCGCACCCAAAGCTGGCTTCGCTGGTCAGTTTAAGTTACACAGTATTTATACAGTCCATTCACATACATATTCATATATTCATTAAGATACGTAACGGTTACTCAATATTGATTACAACATTGATTGCTACATCTTGGAACTATTTTGATCATGTGCAGTGTCCTCACTCTATACGTATTTAGGCTAAGATAAAAGCTAGGTTGTTAAGATAAGAGTGTACTCAAACACGATATGCTTGAACATCCTCTCAGGGACAGTTTACAAAACTGATTCATCCTTTCAGGAACATTTTGTAAAACTGGTTCGGTTACTAACACCCCGACTCGACGGATGAGATCGGCTGTGAGTTAACTCCGGATAATTCTGCGCGGCGATGCGAAGTGAATGACAGACGATCGCTCCGGGGGTCCAATTATGAATTTACTAAAGGCGTGTGGTCATATACAAATTACAGCAATCGGTGACTTGGCAAAAGTATGTTATAATACCACAAAACTTATCAATACATTGACAGCAAAAAGCCTTCTAAAAGCAGTGGATTGGCAACAATTACTAACTGTAATGCAAAACTTAAGAAGACTTTAGCAGCAGAACTTCAACATATAAATACCATTGTAAGGAAAAGGAAAAGAGACAGAAGACGAAAACTAAGATATCAGAAAGAGAAAGGGAGAGAGACAGAGATAGAGACAGAGAGTAAGATATCACCGCTCCACAGGTACGTCGGTCCCGCGACGACCTCCGGAGGGGGGGACGTGTTGAAGATTTACACGCCGCTGACCTATATTGTACGGGAGGTTGTTTTAGAAGCTGGTTCATTTACGTGCGAGAAAGGAGAAGGCGTTCGTCTCCTCCTTCTGCTCGCTCTTCCTGCTAATTTGGAAAACTCTTTGGGAAATGGCTCTGGGGTCTTCAAACTAGGGGAAAGTTCACGGTACTGACCAGAAGCGAGTTGTCTTGCCCGTCAGGGGTAGCTGTTGGTTCGTGGTCTCTTCTGGTAGTTGGTTGTCCGACAGATGGTTCATCTCTATCATGCCAATTAGGCCATGAAACCTTTCACGGCAACACTGTTAATTGTCCACATCTTCCAAGGTGTCTGCCTTCGTGGCCATAAAACTTTGGAAAAGATAACATGACGTGTCATCTATCTCTTCCTCCCAATGTAACTAAAAACACACGTTTAATGGATAACAAGGTCTTTGTTCTGCTAAGCCTGGGGGGCAGTACTTCTAGGTGGTCGCACCACTTCGTAAAATAGAGCAGCGATTAATTTTGTATTATTAGCCATGGTCACAATTATGATTTGAAGACAGTGTGAAATACAGGATATTTTTTAAGTTCAAACAGCACATAAAATCAAATTCTTCATGATACAGCTTAATTGTAATTATATTAGCCTTAATGCTCTTAACAAGAACAGTTCCGTTTTCAATATTCCTTTTAACCAAACAGGTTATCCAACCCAGAAAACCCAACATCTTCTGTTATTTTCATGTTCTGCAAATCTTTTATCTTGTTAATATTGTATTAAATAAAATATGAGGGGGAGATGTAGTGGCAGAGGATGGCGTTGTCGCCAGCCTGGCTGAGACGTGAAGCCAGAGACAAAAGAATCAAAAGGAGCCCCATTAGAAGGTAACAATGAATGAGCAAGCACCGGACATGCGCGTGCAGAGTGCGTGGACAGTGCGTGCAGCCTATCACGTTATTGTATAGCATGTGTTACAACCAAACACATTGTTACAAGGCACATGGAGAGAGCAGCTTTGGTATAAAGCTAACCCGATCCAACAATAAAGTGAAGTCGGTAAACATCACATTGGTGTGTCAGGTTCCATCTCTCGCAAGGAAAAGCGACAATACAGTCCAATAGTAATAGCTGAGTCTGGGGTCTTCGTGATTCTCAGAGGATCCTTTGTACTGACCTCAGACAGGTATTTGATTTATGCAGCTGTAGATATTATTTACAGTCATATTAAATATGTGGTCATCTAAAAAAAAAAAAATTGTTAGAATACCCTGTGAAATAACAGGACACTACTGGTGTTTTACAGTTCTTACTCAAGACTTTTTGACTACTGTTTTCTGTAAAGGGACTGTCCACCCTCCTGCCCACGGCTACTCCATGCCAGATGATCATACAATCTTTGCCTAGGCAATTTATTATGTGAACAAATTAACGGTGGACACCTAGACCTCAATCCACCCACCCCTGACTCCACGCCTCCGGGCACAACAGCTCCGAGCCAAACGTGCACATGTGCACAACAAGGCTCCACAGAACGTCATAGACAACATGACTCCAACCACAACAAAAAAGCTAAACAACAAAAAAGACTCCAAGACCAGACACGGCATCGATCAAAAGAACCTGCAGGGAGAGTGGAACTGCAATGAGCCACCACGGCAACCCCAGAATAAAAAGGAAAAAAACTACACAGTCCCTTATGAAATGGCACCGCCGCAACGAGCCGAAAGAGCGGCTCTGGCACAAAAACCTGGTGCAAACCCTAAAACCTTCAAGATGCTGGGAAGAAGTGCCAGTCCCTGAGACTGGATGGGTAGAGAGCAGAGCTGCCGACGCAGCCCTCAACGACACCATAAAACACCACCGACCAGAAACGTCCCAAACGCAAGGACCTGCCACGCTTTCGGCTGCTGATACCAGAAAACCAGCGCCCAATTGGCGCTACGCCAGTCGGAACCGGGATTCCAGATCCCGGGACGGCACCCGAGACGCCTTTCGTGTCCCTCGATCGCAACGGGACGCCAGGATCGTCTGACAGGCGCAAGGCAGGCGTCCCGAACTACACCACAACGCAGACACAGGCTGGAGCTGCCCTGCCCGGCACACGCTGGCGTCGCACTGGAAAGGTCCCCGGGCCCTTTACCCGCGCCAAGGGGACGGTTCCTGGACGGCCCTTGCCCTTATCAGAACTAAACCCACCGTCCCTGCGATTCCCAGCCCCTTGCCAGCCCTCGTGCCTCCACTTAGCTTTCAGAGGGCCAAGGGACCGAACCCGTCTTCAACAGAGGAAAACGCCACGTGCGCGAACGGCCGTCTTCCTGCATCGCCGGGTTCCTCTTCAGCGTCTGCAGGAACACGAGAAAACGCACGCTCGCTAAGGCGTGCCAGCACACGGCGTCGTGGGGTAAACGCCGACCCCTTCCGCAACACCCACCTCCTGCTAAGTTCCACGGCGTTCCGTTCGGCGCGTCGTGCCGCGGGCGCGGTCACCAACCCTGGTCGCTCGTGACGCCTAAGACGGCGAGAAGCAAAAGAACTGTAGCGCCTGGAACGAGTCCCCGGCCGCAAACGCTCCTCCTCGCCCCTAGCCCGGCTCACCTCAAATGCTCCTCCCAGGCCAAAGGGCCCACAAAGCGCCTGCAAAGAGAGAAGGAAGCGCTGAACCGAGTCACCGGGCAATACCGGGCTCCTCAACACCCACCGCCGCCTCACCTTCTCGGCTGCCGGCCGGCGTGCGGCTTCGCCCCTCCCAGCTCGTCTGCGGCACCTGCAAAACCAGAGGCACGCGCTCGGACGCCGCCCGAAAACACAGCCTGCCGCAGACACCCCCATCTCGCCCTCCCTTACCGGGGCCGCTCGCCCACCCGGCCGCCCTTGCTTTTGGCTGCCACGCTGTTGACCACGAAGACGCCCAGCTACCGCCTGTAAAACACAACCAAAGGACGCTCAGACCTGCACCAGCAACACGGCACCTGAAACGATCTGCCACTTCAGCCCAGCACTCCGTGCTCACCTTGCCCCAGGACCTGCGCTGCCGATACCCAGCTTTCCTCTTCGCTTCCCACCTAGGAAAAGCAGAAACGACCGGGCTTAGCTAGAGCCACACGGCACAGCTTCCCTCTGGCACCACGCACCGACCCACCTGCTTACGGCGCACAGCTCGCCTCCTGCGTCGCCCCTTCTGTGCCAAGCTGTCCCTCTGCACCTGAAATCAAGTTATTCAGCAAGTCACCCAGCAGCTCATCAACAGCTTGACCATTCCGCACGTCTGCTTTCTATTGCGCAATAGCATTCCAAGCTCTCGGGGAGTCTCCAAAACGCCTGCGCGGGGACCCTCCACTCCCCTGCCCACGGCTACTCCAGCCCAGATGACCGCGCAACCTCTGCCTACGCAATTTAACGCGTCAGCAGATTAGCCGGGGACTCCCAGAGCCCCGTCCACCCACCCCGGACTCCACGCGTCCCGGCAGAGCAGCTCCGAGCCAAACGCGCACCCGCGCGGACAGACGCTCCGCAGAACGTTATCGACCACACGACGGCCACAGCACCAAAAACGCTCCACAACGAAAACGACACTCCGAGACCAGACAGGCATCCATCCAAAGAATCTACGGGGAGGCAGCGGTGAGGCCAGGAGCCTCTCCTACAACCCCAAATGAAAAAGGAGCCCAACGTCACGGCTCCTGACGAGACGGCGGCACCGCCGCAACCCAGCAGAGACGGCGCAACCAAACGAGAAGCTGCTGCAACGCCTAAGAACTTCTTCCCAGCATCTTGAAGTGCCAGTCCCCGAGACTGGAAGGGTAGAGAGCACAGCTGCCGGCACAGCCCAGGACAACGCCACAAACACCACCGACCAGAAACGACCGAAACGCACGAACCCTCTACGCTTTTGGCTGCTGATACCAGAAAACCAGCGCCCAACTGGCGCTACGCCAGTCGGCACCGGGGTTCCAGATCCCGGGACGGCACCCGAGACGCCTTTCGTGTCCCTCGAACGCAACGAGACCCCAGGATCGTCTGACAGGCGCAAGGCAGGCGTCCCGAACTACACCACAACGCAGACACAGGCTGGAGCTGCCCTGCCCGGCACACGCTGGCGTCGCACGGGAAAGGTCCCCGGGCCCTTCACCTGCCCAAAGGGGACTGTTCCTGGATAGCCCTTGCCCCGAACAGAACTTTACCCCCCTCCCTGCGCTTCCCAGCCCCTTCCCAGCCGCCCAGCCTCCACTTAGCTTTCAGAGGGCCAAGAGACCGAATCCATCTTCAACGGATGAAAACGCCACGTGCGCCGACAGGGATATTCCAGCATCGCCGGCTTCCTCCTCAACATCTACAGCAACACAGGAAAACACACGCTGACTAAGCAGAGCAAACACACAGTATAAAGGCACAAGGCACATCTTCCCTCTGACACCACGCACCGCCCCACCTGCTTACAGTGCTCGGCTCGCCTCTTTTCTCACTCTTTCTTGCCAAGTTGTCCCTCTGCCTACAACCTTTGCCTACACGATAACAGACATGGGCTGGAGCTGCCCCGCCGTGCACAAGCTGGCATCAGTCCGTAAAGTTCCCTGGACCCTTTAGCTGCCCAAAGGGCACTGTTCCTGGACGGCCTTTGCCCCTATGAGAGCTTTAAACCCCCTCCATGCAATTCCCAGCCCCTCCCCAGCCCTCGAGCCTCCGCTTACCTGTCAGAGGGCCAAGGGGCTGCATCAATCTGCAGAGAAAAACACCACGTGCACTAGTAAGCATCTTCCTGCATTGCCCAATTCCTCTTCAACATCTGCAGTAACACAAGAAAACACACACTCACTTAGCAGAGACAACGCACATTATAAAGGCACACAGCACATCTTCCCGCTGACACCACGCAACAACCCACCTGCTTACGGCGCACAGCTCGCCTCCTGCGTCGCCCCTTCTGTGCCAAGTTGTCCCTCTGCACCTGAAATCAAGTTATTCAACAAGTCACCCAGATGCTCATCAACAGCTTGACCATTCCACAGGTCTGCTTTCTGTTTAGGAATCCCACCAGAAGCTCTAATTGAGTCTCTAAAACACTGCGGAAGGGACAGTCCGCTCCCCTGCCCACAGCTACTCCATCCCAGACGACTGCACCACCTTTGCCTGCGCAGTTTAACACGTCCACAGATCAACCGTGCACCCCTAGAGCTCCGTCCACCCACCCCTGACTCCACGCCTCCGGGCAGAGCAGCTCCTAGCCAAAGGTGCACCTGCGCAGACAGTCGCACCTCAGAACGTTATCGACAACACATCAACAGCGCCAAAAACACTCTATAAAAGCAACGACTCCAAACCAGAGACTGCATCGATCAAAAGAACCTGCAGGGAGGCAGCGGTGAGGCGAGGAGTCTCTACTGCAACCCCAGAAAAAAATAAGAGCCGAACGGCACGGCCCCTTAGGAGACGGCGGCGCTGGCGCAAACACACAGAGAGGGCGGCACGGCTTAAAAACTTCAAGATGCTGGGAAGAAGTGCCAGTCCCTGAGACTGGATGGGTAGAGAGCAGAGCTGCCGACGCAGCCCTCAATGACACCATAAAACACCACCGACCAGAAACGTCCCAAACGCAAGGACCTGCCACGCTTTCGGCTGCTGATACCAGAAAACCAGCGCCCAATTGGCGCTACGCCAGTCGGAACCGGGATTCCAGATCCCGGGACGGCACCCGAGACGCCTTTCGTGTCCCTCGAACGCAACGAGACACCAGGATCGTCTGACAGGCGCAAGGCAGGCGTCCCGAACTACACCACAACGCAGACACAGGCTGGAGCTGCCCTGCCCGGCACACGCTGGCGTCACACTGGAAAGGTCCCCGGGCCCTTTACCCGCGCCAAGGGGACGGTTCCTGGACGGCCCTTGCCCTTATCAGAACTAAACCCACCGTCCCTGCGATTCCCAGCCCCTTGCCAGCCCTCGTGCCTCCACTTAGCTTTCAGAGGGCCAAGGGACCGAACCCGTCTTCAACAGAGGAAAACGCCACGTGCGCGAACGGCCGTCTTCCTGCATCGCCAGGTTCCTCTTCAGCGTCTGCAGGAACACGAGAAAACGCACGCTCGCTAAGGCGTGCCAGCACACGGCGTTGTGGGGTAAACGCCGACCCCTTCCGCAACACCCACCTCCTGCTAAGTTCCACGGCGTTCCGTTCGGCGCGTCGTGCCGCGGGCGCGGTCACCAACCCTGGTCGCTCGTGACGCCTAAGACGGCGAGAAGCAAAAGAACTGTAGCGCCTGGAACGAGTCCCCGGCCGCAAACGCTCCTCCTCGCCCCTAGCCCGGCTCACCTCAAATGCTCCTCCCAGGCCAAAGGGCCCACAAAGCGCCTGCAAAGAGAGAAGGAAGCGCTGAACCGAGTCACCGGGCAATACCGGGCTCCTCAACACCCACCGCCGCCTCACCTTCTCGGCTGCCGGCCGGCGTGCGGCTTCGCCCCTCCCAGCTCGTCTGCGGCACCTGCAAAACCAGAGGCACGCGCTCGGACGCCGCCCGAAAACACAGCCTGCCGCAGACACCCCCATCTCGCCCTCCCTTACCGGGGCCGCTCGCCCACCCGGCCGCCCTTGCTTTTGGCTGCCACGCTGTTGACCACGAAGACGCCCAGCTACCGCCTGTAAAACACAACCAAAGGACGCTCAGACCTGCACCAGCAACACGGCACCTGAAACGATCTGCCACTTCAGCCCAGCACTCCGTGCTCACCTTGCCCCAGGACCTGCGCTGCCGATACCCAGCTTTCCTCTTCGCTTCCCACCTAGGAAAAGCAGAAACGACCGGGCTTAGCTAGAGCCACACGGCACAGCTTCCCTCTGGCACCACGCACCGACCCACCTGCTTACGGCACACAGCTCGCCTCCTGCGTCGCCCCTTCTGTGCCAAGCTGTCCCTCTGCACCTGAAATCAAGTTATTCAGCAAGTCACCCAGCAGCTCATCAACAGCTTGACCATTCCGCACGTCTGCTTTCTATTGCGCAATAGCATTCCAAGCTCTCGGGGAGTCTCCAAAACGCCTGCGCGGGGACCCTCCACTCCCCTGCCCACGGCTACTCCAGCCCAGATGACCGCGCAACCTCTGCCTACGCAATTTAACGCGTCAGCAGATTAGCCGGGGACTCCCAGAGCCCCGTCCACCCACCCCGGACTCCACGCGTCCCGGCAGAGCAGCTCCGAGCCAAACGCGCACCCGCGCGGACAGACGCTCCGCAGAACGTTATCGACCACACGACGGCCACAGCACCAAAAACGCTCCACAACGAAAACGACACTCCGAGACCAGACAGGCATCCATCCAAAGAATCTACGGGGAGGCAGCGGTGAGGCCAGGAGCCTCTCCTACAACCCCAAATGAAAAAGGAGCCCAACGTCACGGCTCCTGACGAGACGGCGGCACCGCCGCAACCCAGCAGAGACGGCGCAACCAAACGAGAAGCTGCTGCAACGCCTAAGAACTTCTTCCCAGCATCTTGAAGTGCCAGTCCCCGAGACTGGAAGGGTAGAGAGCACAGCTGCCGGCACAGCCCAGGACAACGCCACAAACACCACCGACCAGAAACGACCGAAACGCACGAACCCTCTACGCTTTTGGCTGCTGATACCAGAAAACCAGCGCCCAACTGGCGCTACGCCAGTCGGCACCGGGGTTCCAGATCCCGGGACGGCACCCGAGACGCCTTTCGTGTCCCTCGAACGCAACGAGACCCCAGGATCGTCTGACAGGCGCAAGGCAGGCGTCCCGAACTACACCACAACGCAGACACAGGCTGGAGCTGCCCTGCCCGGCACACGCTGGCGTCGCACGGGAAAGGTCCCCGGGCCCTTCACCTGCCCAAAGGGGACTGTTCCTGGATAGCCCTTGCCCCGAACAGAACTTTACCCCCCTCCCTGCGCTTCCCAGCCCCTTCCCAGCCGCCCAGCCTCCACTTAGCTTTCAGAGGGCCAAGAGACCGAATCCATCTTCAACGGATGAAAACGCCACGTGCGCCGACAGGGATATTCCAGCATCGCCGGCTTCCTCCTCAACATCTACAGCAACACAGGAAAACACACGCTGACTAAGCAGAGCAAACACACAGTATAAAGGCACAAGGCACATCTTCCCTCTGACACCACGCACCGCCCCACCTGCTTACAGTGCTCGGCTCGCCTCTTTTCTCACTCTTTCTTGCCAAGTTGTCCCTCTGCCTACAACCTTTGCCTACACGATAACAGACACGGGCTGGAGCTGCCCCGCCGTGCACAAGCTGGCATCAGTCCGTAAAGTTCCCTGGACCCTTTAGCTGCCCAAAGGGCACTGTTCCTGGACGGCCTTTGCCCCTATGAGAGCTTTAAACCCCCTCCATGCAATTCCCAGCCCCTCCCCAGCCCTCGAGCCTCCGCTTACCTGTCAGAGGGCCAAGGGGCTGCATCAATCTGCAGAGAAAAACACCACGTGCACTAGTAAGCATCTTCCTGCATTGCCCAATTCCTCTTCAACATCTGCAGTAACACAAGAAAACACACACTCACTTAGCAGAGACAACGCACATTATAAAGGCACACAGCACATCTTCCCGCTGACACCACGCAACAACCCACCTGCTTACGGCGCACAGCTCGCCTCCTGCGTCGCCCCTTCTGTGCCAAGTTGTCCCTCTGCACCTGAAATCAAGTTATTCAACAAGTCACCCAGATGCTCATCAACAGCTTGACCATTCCACAGGTCTGCTTTCTGTTTAGGAATCCCACCAGAAGCTCTAATTGAGTCTCTAAAACACTGCGGAAGGGACAGTCCGCTCCCCTGCCCACAGCTACTCCATCCCAGACGACTGCACCACCTTTGCCTGCGCAGTTTAACACGTCCACAGATCAACCGTGCACCCCTAGAGCTCCGTCCACCCACCCCTGACTCCACGCCTCCGGGCAGAGCAGCTCCTAGCCAAAGGTGCACCTGCGCAGACAGTCGCACCTCAGAACGTTATCGACAACACATCAACAGCGCCAAAAACGCTCTATAAAAGCAACGACTCCAAACCAGAGACTGCATCGATCAAAAGAACCTGCAGGGAGGCAGCGGTGAGGCGAGGAGTCTCTACTGCAACCCCAGAAAAAAATAAGAGCCGAACGGCACGGCCCCTTAGGAGACGGCGGCGCTGGCGCAAACACACAGAGAGGGCGGCACGGCTTAAAAACTTCAAGATGCTGGGAAGAAGTGCCAGTCCCTGAGACTGGATGGGTAGAGAGCAGAGCTGCCGACGCAGCCCTCAATGACACCATAAAACACCACCGACCAGAAACGTCCCAAACGCAAGGACCTGCCACGCTTTCGGCTGCTGATACCAGAAAACCAGCGCCCAATTGGCGCTACGCCAGTCGGAACCGGGATTCCAGATCCCGGGACGGCACCCGAGACGCCTTTCGTGTCCCTCGAACTCAACGAGACACCAGGATCGTCTGACAGGCGCAAGGCAGGCGTCCCGAACTACACCACAACGCAGACACAGGCTGGAGCTGCCCTGCCCGGCACACGCTGGCGTCACACTGGAAAGGTCCCCGGGCCCTTTACCCGCGCCAAGGGGACGGTTCCTGGACGGCCCTTGCCCTTATCAGAACTAAACCCACCGTCCCTGCGATTCCCAGCCCCTTGCCAGCCCTCGTGCCTCCACTTAGCTTTCAGAGGGCCAAGGGACCGAACCCGTCTTCAACAGAGGAAAACGCCACGTGCGCGAACGGCCGTCTTCCTGCATCGCCAGGTTCCTCTTCAGCGTCTGCAGGAACACGAGAAAACGCACGCTCGCTAAGGCGTGCCAGCACACGGCGTTGTGGGGTAAACGCCGACCCCTTCCGCAACACCCACCTCCTGCTAAGTTCCACGGCGTTCCGTTCGGCGCGTCGTGCCGCGGGCGCGGTCACCAACCCTGGTCGCTCGTGACGCCTAAGACGGCGAGAAGCAAAAGAACTGTAGCGCCTGGAACGAGTCCCCGGCCGCAAACGCTCCTCCTCGCCCCTAGCCCGGCTCACCTCAAATGCTCCTCCCAGGCCAAAGGGCCCACAAAGCGCCTGCAAAGAGAGAAGGAAGCGCTGAACCGAGTCACCGGGCAATACCGGGCTCCTCAACACCCACCGCCGCCTCACCTTCTCGGCTGCCGGCCGGCGTGCGGCTTCGCCCCTCCCAGCTCGTCTGCGGCACCTGCAAAACCAGAGGCACGCGCTCGGACGCCGCCCGAAAACACAGCCTGCCGCAGACACCCCCATCTCGCCCTCCCTTACCGGGGCCGCTCGCCCACCCGGCCGCCCTTGCTTTTGGCTGCCACGCTGTTGACCACGAAGACGCCCAGCTACCGCCTGTAAAACACAACCAAAGGACGCTCAGACCTGCACCAGCAACACGGCACCTGAAACGATCTGCCACTTCAGCCCAGCACTCCGTGCTCACCTTGCCCCAGGACCTGCGCTGCCGATACCCAGCTTTCCTCTTCGCTTCCCACCTAGGAAAAGCAGAAACGACCGGGCTTAGCTAGAGCCACACGGCACAGCTTCCCTCTGGCACCACGCACCGACCCACCTGCTTACGGCACACAGCTCGCCTCCTGCGTCGCCCCTTCTGTGCCAAGCTGTCCCTCTGCACCTGAAATCAAGTTATTCAGCAAGTCACCCAGCAGCTCATCAACAGCTTGACCATTCCGCACGTCTGCTTTCTATTGCGCAATAGCATTCCAAGCTCTCGGGGAGTCTCCAAAACGCCTGCGCGGGGACCCTCCACTCCCCTGCCCACGGCTACTCCAGCCCAGATGACCGCGCAACCTCTGCCTACGCAATTTAACGCGTCAGCAGATTAGCCGGGGACTCCCAGAGCCCCGTCCACCCACCCCGGACTCCACGCGTCCCGGCAGAGCAGCTCCGAGCCAAACGCGCACCCGCGCGGACAGACGCTCCGCAGAACGTTATCGACCACACGACGGCCACAGCACCAAAAACGCTCCACAACGAAAACGACACTCCGAGACCAGACAGGCATCCATCCAAAGAATCTACGGGGAGGCAGCGGTGAGGCCAGGAGCCTCTCCTACAACCCCAAATGAAAAAGGAGCCCAACGTCACGGCTCCTGACGAGACGGCGGCACCGCCGCAACCCAGCAGAGACGGCGCAACCAAACGAGAAGCTGCTGCAACGCCTAAGAACTTCTTCCCAGCATCTTGAAGTGCCAGTCCCCGAGACTGGAAGGGTAGAGAGCACAGCTGCCGGCACAGCCCAGGACAACGCCACAAACACCACCGACCAGAAACGACCGAAACGCAAGAACCCTCTACGCTTTCGGCCGCTGATACCAGAAAACCAGCGCCCAACTGGCGCTACGCCAGTTGGCACCGGGGTTCCAGATCCCGGGACGGCACCCGAGACGCCTTTCGTGTCCCTCGAACGCAACGAGACCCCAGGATCGTCTGACAGGCGCAAGGCAGGCGTCCCGAACTACACCACAACGCAGACACAGGCTGGAGCTGCCCTGCCCGGCACACGCTGGTGTCGCACTGGAAAGGTCCCCGGGCCCTTCACCTGCCCAAAGGGGACTGTTCCTGGATAGCCCTTGCCCCGAACAGAACTTTACCCCCCTCCCTGCGCTTCCCAGCCCCTTCCCAGCCGCCCAGCCTCCACTTAGCTTTCAGAGGGCCAAGAGACCGAATCCATCTTCAACAGATGAAAACGCCACGTGCGCCGACAGGGATATTCCAGCATCGCCGGCTTCCTCCTCAACATCTACAGCAACACAGGAAAACACACGCTGACTAAGCAGAGCAAACACACAGTATAAAGGCACAAGGCACATCTTCCCTCTGACACCACGTACCGCCCCACCTGCTTACAGCGCTCGGCTCGCCTCTTTTCTCACTCTTTCTTGCCAAGTTGTCCCTCTGCCTACAACCTTTGCCTACACGATAACAGACACGGGCTGGAGCTGCCCCGCCGTGCACAAGCTGGCATCAGTCCGTAAAGTTCCCTGGACCCTTTAGCTGCCCAAAGGGCACTGTTCCTGGACGGCCTTTGCCCCTATGAGAGCTTTAAACCCCCTCCATGCAATTCCCAGCCCCTCCCCAGCCCTCGAGCCTCCGCTTACCTGTCAGAGGGCCAAGGGGCTGCATCAATCTGCAGAGAAAAACACCACGTGCACTAGTAAGCATCTTCCTGCATTGCCCAATTCCTCTTCAACATCTGCAGTAACACAAGAAAACACACACTCACTTAGCAGAGACAACGCACATTATAAAGGCACACAGCACATCTTCCCGCTGACACCACGCAACAACCCACCTGCTTACGGCGCACAGCTCGCCTCCTGCGTCGCCCCTTCTGTGCCAAGTTGTCCCTCTGCACCTGAAATCAAGTTATTCAACAAGTCACCCAGATGCTCATCAACAGCTTGACCATTCCACAGGTCTGCTTTCTGTTTAGGAATCCCACCAGAAGCTCTAATTGAGTCTCTAAAACACTGCGGAAGGGACAGTCCGCTCCCCTGCCCACAGCTACTCCATCCCAGACGACTGCACCACCTTTGCCTGCGCAGTTTAACACGTCAACAGATCAACCGTGCACCCCTAGAGCTCCGTCCACCCACCCCTGACTCCACGCCTCCGGGCAGAGCAGCTCCTAGCCAAAGGTGCACCTGCGCAGACAGTCGCACCTCAGAACGTTATCGACAACACATCAACAGCGCCAAAAACGCTCTATAAAAGCAACGACTCCAAACCAGAGACTGCATCGATCAAAAGAACCTGCAGGGAGGCAGCGGTGAGGCGAGGAGTCTCTACTGCAACCCCAGAAAAAAATAAGAGCCGAACGGCACGGCCCCTTAGGAGACGGCGGCGCTGGCGCAAACACACAGAGAGGGCGGCACGGCTTAAAAACTTCAAGATGCTGGGAAGAAGTGCCAGTCCCTGAGACTGGATGGGTAGAGAGCAGAGCTGCCGACGCAGCCCTCAATGACACCATAAAACACCACCGACCAGAAACGTCCCAAACGCAAGGACCTGCCACGCTTTCGGCTGCTGATACCAGAAAACCAGCGCCCAACTGGCGCTACGCCAGTCGGCACCGGGGTTCCAGATCCCGGGACGGCACCCGAGACGCCTTTCGTGTCCCTCGAACGCAACGAGACCCCAGGATCGTCTGACAGGCGCAAGGCAGGCGTCCCGAACTACACCACAACGCAGACACAGGCTGGAGCTGCCCTGCCCGGCACACGCTGGCGTCACACTGGAAAGGTCCCCGGGCCCTTTACCCGCACCAAGGGGACGGTTCCTGGACGGCCCTTGCCCTTATCAGAACTAAACCCACCGTCCCTGCGATTCCCAGCCCCTTGCCAGCCCTCGTGCCTCCACTTAGCTTTCAGAGGGCCAAGGGACCGAACCCGTCTTCAACAGAGGAAAACGCCACGTGCGCGAACGGCCGTCTTCCTGCATCGCCGGGTTCCTCTTCAGCGTCTGCAGGAACACGAGAAAACGCACGCTCGCTAAGGCGTGCCAGCACACGGCGTCGTGGGGTAAACGCCGACCCCTTCCGCAACACCCACCTCCTGCTAAGTTCCACGGCGTTCCGTTCGGCGCGTCGTGCCGCGGGCGCGGTCACCAACCCTGGTCGCTCGTGACGCCTAAGACGGCGAGAAGCAAAAGAACTGTAGCGCCTGGAACGAGTCCCCGGCCGCAAACGCTCCTCCTCGCCCCTAGCCCGGCTCACCTCAAATGCTCCTCCCAGGCCAAAGGGCCCACAAAGCGCCTGCAAAGAGAGAAGGAAGCGCTGAACCGAGTCACCGGGCAATACCGGGCTCCTCAACACCCACCGCCGCCTCACCTTCTCGGCTGCCGGCCGGCGTGCGGCTTCGCCCCTCCCAGCTCGTCTGCGGCACCTGCAAAACCAGAGGCACGCGCTCGGACGCCGCCCGAAAACACAGCCTGCCGCAGACGCCCCCATCTCGCCCTCCCTTACCGGGGCCGCTCGCCCACCCGGCCGCCCTTGCTTTTGGCTGCCACGCTGTTGACCACGAAGACGCTCAGCTACCGCCTGTAAAACACAACCAAAGGACGCTCAGACCTGCACCAGCAACACGGCACCTGAAACGAGCTGCCGCTTCAGCCCAGCACTCCGTGCTCACCTTGCCCCAGGACCTGCGCTGCCGATACCCAGCTTTCCTCTTCGCTTCCCACCTAGGAAAAGCAGAAACGACCGGGCTTAGCTAGAGCCACACGGCACAGCTTCCCTCTGGCACCACGCACCGACCCACCTGCTTACGGCACACAGCTCGCCTCCTGCGTCGCCCCTTCTGTGCCAAGCTGTCCCTCTGCACCTGAAATCAAGTTATTCAGCAAGTCACCCAGCAGCTCATCAACAGCTTGACCATTCCGCACGTCTGCTTTCTATTGCGCAATAGCATTCCAAGCTCTCGGGGAGTCTCCAAAACGCCTGCGCAGGGACCCTCCACTCCCCTGCCCACGGCTACTCCAGCCCAGATGACCGCGCAACCTCTGCCTACGCAATTTAACGCGTCAGCAGATTAGCCGGGGACTCCCAGAGCCCCGTCCACCCACCCCGGACTCCACGCGTCCCGGCAGAGCAGCTCCGAGCCAAACGCGCACCCGCGCGGACAGACGCTCCGCAGAACGTTATCGACCACACGACGGCCACAGCACCAAAAACGCTCCACAACGAAAACGACACTCCGAGACCAGACAGGCATCCATCCAAAGAATCTACGGGGAGGCAGCGGTGAGGCCAGGAGCCTCTCCTACAACCCCAAATGAAAAAGGAGCCCAACGTCACGGCTCCTGACGAGACGGCGGCACCGCCGCAACCCAGCAGAGACGGCGCAACCAAACGAGAAGCTGCTGCAACGCCTAAGAACTTCTTCCCAGCATCTTGAAGTGCCAGTCCCCGAGACTGGAAGGGTAGAGAGCACAGCTGCCGGCACAGCCCAGGACAACGCCACAAACACCACCGACCAGAAACGACCGAAACGCACGAACCCTCTACGCTTTCGGCCGCTGATACCAGAAAACCAGCGCCCAACTGGCGCTACGCCAGTCGGCACCGGGGTTCCAGATCCCGGGATGGCACCCGAGACGCCTTTCGTGTCCCTCGAACGCAACGAGACCCCAGGATCGTCTGACAGGCGCAAGGCAGGCGTCCCGAACTACACCACAACGCAGACACAGGCTGGAGCTGCCCTGCCCGGCACACGCTGGCGTCGCACGGGAAAGGTCCCCGGGCCCTTCACCTGCCCAAAGGGGACTGTTCCTGGATAGCCCTTGCCCCGAACAGAACTTTACCCCCCTCCCTGCGCTTCCCAGCCCCTTCCCAGCCGCCCAGCCTCCACTTAGCTTTCAGAGGGCCAAGAGACCGAATCCATCTTCAACGGATGAAAACGCCACGTGCGCCGACAGGGATATTCCAGCATCGCCGGCTTCCTCCTCAACATCTACAGCAACACAGGAAAACACACGCTGACTAAGCAGAGCAAACACACAGTATAAAGGCACAAGGCACATCTTCCCTCTGACACCACGCACCGCCCCACCTGCTTACAGTGCTCGGCTCGCCTCTTTTCTCACTCTTTCTTGCCAAGTTGTCCCTCTGCCTACAACCTTTGCCTACACGATAACAGACACGGGCTGGAGCTGCCCCGCCGTGCACAAGCTGGCATCAGTCCGTAAAGTTCCCTGGACCCTTTAGCTGCCCAAAGGGCACTGTTCCTGGACGGCCTTTGCCCCTATGAGAGCTTTAAACCCCCTCCATGCAATTCCCAGCCCCTCCCCAGCCCTCGAGCCTCCGCTTACCTGTCAGAGGGCCAAGGGGCTGCATCAATCTGCAGAGAAAAACACCACGTGCACTAGTAAGCATCTTCCTGCATTGCCCAATTCCTCTTCAACATCTGCAGTAACACAAGAAAACACACACTCACTTAGCAGAGACAACGCACATTATAAAGGCACACAGCACATCTTCCCGCTGACACCACGCAACAACCCACCTGCTTACGGCGCACAGCTCGCCTCCTGCGTCGCCCCTTCTGTGCCAAGTTGTCCCTCTGCACCTGAAATCAAGTTATTCAACAAGTCACCCAGATGCTCATCAACAGCTTGACCATTCCACAGGTCTGCTTTCTGTTTAGGAATCCCACCAGAAGCTCTAATTGAGTCTCTAAAACACTGCGGAAGGGACAGTCCGCTCCCCTGCCCACAGCTACTCCATCCCAGACGACTGCACCACCTTTGCCTGCGCAGTTTAACACGTCAACAGATCAACCGTGCACCCCTAGAGCTCCGTCCACCCACCCCTGACTCCACGCCTCCGGGCAGAGCAGCTCCTAGCCAAAGGTGCACCTGCGCAGACAGTCGCACCTCAGAACGTTATCGACAACACATCAACAGCGCCAAAAACGCTCTATAAAAGCAACGACTCCAAACCAGAGACTGCATCGATCAAAAGAACCTGCAGGGAGGCAGCGGTGAGGCGAGGAGTCTCTACTGCAACCCCAGAAAAAAATAAGAGCCGAACGGCACGGCCCCTTAGGAGACGGCGGCGCTGGCGCAAACACACAGAGAGGGCGGCACGGCTTAAAAACTTCAAGATGCTGGGAAGAAGTGCCAGTCCCTGAGACTGGATGGGTAGAGAGCAGAGCTGCCGACGCAGCCCTCAATGACACCATAAAACACCACCGACCAGAAACGTCCCAAACGCAAGGACCTGCCACGCTTTCGGCTGCTGATACCAGAAAACCAGCGCCCAATTGGCGCTACGCCAGTCGGAACCGGGATTCCAGATCCCGGGACGGCACCCGAGACGCCTTTCGTGTCCCTCGAACGCAACGAGACCCCAGGATCGTCTGACAGGCGCAAGGCAGGCGTCCCGAACTACACCACAACGCAGACACAGGCTGGAGCTGCCCTGCCCGGCACACGCTGGCGTCGCACTGGAAAGGTCCCCGGGCCCTTTACCCGCGCCAAGGGGACGGTTCCTGGACGGCCCTTGCCCTTATCAGAACTAAACCCACCGTCCCTGCGATTCCCAGCCCCTTGCCAGCCCTCGTGCCTCCACTTAGCTTTCAGAGGGCCAAGGGACCGAACCCGTCTTCAACAGAGGAAAACGCCACGTGCGCGAACGGCCGTCTTCCTGCATCGCCGGGTTCCTCTTCAGCGTCTGCAGGAACACGAGAAAACGCACGCTCGCTAAGGCGTGCCAGCACACGGCGTCGTGGGGTAAACGCCGACCCCTTCCGCAACACCCACCTCCTGCTAAGTTCCACGGCGTTCCGTTCGGCGCGTCGTGCCGCGGGCGCGGTCACCAACCCTGGTCGCTCGTGATGCCTAAGACGGCGAGAAGCAAAAGAACTGTAGCGCCTGGAACGAGTCCCCAGCCGCAAACGCTCCTCCTCGCCCCTAGCCCGGCTCACCTCAAATGCTCCTCCCAGGCCAAAGGGCCCACAAAGCGCCTGCAAAGAGAGAAGGAAGCGCTGAACCGAGTCACCGGGCAATACCGGGCTCCTCAACACCCACCGCCGCCTCACCTTCTCGGCTGCCGGCCGGCGTGCGGCTTCGCCCCTCCCAGCTCGTCTGCGGCACCTGCAAAACCAGAGGCACGCGCTCGGACGCCGCCCGAAAACACAGCCTGCCGCAGACGCCCCCATCTCGCCCTCCCTTACCGGGGCCGCTCGCCCACCCGGCCGCCCTTGCTTTTGGCTGCCACGCTGTTGACCACGAAGACGCTCAGCTACCGCCTGTAAAACACAACCAAAGGACGCTCAGACCTGCACCAGCAACACGGCACCTGAAACGAGCTGCCGCTTCAGCCCAGCACTCCGTGCTCACCTTGCCCCAGGACCTGCGCTGCCGATACCCAGCTTTCCTCTTCGCTTCCCACCTAGGAAAAGCAGAAACGACCGGGCTTAGCTAGAGCCACACGGCACAGCTTCCCTCTGGCACCACGCACCGACCCACCTGCTTACGGCGCACAGCTCGCCTCCTGCGTCGCCCCTTCTGTGCCAAGCTGTCCCTCTGCACCTGAAATCAAGTTATTCAGCAAGTCACCCAGCAGCTCATCAACAGCTTGACCATTCCGCACGTCTGCTTTCTATTGCGCAATAGCATTCCAAGCTCTCGGGGAGTCTCCAAAACGCCTGCGCGGGGACCCTCCACTCCCCTGCCCACGGCTACTCCAGCCCAGATGACCGCGCAACCTCTGCCTACGCAATTTAACGCGTCAGCAGATTAGCCGGGGACTCCCAGAGCCCCGTCCACCCACCCCGGACTCCACGCGTCCCGGCAGAGCAGCTCCGAGCCAAACGCGCACCCGCACGGACAGACGCTCCGCAGAACGTTATCGACCACACGACGGCCACAGCACCAAAAACGCTCCACAACGAAAACGACACTCCGAGACCAGACAGGCATCCATCCAAAGAATCTACGGGGAGGCAGCGGTGAGGCCAGGAGCCTCTCCTACAACCCCAAATGAAAAAGGAGCCCAACGTCACGGCTCCTGACGAGACGGCGGCACCGCCGCAACCCAGCAGAGACGGCGCAACCAAACGAGAAGCTGCTGCAACGCCTAAGAACTTCTTCCCAGCGTCTTGAAGTGCCAGTCCCCGAGACTGGAAGGGTAGAGAGCACAGCTGCCGGCACAGCCCAGGACAACGCCACAAACACCACCGACCAGAAACGACCGAAACGCACGAACCCTCTACGCTTTTGGCTGCTGATACCAGAAAACCAGCGCCCAACTGGCGCTACGCCAGTCGGCACCGGGGTTCCAGATCCCGGGACGGCACCCGAGACGCCTTTCGTGTCCCTCGAACGCAACGAGACCCCAGGATCGTCTGACAGGCGCAAGGCAGGCGTCCCGAACTACACCACAACGCAGACACAGGCTGGAGCTGCCCTGCCCGGCACACGCTGGCGTCGCACTGGAAAGGTCCCCGGGCCCTTCACCTGCCCAAAGGGGACTGTTCCTGGATAGCCCTTGCCCCGAACAGAACTTTACCCCCCTCCCTGCGCTTCCCAGCCCCCTCCCAGCCGCCCAGCACCACTTAGCTTTCAGAGGGCCAAGAGACCGAATCCATCTTCAACGGATGAAAACGCCACGTGCGCCAACAGGGATATTCCAGCATCGCCGGCTTCCTCCTCAACATCTACAGCAACACAGGAAAACACACGCTGACTAAGCAGAGCAAACACACAGTATAAAGGCACAAGGCACATCTTCCCTCTGACACCACGCACCGCCCCACCTGCTTACAGTGCTCGGCTCGCCTCTTTTCTCACTCTTTCTTGCCAAGTTGTCCCTCTGCCTACAACCTTTGCCTACACGATAACAGACACGGGCTGGAGCTGCCCCGCCGTGCACAAGCTGGCATCAGTCCGTAAAGTTCCCTGGACCCTTTAGCTGCCCAAAGGGCACTGTTCCTGGACGGCCTTTGCCCCTATGAGAGCTTTAAACCCCCTCCATGCAATTCCCAGCCCCTCCCCAGCCCTCGAGCCTCCGCTTACCTGTCAGAGGGCCAAGGGGCTGCATCAATCTGCAGAGAAAAACACCACGTGCACTAGTAAGCATCTTCCTGCATTGCCCAATTCCTCTTCAACATCTGCAGTAACACAAGAAAACACACACTCACTTAGCAGAGACAACGCACATTATAAAGGCACACAGCACATCTTCCCGCTGACACCACGCAACAACCCACCTGCTTACGGCGCACAGCTCGCCTCCTGCGTCGCCCCTTCTGTGCCAAGTTGTCCCTCTGCACCTGAAATCAAGTTATTCAACAAGTCACCCAGATGCTCATCAACAGCTTGACCATTCCACAGGTCTGCTTTCTGTTTAGGAATCCCACCAGAAGCTCTAATTGAGTCTCTAAAACACTGCGGAAGGGACAGTCCGCTCCCCTGCCCACAGCTACTCCATCCCAGACGACTGCACCACCTTTGCCTGCGCAGTTTAACACGTCAACAGATCAACCGTGCACCCCTAGAGCTCCGTCCACCCACCCCTGACTCCACGCCTCCGGGCAGAGCAGCTCCTAGCCAAAGGTGCACCTGCGCAGACAGTCGCACCTCAGAACGTTATCGACAACACATCAACAGCGCCAAAAACGCTCTATAAAAGCAACGACTCCAAACCAGAGACTGCATCGATCAAAAGAACCTGCAGGGAGGCAGCGGTGAGGCGAGGAGTCTCTACTGCAACCCCAGAAAAAAATAAGAGCCGAACGGCACGGCCCCTTAGGAGACGGCGGCGCTGGCGCAAACACACAGAGAGGGCGGCACGGCTTAAAAACTTCAAGATGCTGGGAAGAAGTGCCAGTCCCTGAGACTGGATGGGTAGAGAGCAGAGCTGCCGACGCAGCCCTCAATGACACCATAAAACACCACCGACCAGAAACGTCCCAAACGCAAGGACCTGCCACGCTTTCGGCTGCTGATACCAGAAAACCAGCGCCCAACTGGCGCTACGCCAGTCGGCACCGGGGTTCCAGATCCCGGGACGGCACCCGAGACGCCTTTCGTGTCCCTCGAACGCAACGAGACCCCAGGATCGTCTGACAGGCGCAAGGCAGGCGTCCCGAACTACACCACAACGCAGACACAGGCTGGAGCTGCCCTGCCCGGCACACGCTGGCGTCACACTGGAAAGGTCCCCGGGCCCTTTACCCGCACCAAGGGGACGGTTCCTGGACGGCCCTTGCCCTTATCAGAACTAAACCCACCGTCCCTGCGATTCCCAGCCCCTTGCCAGCCCTCGTGCCTCCACTTAGCTTTCAGAGGGCCAAGGGACCGAACCCGTCTTCAACAGAGGAAAACGCCACGTGCGCGAACGGCCGTCTTCCTGCATCGCCGGGTTCCTCTTCAGCGTCTGCAGGAACACGAGAAAACGCACGCTCGCTAAGGCGTGCCAGCACACGGCGTCGTGGGGTAAACGCCGACCCCTTCCGCAACACCCACCTCCTGCTAAGTTCCACGGCGTTCCGTTCGGCGCGTCGTGCCGCGGGCGCGGTCACCAACCCTGGTCGCTCGTGACGCCTAAGACGGCGAGAAGCAAAAGAACTGTAGCGCCTGGAACGAGTCCCCGGCCGCAAACGCTCCTCCTCGCCCCTAGCCCGGCTCACCTCAAATGCTCCTCCCAGGCCAAAGGGCCCACAAAGCGCCTGCAAAGAGAGAAGGAAGCGCTGAACCGAGTCACCGGGCAATACCGGGCTCCTCAACACCCACCGCCGCCTCACCTTCTCGGCTGCCGGCCGGCGTGCGGCTTCGCCCCTCCCAGCTCGTCTGCGGCACCTGCAAAACCAGAGGCACGCGCTCGGACACCGCCCGAAAACACAGCCTGCCGCAGACGCCCCCATCTCTCCCTCCCTTACCGGGGCCGCTCGCCCACCCGGCCGCCCTTGCTTTTGGCTGCCACGCTGTTGACCACGAAGACGCTCAGCTACCGCCTGTAAAACACAACCAAAGGACGCTCAGACCTGCACCAGCAACACGGCACCTGAAACGAGCTGCCGCTTCAGCCCAGCACTCCGTGCTCACCTTGCCCCAGGACCTGCGCTGCCGATACCCAGCTTTCCTCTTCGCTTCCCACCTAGGAAAAGCAGAAACGACCGGGCTTAGCTAGAGCCACACGGCACAGCTTCCCTCTGGCACCACGCACCGACCCACCTGCTTACGGCGCACAGCTCGCCTCCTGCGTCGCCCCTTCTGTGCCAAGCTGTCCCTCTGCACCTGAAATCAAGTTATTCAGCAAGTCACCCAGCAGCTCATCAACAGCTTGACCATTCCGCACGTCTGCTTTCTATTGCGCAATAGCATTCCAAGCTCTCGGGGAGTCTCCAAAACGCCTGCGCGGGGACCCTCCACTCCCCTGCCCACGGCTACTCCAGCCCAGATGACCGCGCAACCTCTGCCTACGCAATTTAACGCGTCAGCAGATTAGCCGGGGACTCCCAGAGCCCCGTCCACCCACCCCGGACTCCACGCGTCCCGGCAGAGCAGCTCCGAGCCAAACGCGCACCCGCGCGGACAGACGCTCCGCAGAACGTTATCGACCACACGACGGCCACAGCACCAAAAACGCTCCACAACGAAAACGACACTCCGAGACCAGACAGGCATCCATCCAAAGAATCTACGGGGAGGCAGCGGTGAGGCCAGGAGCCTCTCCTACAACCCCAAATGAAAAAGGAGCCCAACGTCACGGCTCCTGACGAGACGGCGGCACCGCCGCAACCCAGCAGAGACGGCGCAACCAAACGAGAAGCTGCTGCAACGCCTAAGAACTTCTTCCCAGCATCTTGAAGTGCCAGTCCCCGAGACTGGAAGGGTAGAGAGCACAGCTGCCGGCACAGCCCAGGACAACGCCACAAACACCACCGACCAGAAACGACCGAAACGCACGAACCCTCTACGCTTTTGGCTGCTGATACCAGAAAACCAGCGCCCAACTGGCGCTACGCCAGTCGGCACCGGGGTTCCAGATCCCGGGACGGCACCCGAGACGCCTTTCGTGTCCCTCGAACGCAACGAGACCCCAGGATCGTCTGACAGGCGCAAGGCAGGCGTCCCGAACTACACCACAACGCAGACACAGGCTGGAGCTGCCCTGCCCGGCACACGCTGGCGTCGCACGGGAAAGGTCCCCGGGCCCTTCACCTGCCCAAAGGGGACTGTTCCTGGATAGCCCTTGCCCCGAACAGAACTTTACCCCCCTCCCTGCGCTTCCCAGCCCCTTCCCAGCCGCCCAGCCTCCACTTAGCTTTCAGAGGGCCAAGAGACCGAATCCATCTTCAACGGATGAAAACGCCACGTGCGCCGACAGGGATATTCCAGCATCGCCGGCTTCCTCCTCAACATCTACAGCAACACAGGAAAACACACGCTGACTAAGCAGAGCAAACACACAGTATAAAGGCACAAGGCACATCTTCCCTCTGACACCACGCACCGCCCCACCTGCTTACAGTGCTCGGCTCGCCTCTTTTCTCACTCTTTCTTGCCAAGTTGTCCCTCTGCCTACAACCTTTGCCTACACGATAACAGACACGGGCTGGAGCTGCCCCGCCGTGCACAAGCTGGCATCAGTCCGTAAAGTTCCCTGGACCCTTTAGCTGCCCAAAGGGCACTGTTCCTGGACGGCCTTTGCCCCTATGAGAGCTTTAAACCCCCTCCATGCAATTCCCAGCCCCTCCCCAGCCCTCGAGCCTCCGCTTACCTGTCAGAGGGCCAAGGGGCTGCATCAATCTGCAGAGAAAAACACCACGTGCACTAGTAAGCATCTTCCTGCATTGCCCAATTCCTCTTCAACATCTGCAGTAACACAAGAAAACACACACTCACTTAGCAGAGACAACGCACATTATAAAGGCACACAGCACATCTTCCCGCTGACACCACGCAACAACCCACCTGCTTACGGCGCACAGCTCGCCTCCTGCGTCGCCCCTTCTGTGCCAAGTTGTCCCTCTGCACCTGAAATCAAGTTATTCAACAAGTCACCCAGATGCTCATCAACAGCTTGACCATTCCACAGGTCTGCTTTCTGTTTAGGAATCCCACCAGAAGCTCTAATTGAGTCTCTAAAACACTGCGGAAGGGACAGTCCGCTCCCCTGCCCACAGCTACTCCATCCCAGACGACTGCACCACCTTTGCCTGCGCAGTTTAACACGTCAACAGATCAACCGTGCACCCCTAGAGCTCCGTCCACCCACCCCTGACTCCACGCCTCCGGGCAGAGCAGCTCCTAGCCAAAGGTGCACCTGCGCAGACAGTCGCACCTCAGAACGTTATCGACAACACATCAACAGCGCCAAAAACGCTCTATAAAAGCAACGACTCCAAACCAGAGACTGCATCGATCAAAAGAACCTGCAGGGAGGCAGCGGTGAGGCGAGGAGTCTCTACTGCAACCCCAGAAAAAAATAAGAGCCGAACGGCACGGCCCCTTAGGAGACGGCGGCGCTGGCGCAAACACACAGAGAGGGCGGCACGGCTTAAAAACTTCAAGATGCTGGGAAGAAGTGCCAGTCCCTGAGACTGGATGGGTAGAGAGCAGAGCTGCCGACGCAGCCCTCAATGACACCATAAAACACCACCGACCAGAAACGTCCCAAACGCAAGGACCTGCCACGCTTTCGGCTGCTGATACCAGAAAACCAGCGCCCAACTGGCGCTACGCCAGTCGGCACCGGGGTTCCAGATCCCGGGACGGCACCCGAGACGCCTTTCGTGTCCCTCGAACGCAACGAGACCCCAGGATCGTCTGACAGGCGCAAGGCAGGCGTCCCGAACTACACCACAACGCAGACACAGGCTGGAGCTGCCCTGCCCGGCACACGCTGGCGTCACACTGGAAAGGTCCCCGGGCCCTTTACCCGCGCCAAGGGGACGGTTCCTGGACGGCCCTTGCCCTTATCAGAACTAAACCCACCGTCCCTGCGATTCCCAGCCCCTTGCCAGCACTCGTGCCTCCACTTAGCTTTCAGAGGGCCAAGGGACCGAACCCGTCTTCAACAGAGGAAAACGCCACGTGCGCGAACGGCCGTCTTCCTGCATCGCCGGGTTCCTCTTCAGCGTCTGCAGGAACACGAGAAAACGCACGCTCGCTAAGGCGTGCCAGCACACGGCGTCGTGGGGTAAACGCCGACCCCTTCCGCAACACCCACCTCCTGCTAAGTTCCACGGCGTTCCGTTCGGCGCGTCGTGCCGCGGGCGCGGTCACCAACCCTGGTCGCTCGTGACGCCTAAGACGGCGAGAAGCAAAAGAACTGTAGCGCCTGGAACGAGTCCCCGGCCGCAAACGCTCCTCGTCGCCCCTAGCCCGGCTCACCTCAAATGCTCCTCCCAGGCCAAAGGGCCCACAAAGCGCCTGCAAAGAGAGAAGGAAGCGCTGAACCGAGTCACCGGGCAATACCGGGCTCCTCAACACCCACCGCCGCCTCACCTTCTCGGCTGCCGGCCGGCGTGCGGCTTCGCCCCTCCCAGCTCGTCTGCGGCACCTGCAAAACCAGAGGCACGCGCTCGGACGCCGCCCGAAAACACAGCCTGCCGCAGACGCCCCCATCTCGCCCTCCCTTACTGGGGCCGCTCGCCCACCCGGCCGCCCTTGCTTTTGGCTGCCACGCTGTTGACCACGAAGACGCCCAGCTACCGCCTGTAAAACACAACCAAAGGACGCTCAGACCTGCACCAGCAACACGGCACCTGAAACGAGCTGCCGCTTCAGCCCAGCACTCCGTGCTCACCTTGCCCCAGGACCTGCGCTGCCGATACCCAGCTTTCCTCTTCGCTTCCCACCTAGGAAAAGCAGAAACGACCGGGCTTAGCTAGAGCCACACGGCACAGCTTCCCTCTGGCACCACGCACCGACCCACCTGCTTACGGCGCACAGCTCGCCTCCTGCGTCGCCCCTTCTGTGCCAAGCTGTCCCTCTGCACCTGAAATCAAGTTATTCAGCAAGTCACCCAGCAGCTCATCAACAGCTTGACCATTCCGCACGTCTGCTTTCTATTGCGCAATAGCATTCCAAGCTCTCGGGGAGTCTCCAAAACGCCTGCGCGGGGACCCTCCACTCCCCTGCCCACGGCTACTCCAGCCCAGATGACCGCACAACCTCTGCCTACGCAATTTAACGCGTCAGCAGATTAGCCGGGGACTCCCAGAGCCCCGTCCACCCACCCCGGACTCCACGCGTCCCGGCAGAGCAGCTCCGAGCCAAACGCACACCCGCGCGGACAGACGCTCCGCAGAACGTTATCGACCACACGACGGCCACAGCACCAAAAACGCTCCACAACGAAAACGACACTCCGAGACCAGACAGGCATCCATCCAAAGAATCTACGGGGAGGCAGCGGTGAGGCCAGGAGCCTCTCCTACAACCCCAAATGAAAAAGGAGCCCAACGTCACGGCTCCTGACGAGACGGCGGCACCGCCGCAACCCAGCAGAGACGGCGCAACCAAACGAGAAGCTGCTGCAACGCCTAAGAACTTCTTCCCAGCATCTTGAAGTGCCAGTCCCCGAGACTGGAAGGGTAGAGAGCACAGCTGCCGGCACAGCCCAGGACAACGCCACAAACACCACCGACCAGAAACGACCGAAACGCACGAACCCTCTACGCTTTTGGCTGCTGATACCAGAAAACCAGCGCCCAACTGGCGCTACGCCAGTCGGCACCGGGGTTCCAGATCCCGGGACGGCACCCGAGACGCCTTTCGTGTCCCTCGAACGCAACGAGACCCCAGGATCGTCTGACAGGCGCAAGGCAGGCGTCCCGAACTACACCACAACGCAGACACAGGCTGGAGCTGCCCTGCCCGGCACACGCTGGCGTCGCACGGGAAAGGTCCCCGGGCCCTTCACCTGCCCAAAGGGGACTGTTCCTGGATAGCCCTTGCCCCGAACAGAACTTTACCCCCCTCCCTGCGCTTCCCAGCCCCTTCCCAGCCGCCCAGCCTCCACTTAGCTTTCAGAGGGCCAAGAGACCGAATCCATCTTCAACGGATGAAAACGCCACGTGCGCCGACAGGGATATTCCAGCATCGCCGGCTTCCTCCTCAACATCTACAGCAACACAGGAAAACACACGCTGACTAAGCAGAGCAAACACACAGTATAAAGGCACAAGGCACATCTTCCCTCTGACACCACGCACCGCCCCACCTGCTTACAGTGCTCGGCTCGCCTCTTTTCTCACTCTTTCTTGCCAAGTTGTCCCTCTGCCTACAACCTTTGCCTACACGATAACAGACACGGGCTGGAGCTGCCCCGCCGTGCACAAGCTGGCATCAGTCCGTAAAGTTCCCTGGACCCTTTAGCTGCCCAAAGGGCACTGTTCCTGGACGGCCTTTGCCCCTATGAGAGCTTTAAACCCCCTCCATGCAATTCCCAGCCCCTCCCCAGCCCTCGAGCCTCCGCTTACCTGTCAGAGGGCCAAGGGGCTGCATCAATCTGCAGAGAAAAACACCACGTGCACTAGTAAGCATCTTCCTGCATTGCCCAATTCCTCTTCAACATCTGCAGTAACACAAGAAAACACACACTCACTTAGCAGAGACAACGCACATTATAAAGGCACACAGCACATCTTCCCGCTGACACCACGCAACAACCCACCTGCTTACGGCGCACAGCTCGCCTCCTGCGTCGCCCCTTCTGTGCCAAGTTGTCCCTCTGCACCTGAAATCAAGTTATTCAACAAGTCACCCAGATGCTCATCAACAGCTTGACCATTCCACAGGTCTGCTTTCTGTTTAGGAATCCCACCAGAAGCTCTAATTGAGTCTCTAAAACACTGCGGAAGGGACAGTCCGCTCCCCTGCCCACAGCTACTCCATCCCAGACGACTGCACCACCTTTGCCTGCGCAGTTTAACACGTCAACAGATCAACCGTGCACCCCTAGAGCTCCGTCCACCCACCCCTGACTCCACGCCTCCGGGCAGAGCAGCTCCTAGCCAAAGGTGCACCTGCGCAGACAGTCGCACCTCAGAACGTTATCGACAACACATCAACAGCGCCAAAAACGCTCTATAAAAGCAACGACTCCAAACCAGAGACTGCATCGATCAAAAGAACCTGCAGGGAGGCAGCGGTGAGGCGAGGAGTCTCTACTGCAACCCCAGAAAAAAATAAGAGCCGAACGGCACGGCCCCTTAGGAGACGGCGGCGCTGGCGCAAACACACAGAGAGGGCGGCACGGCTTAAAAACTTCAAGATGCTGGGAAGAAGTGCCAGTCCCTGAGACTGGATGGGTAGAGAGCAGAGCTGCCGACGCAGCCCTCAATGACACCATAAAACACCACCGACCAGAAACGTCCCAAACGCAAGGACCTGCCACGCTTTCGGCTGCTGATACCAGAAAACCAGCGCCCAACTGGCGCTACGCCAGTCGGCACCGGGGTTCCAGATCCCGGGACGGCACCCGAGACGCCTTTCGTGTCCCTCGAACGCAACGAGACCCCAGGATCGTCTGACAGGCGCAAGGCAGGCGTCCCGAACTACACCACAACGCAGACACAGGCTGGAGCTGCCCTGCCCGGCACACGCTGGCGTCACACTGGAAAGGTCCCCGGGCCCTTTACCCGCGCCAAGGGGACGGTTCCTGGACGGCCCTTGCCCTTATCAGAACTAAACCCACCGTCCCTGCGATTCCCAGCCCCTTGCCAGCCCTCGTGCCTCCACTTAGCTTTCAGAGGGCCAAGGGACCGAACCCGTCTTCAACAGAGGAAAACGCCACGTGCGCGAACGGCCGTCTTCCTGCATCGCCGGGTTCCTCTTCAGCGTCTGCAGGAACACGAGAAAACGCACGCTCGCTAAGGCGTGCCAGCACACGGCGTCGTGGGGTAAACGCCGACCCCTTCCGCAACACCCACCTCCTGCTAAGTTCCACGGCGTTCCGTTCGGCGCGTCGTGCCGCGGGCGCGGTCACCAACCCTGGTCGCTCGTGACGCCTAAGACGGCGAGAAGCAAAAGAACTGTAGCGCCTGGAACGAGTCCCCGGCCGCAAACGCTCCTCCTCGCCCCTAGCCCGGCTCACCTCAAATGCTCCTCCCAGGCCAAAGGGCCCACAAAGCGCCTGCAAAGAGAGAAGGAAGCGCTGAACCGAGTCACCGGGCAATACCGGGCTCCTCAACACCCACCGCCGCCTCACCTTCTCGGCTGCCGGCCGGCGTGCGGCTTCGCCCCTCCCAGCTCGTCTGCGGCACCTGCAAAACCAGAGGCACGCGCTCGGACGCCGCCCGAAAACACAGCCTGCCGCAGACACCCCCATCTCGCCCTCCCTTACCGGGGCCGCTCGCCCACCCGGCCGCCCTTGCTTTTGGCTGCCACGCTGTTGACCACGAAGACGCTCAGCTACTGCCTGTAAAACACAACCAAAGGACGCTCAGACCTGCACCAGCAACACGGCACCTGAAACGAGCTGCCGCTTCAGCCCAGCACTCCGTGCTCACCTTGCCCCAGGACCTGCGCTGCCGATACCCAGCTTTCCTCTTCGCTTCCCACCTAGGAAAAGCAGAAACGACCGGGCTTAGCTAGAGCCACACGGCACAGCTTCCCTCTGGCACCACGCACCGACCCACCTGCTTACGGCGCACAGCTCGCCTCCTGCGTCGCCCCTTCTGTGCCAAGCTGTCCCTCTGCACCTGAAATCAAGTTATTCAGCAAGTCACCCAGCAGCTCATCAACAGCTTGACCATTCCGCACGTCTGCTTTCTATTGCGCAATAGCATTCCAAGCTCTCGGGGAGTCTCCAAAACGCCTGCGCGGGGACCCTCCACTCCCCTGCCCACGGCTACTCCAGCCCAGATGACCGCGCAACCTCTGCCTACGCAATTTAACGCGTCAGCAGATTAGCCGGGGACTCCCAGAGCCCCGTCCACCCACCCCGGACTCCACGCGTCCCGGCAGAGCAGCTCCGAGCCAAACGCGCACCCGCGCGGACAGACGCTCCGCAGAACGTTATCGACCACACGACGGCCACAGCACCAAAAACGCTCCACAACGAAAACGACACTCCGAGACCAGACAGGCATCCATCCAAAGAATCTACGGGGAGGCAGCGGTGAGGCCAGGAGCCTCTCCTACAACCCCAAATGAAAAAGGAGCCCAACGTCATGGCTCCTGACGAGACGGCGGCACCGCCGCAACCCAGCAGAGACGGCGCAACCAAACGAGAAGCTGCTGCAACGCCTAAGAACTTCTTCCCAGCATCTTGAAGTGCCAGTCCCCGAGACTGGAAGGGTAGAGAGCACAGCTGCCGGCACAGCCCAGGACAACGCCACAAACACCACCGACCAGAAACGACCGAAACGCAAGAACCCTCTACGCTTTCGGCTGCTGATACCAGAAAACCAGCGCCCAACTGGCGCTACGCCAGTCGGCACCGGGGTTCCAGATCCCGGGACGGCACCCGAGACGCCTTTCGTGTCCCTTGAACGCAACGAGACCCCAGGATCGTCTGACAGGCGCAAGGCAGGCGTCCCGAACTACACCACAACGCAGACACAGGCTGGAGCTGCCCTGCCCGGCACACGCTGGCGTCGCACGGGAAAGGTCCCCGGGCCCTTCACCTGCCCAAAGGGGACTGTTCCTGGATAGCCCTTGCCCCGAACAGAACTTTACCCCCCTCCCTGCGCTTCCCAGCCCCTTCCCAGCCGCCCAGCCTCCACTTAGCTTTCAGAGGGCCAAGAGACCGAATCCATCTTCAACGGATGAAAACGCCACGTGCGCCGACAGGGATATTCCAGCATCGCCGGCTTCCTCCTCAACATCTACAGCAACACAGGAAAACACACGCTGACTAAGCAGAGCAAACACACAGTATAAAGGCACAAGGCACATCTTCCCTCTGACACCACGTACCGCCCCACCTGCTTACAGCGCTCGGCTCGCCTCTTTTCTCACTCTTTCTTGCCAAGTTGTCCCTCTGCCTACAACCTTTGCCTACACGATAACAGACACGGGCTGGAGCTGCCCCGCCGTGCACAAGCTGGCATCAGTCCGTAAAGTTCCCTGGACCCTTTAGCTGCCCAAAGGGCACTGTTCCTGGACGGCCTTTGCCCCTATGAGAGCTTTAAACCCCCTCCATGCAATTCCCAGCCCCTCCCCAGCCCTCGAGCCTCCGCTTACCTGTCAGAGGGCCAAGGGGCTGCATCAATCTGCAGAGAAAAACACCACGTGCACTAGTAAGCATCTTCCTGCATTGCCCAATTCCTCTTCAACATCTGCAGTAACACAAGAAAACACACACTCACTTAGCAGAGACAACGCACATTATAAAGGCACACAGCACATCTTCCCGCTGACACCACGCAACAACCCACCTGCTTACGGCGCACAGCTCGCCTCCTGCGTCGCCCCTTCTGTGCCAAGTTGTCCCTCTGCACCTGAAATCAAGTTATTCAACAAGTCACCCAGATGCTCATCAACAGCTTGACCATTCCACAGGTCTGCTTTCTGTTTAGGAATCCCACCAGAAGCTCTAATTGAGTCTCTAAAACACTGCGGAAGGGACAGTCCGCTCCCCTGCCCACAGCTACTCCATCCCAGACGACTGCACCACCTTTGCCTGCGCAGTTTAACACGTCAACAGATCAACCGTGCACCCCTAGAGCTCCGTCCACCCACCCCTGACTCCACGCCTCCGGGCAGAGCAGCTCCTAGCCAAAGGTGCACCTGCGCAGACAGTCGCACCTCAGAACGTTATCGACAACACATCAACAGCGCCAAAAACGCTCTATAAAAGCAACGACTCCAAACCAGAGACTGCATCGATCAAAAGAACCTGCAGGGAGGCAGCGGTGAGGCGAGGAGTCTCTACTGCAACCCCAGAAAAAAATAAGAGCCGAACGGCACGGCCCCTTAGGAGACGGCGGCGCTGGCGCAAACACACAGAGAGGGCGGCACAGCTTAAAAACTTCAAGATGCTGGGAAGAAGTGCCAGTCCCTGAGACTGGATGGGTAGAGAGCAGAGCTGCCGACGCAGCCCTCAATGACACCATAAAACACCACCGACCAGAAACGTCCCAAACGCAAGGACCTGCCACGCTTTCGGCTGCTGATACCAGAAAACCAGCGCCCAACTGGCGCTACGCCAGTCGGCACCGGGGTTCCAGATCCCGGGACGGCACCCGAGACGCCTTTCGTGTCCCTCGAACGCAACGAGACCCCAGGATCGTCTGACAGGCGCAAGGCAGGCGTCCCGAACTACACCACAACGCAGACACAGGCTGGAGCTGCCCTGCCCGGCACACGCTGGCGTCACACTGGAAAGGTCCCCGGGCCCTTTACCCGCACCAAGGGGACGGTTCCTGGACGGCCCTTGCCCTTATCAGAACTAAACCCACCGTCCCTGCGATTCCCAGCCCCTTGCCAGCCCTCGTGCCTCCACTTAGCTTTCAGAGGGCCAAGGGACCGAACCCGTCTTCAACAGAGGAAAACGCCACGTGCGCGAACGGCCGTCTTCCTGCATCGCCGGGTTCCTCTTCAGCGTCTGCAGGAACACGAGAAAACGCACGCTCGCTAAGGCGTGCCAGCACACGGCGTCGTGGGGTAAACGCCGACCCCTTCCGCAACACCCACCTCCTGCTAAGTTCCACGGCGTTCCGTTCGGCGCGTCGTGCCGCGGGCGCGGTCACCAACCCTGGTCGCTCGTGACGCCTAAGACGGCGAGAAGCAAAAGAACTGTAGCGCCTGGAACGAGTCCCCGGCCGCAAACGCTCCTCGTCGCCCCTAGCCCGGCTCACCTCAAATGCTCCTCCCAGGCCAAAGGGCCCACAAAGCGCCTGCAAAGAGAGAAGGAAGCGCTGAACCGAGTCACCGGGCAATACCGGGCTCCTCAACACCCACCGCCGCCTCACCTTCTCGGCTGCCGGCCGGCGTGCGGCTTCGCCCCTCCCAGCTCGTCTGCGGCACCTGCAAAACCAGAGGCACGCGCTCGGACGCCGCCCAAAAACACAGCCTGCCGCAGACGCCCCCATCTCGCCCTCCCTTACCGGGGCCGCTCGCCCACCCGGCCGCTCTTGCTTTTGGCTGCCACGCTGTTGACCACGAAGACGCTCAGCTACCGCCTGTAAAACACAACCAAAGGACGCTCAGACCTGCACCAGCAACACGGCACCTGAAACGAGCTGCCGCTTCAGCCCAGCACTCCGTGCTCACCTTGCCCCAGGACCTGCGCTGCCGATACC
Organism: Streptopelia decaocto; assembly: GCF_964273445.1. Lineage (NCBI taxonomy): Eukaryota > Metazoa > Chordata > Aves > Columbiformes > Columbidae > Streptopelia > Streptopelia decaocto. Next base: position 21,450,744 of record NC_138665.1, on the reverse strand, counting down.
CAGCTTTCCTCTTCGCTTCCCACCTAGGAAAAGCAGAAACGACCGGGCTTAGCTAGAGCCACACGGCACAGCTTCCCTCTGGCACCACGCACCGACCCACCTGCTTACGGCACACAGCTCGCCTCCTGCGTCGCCCCTTCTGTGCCAAGCTGTCCCTCTGCACCTGAAATCAAGTTATTCAGCAAGTCACCCAGCAGCTCATCAACAGCTTGACCATTCCGCACGTCTGCTTTCTATTGCGCAATAGCATTCCAAGCTCTCGGGGAGTCTCCAAAACGCCTGCGCAGGGACCCTCCACTCCCCTGCCCACGGCTACTCCAGCCCAGATGACCGCGCAACCTCTGCCTACGCAATTTAACGCGTCAGCAGATTAGCCGGGGACTCCCAGAGCCCCGTCCACCCACCCCGGACTCCACGCGTCCCGGCAGAGCAGCTCCGAGCCAAACGCGCACCCGCGCGGACAGACGCTCCGCAGAACGTTATCGACCACACGACGGCCACAGCACCAAAAACGCTCCACAACGAAAACGACACTCCGAGACCAGACAGGCATCCATCCAAAGAATCTACGGGGAGGCAGCGGTGAGGCCAGGAGCCTCTCCTACAACCCCAAATGAAAAAGGAGCCCAACGTCACGGCTCCTGACGAGACGGCGGCACCGCCGCAACCCAGCAGAGACGGCGCAACCAAACGAGAAGCTGCTGCAACGCCTAAGAACTTCTTCCCAGCATCTTGAAGTGCCAGTCCCCGAGACTGGAAGGGTAGAGAGCACAGCTGCCGGCACAGCCCAGGACAACGCCACAAACACCACCGACCAGAAACGACCGAAACGCACGAACCCTCTACGCTTTCGGCCGCTGATACCAGAAAACCAGCGCCCAACTGGCGCTACGCCAGTCGGCACCGGGGTTCCAGATCCCGGGACGGCACCCGAGACGCCTTTCGTGTCCCTCGAACGCAACGAGACCCCAGGATCGTCTGACAGGCGCAAGGCAGGCGTCCCGAACTACACCACAACGCAGACACAGGCTGGAGCTGCCCTGCCCGGCACACGCTGGCGTCGCACGGGAAAGGTCCCCGGGCCCTTCACCTGCCCAAAGGGGACTGTTCCTGGATAGCCCTTGCCCCGAACAGAACTTTACCCCCCTCCCTGCGCTTCCCAGCCCCTTCCCAGCCGCCCAGCCTCCACTTAGCTTTCAGAGGGCCAAGAGACCGAATCCATCTTCAACGGATGAAAACGCCACGTGCGCCGACAGGGATATTCCAGCATCGCCGGCTTCCTCCTCAACATCTACAGCAACACAGGAAAACACACGCTGACTAAGCAGAGCAAACACACAGTATAAAGGCACAAGGCACATCTTCCCTCTGACACCACGCACCGCCCCACCTGCTTACAGTGCTCGGCTCGCCTCTTTTCTCACTCTTTCTTGCCAAGTTGTCCCTCTGCCTACAACCTTTGCCTACACGATAACAGACACGGGCTGGAGCTGCCCCGCCGTGCACAAGCTGGCATCAGTCCGTAAAGTTCCCTGGACCCTTTAGCTGCCCAAAGGGCACTGTTCCTGGACGGCCTTTGCCCCTATGAGAGCTTTAAACCCCCTCCATGCAATTCCCAGCCCCTCCCCAGCCCTCGAGCCTCCGCTTACCTGTCAGAGGGCCAAGGGGCTGCATCAATCTGCAGAGAAAAACACCACGTGCACTAGTAAGCATCTTCCTGCATTGCCCAATTCCTCTTCAACATCTGCAGTAACACAAGAAAACACACACTCACTTAGCAGAGACAACGCACATTATAAAGGCACACAGCACATCTTCCCGCTGACACCACGCAACAACCCACCTGCTTACGGCGCACAGCTCGCCTCCTGCGTCGCCCCTTCTGTGCCAGGTTGTCCCTCTGCACCTGAAATCAAGTTATTCAACAAGTCACCCAGATGCTCATCAACAGCTTGACCATTCCACAGGTCTGCTTTCTGTTTAGGAATCCCACCAGAAGCTCTAATTGAGTCTCTAAAACACTGCGGAAGGGACAGTCCGCTCCCCTGCCCACAGCTACTCCATCCCAGACGACTGCACCACCTTTGCCTGCGCAGTTTAACACGTCAACAGATCAACCGTGCACCCCTAGAGCTCCGTCCACCCACCCCTGACTCCACGCCTCCGGGCAGAGCAGCTCCTAGCCAAAGGTGCACCTGCGCAGACAGTCGCACCTCAGAACGTTATCGACAACACATCAACAGCGCCAAAAACGCTCTATAAAAGCAACGACTCCAAACCAGAGACTGCATCGATCAAAAGAACCTGCAGGGAGGCAGCGGTGAGGCGAGGAGTCTCTACTGCAACCCCAGAAAAAAATAAGAGCCGAACGGCACGGCCCCTTAGGAGACGGCGGCGCTGGCGCAAACACACAGAGAGGGCGGCACGGCTTAAAAACTTCAAGATGCTGGGAAGAAGTGCCAGTCCCTGAGACTGGATGGGTAGAGAGCAGAGCTGCCGACGCAGCCCTCAATGACACCATAAAACACCACCGACCAGAAACGTCCCAAACGCAAGGACCTGCCACGCTTTCGGCTGCTGATACCAGAAAACCAGCGCCCAATTGGCGCTACGCCAGTCGGAACCGGGATTCCAGATCCCGGGACGGCACCCGAGACGCCTTTCGTGTCCCTCGAACGCAACGAGACCCCAGGATCGTCTGACAGGCGCAAGGCAGGCGTCCCGAACTACACCACAACGCAGACACAGGCTGGAGCTGCCCTGCCCGGCACACGCTGGCGTCGCACTGGAAAGGTCCCCGGGCCCTTTACCCGCGCCAAGGGGACGGTTCCTGGACGGCCCTTGCCCTTATCAGAACTAAACCCACCGTCCCTGCGATTCCCAGCCCCTTGCCAGCCCTCGTGCCTCCACTTAGCTTTCAGAGGGCCAAGGGACCGAACCCGTCTTCAACAGAGGAAAACGCCACGTGCGCGAACGGCCGTCTTCCTGCATCGCCGGGTTCCTCTTCAGCGTCTGCAGGAACACGAGAAAACGCATGCTCGCTAAGGCGTGCCAGCACACGGCGTCGTGGGGTAAACGCCGACCCCTTCCGCAACACCCACCTCCTGCTAAGTTCCACGGCGTTCCGTTCGGCGCGTCGTGCCGCGGGCGCGGTCACCAACCCTGGTCGCTCGTGATGCCTAAGACGGCGAGAAGCAAAAGAACTGTAGCGCCTGGAACGAGTCCCCAGCCGCAAACGCTCCTCCTCGCCCCTAGCCCGGCTCACCTCAAATGCTCCTCCCAGGCCAAAGGGCCCACAAAGCGCCTGCAAAGAGAGAAGGAAGCGCTGAACCGAGTCACCGGGCAATACCGGGCTCCTCAACACCCACCGCCGCCTCACCTTCTCGGCTGCCGGCCGGCGTGCGGCTTCGCCCCTCCCAGCTCGTCTGCGGCACCTGCAAAACCAGAGGCACGCGCTCGGACGCCGCCCGAAAACACAGCCTGCCGCAGACGCCCCCATCTCGCCCTCCCTTACCGGGGCCGCTCGCCCACCCGGCCGCCCTTGCTTTTGGCTGCCACGCTGTTGACCACGAAGACGCTCAGCTACCGCCTGTAAAACACAACCAAAGGACGCTCAGACCTGCACCAGCAACACGGCACCTGAAACGAGCTGCCGCTTCAGCCCAGCACTCTGTGCTCACCTTGCCCCAGGACCTGCGCTGCCGATACCCAGCTTTCCTCTTCGCTTCCCACCTAGGAAAAGCAGAAACGACCGGGCTTAGCTAGAGCCACACGGCACAGCTTCCCTCTGGCACCACGCACCGACCCACCTGCTTACGGCGCACAGCTCGCCTCCTGCGTCGCCCCTTCTGTGCCAAGCTGTCCCTCTGCACCTGAAATCAAGTTATTCAGCAAGTCACCCAGCAGCTCATCAACAGCTTGACCATTCCGCACGTCTGCTTTCTATTGCGCAATAGCATTCCAAGCTCTCGGGGAGTCTCCAAAACGCCTGCGCGGGGACCCTCCACTCCCCTGCCCACGGCTACTCCAGCCCAGATGACCGCGCAACCTCTGCCTACGCAATTTAACGCGTCAGCAGATTAGCCGGGGACTCCCAGAGCCCCGTCCACCCACCCCGGACTCCACGCGTCCCGGCAGAGCAGCTCCGAGCCAAACGCGCACCCGTGCGGACAGACGCTCCGCAGAACGTTATCGACCACACGACGGCCACAGCACCAAAAACGCTCCACAACGAAAACGACACTCCGAGACCAGACAGGCATCCATCCAAAGAATCTACGGGGAGGCAGCGGTGAGGCCAGGAGCCTCTCCTACAACCCCAAATGAAAAAGGAGCCCAACGTCACGGCTCCTGACGAGACGGCGGCACCGCCGCAACCCAGCAGAGACGGCGCAACCAAACGAGAAGCTGCTGCAACGCCTAAGAACTTCTTCCCAGCGTCTTGAAGTGCCAGTCCCCGAGACTGGAAGGGTAGAGAGCACAGCTGCCGGCACAGCCCAGGACAACGCCACAAACACCACCGACCAGAAACGATCGAAACGCACGAACCCTCTACGCTTTTGGCTGCTGATACCAGAAAACCAGCGCCCAACTGGCGCTACGCCAGTCGGCACCGGGGTTCCAGATCCCGGGACGGCACCCGAGACGCCTTTCGTGTCCCTCGAACGCAACGAGACCCCAGGATCGTCTGACAGGCGCAAGGCAGGCGTCCCGAACTACACCACAACGCAGACACAGGCTGGAGCTGCCCTGCCCGGCACACGCTGGCGTCGCACTGGAAAGGTCCCCGGGCCCTTCACCTGCCCAAAGGGGACTGTTCCTGGATAGCCCTTGCCCCGAACAGAACTTTACCCCCCTCCCTGCGCTTCCCAGCCCCCTCCCAGCCGCCCAGCACCACTTAGCTTTCAGAGGGCCAAGAGACCGAATCCATCTTCAACGGATGAAAACGCCACGTGCGCCAACAGGGATATTCCAGCATCGCCGGCTTCCTCCTCAACATCTACAGCAACACAGGAAAACACACGCTGACTAAGCAGAGCAAACACACAGTATAAAGGCACAAGGCACATCTTCCCTCTGACACCACGCACCGCCCCACCTGCTTACAGTGCTCGGCTCGCCTCTTTTCTCACTCTTTCTTGCCAAGTTGTCCCTCTGCCTACAACCTTTGCCTACACGATAACAGACACGGGCTGGAGCTGCCCCGCCGTGCACAAGCTGGCATCAGTCCGTAAAGTTCCCTGGACCCTTTAGCTGCCCAAAGGGCACTGTTCCTGGACGGCCTTTGCCCCTATGAGAGCTTTAAACCCCCTCCATGCAATTCCCAGCCCCTCCCCAGCCCTCGAGCCTCCGCTTACCTGTCAGAGGGCCAAGGGGCTGCATCAATCTGCAGAGAAAAACACCACGTGCACTAGTAAGCATCTTCCTGCATTGCCCAATTCCTCTTCAACATCTGCAGTAACACAAGAAAACACACACTCACTTAGCAGAGACAACGCACATTATAAAGGCACACAGCACATCTTCCCGCTGACACCACACAACAACCCACCTGCTTACGGCGCACAGCTCGCCTCCTGCGTCGCCCCTTCTGTGCCAAGTTGTCCCTCTGCACCTGAAATCAAGTTATTCAACAAGTCACCCAGATGCTCATCAACAGCTTGACCATTCCACAGGTCTGCTTTCTGTTTAGGAATCCCACCAGAAGCTCTAATTGAGTCTCTAAAACACTGCGGAAGGGACAGTCCGCTCCCCTGCCCACAGCTACTCCATCCCAGACGACTGCACCACCTTTGCCTGCGCAGTTTAACACGTCAACAGATCAACCGTGCACCCCTAGAGCTCCGTCCACCCACCCCTGACTCCACGCCTCCGGGCAGAGCAGCTCCTAGCCAAAGGTGCACCTGCGCAGACAGTCGCACCTCAGAACGTTATCGACAACACATCAACAGCGCCAAAAACGCTCTATAAAAGCAACGACTCCAAACCAGAGACTGCATCGATCAAAAGAACCTGCAGGGAGGCAGCGGTGAGGCGAGGAGTCTCTACTGCAACCCCAGAAAAAAATAAGAGCCGAACGGCACGGCCCCTTAGGAGACGGCGGCGCTGGCGCAAACACACAGAGAGGGCGGCACGGCTTAAAAACTTCAAGATGCTGGGAAGAAGTGCCAGTCCCTGAGACTGGATGGGTAGAGAGCAGAGCTGCCGACGCAGCCCTCAATGACACCATAAAACACCACCGACCAGAAACGTCCCAAACGCAAGGACCTGCCACGCTTTCGGCTGCTGATACCAGAAAACCAGCGCCCAACTGGCGCTACGCCAGTCGGCACCGGGGTTCCAGATCCCGGGACGGCACCCGAGACGCCTTTCGTGTCCCTCGAACGCAACGAGACCCCAGGATCGTCTGACAGGCGCAAGGCAGGCGTCCCGAACTACACCACAACGCAGACACAGGCTGGAGCTGCCCTGCCCGGCACACGCTGGCGTCACACTGGAAAGGTCCCCGGGCCCTTTACCCGCACCAAGGGGACGGTTCCTGGACGGCCCTTGCCCTTATCAGAACTAAACCCACCGTCCCTGCGATTCCCAGCCCCTTGCCAGCCCTCGTGCCTCCACTTAGCTTTCAGAGGGCCAAGGGACCGAACCCGTCTTCAACAGAGGAAAACGCCACGTGCGCGAACGGCCGTCTTCCTGCATCGCCGGGTTCCTCTTCAGCGTCTGCAGGAACACGAGAAAACGCACGCTCGCTAAGGCGTGCCAGCACACGGCGTCGTGGGGTAAACGCCGACCCCTTCCGCAACACCCACCTCCTGCTAAGTTCCACGGCGTTCCGTTCGGCGCGTCGTGCCGCGGGCGCGGTCACCAACCCTGGTCGCTCGTGACGCCTAAGACGGCGAGAAGCAAAAGAACTGTAGCGCCTGGAACGAGTCCCCGGCCGCAAACGCTCCTCCTCGCCCCTAGCCCGGCTCACCTCAAATGCTCCTCCCAGGCCAAAGGGCCCACAAAGCGCCTGCAAAGAGAGAAGGAAGCGCTGAACCGAGTCACCGGGCAATACCGGGCTCCTCAACACCCACCGCCGCCTCACCTTCTCGGCTGCCGGCCGGCGTGCGGCTTCGCCCCTCCCAGCTCGTCTGCGGCACCTGCAAAACCAGAGGCACGCGCTCGGACGCCGCCCGAAAACACAGCCTGCCGCAGACGCCCCCATCTCGCCCTCCCTTACCGGGGCCGCTCGCCCACCCGGCCGCCCTTGCTTTTGGCTGCCACGCTGTTGACCACGAAGACGCTCAGCTACCGCCTGTAAAACACAACCAAAGGACGCTCAGACCTGCACCAGCAACACGGCACCTGAAACGAGCTGCCGCTTCAGCCCAGCACTCCGTGCTCACCTTGCCCCAGGACCTGCGCTGCCGATACCCAGCTTTCCTCTTCGCTTCCCACCTAGGAAAAGCAGAAACGACCGGGCTTAGCTAGAGCCACACGGCACAGCTTCCCTCTGGCACCACGCACCGACCCACCTGCTTACGGCGCACAGCTCGCCTCCTGCGTCGCCCCTTCTGTGCCAAGCTGTCCCTCTGCACCTGAAATCAAGTTATTCAGCAAGTCACCCAGCAGCTCATCAACAGCTTGACCATTCCGCACGTCTGCTTTCTATTGCGCAATAGCATTCCAAGCTCTCGGGGAGTCTCCAAAACGCCTGCGCGGGGACCCTCCACTCCCCTGCCCACGGCTACTCCAGCCCAGATGACCGCGCAACCTCTGCCTACGCAATTTAACGCGTCAGCAGATTAGCCGGGGACTCCCAGAGCCCCGTCCACCCACCCCGGACTCCACGCGTCCCGGCAGAGCAGCTCCGAGCCAAACGCGCACCCGCGCGGACAGACGCTCCGCAGAACGTTATCGACCACACGACGGCCACAGCACCAAAAACGCTCCACAACGAAAACGACACTCCGAGACCAGACAGGCATCCATCCAAAGAATCTACGGGGAGGCAGCGGTGAGGCCAGGAGCCTCTCCTACAACCCCAAATGAAAAAGGAGCCCAACGTCACGGCTCCTGACGAGACGGCGGCACCGCCGCAACCCAGCAGAGACGGCGCAACCAAACGAGAAGCTGCTGCAACGCCTAAGAACTTCTTCCCAGCATCTTGAAGTGCCAGTCCCCGAGACTGGAAGGGTAGAGAGCACAGCTGCCGGCACAGCCCAGGACAACGCCACAAACACCACCGACCAGAAACGACCGAAACGCACGAACCCTCTACGCTTTCGGCCGCTGATACCAGAAAACCAGCGCCCAACTGGCGCTACGCCAGTCGGCACCGGGGTTCCAGATCCCGGGACGGCACCCGAGACGCCTTTCGTGTCCCTCGAACGCAACGAGACCCCAGGATCGTCTGACAGGCGCAAGGCAGGCGTCCCGAACTACACCACAACGCAGACACAGGCTGGAGCTGCCCTGCCCGGCACACGCTGGCGTCGCACGGGAAAGGTCCCCGGGCCCTTCACCTGCCCAAAGGGGACTGTTCCTGGATAGCCCTTGCCCCGAACAGAACTTTACCCCCCTCCCTGCGCTTCCCAGCCCCTTCCCAGCCGCCCAGCCTCCACTTAGCTTTCAGAGGGCCAAGAGACCGAATCCATCTTCAACGGATGAAAACGCCACGTGCGCCGACAGGGATATTCCAGCATCGCCGGCTTCCTCCTCAACATCTACAGCAACACAGGAAAACACACGCTGACTAAGCAGAGCAAACACACAGTATAAAGGCACAAGGCACATCTTCCCTCTGACACCACGCACCGCCCCACCTGCTTACAGTGCTCGGCTCGCCTCTTTTCTCACTCTTTCTTGCCAAGTTGTCCCTCTGCCTACAACCTTTGCCTACACGATAACAGACACGGGCTGGAGCTGCCCCGCCGTGCACAAGCTGGCATCAGTCCGTAAAGTTCCCTGGACCCTTTAGCTGCCCAAAGGGCACTGTTCCTGGACGGCCTTTGCCCCTATGAGAGCTTTAAACCCCCTCCATGCAATTCCCAGCCCCTCCCCAGCCCTCGAGCCTCCGCTTACCTGTCAGAGGGCCAAGGGGCTGCATCAATCTGCAGAGAAAAACACCACGTGCACTAGTAAGCATCTTCCTGCATTGCCCAATTCCTCTTCAACATCTGCAGTAACACAAGAAAACACACACTCACTTAGCAGAGACAACGCACATTATAAAGGCACACAGCACATCTTCCCGCTGACACCACGCAACAACCCACCTGCTTACGGCGCACAGCTCGCCTCCTGCGTCGCCCCTTCTGTGCCAAGTTGTCCCTCTGCACCTGAAATCAAGTTATTCAACAAGTCACCCAGATGCTCATCAACAGCTTGACCATTCCACAGGTCTGCTTTCTGTTTAGGAATCCCACCAGAAGCTCTAATTGAGTCTCTAAAACACTGCGGAAGGGACAGTCCGCTCCCCTGCCCACAGCTACTCCATCCCAGACGACTGCACCACCTTTGCCTGCGCAGTTTAACACGTCAACAGATCAACCGTGCACCCCTAGAGCTCCGTCCACCCACCCCTGACTCCACGCCTCCGGGCAGAGCAGCTCCTAGCCAAAGGTGCACCTGCGCAGACAGTCGCACCTCAGAACGTTATCGACAACACATCAACAGCGCCAAAAACGCTCTATAAAAGCAACGACTCCAAACCAGAGACTGCATCGATCAAAAGAACCTGCATGGAGGCAGCGGTGAGGCGAGGAGTCTCTACTGCAACCCCAGAAAAAAATAAGAGCCAAACGGCACGGCCCCTTAGGAGACGGCGGCGCTGGCGCAAACACACAGAGAGGGCGGCACGGCTTAAAAACTTCAAGATGCTGGGAAGAAGTGCCAGTCCCTGAGACTGGATGGGTAGAGAGCAGAGCTGCCGACGCAGCCCTCAATGACACCATAAAACACCACCGACCAGAAACGTCCCAAACGCAAGGACCTGCCACGCTTTCGGCTGCTGATACCAGAAAACCAGCGCCCAACTGGCGCTACGCCAGTCGGCACCGGGGTTCCAGATCCCGGGACGGCACCCGAGACGCCTTTCGTGTCCCTCGAACGCAACGAGACCCCAGGATCGTCTGACAGGCGCAAGGCAGGCGTCCCGAACTACACCACAACGCAGACACAGGCTGGAGCTGCCCTGCCCGGCACACGCTGGCGTCGCACGGGAAAGGTCCCCGGGCCCTTCACCTGCCCAAAGGGGACTGTTCCTGGATAGCCCTTGCCCCGAACAGAACTTTACCCCCCTCCCTGCGCTTCCCAGCCCCTTCCCAGCCGCCCAGCCTCCACTTAGCTTTCAGAGGGCCAAGAGACCGAATCCATCTTCAACGGATGAAAACGCCACGTGCGCCGACAGGGATATTCCAGCATCGCCGGCTTCCTCCTCAACATCTACAGCAACACAGGAAAACACACGCTGACTAAGCAGAGCAAACACACAGTATAAAGGCACAAGGCACATCTTCCCTCTGACACCACGCACCGCCCCACCTGCTTACAGTGCTCGGCTCGCCTCTTTTCTCACTCTTTCTTGCCAAGTTGTCCCTCTGCCTACAACCTTTGCCTACACGATAACAGACACGGGCTGGAGCTGCCCCGCCGTGCACAAGCTGGCATCAGTCCGTAAAGTTCCCTGGACCCTTTAGCTGCCCAAAGGGCACTGTTCCTGGACGGCCTTTGCCCCTATGAGAGCTTTAAAGCCCCTCCATGCAATTCCCAGCCCCTCCCCAGCCCTCGAGCCTCCGCTTACCTGTCAGAGGGCCAAGGGGCTGCATCAATCTGCAGAGAAAAACACCACGTGCACTAGTAAGCATCTTCCTGCATTGCCCAATTCCTCTTCAACATCTGCAGTAACACAAGAAAACACACACTCACTTAGCAGAGACAACGCACATTATAAAGGCACACAGCACATCTTCCCGCTGACACCACGCAACAACCCACCTGCTTACGGCGCACAGCTCGCCTCCTGCGTCGCCCCTTCTGTGCCAGGTTGTCCCTCTGCACCTGAAATCAAGTTATTCAACAAGTCACCCAGATGCTCATCAACAGCTTGACCATTCCACAGGTCTGCTTTCTGTTTAGGAATCCCACCAGAAGCTCTAATTGAGTCTCTAAAACACTGCGGAAGGGACAGTCCGCTCCCCTGCCCACAGCTACTCCATCCCAGACGACTGCACCACCTTTGCCTGCGCAGTTTAACACGTCAACAGATCAACCGTGCACCCCTAGAGCTCCGTCCACCCACCCCTGACTCCACGCCTCCGGGCAGAGCAGCTCCTAGCCAAAGGTGCACCTGCGCAGACAGTCGCACCTCAGAACGTTATCGACAACACATCAACAGCGCCAAAAACGCTCTATAAAAGCAACGACTCCAAACCAGAGACTGCATCGATCAAAAGAACCTGCAGGGAGGCAGCGGTGAGGCGAGGAGTCTCTACTGCAACCCCAGAAAAAAATAAGAGCCGAACGGCACGGCCCCTTAGGAGACGGCGGCGCTGGCGCAAACACACAGAGAGGGCGGCACGGCTTAAAAACTTCAAGATGCTGGGAAGAAGTGCCAGTCCCTGAGACTGGATGGGTAGAGAGCAGAGCTGCCGACGCAGCCCTCAATGACACCATAAAACACCACCGACCAGAAACGTCCCAAACGCAAGGACCTGCCACGCTTTCGGCTGCTGATACCAGAAAACCAGCGCCCAATTGGCGCTACGCCAGTCGGAACCGGGATTCCAGATCCCGGGACGGCACCCGAGACGCCTTTCGTGTCCCTCGAACGCAACGAGACCCCAGGATCGTCTGACAGGCGCAAGGCAGGCGTCCCGAACTACACCACAACGCAGACACAGGCTGGAGCTGCCCTGCCCGGCACACGCTGGCGTCGCACTGGAAAGGTCCCCGGGCCCTTTACCCGCGCCAAGGGGACGGTTCCTGGACGGCCCTTGCCCTTATCAGAACTAAACCCACCGTCCCTGCGATTCCCAGCCCCTTGCCAGCCCTCGTGCCTCCACTTAGCTTTCAGAGGGCCAAGGGACCGAACCCGTCTTCAACAGAGGAAAACGCCACGTGCGCGAACGGCCGTCTTCCTGCATCGCCGGGTTCCTCTTCAGCGTCTGCAGGAACACGAGAAAACGCACGCTCGCTAAGGCGTGCCAGCACACGGCGTCGTGGGGTAAACGCCGACCCCTTCCGCAACACCCACCTCCTGCTAAGTTCCACGGCGTTCCGTTCGGCGCGTCGTGCCGCGGGCGCGGTCACCAACCCTGGTCGCTCGTGATGCCTAAGACGGCGAGAAGCAAAAGAACTGTAGCGCCTGGAACGAGTCCCCAGCCGCAAACGCTCCTCCTCGCCCCTAGCCCGGCTCACCTCAAATGCTCCTCCCAGGCCAAAGGGCCCACAAAGCGCCTGCAAAGAGAGAAGGAAGCGCTGAACCGAGTCACCGGGCAATACCGGGCTCCTCAACACCCACCGCCGCCTCACCTTCTCGGCTGCCGGCCGGCGTGCGGCTTCGCCCCTCCCAGCTCGTCTGCGGCACCTGCAAAACCAGAGGCACGCGCTCGGACGCCGCCCGAAAACACAGCCTGCCGCAGACGCCCCCATCTCGCCCTCCCTTACCGGGGCCGCTCGCCCACCCGGCCGCCCTTGCTTTTGGCTGCCACGCTGTTGACCACGAAGACGCTCAGCTACCGCCTGTAAAACACAACCAAAGGACGCTCAGACCTGCACCAGCAACACGGCACCTGAAACGAGCTGCCGCTTCAGCCCAGCACTCTGTGCTCACCTTGCCCCAGGACCTGCGCTGCCGATACCCAGCTTTCCTCTTCGCTTCCCACCTAGGAAAAGCAGAAACGACCGGGCTTAGCTAGAGCCACACGGCACAGCTTCCCTCTGGCACCACGCACCGACCCACCTGCTTACGGCGCACAGCTCGCCTCCTGCGTCGCCCCTTCTGTGCCAAGCTGTCCCTCTGCACCTGAAATCAAGTTATTCAGCAAGTCACCCAGCAGCTCATCAACAGCTTGACCATTCCGCACGTCTGCTTTCTATTGCGCAATAGCATTCCAAGCTCTCGGGGAGTCTCCAAAACGCCTGCGCGGGGACCCTCCACTCCCCTGCCCACGGCTACTCCAGCCCAGATGACCGCGCAACCTCTGCCTACGCAATTTAACGCGTCAGCAGATTAGCCGGGGACTCCCAGAGCCCCGTCCACCCACCCCGGACTCCACGCGTCCCGGCAGAGCAGCTCCGAGCCAAACGCGCACCCGTGCGGACAGACGCTCCGCAGAACGTTATCGACCACACGACGGCCACAGCACCAAAAACGCTCCACAACGAAAACGACACTCCGAGACCAGACAGGCATCCATCCAAAGAATCTACGGGGAGGCAGCGGTGAGGCCAGGAGCCTCTCCTACAACCCCAAATGAAAAAGGAGCCCAACGTCACGGCTCCTGACGAGACGGCGGCACCGCCGCAACCCAGCAGAGACGGCGCAACCAAACGAGAAGCTGCTGCAACGCCTAAGAACTTCTTCCCAGCGTCTTGAAGTGCCAGTCCCCGAGACTGGAAGGGTAGAGAGCACAGCTGCCGGCACAGCCCAGGACAACGCCACAAACACCACCGACCAGAAACGACCGAAACGCACGAACCCTCTACGCTTTTGGCTGCTGATACCAGAAAACCAGCGCCCAACTGGCGCTACGCCAGTCGGCACCGGGGTTCCAGATCCCGGGACGGCACCCGAGACGCCTTTCGTGTCCCTCGAACGCAACGAGACCCCAGGATCGTCTGACAGGCGCAAGGCAGGCGTCCCGAACTACACCACAACGCAGACACAGGCTGGAGCTGCCCTGCCCGGCACACGCTGGCGTCGCACTGGAAAGGTCCCCGGGCCCTTCACCTGCCCAAAGGGGACTGTTCCTGGATAGCCCTTGCCCCGAACAGAACTTTACCCCCCTCCCTGCGCTTCCCAGCCCCCTCCCAGCCGCCCAGCACCACTTAGCTTTCAGAGGGCCAAGAGACCGAATCCATCTTCAACGGATGAAAACGCCACGTGCGCCAACAGGGATATTCCAGCATCGCCGGCTTCCTCCTCAACATCTACAGCAACACAGGAAAACACACGCTGACTAAGCAGAGCAAACACACAGTATAAAGGCACAAGGCACATCTTCCCTCTGACACCACGCACCGCCCCACCTGCTTACAGTGCTCGGCTCGCCTCTTTTCTCACTCTTTCTTGCCAAGTTGTCCCTCTGCCTACAACCTTTGCCTACACGATAACAGACACGGGCTGGAGCTGCCCCGCCGTGCACAAGCTGGCATCAGTCCGTAAAGTTCCCTGGACCCTTTAGCTGCCCAAAGGGCACTGTTCCTGGACGGCCTTTGCCCCTATGAGAGCTTTAAACCCCCTCCATGCAATTCCCAGCCCCTCCCCAGCCCTCGAGCCTCCGCTTACCTGTCAGAGGGCCAAGGGGCTGCATCAATCTGCAGAGAAAAACACCACGTGCACTAGTAAGCATCTTCCTGCATTGCCCAATTCCTCTTCAACATCTGCAGTAACACAAGAAAACACACACTCACTTAGCAGAGACAACGCACATTATAAAGGCACACAGCACATCTTCCCGCTGACACCACGCAACAACCCACCTGCTTACGGCGCACAGCTCGCCTCCTGCGTCGCCCCTTCTGTGCCAGGTTGTCCCTCTGCACCTGAAATCAAGTTATTCAACAAGTCACCCAGATGCTCATCAACAGCTTGACCATTCCACAGGTCTGCTTTCTGTTTAGGAATCCCACCAGAAGCTCTAATTGAGTCTCTAAAACACTGCGGAAGGGACAGTCCGCTCCCCTGCCCACAGCTACTCCATCCCAGACGACTGCACCACCTTTGCCTGCGCAGTTTAACACGTCAACAGATCAACCGTGCACCCCTAGAGCTCCGTCCACCCACCCCTGACTCCACGCCTCCGGGCAGAGCAGCTCCTAGCCAAAGGTGCACCTGCGCAGACAGTCGCACCTCAGAACGTTATCGACAACACATCAACAGCGCCAAAAACGCTCTATAAAAGCAACGACTCCAAACCAGAGACTGCATCGATCAAAAGAACCTGCAGGGAGGCAGCGGTGAGGCGAGGAGTCTCTACTGCAACCCCAGAAAAAAATAAGAGCCGAACGGCACGGCCCCTTAGGAGACGGCGGCGCTGGCGCAAACACACAGAGAGGGCGGCACGGCTTAAAAACTTCAAGATGCTGGGAAGAAGTGCCAGTCCCTGAGACTGGATGGGTAGAGAGCAGAGCTGCCGACGCAGCCCTCAATGACACCATAAAACACCACCGACCAGAAACGTCCCAAACGCAAGGACCTGCCACGCTTTCGGCTGCTGATACCAGAAAACCAGCGCCCAATTGGCGCTACGCCAGTCGGAACCGGGATTCCAGATCCCGGGACGGCACCCGAGACGCCTTTCGTGTCCCTCGAACGCAACGAGACCCCAGGATCGTCTGACAGGCGCAAGGCAGGCGTCCCGAACTACACCACAACGCAGACACAGGCTGGAGCTGCCCTGCCCGGCACACGCTGGCGTCGCACTGGAAAGGTCCCCGGGCCCTTTACCCGCGCCAAGGGGACGGTTCCTGGACGGCCCTTGCCCTTATCAGAACTAAACCCACCGTCCCTGCGATTCCCAGCCCCTTGCCAGCCCTCGTGCCTCCACTTAGCTTTCAGAGGGCCAAGGGACCGAACCCGTCTTCAACAGAGGAAAACGCCACGTGCGCGAACGGCCGTCTTCCTGCATCGCCGGGTTCCTCTTCAGCGTCTGCAGGAACACGAGAAAACGCACGCTCGCTAAGGCGTGCCAGCACACGGCGTCGTGGGGTAAACGCCGACCCCTTCCGCAACACCCACCTCCTGCTAAGTTCCACGGCGTTCCGTTCGGCGCGTCGTGCCGCGGGCGCGGTCACCAACCCTGGTCGCTCGTGATGCCTAAGACGGCGAGAAGCAAAAGAACTGTAGCGCCTGGAACGAGTCCCCAGCCGCAAACGCTCCTCCTCGCCCCTAGCCCGGCTCACCTCAAATGCTCCTCCCAGGCCAAAGGGCCCACAAAGCGCCTGCAAAGAGAGAAGGAAGCGCTGAACCGAGTCACCGGGCAATACCGGGCTCCTCAACACCCACCGCCGCCTCACCTTCTCGGCTGCCGGCCGGCGTGCGGCTTCGCCCCTCCCAGCTCGTCTGCGGCACCTGCAAAACCAGAGGCACGCGCTCGGACGCCGCCCGAAAACACAGCCTGCCGCAGACGCCCCCATCTCGCCCTCCCTTACCGGGGCCGCTCGCCCACCCGGCCGCCCTTGCTTTTGGCTGCCACGCTGTTGACCACGAAGACGCTCAGCTACCGCCTGTAAAACACAACCAAAGGACGCTCAGACCTGCACCAGCAACACGGCACCTGAAACGAGCTGCCGCTTCAGCCCAGCACTCTGTGCTCACCTTGCCCCAGGACCTGCGCTGCCGATACCCAGCTTTCCTCTTCGCTTCCCACCTAGGAAAAGCAGAAACGACCTGGCTTAGCTAGAGCCACACGGCACAGCTTCCCTCTGGCACCACGCACCGACCCACCTGCTTACGGCGCACAGCTCGCCTCCTGCGTCGCCCCTTCTGTGCCAAGCTGTCCCTCTGCACCTGAAATCAAGTTATTCAGCAAGTCACCCAGCAGCTCATCAACAGCTTGACCATTCCGCACGTCTGCTTTCTATTGCGCAATAGCATTCCAAGCTCTCGGGGAGTCTCCAAAACGCCTGCGCGGGGACCCTCCACTCCCCTGCCCACGGCTACTCCAGCCCAGATGACCGCGCAACCTCTGCCTACGCAATTTAACGCGTCAGCAGATTAGCCGGGGACTCCCAGAGCCCCGTCCACCCACCCCGGACTCCACGCGTCCCGGCAGAGCAGCTCCGAGCCAAACGCGCACCCGTGCGGACAGACGCTCCGCAGAACGTTATCGACCACACGACGGCCACAGCACCAAAAACGCTCCACAACGAAAACGACACTCCGAGACCAGACAGGCATCCATCCAAAGAATCTACGGGGAGGCAGCGGTGAGGCCAGGAGCCTCTCCTACAACCCCAAATGAAAAAGGAGCCCAACGTCACGGCTCCTGACGAGACGGCGGCACCGCCGCAACCCAGCAGAGACGGCGCAACCAAACGAGAAGCTGCTGCAACGCCTAAGAACTTCTTCCCAGCGTCTTGAAGTGCCAGTCCCCGAGACTGGAAGGGTAGAGAGCACAGCTGCCGGCACAGCCCAGGACAACGCCACAAACACCACCGACCAGAAACGACCGAAACGCACGAACCCTCTACGCTTTTGGCTGCTGATACCAGAAAACCAGCGCCCAACTGGCGCTACGCCAGTCGGCACCGGGGTTCCAGATCCCGGGACGGCACCCGAGACGCCTTTCGTGTCCCTCGAACGCAACGAGACCCCAGGATCGTCTGACAGGCGCAAGGCAGGCGTCCCGAACTACACCACAACGCAGACACAGGCTGGAGCTGCCCTGCCCGGCACACGCTGGCGTCGCACTGGAAAGGTCCCCGGGCCCTTCACCTGCCCAAAGGGGACTGTTCCTGGATAGCCCTTGCCCCGAACAGAACTTTACCCCCCTCCCTGCGCTTCCCAGCCCCCTCCCAGCCGCCCAGCACCACTTAGCTTTCAGAGGGCCAAGAGACCGAATCCATCTTCAACGGATGAAAACGCCACGTGCGCCAACAGGGATATTCCAGCATCGCCGGCTTCCTCCTCAACATCTACAGCAACACAGGAAAACACACGCTGACTAAGCAGAGCAAACACACAGTATAAAGGCACAAGGCACATCTTCCCTCTGACACCACGCACCGCCCCACCTGCTTACAGTGCTCGGCTCGCCTCTTTTCTCACTCTTTCTTGCCAAGTTGTCCCTCTGCCTACAACCTTTGCCTACACGATAACAGACACGGGCTGGAGCTGCCCCGCCGTGCACAAGCTGGCATCAGTCCGTAAAGTTCCCTGGACCCTTTAGCTGCCCAAAGGGCACTGTTCCTGGACGGCCTTTGCCCCTATGAGAGCTTTAAACCCCCTCCATGCAATTCCCAGCCCCTCCCCAGCCCTCGAGCCTCCGCTTACCTGTCAGAGGGCCAAGGGGCTGCATCAATCTGCAGAGAAAAACACCACGTGCACTAGTAAGCATCTTCCTGCATTGCCCAATTCCTCTTCAACATCTGCAGTAACACAAGAAAACACACACTCACTTAGCAGAGACAACGCACATTATAAAGGCACACAGCACATCTTCCCGCTGACACCACGCAACAACCCACCTGCTTACGGCGCACAGCTCGCCTCCTGCGTCGCCCCTTCTGTGCCAAGTTGTCCCTCTGCACCTGAAATCAAGTTATTCAACAAGTCACCCAGATGCTCATCAACAGCTTGACCATTCCACAGGTCTGCTTTCTGTTTAGGAATCCCACCAGAAGCTCTAATTGAGTCTCTAAAACACTGCGGAAGGGACAGTCCGCTCCCCTGCCCACAGCTACTCCATCCCAGACGACTGCACCACCTTTGCCTGCGCAGTTTAACACGTCAACAGATCAACCGTGCACCCCTAGAGCTCCGTCCACCCACCCCTGACTCCACGCCTCCGGGCAGAGCAGCTCCTAGCCAAAGGTGCACCTGCGCAGACAGTCGCACCTCAGAACGTTATCGACAACACATCAACAGCGCCAAAAACGCTCTATAAAAGCAACGACTCCAAACCAGAGACTGCATCGATCAAAAGAACCTGCAGGGAGGCAGCGGTGAGGCGAGGAGTCTCTACTGCAACCCCAGAAAAAAATAAGAGCCGAACGGCACGGCCCCTTAGGAGACGGCGGCGCTGGCGCAAACACACAGAGAGGGCGGCACGGCTTAAAAACTTCAAGATGCTGGGAAGAAGTGCCAGTCCCTGAGACTGGATGGGTAGAGAGCAGAGCTGCCGACGCAGCCCTCAATGACACCATAAAACACCACCGACCAGAAACGTCCCAAACGCAAGGACCTGCCACGCTTTCGGCTGCTGATACCAGAAAACCAGCGCCCAACTGGCGCTACGCCAGTCGGCACCGGGGTTCCAGATCCCGGGACGGCACCCGAGACGCCTTTCGTGTCCCTCGAACGCAACGAGACCCCAGGATCGTCTGACAGGCGCAAGGCAGGCGTCCCGAACTACACCACAACGCAGACACAGGCTGGAGCTGCCCTGCCCGGCACACGCTGGCGTCACACTGGAAAGGTCCCCGGGCCCTTTACCCGCACCAAGGGGACGGTTCCTGGACGGCCCTTGCCCTTATCAGAACTAAACCCACCGTCCCTGCGATTCCCAGCCCCTTGCCAGCCCTCGTGCCTCCACTTAGCTTTCAGAGGGCCAAGGGACCGAACCCGTCTTCAACAGAGGAAAACGCCACGTGCGCGAACGGCCGTCTTCCTGCATCGCCGGGTTCCTCTTCAGCGTCTGCAGGAACACGAGAAAACGCACGCTCGCTAAGGCGTGCCAGCACACGGCGTCGTGGGGTAAACGCCGACCCCTTCCGCAACACCCACCTCCTGCTAAGTTCCACGGCGTTCCGTTCGGCGCGTCGTGCCGCGGGCGCGGTCACCAACCCTGGTCGCTCGTGACGCCTAAGACGGCGAGAAGCAAAAGAACTGTAGCGCCTGGAACGAGTCCCCGGCCGCAAACGCTCCTCCTCGCCCCTAGCCCGGCTCACCTCAAATGCTCCTCCCAGGCCAAAGGGCCCACAAAGCGCCTGCAAAGAGAGAAGGAAGCGCTGAACCGAGTCACCGGGCAATACCGGGCTCCTCAACACCCACCGCCGCCTCACCTTCTCGGCTGCCGGCCGGCGTGCGGCTTCGCCCCTCCCAGCTCGTCTGCGGCACCTGCAAAACCAGAGGCACGCGCTCGGACGCCGCCCGAAAACACAGCCTGCCGCAGACGCCCCCATCTCGCCCTCCCTTACCGGGGCCGCTCGCCCACCCGGCCGCCCTTGCTTTTGGCTGCCACGCTGTTGACCACGAAGACGCTCAGCTACCGCCTGTAAAACACAACCAAAGGACGCTCAGACCTGCACCAGCAACACGGCACCTGAAACGAGCTGCCGCTTCAGCCCAGCACTCCGTGCTCACCTTGCCCCAGGACCTGCGCTGCCGATACCCAGCTTTCCTCTTCGCTTCCCACCTAGGAAAAGCAGAAACGACCGGGCTTAGCTAGAGCCACACGGCACAGCTTCCCTCTGGCACCACGCACCGACCCACCTGCTTACGGCGCACAGCTCGCCTCCTGCGTCGCCCCTTCTGTGCCAAGCTGTCCCTCTGCACCTGAAATCAAGTTATTCAGCAAGTCACCCAGCAGCTCATCAACAGCTTGACCATTCCGCACGTCTGCTTTCTATTGCGCAATAGCATTCCAAGCTCTCGGGGAGTCTCCAAAACGCCTGCGCGGGGACCCTCCACTCCCCTGCCCACGGCTACTCCAGCCCAGATGACCGCGCAACCTCTGCCTACGCAATTTAACGCGTCAGCAGATTAGCCGGGGACTCCCAGAGCCCCGTCCACCCACCCCGGACTCCACGCGTCCCGGCAGAGCAGCTCCGAGCCAAACGCGCACCCGCGCGGACAGACGCTCCGCAGAACGTTATCGACCACACGACGGCCACAGCACCAAAAACGCTCCACAACGAAAACGACACTCCGAGACCAGACAGGCATCCATCCAAAGAATCTACGGGGAGGCAGCGGTGAGGCCAGGAGCCTCTCCTACAACCCCAAATGAAAAAGGAGCCCAACGTCACGGCTCCTGACGAGACGGCGGCACCGCCGCAACCCAGCAGAGACGGCGCAACCAAACGAGAAGCTGCTGCAACGCCTAAGAACTTCTTCCCAGCATCTTGAAGTGCCAGTCCCCGAGACTGGAAGGGTAGAGAGCACAGCTGCCGGCACAGCCCAGGACAACGCCACAAACACCACCGACCAGAAACGACCGAAACGCACGAACCCTCTACGCTTTCGGCCGCTGATACCAGAAAACCAGCGCCCAACTGGCGCTACGCCAGTCGGCACCGGGGTTCCAGATCCCGGGACGGCACCCGAGACGCCTTTCGTGTCCCTCGAACGCAACGAGACCCCAGGATCGTCTGACAGGCGCAAGGCAGGCGTCCCGAACTACACCACAACGCAGACACAGGCTGGAGCTGCCCTGCCCGGCACACGCTGGCGTCGCACGGGAAAGGTCCCCGGGCCCTTCACCTGCCCAAAGGGGACTGTTCCTGGATAGCCCTTGCCCCGAACAGAACTTTACCCCCCTCCCTGCGCTTCCCAGCCCCTTCCCAGCCGCCCAGCCTCCACTTAGCTTTCAGAGGGCCAAGAGACCGAATCCATCTTCAACGGATGAAAACGCCACGTGCGCCGACAGGGATATTCCAGCATCGCCGGCTTCCTCCTCAACATCTACAGCAACACAGGAAAACACACGCTGACTAAGCAGAGCAAACACACAGTATAAAGGCACAAGGCACATCTTCCCTCTGACACCACGCACCGCCCCACCTGCTTACAGTGCTCGGCTCGCCTCTTTTCTCACTCTTTCTTGCCAAGTTGTCCCTCTGCCTACAACCTTTGCCTACACGATAACAGACACGGGCTGGAGCTGCCCCGCCGTGCACAAGCTGGCATCAGTCCGTAAAGTTCCCTGGACCCTTTAGCTGCCCAAAGGGCACTGTTCCTGGACGGCCTTTGCCCCTATGAGAGCTTTAAACCCCCTCCATGCAATTCCCAGCCCCTCCCCAGCCCTCGAGCCTCCGCTTACCTGTCAGAGGGCCAAGGGGCTGCATCAATCTGCAGAGAAAAACACCACGTGCACTAGTAAGCATCTTCCTGCATTGCCCAATTCCTCTTCAACATCTGCAGTAACACAAGAAAACACACACTCACTTAGCAGAGACAACGCACATTATAAAGGCACACAGCACATCTTCCCGCTGACACCACGCAACAACCCACCTGCTTACGGCGCACAGCTCGCCTCCTGCGTCGCCCCTTCTGTGCCAAGTTGTCCCTCTGCACCTGAAATCAAGTTATTCAACAAGTCACCCAGATGCTCATCAACAGCTTGACCATTCCACAGGTCTGCTTTCTGTTTAGGAATCCCACCAGAAGCTCTAATTGAGTCTCTAAAACACTGCGGAAGGGACAGTCCGCTCCCCTGCCCACAGCTACTCCATCCCAGACGACTGCACCACCTTTGCCTGCGCAGTTTAACACGTCAACAGATCAACCGTGCACCCCTAGAGCTCCGTCCACCCACCCCTGACTCCACGCCTCCGGGCAGAGCAGCTCCTAGCCAAAGGTGCACCTGCGCAGACAGTCGCACCTCAGAACGTTATCGACAACACATCAACAGCGCCAAAAACGCTCTATAAAAGCAACGACTCCAAACCAGAGACTGCATCGATCAAAAGAACCTGCATGGAGGCAGCGGTGAGGCGAGGAGTCTCTACTGCAACCCCAGAAAAAAATAAGAGCCAAACGGCACGGCCCCTTAGGAGACGGCGGCGCTGGCGCAAACACACAGAGAGGGCGGCACGGCTTAAAAACTTCAAGATGCTGGGAAGAAGTGCCAGTCCCTGAGACTGGATGGGTAGAGAGCAGAGCTGCCGACGCAGCCCTCAATGACACCATAAAACACCACCGACCAGAAACGTCCCAAACGCAAGGACCTGCCACGCTTTCGGCTGCTGATACCAGAAAACCAGCGCCCAACTGGCGCTACGCCAGTCGGCACCGGGGTTCCAGATCCCGGGACGGCACCCGAGACGCCTTTCGTGTCCCTCGAACGCAACGAGACCCCAGGATCGTCTGACAGGCGCAAGGCAGGCGTCCCGAACTACACCACAACGCAGACACAGGCTGGAGCTGCCCTGCCCGGCACACGCTGGCGTCACACTGGAAAGGTCCCCGGGCCCTTTACCCGCGCCAAGGGGACGGTTCCTGGACGGCCCTTGCCCTTATCAGAACTAAACCCACCGTCCCTGCGATTCCCAGCCCCTTGCCAGCACTCGTGCCTCCACTTAGCTTTCAGAGGGCCAAGGGACCGAACCCGTCTTCAACAGAGGAAAACGCCACGTGCGCGAACGGCCGTCTTCCTGCATCGCCGGGTTCCTCTTCAGCGTCTGCAGGAACACGAGAAAACGCACGCTCGCTAAGGCGTGCCAGCACACGGCGTCGTGGGGTAAACGCCGACCCCTTCCGCAACACCCACCTCCTGCTAAGTTCCACGGCGTTCCGTTCGGCGCGTCGTGCCGCGGGCGCGGTCACCAACCCTGGTCGCTCGTGACACCTAAGACGGCGAGAAGCAAAAGAACTGTAGCGCCTGGAACGAGTCCCCGGCCGCAAACGCTCCTCCTCGCCCCTAGCCCGGCTCACCTCAAATGCTCCTCCCAGGCCAAAGGGCCCACAAAGCGCCTGCAAAGAGAGAAGGAAGCGCTGAACCGAGTCACCGGGCAATACCGGGCTCCTCAACACCCACCGCCGCCTCACCTTCTCGGCTGCCGGCCGGCGTGCGGCTTCGCCCCTCCCAGCTCGTCTGCGGCACCTGCAAAACCAGAGGCACGCGCTCGGACGCCGCCCGAAAACACAGCCTGCCGCAGACGCCCCCATCTCGCCCTCCCTTACTGGGGCCGCTCGCCCACCCGGCCGCCCTTGCTTTTGGCTGCCACGCTGTTGACCACGAAGACGCTCAGCTACCGCCTGTAAAACACAACCAAAGGACGCTCAGACCTGCACCAGCAACACGGCACCTGAAACGAGCTGCCGCTTCAGCCCAGCACTCCGTGCTCACCTTGCCCCAGGACCTGCGCTGCCGATACCCAGCTTTCCTCTTCGCTTCCCACCTAGGAAAAGCAGAAACGACCGGGCTTAGCTAGAGCCACACGGCACAGCTTCCCTCTGGCACCACGCACCGACCCACCTGCTTACGGCGCACAGCTCGCCTCCTGCGTCGCCCCTTCTGTGCCAAGCTGTCCCTCTGCACCTGAAATCAAGTTATTCAGCAAGTCACCCAGCAGCTCATCAACAGCTTGACCATTCCGCACGTCTGCTTTCTATTGCGCAATAGCATTCCAAGCTCTCGGGGAGTCTCCAAAACGCCTGCGCGGGGACCCTCCACTCCCCTGCCCACGGCTACTCCAGCCCAGATGACCGCGCAACCTCTGCCTACGCAATTTAACGCGTCAGCAGATTAGCCGGGGACTCCCAGAGCCCCGTCCACCCACCCCGGACTCCACGCGTCCCGGCAGAGCAGCTCCGAGCCAAACGCGCACCCGCGCGGACAGACGCTCCGCAGAACGTTATCGACCACACGACGGCCACAGCACCAAAAACGCTCCACAACGAAAACGACACTCCGAGACCAGACAGGCATCCATCCAAAGAATCTACGGGGAGGCAGCGGTGAGGCCAGGAGCCTCTCCTACAACCCCAAATGAAAAAGGAGCCCAACGTCACGGCTCCTGACGAGACGGCGGCACCGCCGCAACCCAGCAGAGACGGCGCAACCAAACGAGAAGCTGCTGCAACGCCTAAGAACTTCTTCCCAGCATCTTGAAGTGCCAGTCCCCGAGACTGGAAGGGTAGAGAGCACAGCTGCCGGCACAGCCCAGGACAACGCCACAAACACCACCGACCAGAAACGACCGAAACGCACGAACCCTCTACGCTTTTGGCTGCTGATACCAGAAAACCAGCGCCCAACTGGCGCTACGCCAGTCGGCACCGGGGTTCCAGATCCCGGGACGGCACCCGAGACGCCTTTCGTGTCCCTCGAACGCAACGAGACCCCAGGATCGTCTGACAGGCGCAAGGCAGGCGTCCCGAACTACACCACAACGCAGACACAGGCTGGAGCTGCCCTGCCCGGCACACGCTGGCGTCGCACGGGAAAGGTCCCCGGGCCCTTCACCTGCCCAAAGGGGACTGTTCCTGGATAGCCCTTGCCCCGAACAGAACTTTACCCCCCTCCCTGCGCTTCCCAGCCCCTTCCCAGCCGCCCAGCCTCCACTTAGCTTTCAGAGGGCCAAGAGACCGAATCCATCTTCAACGGATGAAAACGCCACGTGCGCCGACAGGGATATTCCAGCATCGCCGGCTTCCTCCTCAACATCTACAGCAACACAGGAAAACACACGCTGACTAAGCAGAGCAAACACACAGTATAAAGGCACAAGGCACATCTTCCCTCTGACACCACGCACCGCCCCACCTGCTTACAGTGCTCGGCTCGCCTCTTTTCTCACTCTTTCTTGCCAAGTTGTCCCTCTGCCTACAACCTTTGCCTACACGATAACAGACACGGGCTGGAGCTGCCCCGCCGTGCACAAGCTGGCATCAGTCCGTAAAGTTCCCTGGACCCTTTAGCTGCCCAAAGGGCACTGTTCCTGGACGGCCTTTGCCCCTATGAGAGCTTTAAACCCCCTCCATGCAATTCCCAGCCCCTCCCCAGCCCTCGAGCCTCCGCTTACCTGTCAGAGGGCCAAGGGGCTGCATCAATCTGCAGAGAAAAACACCACGTGCACTAGTAAGCATCTTCCTGCATTGCCCAATTCCTCTTCAACATCTGCAGTAACACAAGAAAACACACACTCACTTAGCAGAGACAACGCACATTATAAAGGCACACAGCACATCTTCCCACTGACACCACGCAACAACCCACCTGCTTACGGCGCACAGCTCGCCTCCTGCGTCGCCCCTTCTGTGCCAAGTTGTCCCTCTGCACCTGAAATCAAGTTATTCAACAAGTCACCCAGATGCTCATCAACAGCTTGACCATTCCACAGGTCTGCTTTCTGTTTAGGAATCCCACCAGAAGCTCTAATTGAGTCTCTAAAACACTGCGGAAGGGACAGTCCGCTCCCCTGCCCACAGCTACTCCATCCCAGACGACTGCACCACCTTTGCCTGCGCAGTTTAACACGTCAACAGATCAACCGTGCACCCCTAGAGCTCCGTCCACCCACCCCTGACTCCACGCCTCCGGGCAGAGCAGCTCCTAGCCAAAGGTGCACCTGCGCAGACAGTCGCACCTCAGAACGTTATCGACAACACATCAACAGCGCCAAAAACGCTCTATAAAAGCAACGACTCCAAACCAGAGACTGCATCGATCAAAAGAACCTGCAGGGAGGCAGCGGTGAGGCGAGGAGTCTCTACTGCAACCCCAGAAAAAAATAAGAGCCGAACGGCACGGCCCCTTAGGAGACGGCGGCGCTGGCGCAAACACACAGAGAGGGCGGCACGGCTTAAAAACTTCAAGATGCTGGGAAGAAGTGCCAGTCCCTGAGACTGGATGGGTAGAGAGCAGAGCTGCCGACGCAGCCCTCAATGACACCATAAAACACCACCGACCAGAAACGTCCCAAACGCAAGGACCTGCCACGCTTTCGGCTGCTGATACCAGAAAACCAGCGCCCAACTGGCGCTACGCCAGTCGGCACCGGGGTTCCAGATCCCGGGACGGCACCCGAGACGCCTTTCGTGTCCCTCGAACGCAACGAGACCCCAGGATCGTCTGACAGGCGCAAGGCAGGCGTCCCGAACTACACCACAACGCAGACACAGGCTGGAGCTGCCCTGCCCGGCACACGCTGGCGTCACACTGGAAAGGTCCCCGGGCCCTTTACCCGCGCCAAGGGGACGGTTCCTGGACGGCCCTTGCCCTTATCAGAACTAAACCCACCGTCCCTGCGATTCCCAGCCCCTTGCCAGCCCTCGTGCCTCCACTTAGCTTTCAGAGGGCCAAGGGACCGAACCCGTCTTCAACAGAGGAAAACGCCACGTGCGCGAACGGCCGTCTTCCTGCATCGCCGGGTTCCTCTTCAGCGTCTGCAGGAACACGAGAAAACGCACGCTCGCTAAGGCGTGCCAGCACACGGCGTCGTGGGGTAAACGCCGACCCCTTCCGCAACACCCACCTCCTGCTAAGTTCCACGGCGTTCCGTTCGGCGCGTCGTGCCGCGGGCGCGGTCACCAACCCTGGTCGCTCGTGACACCTAAGACGGCGAGAAGCAAAAGAACTGTAGCGCCTGGAACGAGTCCCCGGCCGCAAACGCTCCTCCTCGCCCCTAGCCCGGCTCACCTCAAATGCTCCTCCCAGGCCAAAGGGCCCACAAAGCGCCTGCAAAGAGAGAAGGAAGCGCTGAACCGAGTCACCGGGCAATACCGGGCTCCTCAACACCCACCGCCGCCTCACCTTCTCGGCTGCCGGCTGGCGTGCGGCTTCGCCCCTCCCAGCTCGTCTGCGGCACCTGCAAAACCAGAGGCACGCGCTCGGACGCCGCCCGAAAACACAGCCTGCCGCAGACACCCCCATCTCGCCCTCCCTTACCGGGGCCGCTCGCCCACCCGGCCGCCCTTGCTTTTGGCTGCCACGCTGTTGACCACGAAGACGCTCAGCTACTGCCTGTAAAACACAACCAAAGGACGCTCAGACCTGCACCAGCAACACGGCACCTGAAACGAGCTGCCGCTTCAGCCCAGCACTCCGTGCTCACCTTGCCCCAGGACCTGCGCTGCCGATACCCAGCTTTCCTCTTCGCTTCCCACCTAGGAAAAGCAGAAACGACCGGGCTTAGCTAGAGCCACACGGCACAGCTTCCCTCTGGCACCACGCACCGACCCACCTGCTTACGGCGCACAGCTCGCCTCCTGCGTCGCCCCTTCTGTGCCAAGCTGTCCCTCTGCACCTGAAATCAAGTTATTCAGCAAGTCACCCAGCAGCTCATCAACAGCTTGACCATTCCGCACGTCTGCTTTCTATTGCGCAATAGCATTCCAAGCTCTCGGGGAGTCTCCAAAACGCCTGCGCGGGGACCCTCCACTCCCCTGCCCACGGCTACTCCAGCCCAGATGACCGCGCAACCTCTGCCTACGCAATTTAACGCGTCAGCAGATTAGCCGGGGACTCCCAGAGCCCCGTCCACCCACCCCGGACTCCACGCGTCCCGGCAGAGCAGCTCCGAGCCAAACGCGCACCCGCGCGGACAGACGCTCCGCAGAACGTTATCGACCACACGACGGCCACAGCACCAAAAACGCTCCACAACGAAAACGACACTCCGAGACCAGACAGGCATCCATCCAAAGAATCTACGGGGAGGCAGCGGTGAGGCCAGGAGCCTCTCCTACAACCCCAAATGAAAAAGGAGCCCAACGTCATGGCTCCTGACGAGACGGCGGCACCGCCGCAACCCAGCAGAGACGGCGCAACCAAACGAGAAGCTGCTGCAACGCCTAAGAACTTCTTCCCAGCATCTTGAAGTGCCAGTCCCCGAGACTGGAAGGGTAGAGAGCACAGCTGCCGGCACAGCCCAGGACAACGCCACAAACACCACCGACCAGAAACGACCGAAACGCAAGAACCCTCTACGCTTTCGGCTGCTGATACCAGAAAACCAGCGCCCAACTGGCGCTACGCCAGTCGGCACCGGGGTTCCAGATCCCGGGACGGCACCCGAGACGCCTTTCGTGTCCCTTGAACGCAACGAGACCCCAGGATCGTCTGACAGGCGCAAGGCAGGCGTCCCGAACTACACCACAACGCAGACACAGGCTGGAGCTGCCCTGCCCGGCACACGCTGGCGTCGCACGGGAAAGGTCCCCGGGCCCTTCACCTGCCCAAAGGGGACTGTTCCTGGATAGCCCTTGCCCCGAACAGAACTTTACCCCCCTCCCTGCGCTTCCCAGCCCCTTCCCAGCCGCCCAGCCTCCACTTAGCTTTCAGAGGGCCAAGAGACCGAATCCATCTTCAACGGATGAAAACGCCACGTTCGATGAAGAAAGAAACAGAAAAACTGTAGTGCTTGGGAGAAACCAGAAAGTTTCCACTTTCCCCTTCATCACCCACAATAAAAAAACACATACGCAATAATGAACACTCAGATGTTGTTTATCAGTACTAGTTCACTAGCCATTGCTCCCCTTGGCTGAGTTCTGGGAGGTAGATGTGAATGATCTACCAGCGGCCACTGCACACTGCAAAGGTTCTGTGGACAACACACTGTTCTGTGGGTGATCAGGGCGGCGTTGAGCCCCCCTGTAGCCTGAAAGACACTCTGCCTTATGGTCCTGCTGCTTCCTTCAGAAATGCTAAAACTCCACCTACAGATATGAGATACTCATCCTAACCCCTCCTAGATAAGCTGAGCATCAGTGGTAGGAGGAGAGATTATATCAGCGACTTGTTCCACACCAATACAAACCAAAAATTAACACCCCATCTTCATTGCAGTCAGGAAGTTTGGGAAAACACAGAGCACCAGGAATTGATTCAATAAATGAAATATAGTTACAAATATACCTTCAACTACAGCTGTTATTGAAACTTTGCTGCTCCTGAAGGTCTTATGTCAAACAGACCCCTCCACTTGTCCAAACACACGTGCCCATGTAGCTTAAACAGCTCACAAGCTGCCAACTGCTGAAGGAGCAGCAAGGAACCAGCACCCAAGCAGCCCAGGAACAGACTGAGCTCCCTGCCCAGGGGCTGGGGCTCAAATAGCCTGAGCCTCGCCCAGCCCTGCCCACAGTCCTCTGGGAAAGGGGAGGGATGTAGGTCTGTAGGCCACACCCCCTGCAGGGAGCCCACCAATGGGGCTGGAAGTGTGGGTCAAGGGGGAGGAGCCCAGCTGGGAGGGTGGGGCGCTTGGAAATGGGGTGGGGCCTGGTTGGGGCACACCCCTCCAGGAAGGCACATTCAGGAGAGCTTGGGAGGGGGTGGGGTTGGCAGGGGCCCCACCCACACCTTCAGTCCCACCCTCAACCCTAAACCCCACCCCCAAATCCCTCACTGGAAATGGAACAAACCACATGCTTAAGGTTTCTTTACATTATTTAATTTTATTGGTTGAGAATTGGCCCCAAAACCATGTTAAAAATCCCCCAACATGGCCCAGGGGGAGCAATGTCAGGATGGCAACAGCACAGCGCTGCCCTTTTCCAAGATGGCCATCGGGGGTAAACAGAGCCACAGGTCCCACCACCCACCTTGGGCCCCACCCCAAAATGGCCACCCTAGGCAGGTCCCGCCCACCTCAGCCCCACCCTTCCAGCACAGGCTTGGCAGCCATGACAGCCATGGCCCCGCCCACCAGCAGGGACACAGCAGCCGAGACGGCCACCCATCAGGGCAGCCATCTTGTTCCCATGGGCAGGGTGCAGGGCCACAGGGGCAGCCAATGGGAGCAGCCGATACAGCCGGGAGCTGCCGCCTGAGCACGGCCCAGATGAACAGCCCGTCCGGCAGTGCCAGCAGGGCTGCCAGCCCCCCCCCCGCCATCTTGGATTCCAAGCAGGGTGGAGCCCAGCAGCCATGCTGCCCTCATTTTCTGTTGTGCACAGGGCCCCGTGCAGCATCACAACCCAGGACATCTGGTGGGGTGAGGGGACCCAGGAATGTGGATCTATGCGCAGAACCCAGTAGCTGTGGGCTGCTACATATCAATGGGGCAGAGTGCTGGAACTATATGGTGCTGCAGAGCAGTGCTGTGGATGTAGAGGGCAGACTGGATGTGTGGGGCACTGTGGGGCACTGCTGTGGGTCTATGGGGCAGGGTGCAGGAGCTACAGTGTGCTGTGGGGCAGCATTGCTGGCCTATGGGCTAGTGTGAACAAGCTACAATGTTTTCTGGGACAGTGCTGTTGATCTATAGGGCAGAAGAACTGTGGGGTGCTGTGGGGTTACACTGTGGGTCTATAGGGCAGAGTAAACAAGATACAGGGTGCTGTGGGTGATGTATGGGGCAGAGTGGAGACATAGGGTGCTGTAGAGCAGCGCTGTCCATTTATGGCGCAGAGTAAAAGCAGCTACGAGGTGCAGTGACTCCATAGGGCAGAGGGGCTATGGGCTGCTGTGGGTCACTGTGTGGGTCACTCACTCTTCAGGGGTGTTTCACCTGACAACAATCCCATTGACCCCACAGCCGCCCTGGTCCCACACCCGCTCCATAGACCCTTGTGACCCACCCATAGTGGGCAGTGCAGGCGTGGTCAGGAGGGAGGGGTGGTCAGGTGGACAGAGGTGTTGGGTGCTGTGGGGCAGCACTTTGCACCAATGGGGCAGAATGCAGCACCTACAGGCTGCTGTGGGGCAGCTCTCTGGGTCTAAGGGGCAGAGTTGAGTCCTATGGGGTCCTGTGGGGCAGCACTGTGGGTCTATGGAGCAGAGTAGAGTCACTATGGGGTGCTGGGGGGCACTACTTTGGATGTGTGGGGCAAATTACAAGAGCTATGTGGTGCTGTGGGGCAGTACTGGGCATCTTTAGGGCAGAGAGCAGGAGCCATGGGGTGCTAGGGGGCACTGCTGTGCATGTATGGGGCAGAGTACAGGAGCTATATGGTGCTGGGGGGCAGTACTGGGCATCTATGGGACAGAGTGCAGGAGCCATGGGGTGCTGGGGGGGCACTGCTGTGAATGTATGGGGCAGAGTACAGGAGCTATATGGTGCTGGGGGGCAGTACTGGGCATCTATGGGGCAGAGTGCAGGAGCCATGGGGTGCTGGGGGAGCACTACTGTGGATGTATGGGGCAGAGCACAGGAGCTATATGGTGCTGGGGGGCAGTACTGGGCATCTATAGGGCAGAGTGCAGGAGCCATGGGGTAATGGGGGGCACTACGGTGGATGTATGGGGCAGAGTACAGGAGCTATATGGTGCTGGGGGGCAGTACTGGGCATCTATAGGGCAGAGTACAGGAGCTATATGGTGCTGTGGGGCAGTACTGGGCATCTATAGGGCAGAGTACAGGAGCTATATGGCGCTGTGGGGCAGTACTGGGCAGCTATAGGGCAGAGTACAGGAGCTATATGGTGCTGGGGGGCAGTACTGGGCATCTATAGGGCAGAGTACAGGAGCTATATGGTGCTGTGGGGCAGTACTGGGCAGCTATAGGGCAGAGTGCAGGAGCCATGGGGCGCTGGGGGGCACTACTGTGGATGTATAGGGCAGAGTACAGGAGCTATATGGTGCTGGGGGGCACTACTGTGGATGTATGGGGCAGAGTACAGGAGCTATATGGTGCTGGGGGGCACTACTGGGCATCTATGGGGCAGCGTGCAGGAGCCATGGGGTGCTGGGGGGTACTAGTGTGGATGTATGGGGCAGAGTACAGGAGCTATATAGTGCTGTGGGGCAGTACTGGGCATCTATGGGGCAGAGTACAGGAGCTATAGGGTGCTGGGGGGCACTACTGTGGATGTATGGGGCAGAGTACAGGCGCTATATGTTGTTGTGGGGCAGTACTGGGCATCTATAGGGCAGAGTGCAGAAGCCATGGGGTGCTGGGGGCACTACTGTGGATATATGGGGCAGAGTACAGGAGCTATATGGTGCTGTGGGGCAGTACTGGGCATCTATAGGGCAGAGTGCAGGAGCCATGGGGTAATGGCGGGCACTACTGTGGATGTATGGGGCAGAGTACAGGAGCTATATGGTGCTGTGGGGCAGTACTGGGCATCTATAGGGCAGAGTGCAGGAGCCATGGGGTGCTGGGGGGCACTACTGTGGATGTATGGGGCAGAGTACAGGAGCTATATGGTGCTGGGGGGCACTACTGTGGATGTATGGGGCAGAGTACAGGAGCTATATGGTGCTGTGGGGCAGTACTGGGCATCTATAGGGCAGAGTGCAGGAGCCATGGGGTGCTGGGGGGCACTACGGTGGATGTATGGGGCAGAGTACAGGAGCTATATGGTGCTGGGGGGCAGTACTGGGCATCTATAGGGCAGAGTACAGGAGCTATATGGTGCTGTCGGGCAGTGCTGGGCATCTATAGGGCAGAGTGCAGGAGCCATGGGGTGCTGGGGGGCAGTACTGGGCATCTATAGGGCAGAGTACAGGAGCTATATGGTGCTGTGGGGCAGTACTGGGCATCTATAGGGCAGAGTGCAGGAGCCATGGGGTGCTGGGGGGCACTACTGTGGATGTATGGGGCAGAGTACAGGAGCTATATGGTGCTGGGGGGCAGTACTGGGCATCTATAGGGCAGAGTGCAGGAGCCATGGGGTAATGGGGGGCACTACGGTGGATGTATGGGGCAGAGTACAGGAGCTATATGGTGCTGGGGGCACTACTGGGCATCTATAGGGCAGAGTACAGGAGCTAAATGGTGTTGTGGGGCAGTACTGGGCATCTATAGGGCAGAGTGCAGAAGCCATGGGGTGCTGGGGGCACTACTGTGGATGTATGGGGCAGAGTACAGGAGCTATATGGTGCTGTGGGGCAGTACTGGGCATCTATAGGGCAGAGTGCAGGAGCCATGGGGTAATGGGGGGCACTACGGTGGATGTATGGGGCAGAGTACAGGAGCTATATGGTGCTGGGGGGCAGTACTGGGCAGCTATAGGGCAGAGTACAGGAGCTATATGGTGCTGTCGGGCAGTGCTGGGCATCTATAGGGCAGAGTGCAGGAGCCATGGGGTGCTGGGGGGCACTACTGTGGATGTATAGGGCAGAGTACAGGAGCTATATGGTGCTGGGGGGGCACTACTGTGGATGTATGGGGCAGAGTACAGGAGCTATATGGTGCTGTGGGGCAGTACTGGGCATCTATGGGGCGGAGTACAGGAGCTATATGGTGCTCTGAGGCAGTACTGGGCATCTATAGGGCAGAGTACAGGAGCTATATGGTGCTGGGGGGCAGTACTGGGCATCTATGGGGCGGAGTACAGGAGCTATATGGTGCTGTGAGGCAGTACTGGGCATCTATAGGGCAGAGTGCAGGAGCCATGGGGTGATGGGGGGCACTACTGTGGATGTATGGGGCAGAGTACAGGAGCTATAGGGTGCTGTGGGGCAGTGTTGTGGATCTATAGGGCAGAATGGAGGTGCTATGGAGCACTGTGGGTCACTGTGCATCAGCGTGTGGTTCACTCACCTGCAGGGTGTTCAGCCTCTTCAGGGGTGTTTCTCCCCACAACAGCCCCGTTGACCTCACAGCCGCCCTGACCCCCACACCGCCCCATAGACCCTTGTGATCCCCCCTCCCGTCCCCGCCATGGTGTGCAGTGGAGGCGCAGTCAGCTGGAGCTGGGGGGGGCGCGGTCAGCCGGCGTTGGGGGGGGGCGCGGTCAGCCGGAGCTGGGGGGGGCGCAGTCAGCCGGAGCTGGGGGGCGCGGTCAGCCGGAGCTGGGGGGGGCGCGGTCAGCCGGAGCTGGGGGGGGCGCGGTCAGCCGGAGCTGGGGGGGGCGCGGTCAGCCGGAGCTGTGGGGCGCAGGCAGCCGGAGCTGGGGGCGCAGGCAGCCGGAGCTGGGGGGCGCAGGCAGCCGGAGCTGGGGGGCGCAGGCAGCCGGAGCTGGGGGGGGCGCAGTCAGCCGGAGCTGGGGCGCGCAGTCAGCCGGAGCTGGGGGCGCAGTCAGCCGGAGCTGGGGGCGCAGTCAGCCGGAGTTGGGGGGCGCAGTCAGCCGGAGTTGGGGGGCGCAGTCAGCCGGAGCTGGGGGCGCAGTCAGCCGGAGGGGGGCGGCCAGGCTGCCTTCACTGTTCTCTGAGCAGGAGCTGCAGTGGGAAAGGGAAGGAAAGGGCCGTTATTTGTGTCACAGTCCTGGGAAACAGCCCCGAATCCCCCCGCTTCAGTATTAACCCAGTGAGCAAATTAACTGCCAAAAAAATGGATCTTAAAAGCTTCTTTGAGCACAAATTATCCTAAAAACAGACCCAAAATGAAGTAAATTGAATTTGAGACCAAAGAGCCTTAAAAATCTCAAAAACCCACCCAAATATGGTCCCTCACAGCTTTATATAATAAGATATATATGTAAAAATAGATTAGATACATTACATAGTAATTATATATATTAATATATATATTAATATTATATAATGAATATCATTATTATTACAACATTAAGTTATATATCATCATATTATGCCATTATATATTAATTATAAATTACATTAAGTAATATCAATGAATATTAGTTGATCAGTTAATTATATCAGATTATATATTATATATTTCTACTATTCATCATATTATATCTTATAGTAGTATATTACTATATGGATTTTATCTATATATTTAATATTAATATATTACTTAATAAATTAAATAATATATTAAATTAAAATTAAGTTAAATTAAATTAAAATCCATAACTAAATGTAAAATCCCATGTAACAATGCAGCGGGTTCACCTTCCTCTCCTCGAGACAGCGCGGGGGCGGGGCCAGGGGAGGCTCCCAATGTAACCCAATGTAACAATGCAGCGGGTTCACCTTCCTCTCCTCGAGACAGCGCGGGGGCGGGGCCAGCGGGAGGTTCCCAGACGGCACCGGCCAATCAGCGAGCGGCTCCTCGGCCCCTCAGCGTGGGGGGAGAACGGGACGGGGAGACAAAATGGCGGCGCGTTAAAAAGCCGAATTTGTTCCCGCTTAAATATTAATTCAGTAAATTGTAAATAAATAGATTTTTAAAGCTTTTTTTGGGGCGTAAAGCAGCACCAGATCTGGGACCCCCAGCTCAGACACGTTCAATAAAGTGAATTCAGCCCCAAACCCCCAAAAAGCACCGAAATGCCCTCCCGACTTTAAATACAATAATTTACACACTGATTTCAACAACTATTTAAATTATTGTAACAATTAATAATTTAAACAAGTAAGCGGCTTTAGGAGCCTCCGAACCGCCCAAAATGCTCAAAAAAAAAAAACCCTCATAAAACCTCAAAAAGCCCCGTTTAAATATAATAATTTAAATTAATAAGCGGTTAAAAGGAAACAACGCATTTGGACTCGCAGCCCTGGAAACAGCCCCGAATCCCCCGGCTCTAAACATCAATCTACTGCAGAAATTCCGATCAAAGTGGATTCAAAAGCTCTAAAGCGGCGAATCGGCCGCTCGGGCTCCGAACGCGATAAACGAACCTTTAAAAGCCGATGGAGCCCAACGGCCCGAGCGGCTCCGAGCGCTGAGCGATGGACAGTGCAGAGCTGCAGGAGCCGGCCCGACCCGCGCGGGAACAAAACCGCCAACAGCGCTTTGAACACAACAATTCAAATAAACAAGGGCTCTAAAACCCTGATTGGGACTCACAATCCCGGGAAAAGCCCCAAATCCCCCCGAGCTTTGAACTTTAACTCTCCTGATAAACCCTCAATAAACAGATTTTAAAGGCGCCTTTTGGCACAAATCGGGACCCAAAATACCCAAAAAGTACGTAAAAAAACTTTTAAAAGCCGAATTGCTGAGAAAAGCCCCGACCCGGCTCCTCCCGCTCTCAACACAACGATTCAAACCGTTAAAGCGGCTCCGGGAGCCTTAACCGCCCACCGCCCCCAACCCGCGGCTTTAAAACCCCAATTTCGATCAAAACCCCCAAACCCACCCCAGCCCGCCGCTCGCTCATTAACCCGCCGAGCCCCAATTAACACCCGCACGATAATTACCGCCCTAGCCCGCCCCGTTACCCGATTCCGGCCGCCGCTCTCGGGTTTCCCGCCGCGGGCTGGGGGGGGGGGGGGCGGGGGGGGGGGGGTGCTCAGCCGGTTCGTCAGCGCTCAGGAGCTCGCGCAGCCGCTGCCGCCTCCACGTGTCTGCTCCTGCGCGCGCCCTGCGCCGCCCCCTTTATCACCTCGTTGTCCCGCCCAGTCCCGCCCCCCGCCCGCCCCCCGGCCAATGGGCGAGCGGCGCCCTCAGCCGCGCTGCCCAATCAGCACTCCGTTGCTGTGGGCGAACGTCGGCGGCAAAACGACGACCAATCAGCGCCTTCTCTACCTCAGGAGCGCTAGCGAATCAGCGCCGGTTACTGGGAGCGCGAAATTTGGCAGAAAGGCAGTGACCAATCAGTGCCTTCCTCCCCTCAGCCACACGATGTCCAATCAGCGCCTTTCTCTCACCCCCTCTGAGAACCCCACGTGGGGATGAGCCAATGGACGACTCCCGTGGCTGACACCGTCAGCCAATCAGCGAGCGCCTCCTCCCTCCCTCGGTATAAAATAGCGAATGCGAACAGAAGAGGGAGACAAGATGGCGGAAGAGGAGGCGTCCTGGCTGCGTGCGGCGGCGATTGAGGAGGAAGGCGGACAGTCGGGGCTGAGCGGAAAACCGGCGGCTCCTTCGGCCGCGGCGGCTCCTCCGGCAGCGACAGCAGCAGCGAGCGGGGAATGGGGGGGGGGCGAAAAAGCGGCGGCTTCTCCGGCCGCGGCAGCAGCAGCGATCGGGGATGTGGGGGCGGGAACCGGCGGCTTCTCCGGCCGCGGCAGCAGCAGCGATCGGGGATGTGGGGGGGGCGGGAACCGGCGGCTTCTCCGGCCGCGGCCAGGACGTGGCTTCACCGGCACCGGGGGCGCGGGACCGCGCGCTGCGGGCGGGTGCGGGGCCGGGGGCTCCGGGGGTCCCGAGCGGCGGCCGTGGGGCGGGAGGGGCGGCTGTGGTGATAACCTGCGGGGCACTTAGGTGGCTGCTGTGGGGGCTCTTCAGAGGCGAGTCTGGAGCTTATGGGGCAGGAACGGGGCTGCTGTAGCGGTACCGGTGGGGCAGCCATAGGGCTGCTATGGAGTTACTTTGGGGTCAACTGGGGGGGGGGGGGGGGGGGGGCGCGGCAGCGCGCGCAGCTGAGTGTGGCCCCACCCACGGGGGGTGGGGTCAGTGCTGAGGGGCGGGGACTGGGAGGACACGCCCATTGGGAGGTCTGCCTGGGGAAAGTGGGCAGGGGGTGGAGCCTCCGTGTGTCACGCCCCCATAGGAGGAGCCTCTTGGGGTAGGGAGAGGGGCACGCCCGAAGGGGGCGTGGCTTAGGAAGGGAGGGGTGGAGCCGAGATAAGGGTGGGCTCTGTACAGCACGTGCTCTGAGGGGCGTGGCTTAGGAGGGGCTGAGTTTGGGGGCGGGGCTTTGATACATCATGCTGCTGGGGGTGGGCGCGATGAAAGGGGAGGGGTCTGTAAGGGACACGCCCCTCGGGGAGGGCACAGACTGGCAGGGGCGGAGCTTGGACGGGGTGGAGTTGGGGGTGTGGCTTTCTCAGACACGCCCTTGGAGGGAGAGGCCAGACTGGACAGCACACTGAAAAATTAAAATTAACTGTTGTTAACCACATCGAGTTTGCTGACTTTTATTTTAACTCAGAGGTAATTAATACTGGTCATGTTTTTGCACAACCCCAGAAAAGCCGTGGTTAAATTCAGACTGTCATAACTCACTGTTTTCTGATTTTATTTTACATCTACATATCTTTTACTGTTCCGTTGGGAATCATTACTGCCTGGGAACTTTTTAACACCTCTATTTATAAACAGCCACTATTTAGTGGTTCCTTTTTACTTCTCTTTAAAAAAAAAAGTAACGTTTTGACTCCGTTTGGTTCTGAGCTTTGTTGCCTCCAATCTCATGGCTCTGTTATAATTTAAATACTAAACACTCCCCATTACTTTCCAATGCTGTTTAAAATCTAAAGCTTCCTTACTTTGTTTCCTATGCAGTCATTCGTGCCTGCAGTTTATTTCACAACGGTTGTGCAAATGGAGCTACCAATGACTCCACATTAGTTTTCTGCCTTTACCATTTAAAAGGAATTCCAAACAATGTGGTTTTTAAACTAGGATTCAGATTGGGAATAACTGCTGCCTAGTGCACCAAGTAATAGCTGAAATTAAATTCAGTTATTGCTCACGCCTAAATAATTGCATTTATTTACACTTTAACATTTTTATCATTACATTACTACCAGCCGGATTAACTAGCACACATTATTTTTTATTATAAACTAGAGGTTTTTTCTCCACAGGTATTACTTCCAATTAGTGCTCCAGTATTTATATTCCACTCTTTTAAATTTTACTACATCAATTGGAGATAATTACTGTCTGCAGAGTTTTGAGTAACAGCTAGAGTAGATGACAGGCATTATTTACTCCCAAAGACTCTTCTGGTTACTCTTATTTACGATTTCATTCTAAATGTCTTACAGTAAGTAAGTAGTTACAATCATAAAACACCAGGGCCTTGGCATTTCCAGGAAAACCCACCGCAGCGCCTCGACGCGTCCAGAGATCGTCGGTGCCGGCTCCGCCAACGACGCGCCCAGCCAGCCCCACGGCTGGGTGCCGGCTCACCACGCTTCGGGTGCCGGCTCTGCAGGTGCTGAGACATTCAAGATTGGTTTTGTATATTTTGTATTATTTTCTCTATTCTTATCAGTAGCATTAGTAAAACATTGTTAATATTTCCAGCTCTCTTCTCTCTGTCCTTCTCCCCCTCCCAATCGCCTGTCAGAAAAGGAAAACAGCCCCAGCGGGCAGCTCATTACTTTAAAATGCCATTCACATACGTACATACCAGAGCCCCCAAACCCGGGGGTCAGCGCCCCGAACAGCCGCAGCCACGTCCCACAGGCCGGCAGCCGCCCCCCGGCACGCTGGGGACGGACGACGGTGCCGCGTCTCCCGCTCCGGCGCTGCTCCCCCCACCGGGGCTGGGGGTCTGCTGAGCATGGGGCGGTCACAGTTCCCCCTGAAACACAGCAATTCCACATGAGAGTTCTTGAAACATAGCCCCTCGTTTTGCACGTTTCCAGAAAGCATTTCTTATGTCAACTGCCTGATGACAGGCTTGTCTTTTGTAACTTAATCACACTATACATTAATTTAGCAGCTTCTCTTGAATTCCCCCCCTTGCAATATACTTGCAAATTCTTTGGCAGTACAAATCTACGAAATATTATCACCTCGTGCTGTGGTACAGCACAAGTATTTGTTACCCGCCTGCAGTGCCAAACAGAACACTGTAGCATAATGTAAGTCAAAATGGCTCGCATCAAAATCAGAGTCATAAGATCAACGCTGACAGAGCTCTGAAGCCGCAGCTCCTGCCGGTTCTGATGGTTCTTTCTTATCTGGCACCTCTGACTGCTTGTGTTTCTTATCTGGCACCTCTGGCTGCTTCGGGGCAAACAGCGTCTCTGCCCCCTGGCCGTGCGCTGCAGTACCCGAGTTTCGCCACAGGGCGGCAGCACTGAGGCGCGCCGCGGCACCGCATTGGGGCGGCCGGGTGCAGCACCGCGCTTTGTCCACAGGACGGCGACACTGAGACCCGCCGCGGCACAAATGGCATTTCTGTCCCCCCAGAAATCCTGGGTCCCCTCCTGAACTCCTGGGGGAAAAAAACATGCCCCTGGCGGTGGGGGGCTGTGCTGGTTTTGTTACAAAACAAGTTTCTCTTTTAGTGAATTTGCCTGTCAGCTAAAGCTTCATATTAGCTGCATTTTCCTGGAGAACCAGATACGTGTTGTGGTAAACAGAGCAATGGAATGCTAACTTGTTGCTAAGGACACATTCACATCTTGCAAGAGGGGCAACAAGAAACAGGTGATGGAGAAACTGACCGACTGTGTATAACATCCCATTCATGTGAATACTTCATATAAAAGTGGGAGATCATGAGGATCTTGTCCTCTTTGCCCTGTTTCGTCCCTTCTGCTTATGGCGACATTAGGCGAGTAAGCTTGTGAGGGGTCCAGAGGCAAAGGGACGTGCCCTGAGGAGAACAAATCGAAAGGTTCTTACCTCTCAGAAGTTGTCCTGGACTTTGGTTCCACCAGCAGCCGTCCTGTGGTCCCGGCACAGCCTGGGGATCCCTGACCCGCACCACCACAACCTTTAACAGGACACTGGGCCGTTCTAGAGCCTGAATGACAAACAGCAAGTATTTCTCTAGGACAGCTTTGATGGGGGATTGTTCTGTTTTCCCTGCAGCGGACAGGGAGAAATTTCTCCTCCTCACAGTGCCACTGAACACCCTGCCCGTGATTCTTCAGGCATTTTGGGGCTGTGAGCCCCCAGCTCTCGCTGGCCTGCTCCTCCGGTAACATCATCGTCACCCCCCGAGTCCCCCCATTGATTCACTCCAAAAAAAAAGGTAGAAAAGGAAAACAGCCCCAGCGGGCAGCTCATTACTTTAAAATGCCATTTCCAGACGTACATACCAGAGCCACCTCCAGAGAAATCCCTGGGGCGCGCCGAGAACGTCCTCGACTCCACGCCGCCCTTGCTGCCGAGAAGATGACGAACTCGGCTGCGGCTGCAACCTGGTCGGCCAGAGAGGCAGAGGGTGTAGAAACCTGGACCTGATCCTCTTGCTAGGAGTGGGGACTTACTGTTCCCAACTTAGCCTGGCCAACCCCTGTACCAAATGCTATGAGCGCATGAGAATAGGACGACTGACACAGGATGTTCTCAGTTAGCACACTCATGTTAATTCTGGGTGTTATGACAGAACAAAATTGGAAAAATGTGAAATCCAAGGGCAGAAGTTATGGGTAGCAACTCACCTAGGGAAAGGTGGACTCGGTGTGGGCTCTGTCTCCTGCCCTAGGGGAGAACAGAGTATCTATTTTACACAAGCCGCTATGTGGGGCTGTTCAGATGGAGGGGGGTGCAAGATCAGTATAAGGAGGAGTTAGTTAAGAGTGCCACTCAGGAATTGAAAAGAAGGCAAGAGAAACAGAAACTGGTACCGAAAAATAGCGATCAGTATGAAGAAATAAGGAAAAAAGACAAGGGATTACAATTACCAACAGTAGGGAAAAACCTGTTTATAGGTCTTATGGAAAAGATAGCCCGGGAATTAAATGTCACATCATGCTGGATATGTGGGGGGTCTCCAACGGCAGAACGGTGGCCTTGGAGAGGAGAGAGCGTAAGCCCAGAAGGATTACTGGGATGGAACAGAACTCACGTAACTCGAGAAAAAAGACCAGAAGGATGGGTATTAAGTCACTTAATAATAGGGCAGATATGCCTGTTAAGGGATGATGGTAAACTGGATTTCACTGAATACGCTGGACAAACCCCTTGTAAGTTAGCGTTACGGGCAAATTCATCAAATACCTCTATTCCTCCCACTCGGTGGCCAGGTCCACCTAATGGATATTGGTCTGGAAATTGTAGCCTGGGAAATGAAACGATATGCTGGAAGAATCGAAGCAAAGCAAACCCCTTGGAGGAAATGGGGGATTTAAGGAGATCTTGGCAGAATCCTGCCTCTACTGATGTCAACGAACCATGGAAAGCCCCCGATGGATTATTTTGGATATGTGGGAATAGAGCTTAGAACGAGTTAATGCCTAAATGGAGAGGGTCTTGTACAATAGGGATAATTCAACCAGCATTTTTCCTTTTCCCAAAGGAAAAAGGGAGTCATCTGGGGAAACCTCTGTACGAAACTTTAAAGAGAGAGAAGAGGGGTTTAACAAATGTCCCCATAGGAGGAACGCAAACTTGGAGAGATGATGAATGGCCTGCGAAAAGGATAATTGAATACTATGATCCAGCCACCTGGGCCAAGATGGAAGCTGGGGATACCGTACCCCAATATACATGCTAAACCGAATTATCCGGTTGCAAGCAGTGGTTGAAATAAGAAGCAACCGGACAGCTGAGGCACTGAATCTCATAGCAAGACAATTGTCTCAGACCAGGGCTGCAGTGGACCAAAATCGGGTAGCCTTAGATTATCTTTTAGCTGAAGAAGGGGGTGTCTGTGGGAAATGGGATACTTCTGAGTGTTGTTTAGAAATAGATGGTAATGGGGAAGCTATCATGAAAACAGCAGAGGAGATAAAACGAGTTGCGCGTGTCCCAGTACAGAAATGGAATTCTATACTTACCGGCCATTGGTGGGATCACTTCTTTGGGGGAGCTGTTTGTACCGTGTATGATCCCGTGCTTTATTCGGTTAATACATTCAGTACTCCAAGCCATGCAAATCTCAGCCGTGCCTATAGATCCTGAAATGGCAACAAAAGGAACAGGGTATAAATTGATGATTTTCAAAGATAACACCAAACTGGACCTGGCCGCCGCTAGGCAAGTACTAGCTAACGTTGAGGCCAAAGCACGAATCAAGAGGATAAAAAGAAAACGTGGCAACTGTCAAAAATGCAGCTGTGATTCGTGTTAAGATGTTGAAGGTTTACAGATATAACCAAATGAGGCACGGGCTCTGAACCTGGAAAAAGGAAAAGCTGTAGTTTTTGCCGTTCCAGTGCACGGTCAGAACCAAGGCCTATCCAAGAATTAAACCGAACTACGGTACGCCTCACCGCTACATACAGAGCTGGCTTTACACCGCAACGGAGCACCGGAACAACGGGTACCAAAAGCCCGGCCCCAGCTCTCAGCAAAGAAAGACTCCTCACCCGTCCACGCGCGTCCCCGCGGCGACCCGACCGAGACCAGGAGTCTCTCCACAGAAATCCCCGGGGCGCGCCGAGAGAGTCCTCGACTCCACGGGTCCTGCGGCCGCACAGAGCGGGTCCTCTGGCCGCCTCGCCGCCCGAAACGGGGAAAGAAACGGGACGGCAGAGTCAGCGGCGCTGCTAAGCCGCGTGCTGTACTGCATTGGATGAGGTTAGTTATAACCGTTTGGTTTCTCGCTGACAACACATCTGTTAATTATTAG
This sequence comes from Streptopelia decaocto, assembly GCF_964273445.1. Classification (NCBI taxonomy): domain Eukaryota; kingdom Metazoa; phylum Chordata; class Aves; order Columbiformes; family Columbidae; genus Streptopelia; species Streptopelia decaocto. The sequence goes on along the minus strand of NC_138665.1, from coordinate 21,407,198 downwards.
TTAAATATCAACTAAGCTCTCAGCTTCTAAACAACGTGTTACTTAACCTTCCGTCTCCCTCCTCTCATGCAGAAGGATCTAAAAGGCGAAAAATGTCCCCTCACCGTGCAGGCGCTCAGAAAGCATTATCCTCACGTCAACCGGTTCATGAGGGCTACATCTTCTATAACTTCATCACAGCATATGTTAACTTGGCAGCTTCTCTTCAAAAGCGAGAAGAGAACACAGGGACAGGCACCTGAAAAAACAAGGCAGAGAACAAAGCAGCTGGGAACATCGTGTCATTTACACGTGCACGTACCACCACCCCCCAAAAGTGGGGGGGCTCCCCTAGGAAAACAAAGCGGGGGCAGCGCCCCAAACAGCCGCAGCCCCCGGCCCGCAGGCCGGCACCTGCCCCCCGGCACGGCAATGCTGCTGGCCAGCCTGAGCAGGGAGCTGTTCGTGCCGGCCAATATCGATACCGCCCTTCGCTCTCTCGCGGGAGAGCAAGTTCTTCAGCTTTCTGGGCAGAAGTCCCTGGAGGTAAAGGTTCAGCTCCCATTACCTGCTGGGCAGCCGTCCCCGCACGCCCGGCTTCACGTACCCCTTGCTTTACGCAAAGCTGCTTCCATCAGTGACCCGGGAGTCTTCGGCATCCTCCGGCGGCCGGTCCTTTCAATCCGCTCCTGCTGTTGCCAAGCATTCGTGGGCCACCGACTGCAAGACAGATCCACTGAGGAAAGAAGCCGCACCGACAACGTTAGCAGTAGCAATATTTACACCATTAAACGTTCTAAGGAGGCACCGAGGGAGGGATGTTGTTTGCACACAAACGGGGACCTGACCCCCGTCGGGGGGACGGACGCTGACACGCGGAGACCTGACTGCGAACCCCGCGGGTCACACAGCGTCTCTGCCCCCTGGCAGCTTCTCTTCACAAGCGAGAAGAGAAAACAGGGACAGGTATCTGAAAAAACAAGGCAGAGAACACAGCAGCGGGGGGCACAGAGGAAAAGAGGCCGGAAGAGCACCGAGGAACAGGGCAGAGGAAGAAACAAAGCGGCGCGGCGGGGCAGAGACGGAGGAAAAAAGCCCGGCACGGTCAATGGGACAGAGAGGAACGCGGCCACGGGCAGGGAGCGGGACACGGGGACGCAGAGAGAAACCACGGGACGCGGGGAGATACCAAAACGTCGGCAAAAAAGACTCTCTAACACTGTTCTGAAAGTGTTAAACGGCAGGCAATTTCAATACAGCGCACCGCACGCTCAAGGATCGCCCCTGTAATCGAGCGCGCATGTGACTCACGCTTCTTGGTGTTGATTACGTCTACCTATTGGATATTCCTTTGCTCCCAGCGCTTAGTTAATGCATTAGACGGAAGCTCTTTCCATAACCCCACCCTTCGCTGGCAGTCCATCGTTGGTGTGCCAGCGTGTCCACCAAGGGTCTCCAGCGGTCCCCGGTGCCCCCCCGCCCCACTGTCGGCTTCTCAACCTCATTTCTTGAGCACGCCCACTGTCATTTTGTGCTGCTACTCAAGTAGCTCCTTCTCCATTCAGTGGAACGTTTCATTTTCCCAGCCTGCGAGCCAAGGACATCCCGCTTTGCGCCACCTCCAGTCCCTGTAGAGCCAGTTTTTCTCTGTTAGGTTTCTGTTACGTTAGGCCTGGTCTTGCTACCTTATGCCGAGGGTTTTCTAAAAGATTTTTGTCCCTCCTATCAACGGGAAGCAAGAGGGAGAGCAACAGGCAAAACCGATGGCAGAGCGAGAGAGACCGCAGGGAGCACAGGGGGCTGGAGGAAGAAAGAGAGGAATGAGGAGCCCCGCCGAGAGACGGAGGGCAGGGAAAAAACAACAAAAAAAGAGAAAAACGGGGCGGGGGGCAGCACGAAGGCTCAGAACAGGAACGAGGATGGGAACAGCGCCGTACAGAATGAAGAAAGCCAGCAACGCTGAGCACGACAAAGGCACAGAGAGAGAAGACGAAGGGAGGGAGGAAGGAAAGAGAAAGACAGGAAGGTCGGGGGACAGAGCAGCACGTACAGACACAGAGAGGAAGAGAACAGCGGGGGGACACACAGACGAGAGCGCAGCGGGGGGACACGCACACGGACGAGAGCGCAGCGGGGGGACGGACACGAGAGCGCAGCGGGGGGACGGACACGAGAGCGCAGCGGGGGGACGGACACGAGAGCGCAGCGGGGGGACGGACACGAGAGCGCAGCGGGGGGACGGACACGGACACGAGAGCGCAGCGGGGACAAGAGAACAGCAGGGACAAGAACGGGCCAGAGAAAGCGTGGGGAAAAAGGAGACGGAGGGGCAGGGAGGCACCAGGACACACAAGCCGGGGACGAGGCCCGAGGGCCAGGGACTCACAGCGGCTCTCGCTTTCGGTGGCTGCCAGGAGGCTTCTAACAGCTCAGACGCTCCTGTCCCCTCCTCTCCTCCCTCGGGGCGCTCGGCCGTCCTCAGCCTAGGAGAACACGGTGGGGTGTCAGGGCTGCTACGAGACGAAGCTTCGGGGACACGGAGCCTCGCTGGCTCGCTCGCCACGCAGCCGTCCCGCTCCAGGATACGCGCACGGACCTGCCGCGCACGTTGACGGCCTGGCCCGCTGCACGCCACGCAGAGGGACCCTTCGCCACCCGGAGAGAGGGGCTCCCTCTCTTGCCCGCCGCAGGAAGCAGACGTCGGCCCGACGGCCCCGCATTTCTTCCTCTTTACCTCTCCGGCTCCAGCCGCGGCAGCACCCGTCCACGGACGGGACGCGCTCCCCCGTCCCTTTTCCCGCCGCGCTGCCAGACGAGCCTCGCCAGCCCGAGGCGGGCGCAGCCGACGGCATCCCCGGGGTGGCAGCGAACGGCCGCATCCTCAGCGTGGCCTCTGGGAGCGGGAAAGAAGAAGCAGCAGCTGTTAGCACCGTAGCTCACCCCTGCCTGAGCCTGCTCCTTCCGCACGGGCCACCGGAGAGGTGCCGAGGGCCGGCCTGCCGCCTTCACCGTGGGGCTCGGGAGCGGCCCAGGAACACGGGACGGGTTCGCAGGAGCTGCCGCGGCTGGGGGCGGCTGCACGGGGCGAGCGGGGCCGCGGGAGGAGGCTCAGGGGGAGCTCTGGCGAGCTGGGGACGCACCCGGCATCTGCCCCCGGCCGGCTGGCGCCTCCTGCTCCTCTGCGGCACGCTGGCCAATACACTGACAATACACCTATTAGTTAAATAGAAACTAAGCACTCTGCTTCTAAACAACGTGTTATTTAATCTTCTGTTTCCCCCTTGTCATGCAGAAGGATCTAAAAGGTAAAAAATATCCCCTCAGCGTGCAGGGGGTCAGAAAGCATTTCCCTCACATCAACTGGTTAACGAGGGTATGAGTTCTATAACTTCATCACAGCATACACTAACTTGGCAGCTTCTCTTGAATTCCCCCCTTTGCAATATACTTGCAAATTCTGTGGCAGTATAAATCTACAAAATATTATCATCTCGTGCTGTGGTACAGCACAATTATTTGTTACCCACTAGCAGTGCCAAACAGAACACTGTAGCATAATGTAAGTCAAAATGACTAGCATCAACATCAGACTCATAAGATCAACGCTGATGGAGCTCTGAAGCCGCAGCTCCTGCCGGTTCTGACGTTTCTTTCTTATCTGGCACTTCTGAGTGCTTGTGTTTCTTATCTGGCACCTCTGGCTGCTTCGGGTCAAGCAGCGTCTCTGCCCCCCGGCCGTGCGCTGCAGTACCCGAGTTTCGCCACAGGGCGGCGACACTGAGACCCGCCGCGGCAGCCCCGGGCGAGCGGTCGCGCCCCGTGTCGCCGGAATCCCGAAAAAAAAACCCCAAAAAACAAACGCAACAAAACAAAAAAGCACACGGAGAGCCGCGGCACGGAAGCCGCGCCTACGGGACACGGAACCCGCCGCGCCTCGCCCCGAGCTCCCGCCGAAGCGGCGCCCCACCACCGAGCCTGCAACCGCGCCTCAGCTCCGCTTATAAACGTGCCCCCACTAACGGGGGCTGCGCCGCTCCCGGAGGGACTGCCGGACCGGGCACGGGCGCTGCGCCGGAGGGAGACGCGGCTCCAGACCGCAAGCCTTCAGCGCACCTGCCTTCGGGGTCGCACGCCGCCCACCAGCTTCGCCAGCTCGGCCGTAAGGGCGGGGGGGAAACGGAGCCCATCCCGCTCCCCCCGTTCCAACGGCACGGTCCCCGTGGCCGTGGCTGCACTCACCTGCCGCGTCTCTCGCTGCTCCGTTCCCCTCGCGCTCTCCCGCCGGGCTCCGCGGGCACCGACCCCGCCGGCCGCAGCGAGCGCTCCGCAGCAGCCCCGACCCCCGTTCCCGTTCGCTCCCGGTTACCCGCCCCCCCCCCCCAACCGAAGCGCTCGCGGTTTGGACATGCGCAGTAGGGATACCGCAGCACCCGCCCCTTGCCGCGTCCCGGTTGGCTGCCTAGGACACGTCAATCACCTCTCTCGCCGCCTATCAGCGCTCGCCATTGGGGCATGCGCAGTAGGGACACCGCAACGCCCGCCTCTTCGGCAACATCATTGGCTGCCAGCTGCACGCCAATCACCATGTTCTCCGCCTATCAGCGCTCGCTCTTTGGGGCATGCGCAGTACCGAGCCCTCAACGCCCGCCCCTCCAGCAACCTGATAGGCGGACAGAGTGGCAACTGACGTGCCTAGGCAGCCAACCAGCGCTCCGCCCCTCCAGCCCTCCTGCCCTCCCGCGACATCTGATTGGCCCGCTCTGAATCCTCTCAATCCTCACCCGCACGGCCTCTCCTTGGGGAAAAAACATGCCCAAACACTAGGGAGCCGTGGGGAAACCAGTGAGAGACAAGACGGACAGCAGCAACGGCAAGTGCAATCTGGCTTCAATTCTGATCGTGCACTTCAAAGCCTCTCTCAGTCCTACCAATGACTGCTCCTTTTCTGGAAGGACAAACTTTCTTACCTGAACATCCTAAATTGAAGACTCCACGGAACAGAACGGGGATTGAGCCACAGGACAACGTGCCATCGATTTACACTAATGGGGAAAAAAACCCCTAGAAGTCAACCCCAAATTTAAAATTGCACGTGTCTTTTCCAAGCAGAATGAGCCTGTGATTCCACAAAAAAGGAGGGCAAAGAGCAGGTCAGCTTATCAGAGAAAGACAGTGACAGGGAGCCAGACAAGGTAACACAGAGAGAGGGAGAGCGAGGCAAACGGGACGGAGAGGCCAAAATGAGCGCTCCACAGCCTCCCCCCGCTCGCCCCGAGACACCACGGAAGCCTTTGCAAGGCAGGCAGCTGTTCAAACGGGATTGAGTCTTCGCACTCTGATTGGCTGCTTTACACCCCACCGCGCCGTCCTCCTATTGGATGCGCCTTCCGCGGTCCGCGCCCAGGTGCCCCCCTCACGTCGGACCTGACTGAGGACTGCGCACTTTGGGCATGCGCAGTACGGACAGCCCCAACGCCCGCCCTTCCCGCAACCTCATTGGCTGCCTAAGCACATCAATTGCCATTCTCCCCGCCTATCAGCGCTCCGCCCCTCCAGCCCTCCCGAGCGATCTGATTGGCCCATTCTGAATCCTCACCATTTAGAAACAGCCGCTACTTAGTGGTTCCTTTTTACTTCTCTTGGAAAAAAAAAAAAAAAAAAAGTAACGTTTTGACTCCGTTTGGTTCTGAGCTTTGTTGCCTCCAATCTCATGGCTCTGTTATAATTTAAATACTAAACACTCCCGATCACTTTCCAATGCTGTTTAAAATCTAAAGCTTCCTTCGTTTCCTATGCAGTCATTCGTGCCTGCAGTTTATTTCATAACGGTTGTGCAAATGGAGCTACCAATGACTCCACATTAGTTTTCTGCCTTTACCATTTCAAAGGAATTCCAAACAATGTGGTTTTTAAACTAGGATTCAGATTGGGAATAACTGCTGCCTAGTGCACCAAGTAATAGCTGAAATTAAATTCAGTTATTGCTCACGCCCAAATAATTGCATTTATTTACACTTTAACATTTTTATCATTACATTACTACCAGCCGGATTAACTAGCACACATTATTTTTTATTATAAACTAGAGATTTTTTCTCTACAAGTATTACTTCCAACTAGTGCTGCAGTATTTATATTCCACTCTTTTAAATTTTACTACATCAATTGGGGATAATTACTGTCTGCAGAGTTTTGAGTAACAGCCAGAGTAGATGACAGGCATTATTTACTCTTCTGGTTACTCTTATTTACGTTTTCATTCTAAATGTCTTACAGTAAGTAAGTAGTTACAATCATAAAACACCAGGGCCTTGGAATTTCCAGGAAAACCCATCGCAGCGCCTCGACGCGTCCAGAGATCATCGGTGCCGGCTCCGCCAACAACGCGCCCAACCAACCCCACAGCTGGGTGCCGGCTCACCACACTGCGGGTGCCGGCTCTGCAGGTGCTGAGACATTCAAGATTGGTTTTGTATATTTTGTATTATTTTCTCTATTCTTATCAGTAGCATTAGTAAAACATTGTTAATATTTCCAGCTCTCCTCTCTCTGTCCTTCTCCCCCTCCCGATCGCCTGTCCTGAGTGGGACGGGGGGGGAGGGAGGGGCAAAAGGGGGAAGTGGGGGGGAGAGGGGGTTAACAATACACCTGCCAGGGTTTTACTGTCACCCCGCAATCTAAACCCTCGACAGGGGCCAACAGATGGGGGGTCCTGAGAGGAGACAAGAGGGCAAAAATGAGGCCTCTGGGATGTGTCAAGAGCAAATGGGGACGTTTTGAGGGGGAGAGAAAAGAGGGGAATTTAATGGGGCAAGAGGTCAAACGGGCACCATGATGCCACCAAAGAGCCTGCAGGGACCCAAAGGCAGGCAGGGTCATCGCAGAGGAGCTGGAAGGAAATGGGTTTCTGAGGGAACCAGGGGGCGAGTAAGCTTGTGAGGGGTCCAGAGGCAAAGGGACGTGCCCTGAGGAGAACAAATCGAAAGGTTCTTACCTCCGAGAAGTTGTCCTGGACTTTGGTTCCACCAGCAGCCGTCCTGTGGTCCCGGCACAGCCTGGGGATCCCTGACCCGCACCACCGCAACCTTTAACAGGACACCAGGCCGTTCTAGAGCCTGAATGACAAACAGCAAGTATTTCTCTAGGACAGCTTTGATGGGGGATTGTTCTGTTTTCCCTGCAGCAGACAGGGAGAAATTTCTCCTCCCCACACTACCACTGAACACCCTGTTTCTTCAGGCATTTTGGGGCTGTGAGCCCCCATCTCTCGCTGGCCTGCTCCTCCGGTAACATCATCGTCACCCCCCGAGTCCCCCCATTGATTCACTCCAAAAAAAAAGGTAGAAAAGGAAAACAGCCCCAGCGGGCAGCTCATGACTTTAAAATGCCATTTCCAGACGTACATACCAGAGCCACCTCCAGAGAAATCCCTGGGGCGCGCTGAGAACGTCCTCGACTCCGCGCCGCCCTTGCTGCCGAGAAGATGACGAACTCGGCTGCGGCTGCAACCTGGTCGGCCAGAGAGGCAGAGGGTGTAGAAACCTGGACCTGATCCTCTTGCTAGGAGTGGGGACTTACTGTTCCCAACTTAGCCTGGCCAACCCCTGTACCAAATGCTATGAGCGCATGAGAATAGGACGACTGACACAGGATGTTCTCAGTTAGCACACTCATGTTAATTCTGGGTGTTATGACAGAACAAAATTGGAAAAATGTGAAATCCAAGGGCAGAAGTTATGGGTAGCAACTCACCTAGGGAAAGGTGGACTCGGTGTGGGCTCTGTCTCCTGCCCTAGGGGAGAACAGAGTATCTGTTTTACACAAGCTGCTATGTGCGGCTGTTCAGATGGAGGGGGGGTGCAAGATCAGTATAAGGAGGAGTTAGTTAAGAGTGCCACTCAGGAATTGAAAAGAAGGCAAGAGAAACAGAAACTGGTACCGAAAAATAGCGATCGGTATGAAGAAATAAGGAAAAAAGACAAGGGATTACAATTACCAACAGTAGGGAAAAACCTGTTTATAGATCTTATGGAAAAGATAGCCCAGGAATTAAATGTCACATCATGCTGGATATGTGGGGGGTCTCCAACGGCAGAACGGTGGCCTTGGAGAGGGGAGAGGGTAAGCCCAGAAGGATTACTGGGATGGAACAGCACTCACGTAACTCGAGAGAAAAAAGACCAGAAGGATGGGTATTAAGTCACTTAATAATAGGGCAGATATGCCTGTTAAGGGATGATGGTAAACTGGATTTTACTGAACACGCTGGACAAACCCCTTGTAAGTCAGTGTTACGGGCAAATTCATCAAATACCTCTATTCCTCCCACTCGGTGGCCAGGTCCACCTAATGGATATTGGTCTGGAAATTGTAGCCTGGGAAATGAAACGATATGCTGGAAGAATCGAAGCAAAGCAAACCCCTTGGAGGAAATGGGGGATTTAAGGAGATCTTGGCAGAATCCTGCCTCTACCAATATCAACGAACCATGGAAAGCCCCCGATGGATTCTTTTGGATATGTGGGAATAGAGCTTAGAACGAGTTAATGCCTAAATGGAGAGGGTCTTGTACAATAGGGATAATTCAACCAGCATTTTTCCTTTTCCCAAAGGAAAAAGGGAGTCATCTGGGGAAACCTCTGTACGAAAACTTTAAAGAGAGAGAAGAGGGGTTTAACAAATGTCCCCAGAGGAGGAACGCAAACTTGGAAAGATGATGAATGGCCTGCGAAAAGGATAATTGAATACTATGATCCAGCCACCTGGGCCCAAGATGGAAGCCGGGGATACCGTACCCCAATATACATGCTAAACCGAATTATCCGGTTGCAAGCAGTGGTTGAAATAAGAAGCAACCGGACAGCTGAGGCACTGAATCTCATAGCAAGACAATTGTCTCAGACCAGGGCTGCAGTGGACCAAAATCGGGTAGCCTTAGATTATCTTTTAGCTGAAGAAGGGGGTGTCTGTGGGAAATGGAATACTTCTGAGTGTTGTTTAGAAATAGATGGTAATGGGGAAGCTATAATGGAAATAGCAGAGGAGATAAAACGAGTTGCGCGTGTCCCAGTACAGAAATGGAATTCTATACTTACCGGCCATTGGTGGGATCACTTCTTTGGGGGAGCTGTTTGTACCATGTATGATCCCGTGCTTTATTCGGTTAATACATTCAGTACTCCAAGCCATGCAAATCTCAGCCGTGCCTATAGATCCTGAAACGGCAACAAAAGGAACATCGTGTCATTTACACGTGCACGTACCACCACCCCCCAAAAGTGGGGGGGCTCCCCCAGGAAAACAAAGCGGGGGCAGCGCCCCAAACAGCCGCAGCCCCCGGCCCACAGGCCGGCACCTGCCCCCCGGCATGGTAATACTGCTGGCCAGCCTGAGCAGGGAGCTGTTCGTGCCGGCCAATATCGACACCCCCCTTCTCCAGGCAGTTTGGAGAACTCTATTTGCCAGTGTTGCCCTGGTACATTTCCCTCGTCCAGTTGCTCTTCTCTGTACCCTGTATACAGTATTAAGATGGTTTTCTAGACACATTTCACATTGCCGGGTCACTCGTTCGCAAAGAGTTTCTAAATTCGCTCTTACCTTTTCGTCTAATCTTGACAGAGCGCATCAGCTCCTCACGCCGCGAGGCACCGCTGCTCTCCCGTCGCCGGTGACGGCTTCTTTGGACCCTAATTCTAATTCGGCTATAAATCTCCTATTAATTTCTTATCCTCTTTGTCACAGTTTCCTGATGTTGCTTGGAGGAGACAGCCACCTGGGATCAGAGACGTGGCTTTTGTGTCGGTCTCTGTCCTTTCGCTGGCTGGTTTTACAGCGGCGGCTGCCAATTTATTTCCAGTTTCCTGATCGGCGTTTCCCTTCTGAGGCCCTTTGCAACGCATGACGGCAACTTTTCTAGCAACAGCACAGCTTCCAGCAACTGGAGCATCCCGTTCAATCTGCCTTCCTTGTGCTGTTAATAAACTTTATTCTTTTCAAATGGCTTCAAGGGCATGCACCACTCGAAAAACCTGCTTAGAATCAGTGCAAATATTAATCTTCTTCTCTTTGCATAACTCTAAAGCTCGCGTGAGAGCAAGTTCTTCAGCTTTCTGGGCAGAAGCCCCTGGAGGTAAAGGTTCAGCTCCCATTACCTGCTGGGCAGCCGTCCCCGCACGCCCGGCTTCGCGTACCCCTTGCTTTACGCAAAGCTGCTTCCATCAGTGACCCGGGAGTCTTCGGCATCCTCCAGCGGCCGTTCCTTTCAATCCACTCCTGCTGCTGCCAAGCATTCATGGGCCACCGACTGCAGGACGGATCCACTGAGGAAAGAAGCCACACCGACAACGTTAGCAGTAGCAATATTTACACCATTAAAAGTTCTAAGGAGGCACCGAGGGAGGGATGTTGTTTGCACACAAACGGGGACCTGACCCCCGTCGGGGGAACGGACGCTGACACGCAGAGACCTGACTGCGAACCCCGCGGGTCAAACAGCGTCTCTGCGCTCCGGCCGTGCGCTGCAGTACCCGAGTTTCGCCACAGGGCGGCAGCACTGATACCCGCCGCGGCACCGCATTGGGGCGGCCGGGTGCAGCACCGCGCTTTGTCCACAGGACGGCGACACTGAGACCCGCCGCGCCAGCCCCGGGCGAGCGGTCGCGCCCCGTGCCGCGGGAATCCCGAAAAAAAAACCCCAAAAAACAAACGCAACAAAACAAAAAAGCACCCGGAGAGCCGCGGCACGAAAGCCGCGCCTACGGGACACGGAACCCGCCGCGCCTCGCCCCGAGCTCCCGCCGAAACGGCGCCCCAGCATCGAGCCTGCAACCGCGCCTCAGCTCCGCTTTTAAACGTGCCCCCACTAACGGGGGCTGCGCCGCTCCCGGAGGGACTGCCGGACCGGGCACGGGCGCTGCGCCGGAGGGAGACGCGGCTCCAGACCGCAAGCCTTCAGCGCACCTGCCCTCGGGCTCGCACGCCGCCCACCAGCTTCGCCAGCTCGGCCGTAAGGGCGGGGGGGAAACGGAGCCCATCCTGCTCCCCCCGTTCCAACGGCACGGTCCCCATGGCCGCGCTCACCTGCCGCGTCTCTCGCCGCTCCGTTCCCCTCGCGCTCTCCCGCCGGGCTCCGCGGGCACCGACCCCGCCGGCCGCAGCGAGCGCTCCGCAGCAGCCCCGACCCCCGTTCCCGTTCGCTCCCGGTTACCCGCCCCCCCCCCCCCAACCGAAGCGCTCGCGGTTTGGACATGCGCAGTAGGGATACCGCAGCACCCGCCCCTTGCCGCGTCCCGGTTGGCTGCCTAGGACACGTCAATCACCTCTCTCGCCGCCTATCAGCGCTCGCCATTGGGGCATGCGCAGTAGGGAGACCGCAACGCCCGCCTCTTCGGCAACATCATTGGCTGTCGGCTGCACGCCAATCACCATGTTCTCCGCCTATCAGCGCTCGCTCTTTGGGGCATGCGCAGTACCGAGCCCTCAACGCCCGCCCCTCCAGCAACCTGATAGGCGGACAGAGTGGCAACTGACGTGCCTAGGCAGCCAACCAGCGCTCCGCCCCTCCAGCCCTCCTGCCCTCCCGCGACATCTGATTGGCCCGCTCTGCATCCTAACCCGCCCGCTCACCGCTCCCAAACACTAGGGAGCCGTGGGGAAACCAGTGAAAGCCAAGACGGACAGCAGCAAGGGCAAGTGCAATCTGGCTTCAATTCGGATCGTGCACTTCAAAGCCTCTCTCGCTCCTACCAATGACTGCTCCTTTTCTGGAAGGACAAACTTTCTTACCTGAACATCCCAAATTGAAGACTCCACGGACTAGAATGGGGATTGAGCCACGGGACAACGTGCCATCGATTCACACTAATGGGGAAAAAAACCCCTAGAAGTCAACCCCAAATTTAAAATTGCACGTGTCTTTTCCAAGCAGAATGAGCCTGTGATTCCACAAAAAGGGACGGCAAAGAGCAGGTCAGCTTATCAGAGAAAGACAGTGACAGGGAGCCAGACAAGGTGACACAGAGAGAGGGAGAGCGAGGCAAACGGGACGGAGAGGCCAAAACGAGCGCTCCACAGCCTCCCCTCCCTCGCCCCGACCCCCGTTTCCCCGTTAACTCCCGCTACCCGCGCCGAGACACCACGGACGCGTTTGCCAGGGAGGCAGCTGTTCAAACGGGATTGAGTCGGCGCGCTCTGATTGGCTGCTTTACACCCCACCGCGCCGTGCTCCCATTGGATGCGCCTTCCGCGGTCCGCGCCCAAGTGCCCGCCTCACGTCGGACCTGACTGAGGACTGCGCAATTTGGGCATGCGCAGTACGGACACCTCAACGCCCGCCTCTCTGGCAATCTCATTGGCTGCCTACGCACGTCACTTGCTATTCTCCCCGCCTATCAGCGCTCCGCCCCTCCAGCCCTCCCGAGCCATCTCATTGGCCCGCTCTGCATCCACACCCGCCCTCTCTGCCGGGACCCCCACGCCCTTTGGCCGCACGGCTTCCAGCAGCCGCGTTTAAAAGGAAACAACAAACCGCGCTCATTTGCTTTACACTGAAAAGGGCGGCGGGTGGTCACCTACCCATAAATTCATTGTGAACAGAGAGCCCTAAGGAGCTCCGGCCGGCAGGTTTCTCTCCCCTGTGCCCGGGACCGAGGAGACGCCGCCGCCTCTTGCTGCCACCTCGCCCATTCCCCTCACAGCGGGGCTGCCCCGGGAGAGCCGGGGGCCTCTCTGTTTCCCGGCGGCTCGTCCGACCGCTGCCCCCCCTTTCTGACCGGCACGACCCCGCCCGCAGCGGCAGCGCCCCCTCGTCCCCCAGCACGGGCACAGGGCGCTGCTCCCCAGCTGCAGTACCGGGCTGTGGCCACCAGACGGCAGCACCGAGGGCGGTCACGCAGCGCCCCCCGGGCCCCGCAGCGCGGGCGCTTTTCTTGACCCGTGGGCAGCCTGAGCTCCCTGAACGCGCTTTCCCAGAGCCGCGGACATGGCAGACACACTGATAAAAGATAAAACCCCCACATTTATAAAGTATTATTTTCCTCAAGATGTCTTCTGGCCTAATAAAATATATTGCCTCTGCCTGTGCCCGTGTCTTGTCTGCAGCAATAACTCGGCTCCTCCGCAGCTGTGGCAGCTCTGGGGCTGTTACGGGGTCAGTTCCAGCCCTTACCCGCAGCTGAGCAGCAGCCGGGCAGGTGTTGCTGTTCTGGGCGCTTCGCATCCTTCAGGAACGGTTCTCAAACGATCCTGCACAACGATGTCCAGAGCCAGGACAGCCCGCGGCGGTGGGACAGGAGCACACGGCGGGGGCGCGTCCCGGCTCGGGGCTGTTTCCGCAGGCGCTGTGAGTTGTTCCGTGAGCTGGAACCAACCTCCCGATGCCCCGGCCCGGCCCTTTGTCCCCGGCTTTCCCAGGGCAGCCCAGCGGGTCGGTCACACAAACTGTTCTCTGCTGGCACCACCCAGCCGGGTCACCTGTGTCTGTGATTCTGGGGACACCCCACGGGCTCCCTAGAAAATGGATATCACAGCACTGAAAGGGGGTGTTCAGGAGCCTCTGCGCTTTTGGATTGGTTTGTTTGGGTTTTTTTTGCCTCTTTTGTTGTTTTTATCATTAGCTTCTTGTTGTTGGTTTGTTTGTTTTTAAGCTCTTACTCTATATAGCTCATCAATGGTGCTTATAGAGTATGGATACATCTACCCTGCTTCCTCACAGGAGACAACCATCTTGCTTTACAGCAGGTGACTGAATCTGCTATAGAAAAGTTCAACCACCTCCTGTACAGCAAAGGATAAAAGAAAGCATGGATTTTTGTTGCATCTAATTCATAATGCAAGTACCAATTAACAATACATTAGCAGTGGGTTCCTTCAAATATTCACTGTGAAGGCAGTTCCTGGCCCGATTATATTATCATTCTTACTATTTTACAGGAGAAACACAGGGCACGGCTGATTTTGCCCACGTGCAGCGCAATGATCACACGGGTGCGGGGAACCGGGTGAAAGGCCCTAGAGAAGGAAAATCAGGCTCCGTGTGCTACAAGGGGTATAAAGCAGAAAAAAGAGCAGTGAATGTGCATAATGACACAATTAGATGGTTTTTCAGTTCCATGATGTGCTCTTCTACTAACAGCATCTGCTGCAGTGGATATCCTGGACACCAACAGGCGGTTCCTGGCGTTGTGCCCACGGTGATTCATCCACTGTGGCCGTGGGTGACAACAGACACAAAACCTTGGGAGGGAGGTGATCACAGGAAAACGCTTAAAGATAATGAGCTAGCAGACTTGATTTACTCTTTATTTAAAAATACACATGGCTGCTGTCTTTTTTTCAGTTTAGCTAGGACGGGCTTCAAGATCTCTATTAATTCTAATTACAATATGTGACAAAAATTAAGGGGGGAAAGCTTTATTTTTACAATGGTGTTTAAATCGCAATTTGGGAAACAGATAAAGGGGTGTAGCAAATGAGGCACAGACTCTCTTTAAGATGCGAAGAGACATTTAATACAAACTCAGGTTTGCATTTGAAACATCGCGTACCTCTGTCCCTGATGTACCAACCCCGTATCTATCCCTCTGTCCCTGATGTACCGAACCCGTATCAGTCCCTCTGTCCCTGATGTACCGACCCCATATCAGTCCCTCTGTCCCTGATGTACCGACCCCATATCAATCCCTCTGTCCCTGATGTACCGATCCCGTATCAATCCCATATCAGTCCCTCTGTCCCTGATGGTTCATGTCCCACACAGTCCTTGCTGCATGTGTTGTTCCACCAGCGCTTGTTCTCACACTGTGACTCTTGCAGTTTCTCACAGGCCTGATGTCACAACCCTGCCACATCTCCCCTTCTTTGTTTAACAATTGCAGCCATAGCAGCATGTAACTGCACAGCCACTGCACCATTAAAGCTTTTTTCAACCATTTGTTGTGCACAAGAGAAGACACATGGTACACAATCAATAAGTACCAGACTCCACCTACAAACATTCTAAGCAGCGGGTTAAAGGGCCATGTTTGGCAATTTTCGTGGCACCCATAACTGTTATAGAATCACTACTTAATATTCCCTGCATAGTGTTTAATACAGAATAATGAGCTCCCAGTCAACTAAGAATTCTCATTCTCTGTTCTCCAAGTCAGGATCTATATTAATATATTTCTGAGCTGTCGGTTTAAGACGGTGTAAAAACTCAGTGGGAGACTCCTCACGATCCTGTTTAATCTCAGAAGGTTTTGGCGTATTTACAGCTTTAGGCACAGCGTGTCTAATCCCGTATAAAATGCACTGGCGATACCAATGCAGCCTGTCCCCCGATATAAGGACATTAGGATGCCACCCTGGACTGACCGAGGGACAATTCTGATCTAATGTTCTCTGTGTATTCTACACCAATATCTGTTCTTCAACAAACCTTTTACTGGTTTCAATTTCTGATTATCCTTTTTCAAAACAAATGGATCTGACAGGGATAAATACAATGGATATGCAACATTATGTATTGTGTAATACACATTATGTAATAAGCAATATATGATTTAAAATATATATCTTCTTATTTATTACATGTAGTGCAGTACTATACTACACATCTCAAAGTATACCCACCTAGACCTGTGCAGCATATTAATATTATCTACAGTGGCCACCATTAATTACAATATTTAATCAGATTCCCCCTGGTTGCTGTTCCCCAGAGAGTCAAATGATCCGTTTCCAATGTCACAAAACACAGCCCGGGGGGAATTTCTTCCAAATCCCTCCTGTCAATTGTACCACTACCTATTTCACAATCGCAATAACAGACTGTAAGTGAACTGTAAGTATTGGACTATAAAATCCAAGACACAAGTAACAACAACAACAGATCACTGAAGACACAATCATACAATTGCTAAGGCAAAAACAGCAAAATCACCAAAGGTACCTTTACCAAATTACTGTTCCCTCGTTTTTCTCTTTTATTTATTGTTTTCTCATTTTCCTCTTTAATTTTTTATTTCTTTTTAAGTTCCCCAGTTTACAAAATGCGCAGACGCGGATGCGCAGACCCAGCACGCTGGTGTCGCCCACATCTCGCGCAGGCAGCTGCCAACCCAACCAGACAATGAAAGTGCCTTATCTCATTGATGGGGCTTTACCCGCATCCCGAGCTGGTCCGAGGATCTGTGGTCCCTTCCGGGAATTCCCCGGTGCCGGCACAAGGTCCCAGAGATCCTGGGATCCACGGGAGGTCAGGCAGATTATCCCATCCTCGTCACCAGAAAACGATACCAAAAAGTCGGCAAACAGCCTCTCTAACACTGTTTTGAAAGTGTTAAACAGCAGGCCCTTTTATTACAGCGCGCTGGGCACTCGGGGGATCGCTCCTCTAATGGAGTGTGCGTTCCGCTTTCCTCTGGTTTTACAGATCGTGGAACTCCTCAAACAGCAAAACATGTCAACCGATGTTACAGACGTCTCGTGCTCTTTCACCAGCGCGTGCAGCAGCAACGAGAAATCTGGAATGAGCGTCTACAGAAACACGTACGTATTTACCCAATGCAGAACAATGCGTTACATCCACTGGCCGTACCTCATTGGCAGTAACCCCTCCTGGACTAACACCCTCTGTGGATGGCACGGGGGCCAACTGTTGGCAATCAGGGCAGGACATAAGAACGCTCCTGGCCTGATCCACTCTAATTTGAAATTGTCGTTTTAACGACTTTGCATTCCGGTGAAAGAATTTATGTGATCATTTAGCTTGCTCCAAGGCTTTAGGCACAGTGAGCGGCACAGCTCGTGCATCGGCCCTCCTATTGCCTTCCGCAAGCGGTCCTGGAAGGGCCGTGCGAGAGCGGGTGTGCATTGCATAATAACCATGATGTCTATGATCTATTAGAAACCATAGCATTCTCAATTCAGCCATCGAAAGAGGATTATCCTCTTCCTTAAGAAAAGAAGCTTCCAGGCGGTTAAGTATGCCAGCTGCATAGTATGAGCCAGTTACAACATTCAAAGTTTTGTTACAGAACACCTCAAAGCAATCCCAACAGCTGTCAGCTCAAGAACTTGTTCGACCCTTGGTCTCTTTTTCTACCTTGTGTTTGCAGCACTGGGTATCTGAGTTTAGCCACGTCATTACAACTTTACGTGAGTGACCAGAGGCATCAGTAAATACAGTCTTGTCGCTTACTGGTTGCTGCTGACAGCAGCATTTGCTGCACAAGGGTAAATTACCAATTTCAGCCCACAGTTTATGTTGAGGGTAATAAACTGATATGTTCCCTGCGTATGTTGCCAAAGCAATCTGGAAATTCACATCCCCAGTTAATTACCATTGCGAATTCTCCTTTGTTGTAGGAATAAATATACCTTCAGGTCTATCCCATACATAGCATATAAACATTCTCTGGCTTTACTTACCGGTTTTGCATACATTTCTTTTATTATCCAAACTGTTTTCATTGGTGTGTGAGCTAGAAAAACCCATACGGCCACAATCACCTTTCTCCCTCCTTGAGCTCTCCTGACCTGCGGTTCCACCACCGGTGTCTTCTTCCCTGATCCCTCCTGACTGGCAGGTGCGATCCAACCCTCTTTCTCGATCACTCTTCCTCACAGGTTCGCCTCCTTCCTTGCTTTTCCTTTGCACGCTGCTCCATCTGAAGAGAAACACACGAAGGACTGAGCTACACCAGCAGGGACAGATTATGATAGACAAAAGATGTGTTATTGGCAGTAACTTTGGTGGGAACACAAAATACATTGCTTACGTAATGTCTAACTTAGCTAATCAGCAAATGCTTGAGCAAGCATCATAGCGAGTATAAATGCAAACCTGAGTTTGTAATTAATGTCTCCCACGGCACCTTACCGTGAGTCCACGCCAGACTCGCTACACTCTTCCTCACAGGCTCACCACCTTCCTCTGCTTCCTTTTTCCTTTGCACGCTGCTCCACCTGAAGAGAAACACACAAAGGACTGAGCTACACCAGCCCAAGGGCACTCAGTCAGACAGGGGACAAGTCTGGGGGCTGACACCTCCCCACACCCCCACAGCGCGCCCACCTTGCCTTGGCCCCAGCCCCTCGCACCTGCCTTAGAGATGTCACAGCTCAGTACAAATGCCCACGGTCCTCACCTGCTCTTTGGTACTTGCTGGACCCCAATGTCACGGGTTAGAGATGTCACAGCTCAGTACAAATGCCCACGGTCCTCACCTGCTCTTTGGTACTTGCTGGACCCCAATGTCACGGGTTAGAGATGTCACAGCTCAGTACAAATGCCCACGGTCCTCACCTGCTCTTTGGTATTTGATGGACCCCAATGTCACGGGTTAGAGATGTCACAGCTCAGTACAAATGCCCACGGTCCTCACCTGCTCTTTGGTACTTGCTGGACCCCAATGTCACAGGTTAGAGATGTCACAGCTCAGTACAAATGCCCGCGGTCCTCACCTGCTCTTTGGTACTTGCGGGACCCCAATGTCACGGGTTAGAGATGTCACAGCTCAGTACAAATGCCCGCGGTCCTCACCTGCTCTTTGGTATTTGCTGGATCCCAGTGTCATGGGTTAGAGATGTCACAGCTCAGCACAAGTGCCCACGGTCCTCACCTGCTCTCTGGTACGTGCGGAGGGTCCTGTCGCTGTGCCCCAGGGCACTGGCCTGCACGGCCCTGCCCGGCAGCGTCTGCAGCTGCCGGCTGGTTCTCCAGCTTTAGGGTCCCCCGCAGCAGCCCGCTCTCCTCAGCTCTGCACACCCAGCCAGTTGCGCCACCCAGGCAAAGTCAGCTTCACCCTCTGCCTACACCTCACCTGCAAACAGCCAACTCTTCAGCTGACAACCGCCCAAAACCCACCGACAAACTCTCCAAATCTCAGCCTTCCGCTTTCAACTGCTGCCTCTAGTGCATCTCACAGACAAGCCTCAAAAATTCCCTCATTCTGCAATAATACTCCAGCACTGATGACCTGTGGGAACAACCGCCACAATACCGTGCAAACACCAACCAGTTCTGGCACGGAAATATCACTTTCTCCTCAAGATTCCACCTACACCAACTGCTGACAAACACACGCTGTCCTCACCAAAGCCAAACGCTGCAACAGCCAGCGACAACTCAAATCTGCACGTGCGGCGCAAAATCGCAGGTGTGAGCTAACGCAGAGCTGGGCTTGACAGCTGCAGAGTGTGCACCCTGTGGTTTAACGTGGCCAGTCACTGCCATTCTGCCTTCTCCCCGGGAGAAGCGCATGAGCACAGGCTGCTTCAAGGCACGATGGGAACGGTTTGGTTCTCCACCTCTCTAAAGCCAAGAGTAATAAATGTGATCTGTGTTGTGGCGCAGGAACTTTCTGTCCACTTGCTCCTCCATTCAGTCAGGTGCTGCAAGAGAGGGAGAAAGAAAAAGTTAGGACCGGATTAACAGCCTCATCATCCCTGTCCCCAAACCTGCAGGCGTCCTGGGAGGCCTGATCTAAGTTTTGCTCTTCTCCCTCTCTTTGCTGGAATACTTTACTGCACAAATTTATGTCATGAACACTCTCTTAACCAATCTGATGTGTTCATAGTTCCCAGCCCAGCATCCATTCCTCAAGGTACCTCAGCATTTCCCTTTGAAACCAACCTCAGTGCCATCCCGTCCTGAGCTACCTCAGCATTGCCCACTGCAGCCTCCCCGACGCCATCTCCTCCCTGCGGTCCCTCAGCCTTTCCCGCCAAAGCCTCCCCGATGTCCCCCCTCCCTGCGGCCCCTCAGCCTTTCCCGCCAAAGCCTCCCCGATGTCCCCCCTCCCTGCGGCCCCTCAGCCTTTCCCGCCCAAGCTCCTCCCGCGCCGTCCCGCCCTCCGGCTCCTCCGCCGCTCCCGCCGCTCCCCCCGTTCCCGGCCCCTCCCCACGGCAGGGCCCCCCCCGCCCCTGGCGCCCCCACGGCGGCCCCGGCCCCGCCTGCGCCGCTCCCGCCCCGGCGCTGCCCCTCCCGCTCGCTTTCCTCCCTCTGCCCTGTGTGCCCACGGGCTCCCCCTCCGCCCCACGGCCCCGCCCGAGCCCCGCGCAGCGCTCAGCCCGGGGCTCCTTCCCTCACAGCCGCCCGCGTGTTTCCCCCTCGCCCCTTTCTCGGCCCGGGGCCGCGCTGTTGCGGCTGCCTGCCCCTCGCCTTCCTCCTGCCCAAACCAGCCCGTCCCTCCCCCTCCAGCCTCCCCCCTCAGCCGGGACCGGGGCGGCCCCGCCCAGTCTCCCCGGTGTCCGCCCGCCCCTCGCTCACCGCCGGCCCCGCCGCTCCTCGCGCGCTGCTCCCGCCGCCGCACCGGCGGCACGCGCTCCTCGGCCCGCGCACTTACGCAGCGTGTCCCCGCCCATCCCGGGCAGGAGCCAATCCCGTCCGCGCCGGCCACCGGGCCCCGCCCCCCCCCTCCCGGCCCGGAGCCGCCGGCGGCCGCAGAGCGGCGCTGTCCGCCCGCAGCGCGGCCCCGGCCCCGGCGGGTCAGCGGCAGCGGGGCCGGGAGCGCCCGGGCTGCGCCTGCCCGGGACGGCCCGGGACCGAGGGCTCCGCCGCCTGCCCGGGACGGCCCGGGACCGAGGGCTCCGCCGCTGCAGCCCGTTTCGTGCCGTTTGCACCCCCGCCTTACACGGCTGCAGCCTTCCTGCTGCTTTAGCTCACACATCTTTCTTCCTTCTAACTGCACAGCAGTTCACACTCACAAAAGTTCCGTGCTAGTTGGCTTAAGAATATCTGCATAAGAATTTACAAACATTACAAAGATATACCACAGACCATAGCTTTCTAAGCTTTCAAGTTAAAGTTCCTGTAAATATCCATGTTTAAATAAAACAGACGATACCAGTAGAGCTGCTGCCTCTGCCGTTTTTGTTCAGAAAGACGTGACAACGCTAGAAAACACATTGACAGCCAGTGCTTTGAACAGTGAAGGTGGGATGTACAAAAGTCTGATTAAACTCAACAGCCTGAGGTCTTTATCAAGTTGCATATCTGCCAGGAATGCTGAAATGCAAGAGTTTACTCCTGCAATATTCCACAATGGAACAGCCACTTAATATCAAATATAATCTCAAAGTTCCAAACCAGTATATTAAAAAGCTACCACTAAGTATTAGAAGACCACTGCAAGATCTTATTGCTTTTTGAGTTAAATAATGATTTTTCAATAAACCAAAACCCAAACAATTTCTAAAGTCTGTTGCTTATCCTCCTGTTCATTCATTAGCACTGCAGCAATAAGTTTTTCTACAATATGTCAACAGAGGCGTTTAAAAAAACCTCAAACAAAACTTATTTAAGTCCACAGACACTCCCGCCCTCCCAGGCCCCCCTCACCCTGAAACCCACGATCAGCACTTGGTGCGGGAGAGGAGCACAGCTCAACAGACAGAACCAGAAATCCGACTGTGGGGAGAAGGAAACATCAAGGTAGTTACAGCTTCCTTAAACATTCAAAATCTGATGCCTTCCAAAACAAAGCACATCATCCTCATCATTTAAAAGGCAAAGTTGCTTTATATGTATCTGATCCTCACACAGCTGAGTAGTTCTCAAGTCTGCTGAGTTCCACTGTGCAGCAGTTGATTATGAATTCAACAATGCTTCAGATACTACAGCAATAATCAACACACTTTTTACTAAGGAGAAGAAAACAACAAATGTATTTTGATGTTGTTCTTGTCAGTTCAGCATTTCTGCAGCAATTCCACTTGTCTCTTGCAGTATCAAAGTTCTACCGGCATCAGTCTTCAGAATCATCCTCAGAAACTGTTGAACAACACAGTATAATCAGCAGCCTTGACAAATGTCTCTGAAATTAGAGCACTTTAAGATCAGTAGAGGAAATAAGTTTATAATGTTAAATAGCACATTGTAATACTTTCCCAAACCTTGTGTAATTAATTTTGAAATGCATCTCATGTCTGAAAAATATGGCATTTTCAAATCAAAACTCGACATTACAAAATGCAAAGTACTCCTGCTGTTCTTCCTCAACATAAAAGGAAGAAAACTTAATTACGCCAGAGATTCAACTTTTACGTAGTGTTTACAGCGGCTAATTCCAGCAGTAGTCAGAGGAGAGTATATTCAATCCATGACAGCAGCACCCAGCACAAGGGAAAGAAATGGCTCACAAAGTTAACAATATGGATACTAAAATATCTAGAAAGGTTCAGCAGTCTAAATGAAAGAAAGACTCTTAAATTCTTATATATATGTTGCTTAATGCAGTAAAGTCAGGCCTACTTGGAAGCAGCTCCTCTCTCCACTCTCATTCTTTCAACACATGCAAAAGGAACATAAAGCACACATATGCATAGGATTTTATTGTCACAAAGTGAATTAAAAGACAAATACACTCTTGTGAACTACGATAAAGTCAGTACACACATCTACAATAAGTTTGCAAAGCGTTAGCTTGTCTGTAACAGGAGTTTAATCTGTCCTCTTAAGCAAATTCTGCAGTCAAGAAAGTATTTCCACTTGAGTAACTTGTTCCATCTCTGAACACAGAAAGCAGCAAGGTCTGTCTCCTCACTTCTCCAGTTCTTCAAAGAGAAATGTGAGTAAAGTAGCATCTACAATAAATCTAAACCTCAGTATTTCTCACCTGCAAGTTAGATAAAGCCTGAATCAAATACAGATTAAATTACTGTGTAAAATGGCATTCATTAACTTTTACTCTGATAAGGATGCACATAACTTAAGAACTAATTCTGAACCCAAGTCCACCTCTGCTGCTCTGAATGTAGAAATAATTATCTGTTCTTTGAACTAAACTTACACACACAACAGTCTTTATCGTACTCCAAATATGTCACAGGAGAAGGAACTCGCATGGGGCACGTTTGGAGGGAAAGCATTTGGGGAGGGAAAGCATTTGGGGAGGGAAAGCATTTGGGGAGGGAAAGCATTTGGGGACATGAGATGGACACGTTGGGGGACGTGGCAGTGGAAAGGTGCACGGGGGAACGGGACATGTACTGGGGTGACCTGCGCCAGGGGGGTTCACCTGGGACCACTCACAGCAGACAACTCACCTGGGACAACCCACAACGGAGAATCCGCTCTGAAGAACCGACCCACGACGGAGAATCCACACCAGATCATCCCAGGCAATGCCCCTGCAACTGCTGCTGTTTCACTCTGTATTTGCCCCAGACGGAGGGGTGCTGGTGTTTACTTTTCCATAATAAAAAAAGAGAGGTTTTTTGGCTTTTTTTTTCCCAAAATATCCAGTTTTGAGGTTCTTTTGGCACTTCAACAAAACATAAAAATTGGTTATTTTTGCTTTGGGTTTAGTGCATGAAAATGTGGTTTATTTCACTTTCCAGCTGCACACATCCAGGGGGATTTTGCTTCCCCAGTTGCCCCAAACTGATTGCTGTGGGTTTTTCCCCAAATTGGTGTAGTTCTTGGGTGTGGGTTATGAGATTGTTGTTTGGTTTTGTTTTCTTTTTCTTCCCCCCCCCCCCCTCCCTGTTGCAGACCCAGATTCAGGGTGTTTGGGGCATTTTTGTGCCATGGCAGTGGTTCCCACTGAGCATGCATTTTAAAAACCTGATATATCACTGACATTTACTTTTTAGTTACTTTGCTTTGCTTGCACACACTGCTTTCCTTCCCTTACTACAAGGTATTTTATCTCAATGCCTGAGTTTTGTCACTTGTACTTCTCCAGGTCTCTGCCCCATCCCACTGGGATGAGTGACTGGCTGTGTGTGGCCCAGCTGCCAACTAGGGTTAACCCACAAGTGTGGAAGCCACCGCACAGGCCCCAACCGCTGCAATGGGTTATTGGCAGGAATACTGCACTCCAGCTCCTGCCTACAAAGCAGAATCTCTCATACCCAGTTTCAGAATTATAATCTACTTTATAATGCTACTTTGACATGAATTCTGAGAAAGAATGTAGCACCATAACTATGCAGTGTTGAACACCAATAATTTATAGACCAGAGTCATTTTGCTGCATCTTTTTGATTTGCATTTCATTCTAGCATGAGCAGTTTTAGAAAAAGAAACTGTAAGAGAATTCCAGAATTTGTGTACTTAAATAGGCAGTAAATCAAGAAGAACGTGGCTGAATTCCGTATGGCTGGTAACTTACTTGTCTTTGATGCATGCTTTCACTCCTACTTGAGGTGTACACCCCCAGCTCAGTATTTCTGTGCTGTCCTGTATCCCACAAGCAGCAGCTCCGTTTGGTGAGACCACGAGAGCTCAGGCTGTGCAGCCAGTACGAGCCACGCCCAGAGCCCCGGTCAGCTCACGCTCTGCAGAGCATCCACTGCAGTTCACACACTGGGGGGGGCAGCACCAGCCGCGGCTTCTCCTGCGGCGGCACGAGCGGCGCGCCCGGCCCCGCACACGCTGTTTCCTGGTCTCCACCGGCTCTTGTGTGTCCTGCAGCCATTTTCTGTTGGAGGGGGTGGGCAGGTGGAAGTACTTATTTGTTTTGCTTTAAAGCGGCACAAGCCCATAGCCCCAAGGGTGACTGATTTCCGTTTCCTCTGGCACTCGCAGGAATAACTGAGCCCCGCCGTGACGGTACGGAACACCCGCAGCTTGGAGCAGCTCGGTGTGACCCACAGCTCTGCCCGAGCTCGCGGTGCGCTCGGCAGCTCCAGCAGCGCTGAGCGGCCGGGACCGCTTCGGCGGTGCCGCAGTCGGGGCAGGTCCCGCCGGGCCGGGCTGGGCTGGGCTGCGCCCAGGGCCCGCCAGGGCCGCCGGTGGGACGGGCCGCGGGCCGGTGACGTAGCGCGGGCCGGTGACGTAGCGCGGGCCGGTGACGTAGCGCGGGCCGGTGACGCGCTTCACTCGCGCCTGCCGGTGGGCGCCGGCCGCGCACGGAGCGAACGCGGGCGGGGGTTGCGGGCCGGCCCCGGGCGCCCTCGGCGGTCCCTGGCGGCTGCTGAGCGGCCCGGGAGCGGGGGCGTGGCCGCTGTGCCGCCCGGCGTGGGCCGGGGGCGTGTGGAGTGGCGGGTGCCGCGGGCCTTCTAATATCATTAGAACAGATATTCCTTTCCCCATTTTATCTCAATAAAGTTCTGTAAAGGTGTAACAAAATTGTGGCTCATTGCATCCCGTACAATTAGAGAGCTGGGTTGGTTTTACCTTTCGGGATGCAGCTGCTTCTCAGTAGCATAAGCAAATAACAGATGTGAAAATACTCTGCGGGAAGAATGCAAGACATGAAACAACCATTTATTAAAAAGGGTTGTACAGGCAAATTAAACAGGCAGCGCACTGTTACTTCAACTGGGCACAGGGGTAAAATACTTAAAACACAGAGCAGTGAAAATGTCAGATACTGCTAAAATACCTAAATGCTAAAATGGAAACCTATGTTGGAAGAATTAGGAAACCGTAAAACAAAGGAAAGCACTTTCAGTTATTTAAAGTGCCAGTAAAGTTAATGTATTGAAAAGTCTGCTATTTCGAGTAACACATTAATGGCTATTCTTTCAAAATTAGATTCTGTAACTTGAAGCCACTGGCAGGTTCAGTCAGTGTCCTGTTCAGAAAGCTAAAGCTGAATTCAGGAAGTGCAAGTATTAAAATTTAGTGTAGATTTTCTCTGTTGTTAATGGGGTCCTTGGCAGTAAAGTTGAAACAACTGGCCTACCCCAGCTTGGGTACAAAAATTTTGATAGCGAAGCCTTTAGACACAGGAGAGTCCTTGTATCCTTTTAGCATGAGCTTAAGATAAGGGGCAGGGGGACAGGCTTGTGATTTTTTTTGCCACTTGGTTGCAGAACAACAGGTCTATCCCTTGAGGCGAGTGAGGAACCAGGAAAAGACCCCAGGAACCATCTGTAACAAAATGATCCAGTGATTTTGTTGTTGCTTTAATACCCATTGAAAAGGGAATGACAATGCTAGGGTTAAACCAGACTTTAGTAATATAAAAATCTTGTGAGCTTTGAGAAGGGTGTCTTTGTGACTATTACAAGAATTTAACCTAAATAAGAATGCATTTAAGCCAAGGGAAGAAATATCCTCAAAGGAAGAGGCTATTGTTACTCCATGGAGCAAAAATGCAGTAGACTCGTGGCAAGAACTGTAGTTGCCACAGTTTCTGCTTCTGACTAAAAAACAATAAATCAATATTTCATAATTACCCCTCTAGTCTCTTGAGAAAGTTGCCTGGGAGAAAAGGGTCCAGGGCTTTTGCAAGAAGAGCTCTTCAGTTAAACTGCCTTAGTTAATCTGTGAGAGAAAAGGAGAATACTGGCTCCCTATGAAAGGTACTGCTTCCCTGCCCCCAGGATCCCTTAATACATAACACGGATTTTGTCTCCTTGAGGTAGAATCACAGAATCACATAGTATGTCAAGTTGGAAGGGACCAATAAGGATCATCAAGTCCAACTCCCTGCACCTCACAGGACTACCTAACACTAAACCATAACACTAAGAACATCATCCAGACGCTCCCCAAACTCTGGCAGGCTTGGTGCTGTGACCACTTCCCTGGGAGCCTGCTCAAGCGGCCGGCCACCCTCTCAGTGAAGAACTTTTTCCTCATGTCCAACCAGACCCTCCCCTGAACAGCTTCATTCCATTCCTCATGTCCTACCCCTGGTCACCAGCGAGAGGAGCTCAGCGCCTTCCCCCCGCTGCCCGCCCCGCCAGGAGGAACCGACGGGGCCACCCCTCAGCCATGGGGTCACCCCTCAGCCTTCTCTTCTCCAAGCTGAACACGCCAACTGACCTCAGCCACTCCTCTTGCCCTTGAGGCCTTTCACCATCTTGGTCACTCTCCTCTGGACACATTCTAATAGTTGGGTGCACCCGAAACTGCACCCAGTGCTCGTGGGATGATCACCTGCAGTGACTGGCTCACTGCGCTTGATCCGCTCCTGGACGAGGCTTTGTCTGCCGGAGGACGTGTTGGCCACATTCAGTCAGACTCATTCTCAGCAATGCCTGCTATTCATATGGCAGAACTTTGTAAAGGATGTGAAAACAGATTTGTAAATGCTAGTACATGATTGATACAAACACAATATGTCATATTCACGTTTTGCTTTTTTTAAAAAAACAAAAACCTTGTTAAACACAAGGGCACAAGAGACTAGTTTAAAAAAGTAAAAATACAAAACTGCCACACTAATTTAGTAAATGGTGAATCCTTAAGCGTATTTCAGTTTAGAGCTCTAGAAATCTTCAAGAAAGAAAGAATGTGGCAAAGTAACAGTGAAGTAAGAGTAGCTATGACTAACCCTATCTATTTCAGAACTGTAAGTCAAAGTTTCTACGCATCTAACCTTCTATTTGCACTACTTCATTGCAGACCATTCACCCATTCTGCACTGTCACTGCTTCTTAAATTTACATACAACTGTCATCAACGTGTGCTGCTCTCATGCATGCACTCTGGGGAGTCCATATACTGTCCTTTAACTCTGTGTGCATTTTCCCGTAAACTCAGTAGGAATTGCTCTGAACGGGGCACACACAGAGCATGTGGCTGCTCTCACATTTAAAAGCAGAATCCAGTATTTGTGTTGGGAAACATGCTTAACAATAGAGTTAGCATAGCACTGCCATGTGCAGCGTGGGGTCAGACCATCCTCCGTTATTGTTATCTCGCAGAGACCGAATCCCAGTAATTCAGTCAGCAGAATCTGTTCTTCATACACTTTCAGGGGCACGTGGTCCACATTCTGTCTCTGCTGTTGACAGGTGTGTGTTTGGCTACGAAACATTAAAATGGGAGAATACCAACTGAACTTGGTCAAAATTATAGGGCTATATGCAATAGAATACTCATGTACTTTATGGCAAAGTTGGGAAACTAATGGCAACATAAATGATTTGGCCAGCAAAATCAGTTTATATGGATGTGTATGGTCCCCAGCAAAGTTCTGACAAAGCTGGGGCTTCCTTGCTCTTCCTATTTAAGAAGTTCTCCATATAAACACTCCAGCATACTATAGCAGAGGAAAACCTGGGCTAAAGAGAGAAGGATATAAACAGGCAGTCCCTGCCTCCTGGAGTTAGTGAGAAAAATACTTAATACTCAAGATCAATTTAGACAACAGAGGTGGTAACAAGACTGGGATTAGAAATAAGTGAGTTTTAAACCCCGGTTCTGTTGTTGCGTCACTGCCATCCTCCCCATTGCAGGAACTGCTGTTACATGAGTTGAAACAAAGGGAAGACATGGATACGGGGAGAGGTCTATAGGATCCTTTAGTCAGGGTTCGTTTGGCACACATACAGAGCAAGGAAAAGAAAAAAAAACCCCAAGAAACAACAACAAAAACAAAACAACAAAACCCAAACAAGCAAAAAACCAAACAAAAACAAACCCTGGGCTGAAATAAAGTCTACTTGAAAATTATACAAAACCAGGAAGTTTTGTTTCAGGGTGGATGATAACACAAAAGCCAGGCAGTTCTGGTGAAAGTCATCATTTTTAGCTGACGCTGTTGCTGGTGCATGTTCCTGAGCTTCCCTGCGCTCCAGTGGAGGAAACACCTGCCAAGGGAGATCTGGGCTGTAGAAACCAGGAAGAAGACATGCAGAATGGCTGTTGTTGCAGTCTGTGCGCATAGAGATTTGGGATACTTCATGCGTGTTTCCTAGGGAACCACAGTGAGCTGGTTGGCCACAGAGCCTAAGAAAAGCACTAATACAGTTCATTTGAGCCTTGTACTTAAGTCAATCAGTCTTCTGACTGCTGAAAATAGCATATTTGGATGTTAAAGCATCACAAATTACATCATTTTTACAAATCCATAGAAGGCCAGCAACTTGATCCCCCTTCCAAATTTTAAGTCAAGTTTGAGGGAGTGGTGCAGTCGAACTCCAGTAACCCAAAGCTCACTTGTGTCCTTAATGCACTTATTTCCTGTATAAACAATTTCTCTTTTTCCTCTGAACTATTCCTGTATAAGAAGAGCTCTGCTTGATACCCAAACCTATGAAACCTTACTAGCTTAGAAAACGAATTGTTCTTTAGTGAAACAGAGAGTCTGCTATTTCAGCACTTCAGGTAGTCTCCTATCATCAGGAGAAAACAGAATAGTCTTTTAGTAACATCTGTCTTTGAAAAGAGAACGTGAAAGCATTTGTGGTAATCACATTCAGCCAATAGGAATAGCCTGGCATAAGAATTCTACCTTGTTTAGGAGTCCGAAAGGTGGAATGATTGAAGTGTTAAACTGTAGCACCAGTAATACTTAACTTTCGTAAAATCAAATCCTGAGGACTGGAAGGAAATCAAGACAGAACAGGAACATTGTGCTTACATTGCGTTAAATAGGAAACAATGGGTTGGTCGTACTTGAGTCTGTACTTCAGAAACTGTGGCCACGTTTGCAGTTCTGCTGCAAGAGGACTGGAACAGGTGACGCGCTCGCTCGTCATCTGCTGGGTGTCACTCGTCCTGTTTCCTCTTGGGCTTTTTGGGGTTCCGGGATCGGCTCTTTGCTTTGCAGAGTGGACATATGGGTGCGTTCCGATGAATTTGTTGGTGACACGATAAACATGCCTGAAATAAACATCCCTCAGTAAATAAATATATAAACATTCTGTGATTCTGTGAAATGTGATGTTGCAGCCTCATTACAAATATTTAATTGCCTCATTAGATGGGTTATTGAGTATCACATTCCAAGTCACTGGACAGAACAAAATAACTAAAGCTTCTTGCCTTCAAAGGCAAACCCATGCTACATTTTATACAGTCCAGGCCAAATGAAAAACTAGAGTATCTCAGTGAATTGAAGCTGCAGTTCAGCAGACACACGGTTCAGGCGTGTATCAATAACTTTAAGTTCTATTTTATGTTAAACGTTCCACGTGTTTTAAAGATGTTTACATGCATAATAGCGCACTGAGTCAGAGACGTTCCAGTGAAGGTTGACTGCGATGTCACAGAATTCAAATCAGGAGCGGGCAATTAGATGAATTCCACGTATTTAATACAAGATGCACCTTTTGCTTCATACTAAGCTCTTTAACTTCCATTTGACTGACGCATGTCACTTTCAGAAAGGCTTTTTGAAGGCCTGACTCCAGACAGTAAGTACATAACTGCAGTGTAGTCATGTCAGTTAGACTCTTTAGGGACTGAATCTGTGGAACTTGGGTGGGATGAATACTCCTATGGAATTACTGGGCTCTTTTTACTGACTGCAGAAGGAGCTCAGTAAAACCATGGTTAGGTTAAATTAATCCATATGTTAGTCTTGTCTTGAAGATCCCAAGAAGTGCAGAAACAATCACCTTCCCTGGTAATTTGTACCACCAGTAGTTACTCTCCCTTATAAGTGCATTGCTTCTAATATTTATCCATTTGGGATTAACTCACAGCTATTAGTTTTTCTTTTGCCTAACTTTTTTATTTCTTACATGCCTCTCTCCCACATGAAGCAAAAGAGGAGAGAGAATTTCCTACGTCTCTGCTGATGGAGGCTCCTAAGTCATAAAGGAGTCAAATAATACAGAGCCTTGTCCTTAACCCTTGGTGACTGGTGCTACTCCTCAAAGTCTACTGGGGTTGCTCTTGATTTGAACCACTGCAGGAAAAATCAGAATCAGGACACATTATTTTTCCTTTTTGTAAATATTGATCAACTTTATAAACACAATACATTCCAATGACAAAAGAGAAAACGCAGTGCATTCCCTGTCCTGACCTTCATGGGCGGCGGCTGTTGTCTGAAGGTTGCCGTCTGTCTGGTGTCTTGTTTCCTGGCCACCTGCAGCTGTTGGGCAGCAGCTGCAGCTGCAGCCAGCGACTCGGGGATGGGCGGCTCCTGTGGCTCTGTCTGCCATTCCGCTTTCTGCTTCTCAAAGTAGCTAGACAAAGGAAAATCAAATAAAAAATATAACCACCTTCTGGAGCATTCCATTAGTTTGTAAATGATACTTTGTGTTAAAATATAATGGATCACACTGCCTGATCGTTTTCCTCCACTAGGGTCAAATTGCCTACACTTAGATACCACTTGGACTAGTTTATAAATAGAATTGGAGGTATTTGCCTCTGCGTTTGTACACTTCAGCCAGATTCCAGATTGTCGGCTTCTAAGGTATCTTGGTGTACAACTGGATATAAATCTAACAGGATGGAAAATGGTAACACACTGGGAACCTCAGATTGCCCAGAGAGGTGGTGGATGAACCATCCCTGAAGACACCCCAGGCCAGGCTGGACGGGGCTCTGAGCAACCTGAGCTGGTGAAGATGTCCCTGCTCATGGCTGGGGGGCACTGGGGGGCTGGGAAGGTCCCTTCCAACACACACTGCTCTATGATTCTATATGTATTTAACAGCTCTAGGTGCACCTCTGTCAAACTTTTAAAATGTATTTTATTCTGTTAAAATTAATAACTTTTGCATGCAATAAATACATTCTTTGTAGTGTCAAGGTGCTTGGAATGGAAAACAGCATTTCTGGAGCAATGCAAAAGAAATCTTGAAAACTGTGCATTTGTGAAAATGATGCCAGTTGTGCTGGGCATTAAGAGAAATATGTGTTTCTTAAAAAATCATTTGCATTTAAAACTGACCTGTTAAACAAAGGACACGGATCTTTGAATAGTAGCTAATTCTGTCACCCTCCCCACACAGGTTATAACTAAAAATGAAACTGTAATTTATTATCCAAATTTATTCCGCATCCACGGTAAACTTACTTGTTGACAGTCATAGGTATATGGCTAAATGCCACTGCCATCTTCGCACAGCAAAACATAAAATTCTGACTAGCAGTAACCAAGTGAAGAATACTTGTTTTGTGTTCCCTCTGCTGGCTAAACAAGGGGAAAAAATCATCTTTCTAGAAAAAGCAGCATATGGTAGAAAAATCTAGAGAACCAGCCAGCCTTGAAATGCTGCATGTCGTATACAGAGTTTGCAGCTTGGGATAATCTAAGTTTAACTTCCAGCAAATTCAGACTGAATGTTATCAAATACACACGCTTGTGCATCCCTTTTTTGTTAACTTTTGTTTTTCATGCTGACCTCTTAAGTTCTTTTTTCCACCTACCAACAAAAATAAAACAACAAAATAACCAGTAGAATCGAGAAAAGGTATAAAGCTGGGTAATATTTGCTTTGCAGACTTACTCAAGGGACAGTTTCTCTTCCTCCTCACACAGATCTGGCAGCCTCTGCAATCCCAGAGTCATCCGCAGAGCATCTACGTGCTCCTTCAGGGGTTTGTACTCCTCATGCAGGCGACGAGTCGATTCCAAGAGCTTGTTGAGATCGTTCTCAGACTGCTTGATAGTGTTCTCCATCTGAAATGGGAGGATGGGCATGCTTTTAAAGAACTGTTCTTTTAGTAATGCTCCAGTTTAGCAAGAGACTGTATCAGAAAACAGAGATTTTTCTCACTCAAGTTGGAAGAGATTGGAGACATTGCAGTAGTAAAACAAAGAGTTAAGATACCAAGAGGATAAAAACTGGGCAAGGAAGAAGCAACTGCAAGTGAAATACGAGATGCATTTTCAGTTAAAAGGGTGCACTCAACTTATATGACCTCCTGAACAGCAGAAAAATCAGGTAGATGGGCTACAGAGAAGTCAGCAAGTGAGAAGCAATGGAAAGCAGAATAAACTAAATTTCTGTGTTTCTAAGATAACTGAACACTGATGGTAAGAATTTAACAAACAAGCTATGGAAAGCTTCCTGGTTCTCTTACTGCAGTAAATGACAAAAACAGCAAAGAAAAAGACAATCTGACAGGAAAAAGAGGGGAGCAGGAAACAGAGACTGAGTTTGTGCAGCTGACTGGGGAACAGACATTTCAAGTGATAAACAAGTGCAGTCTGTGCATCCAGCATGTAGCTTGTACTTGCTAACGATGTGGAAGTTTTTTTCTTCTAATGCAATGCACAAACACCTTCAGAGCTGGAAACCATTGTACAGTCATGTAAGTGCCCTAACATGACGTACAAACTGCAGGTTTAAAAATATATTTACCATTTATCCCCTTTAATTGGCTAATCTTCCTTGTTCATAAACTGGTTTTCTCTTACTTGCATTAGTTGCCTTCAGGCTGGTGGTGCTTGATGTCTGACAGTTCCACTCAGTGATGAAGGCCAGCTCTTACTAGGAACTTAACAAGTGTATTTTCCCAAAATATCTTTTCTCCCAAAAACCTCCCATCAAAAGTCCCACCTAGCTGTCAAAGTTTCTTTGTTTCCAGGTGCTAAATGGGAGAAGACTAAGGGGAAAAACAGTTTTCTGTGGGGCTGCCAGGGTGATGTTACGGTGTCTACAGGTAAAGCTGTCCCACAGTGAGCTTGCCTGTCCTCTTGGTGCAAATGTTTACTATGCCCACCTTACAAAATATCCTGCCCAACACAGACAGGAAAAACAGTTATCCTGAGGAAAATTTACTTTGCACTCTTTGTAGGATCCTGGGATGGTGTTGTAAAGTCCAGATTATTGAACCAGTGCTAGTCCACTGATGTGGACAATTCACAGCCTGTGCAACGATCCACACACAACTGTTGGTCAGGCTCTCCACAGCTGGACCATCACATACCACGTTAATGTCCGCGTGGATCAGGCGCAGCTCCTCCACATGGGCCATCTTCTCCTGCAGCAGCAGGTCCATCTCCTGCTTGTATTCCTTCAGGTGCCTCTCCTCAGACTCCAGGGCTTCAAATTCTGCTTTCAGACGTGCCTTTATTTTTTCCATCTGCAAAGTCTTATTCCTGGATCCCAGTGATAATTAAAAATATAGAGAGACAACAGTAACACACTGCAACATATTTTTGCAAGGTGTCACTTTATATATGAATGGATGGAAGAAGGTAACAGCAATAACAGACAAGACTAAACATGTCTGAGAAAAGATGAGGTGCAATGAGACAACTGAATTCTAATCCCAGATCTTCTGCTGAGTTTTTCAGTGCTGTGAGAATTCCTATGCTGAATTATGAAATTAACAGAACACTGTCAGACTTCAACAGTTACTGTAGATGCAGAGAATTTGTACCAGTAGAGTTGTACTGCATCAGTTAACTCAGATTAAACCCTAGTTCTGAAATAGAGAAATTCAGAAAATCTGGGAGGTTTAGCACAGGATTCTGAGAAACATAAATTGAGTTGGAGGTTTTTATAGTGTCATATATACTGACTAAAACTATGTGGACAGTAATCCGAACTGCTGAACACTAACTTCAACTTCAGGTTACAGAAAATTCCAGAGTGACATCCCACTTGCAAGGAGCTCTGCGTTTTCTTGGTTCTTTGCTAAGATTTAGTACCCGTCACATAGTTGTGTTTCTGCCCATATCCTGCATTCTGATTTTTTTTTATTTGTGCCAATCTGTAATTCCATAGTAAAAAACTTTAGACACTGTGTCCTTACCTCTCTCTTCAAAGCTAATCACCAAAGAGTGTGACTTTCAGTCATCAGTTCTAAGCTGCAGAACTGCCTACTTACTGCTGTTGTGATTCAACACTTGTCCAAGCTGTAGAACAGAACAAACTGTTCTTGTTCCTGCAATTTCCTTAATGAAGAGGCCTTAGTTATTTTTCCTGTACTGGAAGTCAGAATATAATACTGGGTAACCAATGTGGCAACAACGTTTAAGTGTTTGTAACAAGATGCTGCAACGTCACTGTGGCAGACGCACACCCTTCTCTCTCCCCCTCCCTTCCTTTGATATGGAAGGTGGAGACACATCTCCCCCCCCATCTCCTGCAACGGGGTCAACAGCTTCCTTTGTTTGACCCCAGAGCCCGTTGGCCAGGGTCCTTAAGAGAGAGGAGGAGGGGGCGCAGAGGTGCCCAGGATCCACGGGGCGCCCACAGCCAGAGTGGGGGTGCTTAGAAGCTTCAGGACACCCCACAGCCAGGGTGGGGGTGCAGAGAAGCTTCTGAAACGCCCACAGTCAGATCTGACAAGGCTATATAAACAGGACCCCCACCGAGGTTTTGCCGGTTGTGTGGACCTCTTGGGGCACGGGGCAAAGTCTGCGGCCGAGAGCCCTTCCCCTTACCAGGGTGGCTGCCTCAGGTGATCTCCTGGGACCGGGATTTCCCCACTGAGCCACGTGAGTGACAAAACTTCTTAACAATTCCTCGCAGGATGGTGGGTGCTTATTCCATGCTTAAATATAAGCACGTGTATTTTCCTTAATAATTCCTTGCCAGAGTCAGGCAAGTGTATACTTTTCCCGGAGCTGGGGACGGCTCTGGCATTGTTTTTGGTGAGCCACGTGTATGCACACTGGATCTCCATTGTTATTATTTGCTGCACCTCAATAATTACCTCAACTGATACTCGAACCTGTATTTATGTCACTATTGGAGAGCTAAAACCCCGTTTTCCACCGGTTAATCTGCTGCACCTTCTTTACCAAATAAAAGTTTGTTTTGGACCCTGTTGCACATCTAAACTAACTTCGGGGTGCCTCCATGACAGTCACATTTCAGGGATGTAATCAAGAGTTTCAGTACTCCTTTACCCTGTGTGAAACGAGAAAGTACCACTCCTCTTTAGTCACCTAACACCTAGTGCAAACAGATCTGTATTGGTTTCCAAGTGCAAGAATAGCATCTTCCTACAGGCATGATGTAAGAGGGGGCTGGGAAAATGAGGTTTGCATTCATATTTAAATATCCTATTCCTAACCCAAAGCAAAGTGGGGTAAGTTTGATTCAAATTCACTGTAAGCAGCAAAGCTGGCTATAGAATGCAGTGTGCAGATTATATGAAGCTGCCTATCAGATCAGCAGTGAAATCCCAGAACAGGGATTTGACCCCATTCCAGAACAGGGTCTGTGATTTCCCTTCCTGCAGGGTCCAGACTTGCTCTAACATAGGCTCTAACGTCGTGCTTGTGAATCCTCCTCTCAGTCCCCTCACTCCTGTTTCCAAATCAGTCTTTGTGAGTTCAGTATCTGCTCATGCCTCTAGTTTTGGTAACCTCTGGTTACCTTTGGTAACCCTTTCCTGAGCGGGTGAGACATCACCGGCACAATGGGCTCCCACCAGCGGCTGAGGAGTGGGGCAGAAAGCACAGTCAGTCTCCAGGGCAACGAATTATGGCTATCTATTTCAAATATTACAGCTAGTGATGTGACCAGGGCTCCTCCCTCTCTCACTTCAGGAGTTTATAAAGCTGCAAGAGATAAAAACAGTGTCATAAATAACTTCTCCAATATGTATTCAGAAATGGGCTGCCTGGTAGGGATAATATGAATGACAGAGACTTTAAATTGAACAGTTGAAAAATTTAAGGTCAGAAGAAGTGCTGCTTGTTTCCTTAGAACAAAATTCCGCCTCGCATTGGTACTTCAGAAAGAATCTTAACAGTAATGTTCTTTCCTCCATATAAATATACTGATTGCTGTTCCCAGGCATGGCAACCCATGACTGTTAAGAATAGAAATACCAGATCAAAGATAAACACAGAAAAAGCCAATGACAAATAAGGTCACCTCAGATGTCACTCAGAGATATTTACAGATACTGTGGAAGACACTTAAAACCAAATTTGATAAAATTCACTCAGTAAGTATGATTACTATGTCTGTACTGCAGCTCACCAAAGAGTTCACCTTATTTCACATAATGTTTACTATAGAAAATATTAATCGTATACCCGTGAGCAGACATTTCTTTTAAAAGCTACACAGTCATTCCAGTTTTGAAAAGTCTGTATCTCACCATTAGGGTAAAAAATAGGTGATGGAACAATAAGTCAACTAGTGAAAGTTCTGTGAATGAAGTGCAGAAGAAGCCTGGGTGTAGACAAAATACAGGTATGTAGCTACAGCATTGTAATCTTTAACGTAATTGGAGGTGTTCTGTCATTCGCTATGCAATGGTGTATACTAGTCAGCGTAGACATTGGACTTAAACCAGTAAAAGAGATCCTCTATGCCTTCCATTTTAAATGTGGCAATATCCCACTAAAAAGCACCATCCAACCATCTACCACTGTTTTTATCCACTCTCATTGCTCGCATTTGCTTAGAACATTTATTTAGTAATGGCAGATTTGATTACTGGGACAGGCAGTATTTGTCCCCAATTTCCTCCCTGTTTCTTCTCCTCTATTTATGGCACGTGTGCACGTAAGACAATGGAATAGATCAGCCCTCACTGCTACAAGTCACTGGCTGCCATGCTTGGCCAAATTGCTATGAGTTGCAAAGCATGTTTCAGTCCAAATGATTAGCTTTTGGTATTAGAAAAGAAAAAGTGCACACAAATTAGAACTCTTCCTGTTAGCATCAGGCAACATGCATTAGTGTTTTAAAACAGAAACCGTAAGTGTGATTTCTAGGCTGCCTAATGAATTCTGCCCTTGTATTCTTTTCCCTTCTATTTAAATTCTATCACTGCACTGATGACAGTAGTCACTGAGTCCCAGTTAATCAGTGAAACCAGTGTCTGTCATCAGTGAGTTCACTTTAATCCTCATTTATCTCTTCCCAGTCAGAACACAGGGCTCCGGTCTTTGTTTAGGTATTTGCTATATTTTATGACCAGGGTTATTTCTCTGGAACAACTTGGTGCATATAAATAAGCATGTGCAGATATGTTTGGACTGTGGACACATCCCTCTGTTAGCTGGCAGCAGTATTCCATTGACTACAAGCTGTATGTGTGTATCTATAGATATGTATATGGATATTGACAGAGGTCTTCAAAATCAGATTCCAGAATCCCTTCAAAAACCCAGCTAAGCCGCCTGTAATAAGTGACAGATATCAACTACAGGAATGGGCAATTTGTTGATTTTGATTGTGGGGCTTTTTTCCTCTCTGCCTGTGGAGTAATACATGGAATACAGATTCAAATAAAGCCTGCCAAGTCTATCAAAGGTGTGTCCATAAACACAAGAACTTCTCATGTTTATTTTGAAGGAAATTCTTGACAGAACATAAGCTCTTTTTCGAAGATTTGCGGATGAAAAAATAGGTTTACTTGATCAGATTTTGTTAAAGGTGACTCAAAATATACATCAGTGTTGCAAGTAGGATTCATTTTTTGATTTTTCAAAAAATTAAAATATATCAAAGCAACTTTCTTCACCTTTACAGTACCTTATGCCACAAACAAATAGCAAAAATGTCTTACGGTTTATATATCACCTTTGAATATATTATCGGAAAACTGACTGCACCATAAATTTCCAAATACAGGATATCACTCTCACTGAAAATATAATGTAATGAGATATTTAAATTAAGTGTTATAATATTTGGACTACAAACCGTAGGAGGCCATATTTAGATCTGTATTTTAAAACTAAGCCTGCGTAGCACTTGAGTAGAAAAGTGTTGTTCTTACTCTGCAAAGTAGGTGTTCGCTCATCTCTTTCTATTAATAGTTTTGGGATAATAGTTTTGAGACACAAATATTTTTGCTTGGTCTTTGTTCACCTTTGTGATATTGTGTGAAGCAGGCCAAGGCCCATACACTGCTGCCCAATTCACCTCTTCCATGGGTACAACGTGCTTTTCAGAGGTGCTGGTACCAGCCAGAAGTCTCTGTGACCACCTGCAGGCACCGTCGCTGGCCGTGTCCTTGTCCCTGGCCCTCTCCTTTCTCCCTCCCATAGCCCCTCTCTAGCTGTTCTGTCCCAAAACACTTCCCATGGCTCTGGGGTTTCCCACTGTAAGCATGTCCATGCCTTGCACCTCCCAGCTATACGACTGCTCTCACTTTCTTTTTCACATGTTTTGGCTTTTGGATGCATCAGGCCTTATCCTGAAAATCAGTGTCCTAAGCCAAAGAGTGAAAATGCCCGATCTGAAGCTGAGAAGCAGGCACATGCACACTGGGCACACACACATGGTGCCGTGATGTTTCTGAGCCCCCTTTTTCAGAGCATCCCGCGACTCCCCCTGTGCAGGACACTCTGCACAAATTCCTGGGGTGCACTGGCCTCCTGCCCTGCGGTGGGTCCTGCAGGGGTGGCGGGAAAAGCTTCATGCAGTGTGTCCCCATCCACCACTCCTGTACTGCCCTGCCAGCCAGCACTCGGCAGACGAGCAGGGCAGGCAGGGCCGGGGCAGGGCGGGCAGGGGCAGGGGCAGGGGCAGGGGCAGGGCGGGCAGGGGCAGGGGCAGGGCAGGGCAGGGCAGGGCAGGGCGGGCAGGGGCAGGGGCAGGGGCAGGGGCAGGGCGGGCAGGGGCAGGGGCAGGGGCAGGGGCAGGGCGGGCAGGGGCAGGGGCAGGGGCAGGGCAGGGCAGGCAGGGGCAGGGGCAGGGGCAGGGGCAGGGCGGGCAGGGGCAGGGGCAGGGGCAGGGGCAGGGCGGGCAGGGGCAGGGGCAGGGGCAGGGCAGGGCAGGCAGGGGCAGGGGCAGGGCAGGCAGGGGCAGGGGCAGGGGCAGGGGCAGGGGCAGGGCAGAGCAGGGCAGAGCAGGGCAGAACAGGGCGGGCAGGGGCAGGGCAGGGCGGGCAGGGGCAGGGCAGGGCGGGCAGGGGCAGGGCAGAGCAGGGCAGAGCAGGGCAGAGCAGGGCGGGCAGGGGCAGGGCAGGCAGGGGCAGGGGCAGGGGCAGGGGCAGGGGCAGGGCAGGGCGGGCAGGGGCAGGGGCAGGGGCAGGGCAGAGCAGGGCAGAGCAGGGCAGAGCAGGGCGGGCAGGGGCAGGGCAGGGCGGGCAGGGGCAGGGGCAGGGGCAGGGCAGGGCGGGCAGGGGCAGGGGCAGGGCAGGGCGGGCAGGGGCAGGGCAGAGCAGGGCAGAGCAGGGCGGGCAGGGGCAGGGGCAGGGCAGGGCGGGCAGGGGCAAGCAGGCAGGGCGGGCAGGCA
Source organism: Streptopelia decaocto (assembly GCF_964273445.1). Taxonomy (NCBI): domain Eukaryota; kingdom Metazoa; phylum Chordata; class Aves; order Columbiformes; family Columbidae; genus Streptopelia; species Streptopelia decaocto. Next base: position 21,367,481 of record NC_138665.1, on the reverse strand, counting down.
GGGCGGGTAGGCGGGGCAGGGCAGAGCAGGGCGGGCAGGGGCAGGGCAGGGCGGGCAGGGGCAGGGCAGGGCAGGGCGGGCAGGCGGGGCGGGTAGGCGGGGCAGGGCAGAGCAGGGCGGGCAGGGGCAGGGGCAGGGGCGAGCAGGCAGGGGCAGGGCGGGCAGAGGCAGGGCAGAGCAGGGCGGGCAGGGGCAGGGCAGGGCGGGCAGGGGCAGGGCAGGGCGGGCAGAGGCAGGGGCGGGCAGGCAGGGGCAGGCAAGGTAGGAGGGAGCCAGCTGGGTGCTGGCTGTTTCAAGGCTCGGCTGCTCCCCTCTCCTGACAACCACACAAATTCTGTGCCCTCTGCAGGCCACAGCCCCGCAAAGCCGCGGTGACCCCGGCCCCCGCCGCCCCGCGCCCGCCCTGCCCGGACACCGCATACCCTGCTTCCCGTGCCAGCCCCTTCCTTCCCAGCCGGTCACGGCTCCTTCCGCGGAGTCAGCAGGGCAAAGTAACAGATTCATGACAGAGGCCCTCAGGAACAGGAAATAATGATCCAAAGGGCCTAAGCCGCCCACCCGCGGCCGATCCCGCTCCCCCGGCTGCGTGGGGCCGCCGCGTCCCCCCCGCGCGCTACCCCCGCGGTTCCTCGCGAGGCTGATTCTCTGGAAATCCCCCACCCTTGCCGCCCCCACTGCGCATCCAGCGGCGATTCGCAGCACCAGATACTCCTTCCCTACTTAGAAAAAACGTATTTTCACCTCTTATCATAAAGCCTAATGGTGTTTTTTTTCCCCCCAGTAGCACAATAGCTACTTTCAGATCCATGCAACTCCTCCGCTCTCCCGAGGAAAAGCTGCTTCTTGTAACTGATGAGGCACAAAGCGAACGTACCTGATCTCCTTGATGCTCTCGAGTTTGCACATAATTTCTTGCTCGTCTGTCATGCTTTTCACTCTCGATTTAAACCTCCCGTGAAATGTACAAAATGCCAAGGCGGGGCGGGGGAGGGGGGGAGAAAAACATACAATAGACAATGTAGTGGCCCCTCGGAGCACACGGTCTCTGAGCCTGTGCGGCGGCTCCAGCGGGAGCGATGGGACTGGGAGTCCCGCTCCCCATCGAGCCCGGGCAGGCAGGCGGCACAAGGACTACAGCACCCACAAGGCAGAGCACAGCGGCCCTCCCCGCTTCCTGCAGTTGCGTTGAAGCCCATTTGTCACAACTCATTGTGTCGAAGGTTTTTAGGAGTGCAAAAAGAGCAGGGGGCTTTCTGCTGAGATCTGTACAATGTTTAGCATTTCGGTAAAATTATTGAGTACGCACTAAAAGACTGTTGAATGAGTCAATTATTTTGATTTCAAACTTTTTTTTTTTTGACACAAAGGCATGCTGCAGCCCATATCAGTACTGCTCTGAGTGACGGGACTGTTCCTACAGTTCACAAAAGACATATTTTGTTCTCTAGGCTTTTCTTTTTTTTATTTCAACTACTATACATACCGTTCATAACTATGGAAAAGAAAAAACAGAACGCGAATAAAACTGTTGGATTGAGGAAAGTGACCATTTATCTTTCTACAGACATTCTAGTCAAGAATATCAGAGCACTTTACAGAAACTGATGAAAAGGCTCTCAGTCTCCTCAGCCAGGTAATTATTTCCCTTCAGCTTCTGTAATGTACTAAGCGCTGTGTTTTAAGTTATGAAGATAACAGTTGTATCTCAACACTTTGGAAGGTCTCCTCCAGGATCTGTCCGAAGGGATCCACAGTGTAAAGTCACAATCCTTCACCTATGTGCCCACACGTGTACCCGGGGTTTACCAGCTCTGAGGGTCATGCTGGACTGAAGGGTCAGCACATCAGAATGAACATTAAGCTCAAGGTCTAGACAGTCAGCAGGCAAATCGGATTCTGCAAACGTGAACACCTGTGTGTTTAAAATGTACAGGCAGCAGTACCACAGTCCTAGTGAATATAGCAGACCACTCATCAGTTAGTACTGTGAGGCTGATGAGAATGAGGCAATTATTCCAGAATATATTACAGAAATGTTATATGGAAGGCACCAGAAGTACTTAACCTCTACTCAGCACTGATCAGACTTGCTCTTGTCTGGCCTGGGGCTCTGAAAAGGAGGTGAAAAATAAAAATGGACAGAATGCAGAGGAGAGCAACAAAAAATGATAGGAGTTTTGGGAACATGAAAGACAGCTGAATGCAAGACAGTGTGGCCATATTTACATGATGTAGTAGATCTGCTTGAGTTAGGGCTTATGGTCACAGAAATGAGCCAGTTATGTCTTAAGCCAGTTGCATCTCCAGTTGCAGGCTAAAGGGCAAGCGGTGGCCCTTGTGCATGAACATGTGTGCCTGGAAAGCTGGTGAACTTGGGTGAGGTAATGAGCAGACAGCATGAGCCATGGGGGTGTTGGGCTCTGGCTCTAGTGCTGAGCAAACAGCATGGCATAAATGTAGCTTGTAATAGTCTTTCAGTGTGAAAAAGGTGTTAGAAGAGCCATCATAGTAAATAATACACTAGGTCAGCTGAGAGAGAAGTCTAAAAAGTAATATATTTCATGAGCAATACAGAAATTTTAGGACAGATTTCAGTAAAATGTCTGACTAGAGTGTGCTTCACTATGAAAAGCCATCTGGGAGGTGTAGGAATACCCTTACTGCTTTTACAAACGACTTAGATAAAGGCGTCTCCATACTAATCCGGTTACTGCAGACCCTTGCTTTGAGATAGGGGTTGAGTGACCCTCACAAATGTGGCACATCAGTTGCCACTACAACGACCTGCTCCTGTTTCTGTAGTGATCTCTTGACAGGACCAGGGGCCAAGGGCCTGGATGAGTTGTCACACAAGAGCACGGATTTAAGTGTCTGCGTTAGGTTCTCAAGTCAGAGACTGAACTCTTGAGAGGGCTGAAAAATGAACTAACGTGTCCTGGCAGAGGAGGACACTCACCAGGAGTCACTGAGAATGAAAAAGGGGAGGCAACAAGGAAGGTTCATCCGGAGAAGGGATGGGGCTTGAGGCTGGAGCGGCAGCTGGGAGGAAGGCAAGCAAACAGATCCGAAAAAAAAGCTAATTTGGAATTTTTAGCTATCCAAGGCTTCAAAGGGGTTAGTCCTACTTATCTGTAAATATTTCTGTTCTTGCTCATTTATTTTGAAAAAACTGAGGTGCGTTCTCATTCAGTTGCTGATGCATTTATATCTAATATTATCCAGAACTTTCCCATTTATTAAGTGCCATGATGAGAAATCACAGAGTCTTCTCTTGTGCACTCAGCTGAGCTAAAACTAAAACTTCAGTCACTTGCTGCCTTTGTAAATGACATGCATAGCCTGAAACAAATACAGAAAACCTACTGATAAACCAGACACAAAAAATGAAAGCCAAGAAGAAAAATGCAAAATGTTCTGTGTAACAAAAGAGGTTTAGCCCCGTAGAAGGGAATGTGACAGGCCAACAGTCCCTCTGCCTTCTCCTGAGTTCTTGTCAAGAATGAAGAAAATACTTAAATTCCTGAATTCTGATACCAGGCCAGTAATGATGATGCTTAAGCAAACTTTTTTTAATGGAAGCAGCAAATATTAACCTGTGGGATTTGATTTTCTTTTCCCTACACAAATGGCAGTGCATGACCAATGTAATGTAATGCAGATCAGACTCTGTTCCAGGCAGCATGAGAAGCTGAAACTCCCCAGTGCTGCTTTCACTCACCAGTGGAAACAAATGATCCAGGAACTCAAGTCAGTCACAAAGACTCCTCAGCACTCGACGACAACAGAACCAGAGCACTGCAGCTTTCTGCTCATTTTTCCCTGATAATAACAGCTTTAGTCATATTTTTGAATGCTTTTAATTTCTAGTGAAGCAAATGAGAATTTGGAATGAATGCAGACTCCAGTATTAGACAGCATTTATTTTTAAAATTGGGTGTTTTAATGGCAAAAATTATTAGTTTTCATTAAGCACAGATAAACAAGGTGGGTTTTGTTTGTTTGTTTCCCTTTGGTTTACCTGTGTTCTCCAACCTCCTCTTTACTATTACCTTGTTCTCTGTGTCAGTCTGTTTTCTCTAAGTGCTTTTACTGCTCTTCCTATTCTCCACAGTCTTCCCTTGTGCTGCCTTGAAGCAGGAACCCCATTTTTGTAAACACCTGTAAAGCAATATAAATTTGCATTAAATTATTAAGCCAATATAAATCTCAGAAACTAATGCCATGTATTACTGTAATACTTGGTAGCTGAACTCACATAGTCTAGGTAAACTAGCTGGTTCTGAGCTAAAAATTGACCTTGGAAACTCTTCACATGCCACAGTCCCTGGCATTTCACACAGAAGATTTGTGCAGTAAAAAGGACTCGAGGGGAATTACCCTTGCAGATTTTCTCCCTGTGGTATGTGGGGTTTTTTGTTTGTTTTGGTTTGGCTTGTTTTCTTTAGGGAAGTTGTAAACTGAAGCTAGATGAGGGTGCTGCCGTTCAAAAAAATAAAAACCCAGAAAACAAAACAGGGTTCGGAGCTGAGCTGCTGTGACTGAGGTTTGTCCTCAGTCTGAGGCAGGGAACTTCCTAATAGCTGGAGTAAACAGCTCCAAACTGAGGTTCCTAAATAGCCATAGTTAGGGAAAATAGCTGAATTTATTTTTGTATGTCCTGCCTTTCACTCTCTTATCTTAACCACAATAAAGATAAATCCCTTGATGGATTTCTTTTGACCAGCCGCTGGAGCACCTGGGTTGATTCAGGATGTGAAGCAAGCCACATTCTCTGAAGGATTAACAGTGGATATTTTTATTACTTTTTTTTACACTTTATTAGTAAATTGGTATTTGGTTCTTGAGAGCAGAGGTGTCAGCTCAGAGACCATGTGAGTTGTGGGTAGGTGGTGTCTCTGAACAGTGAGGTCTTCCCTGTCATGAACTTCATGTTAGTGTCTACAGTCTTAAGCTGTGGAGCAGGATCCCTTCATAACTAGCAGTATAGAAATCCAAGGACAAAAGCTTGTGGTTCCTGTTCCAAATAAATTACTTAAATATAAGGCAAGAAATAAGAAGAGAGAATGAAGAAAAAAAGATGAGAGCACTGGCCATCATAAGCAGCCATCATCGAGCACAGGATTGAATTTTGTTGCATGAAAAATGAGCTGCTCCCATTTCACTGTCTAGCGCCAGCCCATGCAGCCTTGTCATCGACAGCAAACCCCGCACACAACATTTCCAACTGCAAGAAAATTTTTTTTCCCTCTGGGTAATCACCCTGATTAATTAATCTTGCAATTAATTCTGCAAGACTGGATGTAATGATGAACATTTTAATTTCTTTTCTCAGTATATGTTAGATATAACACCTTAATATATATTCTCTTCAATTCCTTCACTATTTTTGTTTAAAAAAATCTGGATACAAAAGAGATGATCCTAACAAAAGTATACTGGTGTTTAATTTGGACATTTCTTTACTATTCTTTACAGAAAACTTGACACACGTTATAAAGAGCGCCCTAAAATATTAGTATCATCAGAGTTTATTTAAAATGAGTCAGTATGACAGATTATATAACAAAATTTACATATTTGTTATAAATTATGTTATAAATACAAAATAGTGTATACTTTGTAAACTTTTGTGTTTTTTTCTTCAGAGCATCTGATACATCTTTACCGGCAAATATCTGTGAGTTAAAGCAGTCAACCTGTATAATTTCTTTCTTGTATATGATAAAACTCAGACATTTTGTATTTCGTAAGGTCGCTCAGCTGGCAGGGGAAATGTGGAGACATTGAGGGCAGACTGAAATCTGTAAGGATTGACTCTGAAATAGCCATGGCCCCGCTGTTCTGCGAGTGGAGGTGTTGGAACGCACCGCGAGGGGCTGCGGGCGTCAGGGGAGCGGCCGGGGGCGCGGGGGCGTCTGTGCTGGGCAGAGGAGGCCAAGGGGCGACCCCGTCACTCCCTGAGGCTCCCAGAGGAGGGGACGTGGAGAGGGACGCGCTGAACTCTGCTCCTGGATCCGGGTCAGGACCTGGGCAAGGCTCAGAGCTGCCTCGTGCAGGTTGGATTTGACGTGGGGAAGTGCTGATTTACCCAGAGGGTGGTCAGACACTGAACAGGGTTCCTGGGGAGGCGGCCCGTGACCAGTGGCTGCCGGTGTTTCAGAGGCATTTGGACAATGCCCTTATTACCTTGATGCTTTAACTTTTGGTCAGCCCTGAAGTAGTCGGGCAGTTGGACTCGATAATCACTGTAGGTCACTTCCAACTGAACTGGCCTGTTATAAAAAAAATATGCAACATGTTTTATGAAACAAGTATCATTTAAGGCAATGTTAGAGAATAAAGACTAATGGAGGAAAGCCTCCAATAAACATACGACAGGACTGAATTTTGGCTAACGTATTGCTGGATGAGGTACAGGTCACTACGAGTAGAATAGGTAACCATGTTGTCAAATCTAAACATCATAAAATGGGTGATGCAAAATGGTGCATCCTAAGTCGTGAAATTTGATATAAATTCCTGAGTTTTTAAAATCGAAATGGATTATTTCTATATCCCACTGGGTTTTTGAGGCTTCAAGATGTACTCAAGTCACATTTGCAAGACTTTTTTCTTACAACTGGGTCACCCAAATTGTACTGGCCCACTTCATATTTTAAATTGGTTTCAGGAAGCTTTGGGAAGCTGAGGGTAGTCATCAGCAACGCTAAACTGCTAGCACTGACATCTTAAGAGCATCTGGTCTTCAAATGTCAAATTTATGCAAAGCCTAAAGTATCTGCAATTTTTGTTAATCAATACAATAATTCTATACACACTGTGTCTAAGAGCACACAATTAGCATCCTAGCAAGCTAAAGGTTTATGTGCCTGCGTATGTCAGTCTCAGCCCATTCCAAAGCTGGGCCTAAATACATCTGAATTTAGTCATGTCCTTTATTTCATCTTCCATTCCTGTGTCCTGGTTTTGTTAAAAACAAGACCGGTTCTCTGTTAGTGATTTTTCTTTCAGCTAAGTTCTTATAGGTGGCTGTACTTTTCTAAGTTTTAGCCTGCATATTTTTCCTCGGATGCTGCACTCGGTGCTGATAAGAGACCAGTGGAATGCTGAAGAAGCTCGTGTTTAGATTTATTACTATGGTAGCTAAGAAAGACTGGTAAGTTTTGCCACATTCCCTTGTGAGAGGGGCGTGTTTGAGGAGGGGTGGATGGAACAGGGGACTAGAACTGACCAACGGAAGTATTCCATCCCATAATCATCATACCCCTACATAAGAGCGTGATCACGAGGGTTGAGCTCTCTTTGACCATGGCCGGCATCCGGAGAGGCCCCCGTCTGTCTGTCTGTCTGTGATCCACAGGCCTCAGGCCCCGTATCCTGCACCCAGGTTCCGTTTGCTGTGCAGTCCGGCCCGTGACTGCCGGGGCCTGAGCTGCACCTGGAGCCGCCAGCCCCGCACCCCCAGCTGTGCTGCTGAGCGACGCCAACTGCACATCGAGCACTTGAGATTGGGTTTGTATATATTCTCTATTTATTAGTAGCACTAGTAAAACCCTTTAAAACTCTCCAACTTGAAGTCTAAGTCTCTCTTCCTTTCCCCTTACCTTTCTTATCATCTTTCCGATCTAAAGGAAAGGGTGGCGGGAGATAAAGGGGATAACAGGGAGCGTCTGCCACCGTGTATTGCCGCCTTGCCTGACACCGTGACATCCTGCGGTCTGCAAAGCTGGGCAGGCGCGGTGTTTTCACTGACACTGCCACCCGTCTGCCCTCCCGAGCCGCCTCACTTCGCGGGGGCTGGACGAGCGCAGGGCCAGTGCAAAGGGAGGCGCCCTTCCCCTCCCGTTCTGCCTCGGACCTCGAGCGCCCCGCGCACCCTGTGACGTGTCTTCCGGTGCCGTCAACCGCCAGCACGCCGGTCACGAGCGGACAGACGCACCGACAGCGCTCGCACGTGCACACGCGCCCCAGCGCCGCGCGCCGCAGCTCTCGCGCGTGCCCCGAGCGACAGGCGGCCGCGCACGTGCGCACGCCCCGCGCGCCGCTGCCCCGCCCCCGGCGGGCGGGGCAAGGGGAACATGCCGGCCCCGCCCCCGCGCCGGGCGCGAGGGGGCCGGCTGGCGCGTGCGCTGCCTGCGGGAGCGCGCGGGCCGGCGCGAGGAGCCGGCGCCTGCAGCGGCGGGCCCGGCGCGGTTGCTAGGCGACGGCGCCCGGCAGCGGCGCCGGCCCGGCTGGGGCGCGGGCAGCGATGAGGCGGCGGCAGCGCCGGCCCCCGGGCTCTCGGCAGCGCTGAGCCCCGCTCCGCACCTTCCCCTCGCGGCCCGCCCTGGCTTTGCTCCACCGCCCCCATCCTCCTCCGCTCCCCTCGCTCCGGCCTGCCCTTCCCCCTCCATGCGGCGGGAGCGGCCGGAGTGGGGCCCCCGCCGCGGCCGCGCCGAGCCCCGCCGTCCGTCGCCTCTCCGCCGCCAGAGCCCGCAGGGAGCCGCGGGCGGTGTCTGCAGCGACAGCAGCGGGTGAGGCCCCGGCTGGGGGAGGGGGCGGAGAGGGAGCGCGCGGGGTGGCCGGGGGTGGCGGAGCCCTGGCCGCCCGGGCCCGCGGCGAGAGCTGCGCGCCGGTGGAGGCCGGTCGGACGCCCCCTGCCGGCCCGCCGGGCGCTCTCCAGGCCCGGCAGCCGCGGCCTTGCTGCCGCCCGGGCCCCGCGGGCCGCCCGCTCCGCCGCCTCCCGGCCGGGGTGCCCCGCTTGGCCTGCGCGCACGGGCCGGGGCGGGAGGAGGTGAGGCCGCTCGCCGTGGCTCCGCCTGGGCACTGCCGGGGCGCGGGGCCTGCGCGGGGCCGGGCGGCCGGAGCGGCCTGGGTGCCATCAGGAAATTCGGCTGGTTGCAGTTAGTGATTCGAGTGCTAAGAAGGGGTTGCAAAGGCTGCGTTAGCGCGGTGTGCAGGGAGGTGTTCCGTGTCAGCACACAAGAAGGGCAGCAAGAAACTTGCATTAACGAAAGAAGGTGTGAAATTAGGGAATTACGTTTTTGGAGGGTACCTGATATCCCTGCTCACATCCTTCTATTTTGCTTTGTAGTGCAAATGGGAATAAGGAACTGGTCACCTGCTGCGGTATACATAACGTTTTAGATACTTTTTCTAGGTGGTTCATTCTAAAGTGTTATTTTTCATAGCTGTCTCCTTTTCTAGTTGCCACTTAATCGTTTGGAGATGATATGTCACAAGAGCTGGATATTTTCTTCACAAGTTAGCAAACAGTATTATGTCTGCTTAGGTTGATAAAGGCAGATCTAAGTTAATATGAGTTTATTGAGATGCATGTGATACCTTTTTTGTTTTTTAATCTTGCAGTGTGTTTCAGTGATTAGCACGTATTGTCATAAATGGGAAGTAGGAATAGAAATTAAATTAAGATACTGGTCATTTATGAACTTCCATTATGCATATCAGTTGTTAAGAGTGTACAGCATTCCGGATCAATCCTATTTCTTACGCTTGGTGTGTTTATTCAAATGGATGTGTCTGTCAAGTCATTCTTGTATAGGAGGTATCTTTTTTTGATGAGATACATCTTGTGCTTGCTGGATGTTAAAAATGGACTGTGGTATGTAGAACTGAAAGGTGTCTTTCACAAGTGTAGCTAATGTCACTTATAAAATTGTCTTTGCTTCTTGCTGAAAAATGGGTTAGTGACAAAGTCAAGGTCACCCTCAAATTTAGAACAATTTAACTGCTGCCAGAATATGTCATCTTCTTCACTGTCATATATTTTCCATATATTGATCCTGTGGCTGTTGACATTTTCTGGACCTGTGATCTGTTTGTCTTCTAAAACGATCGAATGTGTAGTGAGTTTTAATAGGAGCAATCTGTAAAGCTTCCTAAGACACTTTCATTTAAATGGCCTCTTGAAGATGTATTGAAAAAAAAAAATCTAGGGACATCCAAACTCTTCAGAAAAAATGGAAACAAGAGGTGTTAAGGGCACCTGTGATAGTTGATATGCAAATGAACTAGTAAGAAAGTAAATTCTTACTGTGAACTGCTGTGGGGCGAGTTCTGGCTTTCTGTGCTTTGATCTTTATGCCTTTTCCAATGCAAATTATTCCATTGTAAACAGCTACTGGTTTTGACTTTCCTAGTGACTTTATGGTTTGCAACTGAAGTGTCGTTTTGTAAAACACTTCTACTATAGATCTGTGAGTAACAGAAATAAGACAAATGCTTCTGTCACTTGTACTCTGTTAGTGCTTACATCACTTTTGGAAATAGCTTTTGGAAATAAAGAGGGCAGCAGGTCAGTTCAGTTATGGGAGCTGGCCTTGGGAAGGTGAAGAAATGTAATTTATAAACTGAGAAGAAGTTTTCAGGTGTTGCCACGTTGGAAGTTAGTTTGATATATTGATTTGTCTATCTCCTAATGTAAAAAAAATATATATATATAAATGGCTGCAATGCTACCTAGACCTCAGACACATCCCTGAGAATGCTGCCCTGTTTTGATCACGGAATCTGGTAGACATAAGGTGCTTTGAAGAGCCATGTGTACATGGCTGGACCAATATATATTTTTGTATATATAAGCTTACGATTTTTGTAAGTTTATTATAAAAGGCTATTTTTTTTCTAGGCATTATAAGTGAAAAAGACGTTTGAGTAATAATGCTGGTATTTTAAAATTTCTTTACATCTGTTAATGCGTTGTGGGTTTTTTCTGTTTCCTGTGGATTGTCCATTTTTGTCGATTTGTTACAATATACTCATGGTAACACAGATAATTTGTCTGGAGGTAAGAATACCATGACCACCTTTACAGATCCAGGCTTCCCAATGCCATGATCTGTAGTATTGTATTTCATACATTTCAGATTTAGGAAACATACTTGGAAGTGCAGATCTAAGCAGAATAGCATGTCTTAAGATATAGTTTTATAGTTCTGAGGTGAACAATTTATTCACGAGATGTGCCATAAAAAGAAAAACTCTTAATTATCTGACAGTTTTGATTCAAATGTATACATTCTTTATTTAAACAAGTAATTCAGTTAAGTGTCTTTGGGTTTTAAGGGTAGCCATTGTATGTTTATGTGTGTATGTACATGGTTGGGTTTTTTTGCATCACTGTTGTGTGTTGACGGGACACATGTAGGTACAAGAAGATATAGAACGTCAGCAAGGTAAAGCTTAGTGATATTTCTAAATTCATTTCTAGTTCTATACATTCTAGTGTGTGGTTTCCTCGAATTCAGTCCTGTCTGCACAGCTGAACCTCTTCCACCACCACAAGTGTTGCCTTAGCATTCGTTAAGACAAAATATCCCCTTTGGGGTTGGGTGATAATGATGATTACTGGTGAGTTCCCTTCCTCCTGGCCGCTATAGCAGACCTGTGCGGTCACATCCCTCACTGTCCTACTCCAGAGGTGCTTGAGGGAGGGAGACAGACAGATGTAGAAACAGAAAAGGCAAATTCGCTTTTCTTTTAAAATAGTGCATCTGAAGTGACTCAGAAAGGAGGACGTTTCTAAATAAAAATTATTACTAACCATAGCCAGCAGGCTCTTTTTTAGTTGTGGTTTCAATATTAATTTTAGGGACGAGGTGTTCACTACTGGTGTTACCTGTAGTGCTTTACTTTGGGCTTAAAGTACACCGGTGTTTTATTTTAGAGAGGTTCTAATGAGTAGAAGTAAGTAAAATATTTTTATTGGTGGTGTTCTGAGTGTGGCTTGATAAAAGACTGTACAATATTAGGCCTTTGATTTGTGTAACTTTAAGATTTCTGTTCATCAGAATGACAGTGTTGAAACTCACCATTAACATGTTGAGACTGACTTTGCATAGTAAGGTAAGAAAAAAATCCATTAAACTGAATCAAAATGCTGTCATTCTTACGGCTCTAATTATCAAGGGACTAAAAACTCTGATCTGCCATTTTAACGCTTCTGTTAAAAGTGGGATTTTAACTTGGTGCGTGCTCTGGGAATACTGATTATATGCCTTGAATGTATAAATGAGCTGCAGATCTGTGCTCAGGTCATTCATTTAGACCACCTCTTCTAGAATGGAGAAATGAGTTGATTTTGTTAGATTAAAAAGTATTTGAACACATGTTCATTTTAAGTATCTTAAAATAAGAGTACTCCTTTTAAATAAGGAAGATTCCTCACTCCTCAGTGAGGAAAGTGCTGTAAGTGATGTTAATGCCAGATGTTTGCATCAAAAGCAGCTGCTTTGATACACTTGCTTTCCTTCACTGAGTGTCTCGTATGTATTTTGGACTTTTTATGGAAGCTCTATCAGAATCTATATGCTATACACGTGTCAATGATTTGATGAGTCTTGTTTGCTAAGTAAAAAATCTCTTAGGACAGTTTAATAAAACTCTGTAAAATACAGTTTTAAAAGGAACAATAGAGTAGAATTCTTTATTCCATGTCTTAGATAAATTCAGAGTGCTTGGTCATAGGATCTTGTTGACATCACTGAGAGGTGCACTGGACACTATGACTACAAATTATGCATACTGTATTTTTGCAAAAGCATCACCATTTTGGAGTCACTTTAATCTCAAAATGGCAAACGTAAATAGGAAAATTTTCTACAAAGCCTATTTTATCCTGTTTTCCTACCATCTTGCAACAGTTGACATAGTAAATGAAAATTAAATATGCAAAGCTGACAGATTCGTTACATGCTGAAAGTAATTCTAAGGTTAAAAAAAATAAATGGGTAAAAGTGATTAATTCCTGCTGAATTACAACTTATGTATTATTATGGTATGCATGTGTAAACTGTAATAAATTCCTGTTAGCTCTGTTCAAAATAATGATAAATATGGAAATCTAGTAGTTCGAGGTATATAAACACACAGGCAAAATGCTACAGATCACCAACCCTTTTTATTAAGGACAAAAGAGAATTGTACATAATGCCAGCCCAACTCTTCAATTTTTTTTAATCCATTCTGAAATACCCACGTGTTAATTTTAGAATGTATTCTGCTTTTTTCGGTTGTGAATCTGTCCCAGCAGATGTGTACCACCTAAGTGTGTAATTAGAATGAGGGAAAACTACCATTTTTATTTGTGACTCATATACTTTGTCAGCTTTAAGTGTTTTTTTCTCAATAGATAAAGTAGTTGACTATGTCAGAAAATATTCAAAGCAGCAAGCAGTAATGTGTAATATCTGTACTGCTCCTGAAATAACGATACAAGAAAGTTGTGTCTTTGGTGCCGTGAAAACACCAATGTTGGGTTGTGTCACTTTTTTCGTGAGCGCTGTAGAAATGCGCTAATCAAGGGCTAATCAAAGCCCAGGGCCATCTGTGCATCTTGAGCTGCTTGTTGTCTGTGTCCTCTAACTGCTGCCTGATAAATACTGCTCATGTTCCCGAAGACTTGTGCCATGCGGTTTGGTTTGGTTTGGTGTGTGTGCATGTGTGCTGCAGGCCCAAATTGTCATGTCTTTAAAATGGCAATTAGTCATGTGCTGGAAGTGTTAAAAATCACTAAAGTGCACTCTGTGTCCTGAGAGTCACCACTGGTCTGTGCTGTAGCACACTGCAGTGTTGAAGGGCTCAATGGATATGGTGTCTCTTAACACTGAATCGTTTTTGGAAAGACTTCTCTTTGTCTCTACTCATATTGTTTCCATCGTTTTAGACTCCTAATTTACTGTAATCAGTATGTGGAAGTTGTCAGCTGTGGTGTTAGTCAGCTTACACGCTGTTTATGCTGTACTCATGAGGCGCAGCTGTAGTAGGTATGTAGTATACCAGCCCTACCTGTTGTTTAGTTGTGAAGATGAGAGAAGGGGTTTAACTCGTTACTTCATTTGTTGTAGAACAGGTGACCTGGGATCCTGGTGAGTTTGTGCACTTTGTGTTGCAGTCCATGTTGTTGGGATTTGGTTGCTTTTGGTGCCTGGGCTGGCTGCGTGGACATAGGTCTGGGTATGTGTCTCTGTTCTTCAGTTGGGTTCTGGTGATACAGAAATAGCCACAGTAATCAAAGGCTGGGCTGTTGTTTGGAACAGCCTTCTCTGTAAAGACGGCTTGTCCTGAATGCTGATGGTAAGTTAGTGAAATAGAGAGGCAAGAGACATGCTAAAACATTGAAATTAATGCTGAAGCCATGGAGGGAATAGCTTAATTTTCTTCATAGAAAACATGCCAGGTTTTTAATTGTTGTGAAGATGTCTATTTCACAGTTTAAGAAATACAGAAGGAGAATTTTGAAATATTTATTCCTCACTGTGCATATGGAGCTCCCCTAGACATCACCATTTCAGGTGTCAGTATTCAGTTAGGTTTTTTTTCCTTGAGTGTTATTAAAAACCCTTATTAACTGCATGTGTCTCAAAAATGTACAAGGGAAAACAAACAATCCTTCCTCTTCTTAAAATAAATACTATAAAATCATTATAATCTGTATTTATTATCCAGGTGGGAGAGACATTTGAGAAAATACTTGGGTTGGGTGTGTGTTTGGTTTTCCAGTTTAGTATCTGTAATGACAGAAAACATGTAAAGCTGCTTAAAAGTTGATGAAAGGAGTTAATTAATAAAATACTTTTCATTTAAAGGTTGTTCCTCCCAACAGATGTCTGCATCCTGTAACTGCCCCTTTGAAGGGCACAGCTCAGACACACGTGGATGGTGGAGAGACCGTGTCAGAAGGGACCAAAGAAGTGGCTTGGTCCGACCTTTCACTCTGTCTGCTCTGATTGTCTTGGTCCTGCTGAAATGAACAGGCTTTGAATAGAGTATTTCTAGCACCAGCTCTTTTATAGTCATTGTCATTCGAATAGTGATTTTTAAATAACTTCCAAGTGTTTTTCGTTAATATTAGAGTGCTTTATTACTGAGCAGACATTTTCCTTCTATTTTAATACCCACAAAGTTAAATAGATGCTTTCAGTTTAGTCCTTTATGAACAAAATATACATAATTTTGCCTCACCCTTTTCTCTGAATCACGTTATCAATTCTACTAGTCAGTCGTGACTGTGTTGAAAGAGGTGTTTACTAAGAAAACTTGGTTTCTTAGCAGTGAACATGGTGAGAATTAAAATTTTAAAGCTGCAGTATATGTATTTCTGAGTTATATTTAAATCAAAAGCTGGTAATAGCTTTCTTTTCTCTCCTTAGATATATGTTCATATTCTCCTGTCTTTGGATATAACATAACTCGTACTAACCAAACACTAAATTTTCATCAATACAATATTATTGTTTATGATTTGTGAGATGAGCTTTTATTCTAGCTTTGGGAAGATTTTGAGGCACACTGACTCATTTCTCAATTTTGTAGTTATCAGCAAAATCAAGTGTGACTCAAATGATTTATGTTTTTAAATGTTTGTTCTCTTTTTGCTTGTAAGTGGATTTTTTTTAAATTTACCCTGTGTGATAACTCCTTAATGCATCTATACCAGCTTTAAAAACTGTACAGTATAAGCTATAACAAAACAAAAAAGTGGAAAATTATCTGCAAGGATAGCTCTGTAAACAAATTATTAGCGCTTTTTCCACAACTTTTCTTGCGCACGTAAGGACAAAGGCAGCACAAAGGCAATGAGATAACAGAGAATTCTCGATGGACCACCTGTTGCTTCCAGAAATAGAGCTCAACTAAGATATTCCTTCCAAAGACTTTGCCCGAAGGCTGTCATTTTATTCTACATGTGCATATTAAACACATCATTACTGTTCACTTGTCCCTTTAAAACCTCTCCATAAACTCCCTTAGTGTCCTCACAAAGTACCCTCTAAAGGTGTCTGGACAGTGAACTGAGACAGTACTTAAGTGTTTCCTGTAGTCCTTCTGATATTCCAGTTACCACTTGTTGAATTAATCTGTAGCCAGTCGTCATAATTCTCGATTGTATTTTTGTTTAGTTAGGGACTACAGAGTTAGAATAGAATAGGAACCGATTGAGGTCCATAGGTACAGCTGTACTACCACTGCCAGGTAGTGTAAATGAGAAAGAAAAGAAATTCTTAATTATTGTCAGTACTTTGCAAGATGACAAGTTGGAATTTTGGTAAGTGCAATGTGGAAAAACAAACAAGCAAACTATACTACTGCAGCTTTGAGGGTTTTTTTAGCCTAAATGCCAGTGAGTTAATTGCATACAGATGTTGCTGCTGACTGGAAGTTGTCCTGAAGATGTGGCACTGATATTGTTGTTTTTACATGTATGAAAGAAATTATGAACTTCGTTGCTTAAAGTGGGAAGCAGGAGGAAGATTAATAGCCAGGGGTTGTTTTCATACAGATGTGGAAAATGCAACTACCGAATGACCTTTTTGTTTAAAAAAAAAAAAAAGTTTATATTTTTGCACACACTTTCTTTTAAACTATGTTTATACAAATTATGCATATTATACTAACAGACCTTCATCTTTATCAGCCAGAGAGGGCAAGGAGTTGAGGCCCCCAGTCCCATTGTGTTTGTGCAGGTGGCCCTGGGGGTGTGTGTGTACTGGGGTGTGTAACCTGGGAGTATGTGCTCGGCCTGGCTGGAACTGGAGCTGTGCAGCTGCTCAGGGTTTCCTCAACAGAAACCAGAGTTGTTTGGTGCACTTTATGACATATATTTGGCAAGCGATACTTAATCTATAAGCAGTATGGGAAGCAGGAAACAATGCTAGCAACTTAAATGTGTTTTTAAATTCTTTATTAGGTTATGCTTCAATGGCAACAGATCTAAACAGTGAAGCAAGAACCTTATTTTAGTTGGAGAGGTAGTCAGGGGAAGCAAGACAAGCTACTTATGAAAAGCTTAATGAAAAAATCCAAAACTTGCTCAAAAATGGATTAGAATTTTTAAAATCGGTAAAAAATGGAGGACTTGGACTTGGCTTAATGTCAAGATAAAATGTTGATTTTGTATCTGCTTAACACTATTTCACATTTCCCATGAGAAGGTGTAAAGAGCAGCGGCTACAACTCTTCCCTGGGCTCTTCTTGTGTTTGAGGTGGCAAGACAGAACCTGGTCAGTATCTCATTTGTTCTTTATTTCCTGGCAGCATCAAGCTTCTTTTAAAGGAACTTCCTAAGTTCCTACTTACAGTTTTTTAATCAGCAGTTTCTTGAGTTCGACTGTTGTATGGTTGAGATAGGTGGTGAATTCAAGTCACTGAGCTTACATGCTCTGAACATACAGAAAACTCATTTCCCTGATATGCCTACATAACAGACGACTCCTTAATTTGAAGGAGAACCATGTGGTCCACTACAAAGGACTAATATACCGAATGCTTGTCATAGTGTGGGTGTAGAGGTAATGACAGCAAGTAGAGGTACTGAACTGGAAGTCAGAAGTAAACTGAGCAAATACGGTTTCAGACATGGGTGGTACAGAGCTGAGACCTCAGCTTTCCAGGAGCGGGCACCTGAGCCTTTTCAGAGCCGTGGTGCTGGTTGACATTGACAGAGGCAGTGACTGACAGGCTGCTTGGGTCCCAATACCCACTGACAGAAGAGAGATACTCTCTTCACTATAGTCAGCCTGGGCTCCAGAACAGGACTGGGTATTTATTTAAAAATCGTGACTGCAATCTGACAGCAAGTGGTAATCGGTTTCTGTAGCTCTGCCTTTTCTCACTGCTGAGAGTTGCTCAGGGTCACAGGTCTGGATCACAATCAGTGAACACGCAGTAAATCTGTAATGATGACTGTGAGATTGCAGCTCAGTATAGACTGGACTGCTTGGGGCTGAGAAAAAGTGAGGGAGAGACCATAGTGCTGTTTTTGTAGCTGAACGGCGGTGTTACAAGTCTGATTTCTGATCTGGAGGGTGCGAAGAAGGGCGCTGTGATACAGGGAATTGACAACTAATTAACACTTAAAGAACTAACACTTGACACTTAAAGAGCTAACCCTTTAACCCACATCACTATTGCCCAGCCTTGCTTAGCTCTGTGTAACTTATTGTACGAGAAACAGGACTTCACTGACGCCTTGCAAAAATAATAATCCTTGGGTGCATCCTTGATGCATCCTTGGGTGAAGTAGATTACAGCAACTTGGGCACAGGACAGGAGATATGCCAGTTTTAAGCAAGTCAGCAGTCTGAGACCTAACCAGCTCATCACACTGGACCGAAGGTGACCGTGTACAGAGGTAGACGACCCGGGGTCACTGCCGGAGATGGAGACTATGGAAATGGTCTCCGGGAACTCGTAATAAGAACTGCCTTCTCGGGGGACAGGTTATGAATATGTATGGACGTTCCTAAAACTTTCATGAATATGTAACACTTTACTGCATTTAACCAAGCTCACAGCTGCTGTGATTTTGCACACCTATTAGGTGAAATGATTCCCCGTGTGTCCAACGTCGTAAATCAATACATACCTTCCTTATAACCTCAAGGGTTGTAAGGTCATTCTGCGCCTCAGCTGTGCTGAAGTAGCGGTAGTTGCCGCTCTTTCTCTTGCATAGTTCTTCATTCCACTGTATTTGCTGTCTTAGGAGCAACACAACACGTCCTCCTTCCCGGGCTCCTTCTCTCAATGGTCAGTGGGAAAACTTGGTCCTGTGCTGTAATATGTTTGTTGTTGTTGGATTTGTTAGTTTGTTTTGGTGCTCCTGACCAAACAATGAGATGACCCTCATTGTTTGAGAACCTTATGCATTTGGGAACAAATCCTACAATGTCCCAAGTTTGTGGATGCATGGGAAAAGTGAAGTTGCATAGATGGAGCGACTGGCCAAGGGTGGAGAGGCTTTGGTGCAGGCTGTTTTCTCTCCTAGGGACTCTGTGCACAAGTGTGCAGCTTGCAGGGTGGGCTCTGGAGCCTGCCTGCCCCGTCCGCAGTCAACGTGGCAGCTAGTGCTAAACAGGCTACCAAAACTAGTTGGCAAAGGTTGCCTCTGCAGGTCCTGGCTTTGTGTGCCAGGTGTTTAAAGAAAATGGGGAAAAACTCCTTACTTTTCCAGAAATAAGTTATAATGTCTACTTTTTATTTTTCTTCTTTTGTTCTGTGTTATATTTTGGTAGAAAAAATGACACGGTACAAATAGGACCTTTGACTTTTAGTGCTTCCCTCACAAGATCCTAGATGGATATGAAGAGATGGTTATAAAACCCTGTGATTTAGTTTTTAAATAGTTTGAAAACAACTAGAGATTTATTTCTTTTTTAGTGTATTTTTAGTTCCCTTCTAAAATATTTGAAAGATAATGGTGATCATTACATCACAGACCAAATATTTTCCACTGCTATGCAAGAGAGGGATGAGGCAGCTAAAATTTCCCTAGTTAGTGGCTTTCAACCAAAGGCTGACATGAATGAAAAAAAGAAAAGAACCTCCAAGATGAGTCACAAAGTGGGAGTTCCCATAGACTGAGCTTTCCTAAGAGAGCCGCGGGCGCACCGCTGTGACCAGAGCACAGCAAACCTGACCCGGCCTGGGGCTGCGGAGCTGCTGCCTCGTGAGTACGGCAGCGGCAGGGAGAGAAACTCTGCTTAGGATGAATGTGCTTTGTTTGTATTTTAAATAACTTTTGAACGATGATCAAACTATCTTCTTGTTACAATAAGATTTTACTTTCAGGGAAGGTCAAATGAGATTTAAGACAAATTGCTTATATGATGTTATATAACAGAAAACTAGCAATATATATGCAGAATTGGAACAATGCAACAAAATGATGAAATCAGTTTATATGCAGATAAAATGGATTCTTTTCCAGCTAAGAAAGAGGGGAAAAAATAAAAGCAAAACTTAAAAAAAAATTGAAAAATATAAATTTAATTAGTGAGAGTGTTACCCAGATGATGATGATGATGATTATTATTATTATTAAAATATCATAGTCTTTTCAAGTTAATCTAGGTAATTTAATTTCCAGCTAGGAAGGAATGTATTTGGCTTGTGGTTTAAATTAATATTTAAGTGTTTAGAAGAGAATGTAAATTTGGCCCTTGTGCTGGTTTGACTGAAAATGAGTTAATTTTCTTCATAGAGCTATAAACTTTTCTTGTTTGTAGCTAGCATGGCTATTGTTTGGACTTAGTTTGAGAACAAGAGATAACAGCCCAGCCCAGAGTTAATGCTTTTAGTTGCTCTGGTCTGAGAGCCAAGGACCATTGGCTGATCATTCTTATGAGATTTCCATTAGCAAAGGTGTTAGGATTATTTACTGGAGTGGAAAGCCAGGCATGATAAGTTTAACAAATGGCAAAAACATTCTTGTGACATTATGGTTAAAGAAATGATGACAGCTTGGCAAAAAGAATGGAGATGTTACGAACAACTGTTCTTCTGTCCTGGATGAGAATTCTGAACGTCTGTCCTGACTTTTTGAAAAAAATGCAATAATATCCATCCTTGATTGTTTGGATTTGCAGTGCAGTAGGTCCAGTGAACAGCACAAGGTGATTAAGTGTAGAGCCTTTGTGCATCCATTTATTGACCTTTATGCCTCTAGCAGCCAGCTTGAAATAAACCTGTCAGTTCTGATAGTAAACTCTTACCAAAAGGGTCTGAAATGGTTTGTGTTAAATGTTGTGTGTACTGGAACTCCACACAGGTGTTCCTGATGTAGACAGGCTATTCCTGCAGTAGATGGCTGTAAAGGCAGTTTCTGATGGAAGTGCTGGATCACCCTTTTCTGTTTTATTATCTTTAAATATTATTGAGATACTCCATTAAATCCAGCTGTAAGTTTATTGTGTGGGAAGTGTAATTTTTTTGGTATGTACAGTAACTGGGGGAGGGAAAAAGAGTTTAATTTGTGATTAAAGAGGCAACATAATTACATGCTTTCTTATGATCAATTTTTACACAGAAATGTGAATGACTATGGACCTCTGCTGACTTGTAAACAAAGTCGTCGTAGTTGAGTACTCACGGGATTTGTCAAAAGCTAATTTTCTTTTTTTTTTTTTTTTTAAAGGAACTTCATGTTGGTGTTGTTTATGCCAGAACACAGTAAGCAAGGCAAATTACCTTCAGCCTCATGTAAACTTTCAGTTGGCCAACACAATGTGATCGAGCATGCATTCCACGTGGCTTTGGAAATGAAAGAGAACTGAGCGCTCTGGCTGGAAGCTGAACGTGATGACGGCCTGGTCTATGGTAGGGAAGCTGAAAATGGAGAAGCGGCGCTCCAGAAAAGCCAGAAACGTGGAACAAGATGCTGGGGAGTGCAGTGCTGAATCTGAGGAATGGACGAGCTCAGACAGTGAACCTGAGCAGCCGTACTTCAGGAGCAGCTGCAGCAACACTCCGTGGAGAGAAAAGGAGGTTCCCACTAAACCACATCGGCCGCTCTGTCGGTCCCCTTGTTTGGATCGCCCAAGCTTTTCACAGAGCAGTATCACACAAGACTTGAAGCTAGATGAATGCAAAACAAATTTGGACAAGGAATACCAAGCTAAAATGGATTTTGCTTTAAAGCTTGGGTATGCAGGAGATCAGATCCAGGCTGTACTGAATAAATTGGGAGCAGATGCGCTCATCAATGATGTTCTGGCAGAGCTTGTGAGACTTGGCAACAAAAGTGAATCAGAGGGACAAAGCAGTGCCAGCAGTGCCACTGGTGCTCTGGTGCCACGAGGCCCTTGCCCAAAGGAAATAGTGAGCCCTGAACTGTCACTAGAAGATGAAGTTGTGGACAACAGTGATAACCTGAGGCCAATTGTCATTGACGGAAGCAATGTGGCTATGAGGTGGGTCTCCCTGTCACACCGCTTGACAAGCACGAGTCACTAAACATTTATGAGAAAAATCAGTATTTCTGGCAAAGTCTTTTTAAGTCACGCAATGTATTTACACTTGGTAATACATCTTTTTAATGGACTCTTTAGTCCAGGCTTTTATTTATGCTGTTGCTCCTATATATATAATCCCTATTCCATTTCCCCCCCCACCCCCCTTTTCAAACCAAGTTCTCCCCTCAAATCTTTTGTTCCAGCAACAAACAACCTTGTAACAACATTGACTGAAAAGAGCCAGAACCTGTAGTTTTTATTATTCAATTATATGGTGTAGCAGTAATATATGCACTCTGTTTTTTTAGACAAAGAAAATGTTGGTTTGAATCTAAATATGAAATCCAGCCGTAATGCAAAGATCTGTGACTCTCTCTTATCTGTGAAGACTAACTACTAAGGAGGTTATAATTAAATGTCATCTTCTCTTATGTAGGTACTCATGTATTATTCAGGCATTCCTAAACTATTTCCTGAGAGGATTTAAAACCTGATTCTTTAGTTCACTCTGTGTTTAGCAAATCAAGATAGGTGCACCCATGAGGTAGACTAAATTAGAGATTCATAATTAAGATT
Organism: Streptopelia decaocto; assembly: GCF_964273445.1. NCBI lineage: Eukaryota > Metazoa > Chordata > Aves > Columbiformes > Columbidae > Streptopelia > Streptopelia decaocto. The sequence goes on along the minus strand of NC_138665.1, from coordinate 21,345,177 downwards.
CTACTTAATTTGTATCAAAATCCTAAAGAATTTTTTTCTTTTGCAGGTAGTTCTTAGGCCATTGTAAAAATTGAAGCCCTGTATCTGAATTGTGTGCTGTTTCACTCCTGTGTGCTTCAAAAAACAATTTTTTGATGGGGGCAGGGCTTGAACATCTTTGAAAGTTTTTTCTTTTCCTTGAAAAAGCCCTAATAAAAATGCATTTAGTATTAGAGAAACACATTTTTTTAATCTAGATGTTTAAAAGCCCATATCACCCATGACAGCCAGCATTGTTAGTTCATTTTGGTTTTGTTATTAATAACTTTCGTATGGTACTTTTTAAGGCAAGGTCAATTTGTTGGAGTGAGTGATACTTTTCATTAACTCAGCTAATAACATGAAAAAGCAGAAAAACTTTGTTTATTTGTTTTTGCTTTTGGGAGAGTGAAATTTGACTATTTCTAGAATTTTAAGTAGCAGTGTTGCTGTAATCCAATAGCTGAATAGCTCTGGACAGTTGTGTTCTTCCAGGTATGTAAGCTGGTCTGATGACCAGGTTTGCCTGTCTTTGCAGACTTTGTTTCCCTGATGCCCTTAGGCCATGGCAGCTTTAGAAGAAAAAACAAAGCAAAAAAACAAAACCCAAACCAGAACCACCACGACAACAAAAACCAAAACCAAATGTAACTTTTGTCCTTGCTATTTCTAAAACTTTCAGCCATGGGAATAAAGAAGGATTTTCCTGTCGGGGAATTCAGCTGGCTGTTGACTGGTTTCTGGAAAAAGGACATAAAGATATCACTGTGTTTGTACCTGCATGGAGAAAGGAGCAGTCTCGACCTGATGCACCGATTACAGGTAACAGATCGAGATTTTCTTTGACGCCTTGGTTAAAAAGAAAACAAAATAAAGTATTGCATGAAGATGCACCCGCGTCATGTTTCTGATGGGTGCCACATACTGTGAGTGTGATGTTGTACTCAACTGTTTGTTTGAAAACAACAGTTTCACTGGAAACAAGCACTTACGTATCTGCATCTGTAAACAGTGCTGGGTTTTGTAACATTACAGGATCGTTTCAACAGTTTTGCGAAGCAGTAGTCATCATTTTCCCATTAGCAAACATTGTTAAGCACATAGGGACTGATTCTTACTTGCTGGGTGCGTGTAAAGTCAGCGGTATCGGGCCGGGGTCTCAGTGAGCAGGATTGTCCTGGACACTGAAGAGGCAGCATGTGTTTGGAGCAATAGACAGCACTCAGGTTTCACTCCAGGCTGTCAAGAAGGCTGTTACAATAGCGCAACAACCAACTTCTTGACGTGTTCAGAAAGACTGAGTAGAGGTACGTGTTTGTTTACAGAGGCGTAGCTTAAATACTGAATATTTACCCAGAACTTTGAATCTCAGAAATAAAATGGCTCTCTGCATTCTGGGTGTTTTTAAAATGATAATGTGGACCCTATGTCAACATAATTGCAAAATACTTTCTCAGAAAGGAGGGCAAGAAGTTTCATATTTAAAAGATTGCATTTCTTTCTTTTACAACTTTTATAAAAGCTGCTCAACTAACATTATTTTACAGATCAAGAAATCTTACGTAAATTGGAGAAAGAAAAAATCCTTGTTTTCACCCCATCTCGAAGAGTTCAGGGAAGAAGAGTAGTGTGCTATGATGATCGATTCATAGTAAAACTTGCTTTTGACTCGGATGGTATCATTGTGTCAAATGACAACTATCGGGATCTTCAAAATGAAAAGCCAGAATGGAAGAAGTTCATAGAGGAACGGCTGCTAATGTATTCGTTTGTGAATGACAAGTATGTCGTGGGGGTTTTTTTTGCTTCAAAAGTAAGGGAATATGCTAGTTCAGCGTCCTCGCTAATAACTGAGATTCACATTTCGTTTCTTTCCCCTTAGGTTTATGCCTCCTGATGATCCTTTAGGACGCCATGGTCCAAGCCTTGAAAATTTCTTAAGGAAAAGGCCAGTTATTCCTGAACATAAGAAACAACCATGTCCTTATGGTAAGTGCCTAAGTCAGATTGCTTCATTGTATTCAAAGGCAGGTGAGGCAAGCAATTAATTAATATCTTGTCATTACTGAAAAAAAAAGCACAATTTTCCTAATGTCATCTGAGCACTATATCAGATTTTATACCCTTCATACACATAATAATTAACAAAAAAAAAAAAAAAGCAGAAAATTAAGGATTACCAGATATACCTTGTGGATAACACATTTTTTTGCTATTTTCTTCTGATTTGCATTAAAGGAAGAAGATTCACAACTATGCAAACTGTGTTAGAGCTGGTTTGATTTATATAGTGTTGAGTATGTCATCAATATTGAAATCACGAGCCAGCTGTAACAGAAGTAATGTGTCTTTGCCCTTGATGCAGTGATATACATGGATACAGACAGCGAGTCTGTGACTGCCTGTGGACACTATGTATAATTATTCCTTGGGGGGTTAATATAGAAATATTACTATTGAGAAGTGGTAAAAGATATAAAGAAAAAAGATAGCAACTGGTGGTATTGATTGGGTTTTTTGGTTTATTTAACCTGAAAACACTTTTCTTGCAGGTAAAAAGTGCACCTATGGGCACAAATGTAAATATTACCACCCAGAACGGGCAAACCAGCCTCAAAGGTCAGTAGCGGATGAGCTTCGAATAAGTGCCAAATTATCTGCTGTGAAAACTATGAGTGAGGGAGCCTTGGCCAAATGTGGCACAGGGCCGTCCAGCTCCAAAGGAGAAATCAGTTCTGAAGTGAAACGCATTGCCCCAAAACGTCAGTCAGATCCGAGCATTAGATCAGTAGCTGTGGAGCCCGAGGAAAAGTTGTCAGTAGCACGCAAGTCCGAGGCCAGCTCTGTCCCGTCTCTGGTGACCGCACTGAGTGTGCCAACGCTCCCTCCACCAAAAAGCCATGCAGCTGGTGCGTTAAATACTCGTTCGGCAAGCAGTCCGGTGCCAGGTTCCTCACAGTTCATGCATCAGAAATCCTCACTGGAACACATGTCCAGTGTGCAATATCCTCCTATACTAGTCACCAATAGTCATGGCACCTCAGTTAGCTATACTGACCAGTATCCCAAATACGAATCGTTGGGGGACCACGGCTATTATTCCTTACTCAGTGATTTCTCCAACTTGAGCATAAGTAGTATCCGTAACACAGATTATTACGGGGCTGATATGGACCAGGGGATGTATTCTAGAAACTCAAGCCCCTGTCCTGACAATTGCTTAAGCCATACAAGTAATGATTCTTATTCCTCTTACAATGACTTGTATCTGGGTGTAGCAGATGCCAGTCCAGAAGACAATGTGAAGATCCACAGACTGCCATCGCAAAATCGTCTTCAGCCTTTTTCCCATGGTTACCATGAAGCCTTAAATAGAGCTCAGAGTTACGGAGCTGAGGAACCCAAGCAATCCCTTCGCAAACAGTCAGTGTCCCACTTAGGCCTACATGCCCAGCATCCAGTTGTTGGAGCACGGTCCAGTTGTCCAGGGGAATATGCTGTGCCTCAAAATGTTCATCCATCGGCTGCGCAACCAAGCCGTGCCTTGGTCATGACCAGAATGGACAGTATTTCTGACTCACGGCTCTATGAAAGTAACCCCACGAGGCAGAGACGGCCACCGCTCTGTCGGGAGCAGCACGCGAGTTGGGACCCGTTGCCGTGTGCATCAGACTCCTACACCTACCACTCGTATCCGCTGAGTAACAACCTCATGCAGCCATGCTATGAACCCGTCATGGTGAGAAGCATGCCTGAGAAGATGGAGCAGCTCTGGAGAAATCCCTGGATTGGGATATGTGGTGAGCCGCGGGAGCCCCATATCATTCCGGAGCACCAGTATCAGACGTACAAGAACCTCTGCAATATTTTCCCTCCGAGCATTGTCCTTTCTGTGATGGAAAAGAATCCCCACATGACAGATGCGCAACAGCTGGCAGCTATGATTGTTGCTAAGTTAAGAACAGGGCGTTAAAGCATTACAGCTTGTTTTGGATAAATGGAAATATACAGCGTACAGGACCTGGAGGAAAACTAATATGAAGAAGGAAGATGCAAATCTATTGTAAATATTTTCTACTAAGATAGTATAAAATTCTGTACACAGTAGCAAGCATACATATGCTGAGGCACTACACAAGAGTTGATTGTATTGTAAATTTTAAGATTTTAAATATAGGGATTTTTAGTAGTATTTTATAGGAAATGCATACCTTGGTGCATGGATAGCTCATTAAAAACTACAATGTCATGTTCCGTGTCTCAAAGCTGTTACTACAAAATTATCGTTAGCAATTATACTGCATGGTTTAGTGTACACTTTCAATTTGCTTACAAGTACCTAATCGGCTTTAAAGGTATGCTCTATACACGCCCAGATGACCCAGGGTTTCAGCTTTGTCATTTGATACGGCCTACTGGCATGTTAAATATCAGAGAAAAAGTAAACTTGACAAAAATTAAAATACTCAGTTTGTAAAAGGAAAGACTGATTTCAGCTTTTGAATGTCAGTATTGTTGGTACTTAAATTTCAAAAGTGTTCCCCAAGAGTTTGACTATCTGTTACATTGTCCAGCATGTTGGCTCAATCCAACAGAAGCCAAATACTTTATTAAATTAGGACCAAAACATTGAGTGTGAGGGCATGAGCGCCTTTCAGTAAACTAAGGAGTTCAGCTGTAGCTTCTCTCTCCAGAGCTGCCTCTGGCTGCAGCTGCGGCCGATGGGCAGACCAGCTGAGATTGCCAGTTGTATGCAGGTCGGCTCCCGCGCCTGGAAGCAGCGGCCCTGGAGTTCAGGTGGGAGCTCGTGGGTCAGCGCAGCCCCTGGGCAGGGTGTTTGAAGAGGCCGTGCAAGCTCAGCTGAGAAGGGGCCGGGGGGGGCAGCTTCTTGAAAAGAGCCGCTACAGTTGGATTTGTCAAAGCTGGCCCGTGCTCTCCAGATCCAAAGGTGTGCATTTGCCTCCCGAAGGCTTTTAGAGTTCCTGTTTCAACAGGTGAGATAATTCTGTGTGGCATTGTTTGCGCAACTGGTATCTTGCTCAGGGTGGGAACCTTTGTAGCTAAATGTCTCCAAAAGAGGCGTTTATTGTTTTTTAAGCTGCACTGACTGGACGCCCTTTTTTGAATCCATTGTATATTTCAACATTTCAAAGCATTACTAACTCGACAGGTCTTGAGCTAGGACTTGTTGACTTCTACTGTAGTTTTTTTCATGAAAGCTGAGAAGGCCGGGTTTATGGCCTTTGTTTCTTCATGAGAAGGTGTGACACTGCCTAAATGTTTCTTACTGTGAAACACACGGAACGTGAGGCTGCAGTCAGGGTTGTTTCTGGTGTTTTGATAACGGCTTGCATGCTGCTTTCTGGTTATCTGTTTGTCTGAGGAGCACAGTTACAGCGTTTCCTCCACTTGTGTTACTGCAATGGTTGGTTTGATTCTAAATATCTTGTGGGCTCTTTATCACGTGCAGAATACGTTCCTGTGATTTTAAAAGAACAACCACAAACAACAAACCAACAGCAAACCATAATTACAGGTGCAACTATAGTTAATTTATTGAGATTTGATAACCATATCATTTCACACACGATAAACATCCCTGTGTTGGTACAGGTAGCATATATAATGACCATGTCATTATGTATTTAAAATGAGTCAATTACACTTGGTGTTTAAAAATAAGTTTTAATTAGTTTGTTATCATCTCTGTTAATGGGAAAAATAAATCTTCAGACATTTATAATAGTTGAGGAAAACATTTAACTCTTGACCGGTTTTCAAAAACATTTCTTACTAACCAGCATTTAATAATTTTAATTTGCAATTAATTCTTATTCTCTTCTCTTGCATGGTATAAGCAGCTGAGAGCAATGCCTCAAATAACCAGAAATGACCTTTTGTTTGTTGATACAAATTGTATCTCTTTTTCTTGATTGTATAAAAACTGTGTATAAAAACAATAACAATCTCTAGATTAACTTCAGTGTTACATTTTCACCACAGTGTTTGTGACACCATGTGTCACAGGAAAGTAGCCCATGAGTAATTATGGATATTTTTTATTTAAAATGGGCACTTGTAGTTTATAGACAAACAAGGACAACTTTTCGGAATCAGTTTATTACGTGCACAGATGCTGTGTGTACACCTCGAAGCATTACATGGTGATCTTTTAGTCTATTTATTAAGCAGATACATTCTTGCACTAAACAATGTAAAAATGTTGCTGTTAACTCATCTGCATGTGTTTTAAAATGTAGCAGTATAATTGCTATAGACCCTGCTTTATTCTTAATGGATTAATTTATAATTTATTTAGGTATAAAATGAAGTTTATTGTGCACTCACACTTTCCATCTTGCATGGATTTAAATATTTGTATGTAGAGAACTGTTTGTTCCCTTCTTCTCCAATTATAAAGATAAGCTGTTTTCAGAGGGGTTTAGTGGGGTTTTTTTGATGTTTTCTACTGTGGAAAACGGAGCAGAAGTTTCTGTGTGAAGTGTTGGGTGGTTTATGGAGATACTAATTTTCCTAGGATTTGTCTAGTCCTTTTAATTTTCACTGACCTTAGTCCTCCTGATAGAACGATTCCTTTTCCCCGCCGGAATGCTCTGCCAATACAAACCTGCACTCTGTTTCCCTGAGGCACGTGGAGGGCACGTGCTTTGTCCAGCAGCTGTTGGCATCTGCCAGCACAGTGGACGGGCCGTGTGGCCGTGTGGGAATGAGCTGCAGATTTTGTGCTGGTTTAGTCCTCCTGAGGTCACTAAACCTGTTTGTGATGTGGTCTTTCCTAATCAGCTACTTTAAGTGATAATACAGTCGTCCATGTCTGTTTTCGGATATGTTTACGTGCCAGTTCAAAACACCAATACGTTCGCTCATCCTCAGTGCATAAGATTAGATTTCTTCTTACATGGAAGAGTTGATCTTATTAACACCCGATCATAACTGTCTATATTGTAAATACAAGACTTTGTATGAATGCTCTTTTTGAGAGCATAGTATTTAAATGTTTTTAAAACTGTAAAAGAACAGTTCTAGAAACTATATTTTAATAAAATCCATGAAATTACAGTTCTGGATGAGCAACAAGAAGTGGGAAGGTGCAGTCCTGGGCTGCTGCCCCGGGGAGGTGGGCAGCAGAGCTCAGGGCTTGGCTGGGGCCAGGGCAGATTCCTGAGCTTTCACCTTTAGCTCTGTTACTTTCACATGATTTGTCGCGTACAAGTGTGTAACTTTACATTCATGAATCAAAACAAATGCTTTATGGGACGTCTGTCTAAGTTATTGAACTTTTTGTAAGAATTACATGTCAGTAATATATTAAATTGTGCATACAGATGATTTCACTACTGTTAGTCCTGTTGGTGTTGTATTGAGCTGCAGTGGTTGGCTTTACTCATTTGTAGAATTAAACATTACTGTTTAATTGTTGTAAAATTTTATAAATCTCTTTGGGTTTTTTTGGTTGACCCAAATATAATGTAAGTCTTAATGACAAAATGAGTGAAAACAGATGTTAAACCAGTATGTGGTATTCGTAAATCTCTGCAGTAATAAGCATGTGCTGCTCTGGTTGCTGCTGCATGTCATTCATTCACTAGTAACGTGAGTCTGAGCTTGTGTAAAACGGACCATGTGGGTGTGGTTGCTTAGAACAAGCAGGAGGGTCCTAATTAAGAACCAACCAAACCAGACATCTCTCCAGGTGAGTGCCCCCTTCATGCTTTAAAGCCAGTTTGCCTCAAATTATGAATTTTGTCATTCTGAAGTTCTTAGTGATAAGGTCAGAACATGCAAAAGATCTGTCCAGATAATTCAGTTGAAACCCCTTGGTGACCAGGCGTGTGTACCAGTGACGCGCACCAGATCGCTACAGGAACATTTCGGGGGACAGATCTTGACCACGGTCATTTTAAAACTCCATGCTAAATCATTTCTGTGAGACTTATCTCCGCGGAGCTGGAATGTCCCGCAGGACTTGGAGCAGTCAGGTCATGGACCTGTCACCGATTTCCGTGGTGAGCGTTCAGCTCTAATGCTCCTTTGTGCCCGCAGCCTGTCTGGGGGACAGGGCCTTAGGACCTGTATTTCTCGCAACATTTCGGCTGGAAAAGCACAAGTGCACCGTCACTTACAGTGTTCTCATGCCAGAGTTTAATTAGCCTTTGAAGAGCTATTATACACTATGATTTTGGTCTGTGGTATTTAAAATTTGTAAATGTATTAAACTAATTGAGAGAAGAATCTAAGAGAAAGATATAGGCTATTACCTGTTTGCCCCCACTCTGTGTAAAAGGTTTGCACAATTATTTAATAATATGAAATGTTATACTTTTTATATATATACACAAACGTGCTTATTTAATAAAACAGATTGGATTATTTGTTTCTAGCTTTTTATTTTGTAACCCTCCTTAGGCAAGAGCCCCAAAATGTACAGGAGAGAGCAATCTCAAGAAGGAAAAATCAAGTAATTTAGGAAAACACCACTGTTGCCGCTCCTGCTCCCACAGAATGAGCTTCAGGCAAAGTACAGAGTTAGCACGTTGAAAACAAACAAATTTTACTAAGTAAACTTTTACTGAAGGGCAAAAAAATTCTATGTAACACAGTATTTTACCAGCATCACTCTTTCCTTTTTGAACTGTTATGTTTGCAGTGGCAGACTCAGAAGTACCAAAGACAATTATTTAAGTAATTTCATACTCTACCCAATACAGTGATAAAAGAACAAATCCTCTTCCCTCAAAATTTCCTGAGGAACTGCTGGGTAAAAGGAAAAATTTCTAAAAATACCAGAGAGGGGAAGGGCTTACATGAAAAATCCCTCCTAAGAGAAAGAGAAGTTTGTGTTCTTCCGCATTAGCACTGCTTGTTTTTAGAGAAGGAAATACAAGGTATCTTCCATTTTAAACAACTTTGGGCTGTCTGGTAAAGAGTAGCTGCAGTAGAGCAGGATGACAAAAAAACAGAACAAAGAAATAATAGTTATATTATGGACATTTAACTAAGCCTTTCTGTGAGAGCCAGCCCAAGGCATCCATGAAATTGCTGTTCTAACTTGCACTTCAGTGCTCTCCAGTGTCAGCTGCAGCCGAGCTGCACCTCTTTGATCAGAACATCAGCTCATCCTGTCGGCAGCAGCTCCAAAGAACTAGAGACTCCATTTCACAGCGCTGCACCGGCTCCTGCCTTCGTCCGTCTGCAATAGCGCCGGTTATCAGACTGCCGAGACAGGCTCTGGAAAAGTACGCTCCAGCAAATCCTTCCTGCGGAGTCCTGCGATAAAGATACGCTTAAACTCCTGGTTTTGATGGGTAATTGCAAAAACCTCCAAGTTCTGAGAACCTTTAACACAGAAAAACCAAATTTAGGAAAAACTAGCTGGAAGTCTTCTTTTCTCAGCAACTGTCCAAGAAGGTACTCGAGTCCATTTCTGCAGGAATCACAGCAGCTCCAGTGAGGACCACAGTGTTAGTTACCAACCTTAGCAAAATCCTAACAGAAATAACAGCAAACACATAGTGTCCTCAAACTAGCACTTGAAAAAAATGGTGAGAAAAACATTTTTGATGGTATTTACTGCCCTACAGTGTGTTCATCCATGTTATAACTCAGCTTGATCCCCGAAGCTCCGTATGGAATCCTAGTTAGAGAAAACCGCAGCACAGTCTCATCCTGGAAAATCATACAGGACAATATTGGCGTCACTGCAATACGAAGGGCTCCACAGTCCAGTTAACGAGGACCTGAGAGAAAAAGGAAAAGCAGGATCCAGAAGGAAGGTTTGCCTTTAGCCAGCTGTACTTTTAACCACAGGAAGAAAAAAAGAGGAACACTGACGTGTTCTGAAGTACTCAAACTGCATTTGACAAATATCAACTAGAGCTAAAAGTTCATGACCATGGTTAAGCAAGACAATGGCTACTACACGTGGAACTTAAAACACACAAGCTTTATAAAATACTGATTTTACATGTAAAAATCTAAATCAGTATATCTTCATTAAAAGAAATATATCCTGGAGTGCCTATTTCCCCATCACCATGACCAGTTCTTCCATGCCACTCACCTTGTGCGATACCGAAGCTGCAGAGCACTCTCCTGTCTTAGAAAAGCTGGAGGCCACTCTTTATTTTATGGAAGTCGTTCTGGGTCCATAACAGTCCTGACCCAGGGATATTCAGTTCCGCAGAGCTGCCACAGGAACAGAAATAAAGCACATAAGCAGACAGGTGACTCAGAAGCTCACATCAGCAGAGTAACTTTGAACAGCACTTTAAACTTGCTAACAAGTTTGATTTCCAAACCAAAATGTCATTTCTCATTTTTAGCTCTGATCATTTACCTGCTGGAATGTCCTTAGTTTTTAATCAATTTGCTCAAGAGAGGCAACAATCCTAACGTGACAACGGTACCAAAGCACAAACCAAATGAAAGGTCACCAGTTCCTAACAATTGTGAGGGAGACATAACTTCAGAAATAACCACACAACAGTTTTCATCTGAACCTTCACCTGTCCTCTGCAGGCAGGAACACAAGTGACCAGGTGCGATGGAAACTCAGCAAGCAGCAGACACGAGAACAGTCAAAGCTACAACCACTGCAACGACCGCACATCCTGCATGTGGAAACGAGCCGTTCCAAGGGCTGGACAAGGGCCACAGAGACCAGCACACTTACCAGGGCTCTGCGGGAAGCTGTTTTGTGGGGACACCCGCAGCCTGCTGAGTCATTTCTTATTCTACAAGGTGGCTCATTCTTGCAGAAGTTACCCAGTTAGGGCTGAGTCGCAGGAGATCCACAGACAATGATGCATTTACACAGCTTGCTAACACAGCACACAAAGGAACAAGGAAGAATCTCCAAAGTTGCAAAACCCGTCTGTTTAAAGCATAACATATATGTTTTGCAAAGGATGGGTGGCACATCAAGGCTGTCACAGACACCAAACTAAGTGGCCACTGTGGGAGGGACAGCCAGGTGGTGCAGGACGACCGGACAGGCTGCAAGAGCGGGCTGAGAACAACCTGAGGAAGTTCAACAGGGACAAGTCTGAGCTCTTGCACCTGGGAAAAAAAGGGTGGTTGGGCTGCCCAGGGCAGTGGTGGAGTCACCGTCCCTGGAGGGTCCAACAGACGTATGAACGAGGTTCTCAGGGACAGGGGTAGTGCCAGTGTCAGCTTAATGGTTGGACTCGATCTCAAGGGTCTCTTCCAACCAAAATGATTCTGTGATTTATATACTGTTCCCAGACATCAGGTGCTGTCAAACACAAGGCTTAAAGAACACTTGGAGAACATATGAAAAGTTAAATTTCATCAATAAAACAAAAGGATCCACTTGAAACCTGGTATCTGACACTGTGAAGGAGAAAAAGGGAAAATACAGTTGTCTTGTGCATATTTTTCAGTTTCTCTGTTCCTTACGCTCATGCACTCCGAGCTCCAAAATAGCATCCTCCAGGATCAGAATATATTCCATGGCTACTCACCATCTTACCCTTCAGCACACATTAGCCATCCCTCTCACCTCTTTATCCATCTCGTCCTTAGGACAACAAAATCCAGTCATTACCCATGACCATTAACTGGTGAGTCCCATTTCTGCACGGTCAGTGCACCCGCTTGCGGCAACCCCTAAAGAACTGCGCGGCAGCACCTCCAGCCTCAGAAACTCTCCGGCCAAGCCGTCGTTTGCCAAATCCGCCCCTGCTGCCAGGGAAAACGGGCGCTGGAGTGAACAAAAAGCACATAAGCCTATCACAAAAAACCCAAAATGTCTGCCCGAGGATGACAGCAGCTATTCAAAGTTTCAGAGGTTGCCACAGCAACACTGAACACAAACTCTGACAACGCACATACACAGCACACACCAGAAACCGCACAACAGAGCTCTGTCCTTGGGATCAGGGAGGAAGAAGCAGTTCCGAAGTATCCAAGCTTTACAGGAGCTTACCTCATGTTAAACAAAACCAAAAACCTCTGCAGACAGAAAAGAATTTCTGCAAAGATGACGGAGATGTTTGAAAAGTTTCATTTAAACAGCAACTTCAAGCTACACACCAAAAAACCTGATGTCTTTTGCCAATGTTCAGCACCGGAATAACTGGCTGTAGGCAGGGGCCTCGCAAAGCCAACAAAGCAGCAGTGGAGTCGGAGAGAAGATGGCCATGGCTTTTAGGAAGGACGTGTCCCATTGCCTATGCTGCAGATGCTTTTTCCGAGCATCTTATGAGTATTTTCGAAGGACAGCACCAAATTCTCAGGATCCCTCACACCCCAGCGCAGCAGCCACCGCGAGCCCGGCAGAGCGGCTGTGCAGGGCAGGATGAAAGCACAGGTGAACAGCAAACAGCCCTTCTGGAACAGCCCTTCTGGAACAGCCCCTCAAAAACGCCTTTGAGGGGGAGGCACAAAACCCACAGAGCTGCAAGACAGCGGCAACATTTCTATGCGGAAGAACATGTGAGAAGTAGCCAAGAAAACCTGTTCCTCTGCCCCGGGCAAGTCAGACACGGCTCCCGGTGCCACACGGCCCGGGGCACACGGAGGAGCTGCTGTGCAAGGGAATGAGGAATGAACAAGCTGCTGCTTTAACACTCCTGACGAAACTTGGACTGTTTCCAGGCACAGCTACAGGTTTTCCTCACGTTTCTTTCTGAGCTTTTTCCCTTGGGCTCCTGCCAGGCTGTAATCTGTGGAGAGCAACTGATTCATGAACAGGTCCTAGAAAGCAAAACCTAGAGAACATCACCGAGAGTACGGATCAGTAACAGCGCGCCTGTGCAAAAACACCCAACAGCGTTTCCAAAGAACAGCTCACAAATAAGAAAATAGTTCATTTGTAACTATGAGAAGCCATTTCAGTATCTAATTAGCAGTATAAATATTTTTTCTCTTTTTTTTATTAAAATAGACTGACTCTACAGCTATGCATTCTTTATGACCAAGTACAAATCTGACTTTCCAAAGCTTTTCACAGCATGGAGGAGAGAAAAATACCCCGATGAGTCTGTTATGAGAAAGAGGCCTTTTAAAAGACAGCCATGAGTATTTCCTGAACTATTAACATTCAGGAAGAAGGTGGGATAAATGCATCCTAGGAGATCTTCCAGAGCATGCATCATGCTGTTGGGGTCCAGATTTAGCTGTACATCGGTTCCAGTATAGAAAAACACTTGCACTAGCTGAGACCAAAGGTCTGAGTTGCCTGTCTCCAGATACCTGAGTCGGCACACAGGACCAGCGTTCCCAGCCACCTGCCAGCGGTTTGTGGATTAGAAACTTGCCGAGCCAAATGTCAGCCTGGTGTTTGGAAGCACCTGTTGGCGTGTGGGTGTTTGGTTTGTGTTTGGGGTTTTTTCTTAAGATCCTTTACACATGCATCTTTGCAGACTTTTCAAGCAAGGATCTCAAATCACCTTTACAGACATCGTAACTCCCAGAATCACAGTTCCAGCTTCCATTGTAATGACACTGCGACACTTTGCTCTTGAAGCACAATATGGAAAGCAAGCTTTGGAAAAACAGAAATCTTACCCACTTTTGACATTAAACAGAGTTACAAAAATCCTAACAAGTTTTACCTCTCAAAACTCCTTCCAACAATCCTTACGTGTCCTCCAAATCCAAATAATTAGATCACATTTATTCTGAAGTCACAAGAGGTGATATAAGTCAGGGACAGACTGGAAGCTTTACCAAGTCACCATTTAATCCTAACACTCTACTGCTTTTGCCAGTGCTGTAATACTACTGAGACCTGAACTGCTTCCCATAACTCACTGCAACAACTGAGCGTCACAAAGCAGCTGCAAGCACCAAACTTCAATACCAAGGAGAAATTCCTCCCTCAGGTGTTACAAAAGCAAACTGCAGTCAGCCCCCTTCCTGTGGATACTGTCCCTCCTCATCTTCGGGCTTTCCCACCAACGCACCTCAAAGTGCTTCGGCATTTCAGAATGAGTCCTCCTTCCCACACCGGACCAGCTAGTCTGGGAAACCCAACTGGGGAGACCAGCGTCAGCCTCCCAAGGCTTCTAGTCCTGAGCACTTTAATTGCAAGGCCACAGTTCTTCCCCTTATTCACCCCAGTGCATCAGCAGGCAGATTCCGCATCAGCTCTCAGCAGCTTATTTTAAAAATTCTGCACTTCCAGACTAGTAATTCTAAGGGATCAGCAGACTGTACCGCACTAACAGCATCAGAGAACACTGAAGGTTGTCAGCACAGTCTGAAGAACAGGCTGTTCTGCTATTACACTATCCCTGCAAAAGTCCTTCCAAACACACACATTACTTGAAAAATCTGTGAGAAGCACAGTTAGTATTAATATTAGTATTAAAGATCGCAGCAGATACTTGGGTCAAACTATTTAGTCAAACAGAAGTAAAGAGGAAATACCATCCTTGTTCGCATTATATAGTACAAGGCACAGAGAGACAAATGTGTTTCATGGATCAGGGGCATCACAGCATCACTCACCTTGTACTGGGTGTTTTCCACTCATCTCTCGCCGGCTGATCGAGCAGAGACATCATGGAATAATTGTCCAACATGAGACCATCAGGGTCATCTGTCTGACCTGGGAGCTTCCCAAGAGGGAAGTCTTTCCACTGCACTTCATCTGGGGAAAAACAGTACAGAAACAAGAAGTCTGAGCTCCCCAGAGATTTTCAAAGCTCCCCCCGAGTCCACAAATACTGTCTCATGCAACTCAGCCGCTCAGCAAAAACAAACAATCCCAGGCACTCCACAAAAGTTTGAACTATAGTTTTAAGTAACTTTATTTCTAACCTTACTATCTCTTCCAAAGAAAGTCTCAGTAGTATGTGAGACAACAGGGACACATGTGAGTCTTGTAACATCATGCACTCTACACAGTGCATCTCATCCAAACCACTGTGAAACAATAACCTTTAAAAGAAACCCCACAGTATTCCAGAACAATGCTTCATATTTACCTTCCTCTTTTAAGCATACTTTTGTTTGAAACACATACATTGACTTATATACATTAATTTTAGAACGTCACTCTGCATACTTCTGTAAATGGAAAGACCGTTTGTACCCAGATGAAGACAGAAACAGCAGCTCAGCATCAGCAGCTCATTCCTGCAGCAAGACCGAGCAGCTTCTCACGGCTTGCTGAGACCGCCCGCTGCACAGCAACCGGGGAACCGAACCCACCAACGTACAGGAGGATAAGGCTGGAGAAACCTAAGTAACCAATAAACACTGACAGGTGGGATGGGATTAAATGGCCAAGAAGAATATGACAATGTCTTGGAAATTTTGCTGTTTGGTTTTACGAGCACCTATTGCTATTTCCTCTCCAGGATTTCATATCTGTTGAATTTGGCTTCCAGTGGGGACCAGAAACTGCACAATGGGAAACCATCCACCACAACTGGTAACATCAGAGAGCCCAGCCCTTTGTTATTGTGGTGCCAAAATTTCAAAGGCAGTTCCCAATACGGAAATCCCTCTTTAAATCTCATTCTTATTTCACATCTAACTAAAGATACAAATTATTTTGTGTAATTGTATTGACAGTAAGATTTCTTAAGTCCATGTGCTTTCTTGATGGCAGAACACTTGTTTCTGCAAAGCTTGATAGGAGCTCAGCAATGAGCAGCAACCAGAAGCCTTCAGAAGACAAGGGACTCCACTCCAGCGAGCCAGCAACAACCACACGCACTGAGACCCCTGCTGTCCACATACAGCTTGGCCTCTTCCTTCTCTTTGCCTGAAACCGATTTGCTTTGTGTACCTGGTACCTGCTCAAAAGCCCAAGCACCATCCTAAAGCACCAACAGGTGTATTGGTTTTTCCTTTTAGACCATTCCTGGGCATTTACTAGAACACAAAAATCTTCACATAGGAGAGTGCTTTCTAAGTGTTTTAATTTTACAACTAAAAAATGGGCAGAAATGGCATTTGGTAACATCCAACACAGCTGTAAGACAAACACCATTATATATCTTTAATAGGCTAAGACCTCTCTTTGGGGAGTAACCCAGTAAACAGCTGATATCCCACATGTTGTCATGGGTTTGTATGTACCTACTGGCTATAGTTTCCAGTTGTTTAAGGATGATAACACAGACGTTATTCAAACAGAAATTAAGTTTAACCACAAACAATGACATAAACAGAATCTTCACAAAAATGAGGTGGTTCAGGTCATAATGCCTGTTCCTTCACTGAAAGCCTCGCTTGATCTGAAGCAAAGTCACTGAAGCAGAGGACAATGTTGCTTGTTCTCAAACCACCCAGCTCTAACAAGCTGCTCACATCAGCACAACTAAGCCAAGCTGCTCACATCAGCACAACTAAGCCAAGCTGCTCAGGCAGACTGGTTGGGTTTTTTTTGACCTGGGAAAACTTCCCTGTGAGTGGGGTATAAGAGTTCATTGTGTTCTAATGGCTGCTGTTCTTCCTTTAAACATCAGTTTTCCTCCACCTCCACTCCACCAACCTCCTCCTCCTGTCTTCAAGTCTCTCCATAAATCAGTCACCCAAAATCTCCTTAGCCACAGAACCCTCCACCGCAACAAGAAAGTACAGCTACCATAATAAAGCCAATGAAACAGCGGGTGTACTGTTTATTCCCTATAAAACTTGCCTCACTCCTTTCTTCTGCCTCCCACCTGTCACAGAGCAATCTTCCTGGAGCGTGGAACTTAGCGCACGTGACTGGTGCTTTCCGGCACCGCCAAACTGGGCCTTCCGGCTCCCCCGGGTCTGACAAACAGAAGAAATGTCCGTATTCTTCTTGCCATTTACAGCTGGCATATATGCTGCCCCACCAACTGGATACACTGAAGTTTTAAACAGTTTGGAAAAGCCTGCTATGAAATGTAATGAGGTAGTAACACTCCTGGAAAAAGCACTCACAGTATTCTAAGTATTTAAGAGAGATGACTCCTGCACATAAACAGAAGACTGGAAAAAAGCAGAGTTTTCAGTGATTTGGCACTTAGATCATTTTGAAGCACACTTCCAATTCTGGCCAGGCCCAACGGGCTGAGATGCCTTTGTATTTCGAATAACATTTGCCAGTGACAAAGGTTGTCTAAGCCTTACAAAGTCAGGTTTACCTGCAGTGACCTGCCAGGCGGACCCCTGCAGCGCTGCCCTCTTCTCAGCCAGAGCCACCACGTTACCAGGATGAGCAAGTCCTTCCAAAGGATTTGTTTCGGTCACCATCTCTTCTTCCTCCTCCACCTCCTCTACATCGTCATTTCTCTCCAGTACATCTTCTTGTTTCTCTACAGTCTGCCCTTGATTTTTAACCTGATTTTCTTGCTTGGCCCTCCACTGTAAGCTCTCAATAGTGTAAACTGGCTGTTCACCGCAGTCTGAAGAGAGGCCTGTGCAAGACAAGGGGCCAGCCCCTTCCGTGTAAACAGAAGCGAGATAGAGAAGGTTCTTCCGTGAAGAACGTGACAAGCGAGGTCTCATGATTGTGAGTATCCTAGAAAGGAAAAGGCCAACACAGAAGTCTTAGAAGCAAAAAAGATTCCAGATGAGGGTTTATCAAGCTGAACAGAATTTTATGTGTGCATTTGCTCCAGGACAGCTCACCCATATATCTCCTAAGAGGCCAATCTGATTATTCCCTGGTGGGTGGATGCCAGGATACTCCTGTTTGTGATTAAAGACTCGGGACACTTCTAACTGAACTCCCGCTTTGCTGTTTTCATGTGAAAAAGTTACCACTTGTGCTAAACGTGACTCTATAAGCAAGTCACTGCAATGTGACTGCTACCAAGTCACTTTTCTTCTGACCAGGTCGCTTCTTTAACACCTCCCCAGATAATATCCGCTTTCATTTTGAAGGTGGGATCCTTTTAAATTATCCTCAGTCTTGTCTTTGTAGAATCAATGGGGAGGTGAGAAGCAACAAGCAGGGCTTTCTATGCACCTGCCCCCATCTCTACTAGATGCAAAGGGGAGCGAATGCTGCTGTAACCCAGTGCATCATACGGGAGGGGCCGGAGCGGTTCCACAGCACCATCTGCTGCCCTTGTCTGCGCCACAGGGTGACACTTACAGCTGCAGAAGGTGTGGGGTTGCCCAGCAGGGAGCTTCCAAGCAGTTATCCGTCAGTCTTATCCACTGCAAAGGAACTTTGTGGAGGAACAGGTCCTTCCCAGACACCTGCTTGTTAGACTGTTGTTTTTTCTTCGCTTGAAAGAAGACAAGAGAGACAACAAGGTACTCAAAACTCATTAAAGATATGCTCTTTATCCCTTTGCATTTTTACTGGAACACTCATCCTCAAACAGGCTGGCATTCCAAGCCCGAGACCAGATGTAATGACCAAACACATCCAGTGTGCTGAAGGGACCTGCCACCACATCGGGCCAGCCCCACCAGGCGTGACCACAGAGCAGGCGCCCCCGGCTGGTTCAGCGCACGCCAGCCCAGACAGCACAGCCACAGCTGTGCCTGGACAGTATTGTCCCAGATATATATAAAAATATAAATATATATATATAGTACACTGCTCCTGGAGCCTCACAGCGCCGCAATGAGTAGACTGAGCAGCTGGGAACTGCGGCCATTTGGGATCCGGGTACATAACAGACGTGCTCAGCACTGACTGAGCATCAAACATGGACCTGCAGCCGCCACAGAGACTGGAAAAATCCTGGTGCAAAACCAACCAGCTGGAAACCTCCTCAGGGATACACTATATTGCAGTATTAGAGTCCCGTTAACAGAGTTCCTGTGACACGTTTCAAGTAAGTAAAGCTCTTCTATGCCTCTGTTCCTGGAGTGAAACACTCAGTTTGCCAGTTTAAACAGTTCTAAAGAGTTAGGAACAGAAAACAAAATATTACTTACTACTTTTGTCTAAGTTTAGAAGGCATGAAAATCCTGTGACGGGATTAAAAAAGGCCGGCAAGACGACGCGTCTTGTAAACACAGGCTTCTGTTAAGTGAGGAAATAACTGGGAACAGGGCACTCCTAACAGGTTGCATATAACATATTTATTTGTTATCTGCTACTGTTATTTGCTACAACTACTATATATCTGGAAAAAAACGGCACTTCAGGGCCCGATCTTTCGTGGGAGAGATGGGCTTTTCCTATCCTGAGGAGGCTGCAGCAAAGTTGTCAGTAACAATTCCAATTTTGTGCTAAGAAATGCATGACATACAGAAGCTGCAGGCTGAAAAGTTTAAGAAATGCAAAAATAAAAGCTCTATGTTCAAATGCTAAAATGTAATAACTAGGTTATTGTGCTTTCCATCTAAAGCTCACAACACTCTCCCAATTTTCGCAACAGTACAGAAAAGACTCTCATTGTTTTACACGCAGGAATTGCAGACGTGCTCACCAGCGTTCACTTTGGCAATGCCAGTCAGCAGCTCAGAAATCCAGTTGATCAGGAACTGGGGCCGCAGCTCTGAAGAGTCAGAACATTCCTTTAGCTCCATGAACATTTTCTCTATTAGGGTCTGTGTAAAACTTCGGGAAAGGAGGCCTGTGAGCAAAGGCTGCCAAAAGCAGTAAAACGTCTGGGGAATTCTGAACTGCCATACCTCTTTATTTGCTGCAATAAAAAAAAAAAAAGATAAGCCCAGAATCTCTGGTTTATAATTTCTCTTTTCTCACAGGTATGACATGTTTTCCAAACTTAAGCAGCTTGTTCTGAGATCACTGGTTCGAGGGGGCTTCCGAGGATCCCCACTGAACCCGGAACTATTCTTTTCTTATGCTAGGGAAGTAAAATAAGCAGCAAATTGATAATTAACACAACAGCTCAATGAAAGTAAAAAATACAATGCCTGATCTAATAACATGGTAAACTGCAGGAAAATCTACCTGTTTTCCTAATCCCTTCCTAGTCTCAGCTTATTTCACATGTAATGAAGAACTATTCTGTCTAAAAACATACTGCCCAAAGAAAGCCCATTGAGCAAAGCAACACAGAGTCAAAAAACTCCTAAATTTTTACTACTGTTATATAATCACAGAAATGTGAGGATCTGTCTTGGAAAGTTCTTTGGCTGTTGTTTCAAAGAGCTCCCAGGGAAACATACAAATTATTAATTTTCATTGCCTCTAGGTATCTAAGCCTCTTGCAGAACATCCATGCAGCTCCATGTGTACGGGCAGCAGCACGGAGCTAAGATGCAACTGGTGAACAAGGCTAAAAAAAACCAAAACCCAACACCGTAGATTTGCTTCAAATTTTCAATGCAGAAAAGAAACTAGAGAAATCAGTAACTATGGCAGATAAGGGCAGAGATGAAAACTTCAGGAGACGGTTTGGCCAGGCAGCATTCAGTGCTGCAGAGCTCTTCCATGGAGGGAGAATCACCTAATAACAGCAGCTAAGCGTGGCCATAAAGTGGTCTGGAGAAGAGGCCAAAAGATGTTTAAAGACCCAGATATATGAAAAATACACAGAGAATTACAGTTTTCAATATAATGAGAAAAGGAAAAACCTGAACCAACTTGCATACAACAATAGCTATGGTTGTGACCAAATCACTAACCTTCATACTTGATATTGAGCATCTTCAGACATTCCATCTTGGGGATGAGAAAGCCATCGCTGAGAAGAGCTTCAGCCACAGCCTCCCTAGAGCAAGCAGAGTCTCATTAATGCCACTTACGCCTCCGGATTCCAAACCGCCGCTTGTACCAGAGAGGCCCCTGGGGCAGCGCCAGCCCAGCTGCATTTGTGATACACAACAGACTCCACAGGACGGAACAGTAAACAGCTGCAGCACTTCAGGACAGATATGAAGCAAAGCAGAAGCAATTACCACTATGGTACTCAAAAAACAACTTCTAGGAACCTCTGTGTTCACTTACATAAACACAAACACACAGCCATATGTTTAAAGCTTGTGGGGTTGAAGTAAAAGTGACTTCATTATAAGCACTTGCACACTCATTGCTGCTTTGGTAGCATAATAATATTCATCTTCTCGAACAAATGTCATGGTTGAGAATGGATCAGGAGCAGCAGCTACAGAGGGCAGAGCTTTTATTGAATTTCTGAAGAATCACATAATCATTTTGGTTGGAAAATACCTGTAAGATTATAGAGTCCAACAGTTAACCTAACACAGCCAAGTCCACTAAAGCATGTCACTAAGCACCTCACCTGCACGTCTTTTAAACCCCTCCAGGGATGGTGATTCCACCACTTGCCTGGGCAGCCTGTTCCAGTGCCTGACAACTCTTTCCGTGAAAATTTTTTCCTAATATCCAACCTAAACCTCCCCTGGTGCAACTTGAGGCCGTTTTGTCTCATCCTATCACTTGCTACTGGGGAGAAGAGACCAACCCCCTCCATGCTCCAGCCTCCTCAGGCAGTTGCAGAGGGCAAGAATGTCTCTCCTCAGCCTCCTGCTCTCCAGGATAAATAACCCCAGACCCCTCAGCCTCTCCTCATAGGACAGAGATTAACAACTCAGTCCTCAAAGAAGCTGAGGAAATCAACCAACTGCTTTCACCATGACCAGTGGAACAATACGGTGAAATGCAGTGCAACAGGTCTACAAGCCCAGCTCTGCAACCTACACTTCACCTCAGCTCCTTATCACAGATGTACCTGTTCTCTTGCACGAGGTCTTTGATCTGAGCCAGAATCCACTCCACTTCTGAAGAGGAATCGGACCACAGCTCTCGAGACTTCGACACAGACTGCACAGTCTGCATAACCTGCAGGAAGGAAAAATCCAAACATTAATGGCAAATATGCTCGTGGTGAACAGAAAGTCATTTCTATGAAGAGAATATGCATATGCCACATGTATTTCATCAATAGCACTTCAAATACTCACTAAAGTTCCCCTTCCTAGCAGCATATTAAAAATTAATATAAACAATGTCGTACTTCGAAAAGGACTGCATTAAAAAGGCAGTGTCACCAAGGCATCACAGTCCTGACGTGCTCGTTCTGGTTCTAAACCTTGCCCTCCTTGACTTCAGCACAAACCAGGACAGATTTTGAATCATTAACTTCACATGTGGGGTGGGGATGAGGCTTCCTACTTAGGACACAGTTTTGCCAGTCATGTTATGCATACAGGAAATCAAAACGTCAAATCGACACAGCCATCTAAGCAACCTGAGATGCTGAGAGCATCTGATGAGTGGAAGCAACACACAAACCAGACTACCAGGTTGTACCAAGAATGGAAGAGAGAATATGGAAGGTTAGTACTCATGTGAAAGCCAGTGATTTCTTGGTTTGATTTATACATTATCTGGGTCTGTCCAGTAGGGCAAAACATGTCTTCTACTTCTGCTCACAACCTACGCAAGTAACAATTCTATCCTCACCACCTTCTATAAAATACTGGTATGAAGCACGTTACATCACCAAGTATCTAGCAGATTCTTTGTGGAAGACAGTAACTACTGAGAGAAAATAAATTATTTTTCCTATCAGGTAGGAATGTAATGTAAAATGAGAATGGAAAACCAAGGTGTGGTTTTCATGACTGTG
Source organism: Streptopelia decaocto (assembly GCF_964273445.1). Classification (NCBI taxonomy): domain Eukaryota; kingdom Metazoa; phylum Chordata; class Aves; order Columbiformes; family Columbidae; genus Streptopelia; species Streptopelia decaocto. The sequence continues at coordinate 21,322,663 of NC_138665.1, read as the reverse complement.
ATTAGCTCTCTTCACCTGCATCTGCAAAGCTACCACTGCATGCAAAAGAGACTTTAACAACAAATCAAGTATAAACACATGACCTAAAGTGACTGAAGAACCTGTAGCCTACCTATACAAATAATCAGACAAGAAAGTCCACAGTCCCCATCACAAAGCTTATTTTATCTTAGATTACGCCTTACAAATTTACATAAATTTTTAAGTATAATAAGTAGTTAACAAAATAGCTAGAGAAGTATCTGTATCAGAGACTGTACAGTTACACTGTTATGCAGATGACTCTGAAGCACTGATAAGATATCCCTTCTGTATCACCGACACTTCTGGACAGATTCTGACTGGGGAGGATGCTAAAGGGAGAAAAAAGGGATCCCTACAGTTAAATGAAATAAACTCCTGGCACGGCACCCGAGTCCTGCTCAGGCATTTCAAACGAGGCCTGTCCACGAGCACCAGCTCCGCGGACTTAGTGCCCCAAGCAGGGACGGGGAAGAACACAATGTGCTGATGATCAGACTGCACTTACCCGAAACTGCTCATTCTTGTAGGATATCAGTACATCTCTGACTTTTTCTGGAAATAAACATAAATAGATAGTTTAAACAGGGAATGGATCAACTATAAAAGAGAATTCTGTACCTGGGCAAGCTGCTTTGTTCTGCCAATTATGCACTCAAGGAAGACATCAGTCAAATGAAGTAATAAATCCTGATTCAGACAACACTGATGACTCCCATAGCTTCCAGACTCTGCCGGCAACATTAATTTTATCAAGTGAGATTGATGCAGGAGTTCAGTATTTTATCACTAACAGCAGCCAAAGACAAGCAAGTTCAATAAATCCAGAAGATGCAAAAAATGCCTCAATAGATCAGCTTAGAAGAAATTGTTCCTATTGGCAGTTCATGTTCTGACATGTATTTGTATTCCTTATACTTGCATTCTGAATCTATTCCAACTGCACTGTGGCTGTTTGCAAACCAACAGTATGCTTCTCGGACTTCGCGAAACCCGAATTTACCATCTGCATGAAATGTCTTTTCTCTACGTGTTGACCACTTTTACTGTACCTGAAACAGCACCATCTTTCAAAACACTTTGCCATTCAGGTGTCACTGTCACCGGCTATCAGGATGCCCACCCACCCAGTATCGGCCAGATAAAACTTCAGATGCATTTGAACTGTAGGACTGACACACCATTGCCATTCCATTACTCCGGACACATAAACCACAGAATCTACTGTATTATTCTGTGGTTCTCTCTTTTGGCAACTGCGGTGGGGTGGTTTTTTTTTTAGAGAGAGGAAGGAATAGCACGTGCTTGGATCTCCTCCACGAAGTCGCACCAGACATTCTCTCTTACAAGAGAAGTGCTTAAGTGCTGCTGCCTTCTGAAGTTTAGTACTGCCTCTCCGTTTGGATTGTTATAATAAATTCTGTATTAAACTCAAAGCGCACAACAAATTAGCTAATATCTTCTAGATCATAGCTACTGTATCTACGTATTAGTCTGTTATAAAGGAATCTAGAAAAGACTTGCAAGAAATCCATAGATCCCAAAGGCAGAAAGATCATTATAATCACTTAGTGTGACTTTCCAGAGAGCAATAAGGGTCACTTCAGGACTTCTGCACAATCTCTGGACCTTGGACTGGGCTGCTGTCATCTGTTGGGGGAATAACTCCCCATAAACATGCCGTATTTTGTCAGAAAAATATACGACTAATTGTTTTTACTGTCTGAGGTACTGTTCGATACCTGATGTGCCTTGCAGAAGAGCCATCCAGTCTGAATGCCCAAGCCCACCAGCCAGTCATTCAAACCAGAAACCCGCTTTTGAGAAAAGCTCCGTATTTTTGGTTCAAAGACTTCTGGTGATGGAAAAGCAGCCACTGGAACAATTTACCAAAGTTTTCCCAGTTTTGCACTTCATATCTTAGATGATGTCCAGGTAGAGTTACCCGTGGTTCTTTTATTTAATACAATTGACAGCTTATGATTTTTCTGTCCACCTACAAAGTATTTTGAAACTTGATGAGCTGCCTTTGTCCTGCTCTGGCTCTAGATATGAATCGACAGTTTTGAGGGCTACAGAGGGACCACAGTCACCTCTGTCAGTAGTGGCCTCAGTAACAAACCTGTGGCTGATTAGACACTACAACTAATTTTTATAATGTTTGGTCCTAAACCCTTCCAGTATAAGCGTTGCTGCTAATTAGGAACTGCATAATCAATTGCAGTAAACGGTTTTATGCTACAAATTCAGCGAGCTAACACCAAAAAAGTCAGTCACCCCAAGAACCCAGCAAGGTCCAAAGAGGAATCCCAAAACCTGAGCTGAAGGTAAATCTGTATGCACTCAGGGCTGGAAGATGACACTTTCAAACTGCTTTCTCTAGCACGAGACAGATCTAATCCTTGTATCTGCCGTTGTTCTAGGGACACTTACCATGGAATTCCTTGTGTTTCTGACAGGCCTCATGCTGTGGGGTTTGAATCTCCCACGCATCACTGTCCAGCTCGGCATTTGCTTCCACCCCCTCCGGCTCCTCGTCCTCGTCCTCGCTTTCTTCACACAAGTTATTGCCCAGCTGACGACTCCAATACGTCTTTCGTAGCCATTCCAACACAACATCACAACCTAAGGGAGAACAGAAAACATTCTCCTCTCAGGGATGTTTTCTTTGTTATTAAAAAAAAAAAAACATACAGGTGGCACATTGCTAACCTGCATTGTGAAAAGAAATGCCGCTGACAAGTTACAAACCCTGAAATCACATACAATTCCATTAAAAAGTGAATGAGGTTTTTTTTTAAATAACACAACAAAAAGCCCCCTACAACCTGTTATCATGGTGTCACGGTTGAGACGGACAAATGACATAGACCAAATGCTTAAATACAAACAGCAGTCTCCATTTATTGCCACAAACGCCCTTTTATGTAGTCTTTACCAGTTCATGTGTCTTTTTGCTATTGGTTACAGGCTGCAATAGTAACATCTCATTGGCTCATTTTGCTATTGTCAATGTTACTCTTTTACTCCCTTCTCTCTCACAGGTACACCTTAATACCTCCAGATACTCCTTTACTCCCATCTTTCTCATGCGTAGACCTTAATATCTTCAAGGCTAATTTCTGTTCCCATACCCTCCTTCAGGGAATCCACAGATCCACCGTGGTTTCCCACATCACGGGCCTGGTAACACCCACCCACTGCCTTTTTGGCAACAAAAAGGACTGGACACTGCTATAGTGCTGCACCTCCTTCAAGTTAGGCCACATTTAAGCAGAAATTAAGTCCCAGCAGGAGAGTTCTGATAAGAAAATGAGTCAATTCTTTAGTGTCACCATGACCAACATGGTGTCTATAATAGTAACATTAATTTTTTGTGCAGAGACGACATTAGGCATATGTTAGAATGTAAAGAAAACCCCTTTTCTCCCATCACTGTTTTCAGTATCCAGCTCAGTCTAAGGACCCTGACGAAGGTTGTTTAACTGGCTCCTCAGTGCTTAACCCCAAATTCCCAGGAATTCCTTCAAATGCCAAGAGCTGGTGATTCAGACTTGCAGTACCTACTGCATTTCTTCCTAAATGGGATTTTTTTTAAGTCTCAGGAGTCTCTAAACCATCAGGAAAAGTATTTACCTCCTTCCCAAGATGAACTTCCTGTGCTATAAGGAAGCAAGAGGGCTGAACTATTGTTTCCAGTATTTTTTTCAAGGGAAGGAAAGTCTCTGAGCACCTGCCCTGTGACGCACCAGGGGCTGGAGCCACCGCACACAGCTCAGCTGTCCCCCCGGGCCAGTGACAAACCCCCCAGTGCCTCACTCCATGCTGTCCCCGCCAGGACCAGCCCACGGCGCGTCCCACGCCCCCCAGAACGGTGGCGGTGCTCCCCCAGCGCCCGCGGCACCGCCAGCAGCACTCACCCCTGCGGCACAGAGCCAGGTGCGGCAGCTTCCCGTGGGTCAGCTCATGGCGGAGATCCACCACCCAGATGGGGATGTCCACCTGCAAGAACAGCCGCCGCGTCACCCGGCTCCCTGTGCACGCTGCCAGGCTGCAGCACCGCTGCCTCTTCGGGCGGCTCCTGCACCGCAGCCCCGGCCCCGGCACACAGGGCTGAGAGCCCCTCCAGCCCTCCTCCCTCTGGCCTCGCGGCCGCACAGACTTGGGATGTTACAGGTAAAGTTCTTCAATGTTACTTGCGACAGCAGATGTCTTTTTAGACAGAGGTGCTGTGTGTAATTTAGCAAGATACTGAGCGGCAGTTAAATTATATTTAAACCGATGAAATATTCTGGATGACAGTTTGTGTATCAAAGATACAAACCATATCATATATAATACACAAATCATACACACTCTAGGTTGCGTGCAATTTTTTTGCAATTTTCCTAAGGACAGCCAACCTAAATTATGCAAGATCTCTGTTTTTAAGCTTGATCAGTTTTCAATGGTGAGAAGCAGCACCCTTCTTAGAAACCCAGAAAAAAATACAATCAATTCACCATTGTCACAGACAAGGCTGCATATATAGGAGAGTCCCAAATACTGTCTTTTCTTAATTTTCAAAACTTCCTGTTCAGACCCAGATATGATGCTCAGTGCAGCTGCAATAAAAGCACTCAAGCTGGTCCTGCTACTAGTGACATTGTGACCCTTCCCTCCTCCGCAGACCTCGCTTCAAGCAACAGGCACAAGATGAAAATGCCTGCAAATGTGATTAAGGGTTTTTTAATACAAAAATCTGCTTGTCAAAGACTACAATTTATAAACCACGAATTTAGCTCTTCTTCCATATCTCAGTAGCTAAGGAAAATAAAGAAGTGTGGCATATATGTCAAGTGGGACTATTTACATGCAAATCAAGACTTTTGATCATGATTCAAAATGTTTTAATGAAAATCAGCCTTTCTTACTCTTAATCTGACTTTAAAGAACAAAGTTTTAGAACTAGTTACATCAAGCCTCTTTAAAATTTTGCATTTGGAAAGAACTGGCATCTATATCCACTACTTTGGTTACAAAGGAATGACCCCCCACTACTCCCTCCACCCAGTGTTAACAGACAATGCATATGCTCTCTGTATATACATAAGTTATGCAGAAACTCTTATGAAACATTTACCTCTCTGGCTAATTGCCTCAGCGGAATGCTGACCATCTTCTGTTTCCTTTCTGTGATCAAGTTGACAAACCTGTACACAGGTAACAGACAAGACAAATGACCACCAAGAGCTGCAAAGAAACCTGGAACCCCAGAGACAAAACCCCCTGTGGTCCCAGAGATGCAAAGTGAAATCAGACAGCTGAACAATCCACTGCCCAGGTCCCCCTCCGGCCCCCGGAGTCCTCCTACCGCACAAGCGCCAGCCCATAGGAGAGGATGAGCTCATGCGACTTCAACCTGCCAGATGAATCCAGGACCTTGCAGCGAATCAGTTCGGCAGTGCAATCCACTGCAAGCGGCATTTTGGGACCATACCTGGAGAGGAAGGAAAAGCGGGTGAGCGGTCTCTCAAGAGTACAGTCCCTCTGCAAAAGGTGTGCCTTTCCTGCTGCTTTTTGTGCTCTGTGGTACACAACAGCTTAAGAACCAGCATGCAGAAGGACAGCATCAAAGAATCTTTCCAGAAGGCTTTCATGTGGAACAGCACGATCACATGGCTCCTGCTACGCATATTTTAAATGAGCGCTTACTGACACGCTAAGCATACAGACAATACAAGATGCCAAACCGAGACTAGTCTTGAGTGTGGGTGCAGTCCGACCAACACAACCAGAACAAGGCGATTCGGGCCCCCGGGTGCGCACCGCGCGGCCTCTGCCTCGAGAAACGCGCCCGTGCGGCCGCGGGCTCGCAGGGCCTGTGCCCCCGGGGGCGCCGCACGGGGAGCCGCCACCGACAGGGGCTGCCCGGCGGCACCGGCCGCCGCCGCGCACAGCCCGGCCGGGGAGGCGAGGCGCCCGGGGACAGCGGCCGGGAGGCAGCGCGGCCCCGCGGCCCCACAGCGCGGCCCCGCGGCCCCACAGCGCGGCCCCGCGGCCCCACAGCGCGGCCCCGCGGCCCCACAGCGCGGCCCCGCGGCCCCACAGCGCGGCCCCGCTCGCGGTCCGCGGCCCGTACCGACTCTTCCAGGCCGAGACGCGGTCCAGCGCCTCCTGCTGCAGCCGGCTGTCCCCGCAGTACAGCCCCACCATCACCTGGTCCCACTCCGCCCGGCCCCTCCACGCCACCACAGTCCGCAGCGGCTTGAGCCGCTTGCGGGCCGGGGACGAGCACCGCCGGCCGCGGGGCCCGCCCGGCTCCGCACCGCCCGCCATGCCGCTGCCGCTGGCCCGCCGCTCCCTGCGCTGCGCCTGCGCCGAGCCGAGCCGCGCCGAGTCGAGCCGAGCCGAGCCGAGCCGAGCCGAGCCGCGCCGCGCCGAGTCGAGCCGAGCCGAGCCGAGCCGCGCCGAGTCGAGCCGAGCCGAGCCGAGCCGAGCCGCGCCGAGTCGAGCCGAGCCGAGCCGAGCCGAGCCGAGCCGCGCCGAGCCGAGCCGAGCCGAGCCGAGCCGAGCCGAGCCGCGCCGAGTCGAGCCGCGCCGAGTCGAGCCGAGCCGAGCCGAGCCGAGCCGAGCCGAGCCGAGCCGCGCCGAGTCGAGCCGAGCCGAGCCGAGCCGAGCCGAGCCGAGCCGAGCCGAGCTTCCGGCTCCCGCCCCTGGCGAGCTGGGTGGCGGCCGCGGTGTTTGCGGGTGGGCGGCGGGGGGTGCGGGCTTTGCTGCGGTCCCGGCGGTTCTCGGCCCGCCTGGCAGCGCCGGGCTCGCCCGAGGGCTGCAGGACTCGTTTCCCGAGTGTGTGGGATCCCCCCCAGCGATGGTCACAGCCGAGAGGCGCTTGGGTGTTGTGAGGACGGTGCGGGACGGACGCGTCCTGCTCTGTTCTGGGGCGGTGGGGTGTGTTTGGGGTCCGGGTGGACGGGAAGGGCGGCCGGGGGGCTGCAGGGCAGGCTGCTGCTCCTGGGGGCCCCCAGCCTTGGCTGTGTGCGCTTGCAGAACAGTCAACCGCTCGGCTTCCCAGTAGCAGCACTTCACAGATCTTGACAGCAGGCTGAATCATTAAATTGTCCAAGTTATAAATTGTCTTATCTTTGGAGGCTTTTTTTTTTTTTTTTAAACTTCTGTCTTCACAGAATCCCAGAATGTCAGGGATTGGAAGGGACCTGCAAAGCTCATCCAGTGCAATCCCCCCATGGAGCAGGAACACCCAGCTGAGGTTACACAGGAAGGTGTCCAGGGGTTGGAATGTCTGCACAGAAGGAGACTCCACAACCCCCCTGGGCAGCCTGGGCCAGGCTCTGCCACCCTCACCTGGAACAAGTTTCTTCTCAGATTTAAGTGGAACCTCCTGTGTTCCAGTTTGCACCCATTGCCCCTTGTCCTGTCCCTGGTTGTCACCCAGAAGAGCCTGGCTCCATCCTCCTGACACTCCCCCTTTCCATATTGATCCCCATGAATGAGTGCCCCCTCAGTGTCCTCTTGTCCAGCTCCAGAGCCCCAGCTCCCTCAGCCTTTCCTCACACGGGAGATGCTCCACTCCCTTCAGCATCTTGGTGGCTGCGCTGGACCCTCTCCAGCAGTTCCCTGTCCTGCTGGAACTGAGGGGCCACAACTGGACACAAGATTCCAGGTGTGGTCTCCCCAGGGCAGAGCAGAGGGGCAGGAGAACCTCTCTGACCTACTGACCACCCCCTTCTAACCCACCCCAGGTCCCATTGGCTTCCTGGCCACAAGGGCCCAGTGCTGGCTCATGGTCACCCTGCTGTCCCCAGCACCCCCAGGTCCCTTTCCCCTGCGCTGCTCTCTAATAGGTCATTCCCCAACTTACACTGGAACCTGGGGTTGTTCCTGCTCAGATGCAGGACTCTAACTGACCTGTTGCATAATCCCAGGAATACACTTGTGTCAGAGGTCAGAACCAAAACATGGGATGGGCAAAAGCACTGGCGGTGGCAGCCTGCAGAGGTTACTGACACTGGTGTTGCCAGCAGAAAAGGTAAGGCTGCAGGTTCTGGTGCTGGCTGCAGCACGGAACAGCAGCTTGGTCTTTTCCAAGGCTGTCAGGACTTTACAGTAGCTTAAGCTTTTTTGTTCAATAGTCTGAAGCAAGAGTTTGTTTGCCAAACTGCTTACAGCCTCACCAGCTTTTTATGAACATTCTCTGAAGAAATGCTTATACTGGAAAGCTTGAACTCCTTTTATATTCTAGCACAAATGCAGTTAATGAAGGCCCCGCTAACTTAGACTGATGAGTATGCCTGAGCGCGTGGTTGAGACCGTGTGCATCTGAATACGAGTGAATGGGAAAAATCATGCAAATTCTGCCCTGTACAAAATATTGCATTAAATGCCAAAGATTATGGGAAAGAAGTGCTGAATGAATTATCTTAAAATACCATATTTGAAAAATGTCTCAGTTCATTACATTTTCAGTCTCTTCGCCCCTGTCTCCCTCCAACTGAGTCTGCCTTGTTCTTCGGTTTTGATAAATGTAGGCCAATTATCACAACCAGTAAGCAATCGCATTGTGCATCACTTGCTTTGTATGTTCTGTTTTTATTATTTTATCTTCCTTTGCTGTCCTGTTAAACTGTTCTTACCTCAAACCATGAGTCTGTGGGTTTTTTCCTTTCCAAGTCTCTCCTCCATCCCACGTGAGGCGGGAGGAGTGAGCGAGCAGCTGTGTGGTCCCAGTTGGCTGGAGTTAAATCCTGACACTCCAACAATGCCTCATGTAGTGAAAGTGAGTTCTCAGAAGATGTGAGGAAGGGACAAAACTTGAACCAGGGCCCTGTTCTCTGGGAATGGAGTTGCGCTTTTCATCTGCTTAAAAATGTTCTGAAAGGGCAAGCTGTTTACTGCAATCAAAGGGTCTTATTCAGAGCGTAGGAACACCATGTGTCATTTTGCTTGCCAGACTATTTCTGGGTTTCAGAAATGACCTGCAGTACAAAGGCTGTAAAGGCAAACAGTGCAGTGCTGTGGAACAGATAGGATACATCAAACTTGACTAGATCACCTGCTTCCAGAGCTTCAGAGATGTATCAGAAATTAAATTAAAAGGAGTAGTTTTCATTCTTATTCTCTCTGGAGAGGGAGAAAGATGTGAACAGTTTGGTGTCTGTTACAGAGACGGAAGGGAGCAGGGACTGAACCAGCACAGATGGCACGTGCTTCGCGTGCTCGCAGGTCTGGACCCGGGGGACGGTGCCGAGGCCGCGCTGGTGAGGTCAGGCTGCTCGGCTGCTCGGGGCGCAACGGGCACGTAATGGGCAGAGATGGCTCGTTGCCCACCGTGGCCCACACAGGCCTGGCAGCAGTTTGCCGTTCAGGTTCCTGCTGTGGTGGTGGCCGAGGGCAGAGGCCGGGACGCCTGCGGTGTCTGCGGTGGGAGGCTGGGCTGAGTGGGGTCTGTGCACCTGCAGGCGAGGTGCCAAGAGGGTGGAGAACAAGGCTTGTGATCTGTAATAGGGAAAAGGCCTAAATGGGAAACCTATTATTTAAAAGACAAGGATTTCAGTGTGTCAGGGTAACGCAGGTAGTAGATTAAAATGAAGAATCTATCAGGCAAACTGCGATAATACTTCCTGTAAAGAGACATGAATCTGTGTTTCATTTCTACAACTGAAAAGGAAGCCCCAGAGCCTTCCTGAACACTCTTGCTCTTTCTGGGAATAAGGAAATTCCCTTTCCTACTTTCTTACTAGAGAGGTAGAAGCAAGCAGAGGTGATACCTGGAAATGGCCTTGAAATGTTAACTGGCAGGAAATTTCGTGTGCAGCATGCCTTTCTTGACTGGGATGAACAGCCATGTGCAACTTTCTTCCTGGAGTAATCCATGACCAAAAAAATGCATTTAAAATCAGTGAGTGCACAAGATCATGCTCTCAGTAATATAGAAATGAATAAAAAAAAGCCCTTTAAATTAAAAAAAAAGTGTGTGACAAGAAGGTGGGAGGTGGGCTTTTTTGTTTGTTTGTTTGCTCCTCTTGTTTTCCATATTTTTTTTTTTTACTCAAACTTGAATAAGGCGCAGCCAAGAGAGAACGATGCTCTGACTGCCTTTCTGTGGCTTGCTACTTTAATCTCTAATTGGTCCTGAGACATTTTATGTCCACATGTTTCCCAAGCACATGTGCTGTGAGCAGAGCAGCGGGCGGAGCAGCTGCCGTGTGTCTGGGCTGGCGGTCGTGTCCCTGTTGGAACGTTGTTCCTGACAGCGCAGGACTGAGGGAGAGGGGCCTCTGCATCTCCTCACTGCTATTGGCTGGGTTTGGTTTTGGCATCTATGAGACTCGAGCTTTGGAGACCAGCCATGGAACATCCTGTTTTCACTGGATTTGTTTCTGTTCTTCCCAGTCTCTTCTCCTTTCTTCTGGTTGCAGAGTTGCTGTAATAGCACCAAGGTAAGAACATGAAATGGCACTTCTGGGCTCATTTCTCAATGGGGATTGTTATGTTTGAGAAAGAGGTATCTGGCATTCTAAGCAGATAAAGGCAAGTTTAGCTGGGATCTCAAAAATCACTGCGCTCTTTAGAGAGCTAGGAAACAGAGGCCAGTAACGTAACTATGGATATGCTGAGTGCTGAATTAATCTACCCTGCCTAGAAGCAGGCTGTGCGGATTGCTGTGCAGCATGTACTGAGCAATGCCTGCAAACCGTTAGTCCTTATGCTCAATCCTGCTCTTGATGAAGTTAGTGGAAGTTTTAGGGTGAAACTGCATCCAGCCTCACATCTGTTTGGACTGGCAAGGGCAGGAGATGGGCAGTGATTCTCCTGTGCCATCAGCATGTGACCAAGCTGCAGCTTCCACCCCTTCCTGATAAAGTTGAGTGGGGGGCCGTATGTAGTTCTTTGCTCCTGAGAGTCTCCCATGGCGCAGGGCTTGTTTCCCTGCTGAGCCTGGGTGGAAAGTTTTGTCGCAGAAGTGACCTGTGACTCCCATGCTCAGCACTTTCTGCAGCAAAGGGAGGAGGGACAACTGGAATTTCTGTGTGCATGGTCTCAGCACGCTGAGCAGCCGCCTCTGGGTAGAAGAGTCCAAGCAGGAAGGGCAGACAGGCTTGCTCTGTTACAAGAAGAGAAGGGCCAGAGCTAGAAACGCAGGGTATAAGAGAACGTTGGACAGAAGTGTGTGGGAATGGAAGAGGAAAGTGGAGGGGGACAGACAGTCAGAAGTGGATGGGTGTTGGGGCAGACAGCCCCAGCCACTTCCTCGAGAACATCCTGTCCCTGTTCTACACCTCTCCTACCTGCTACAGAGATCCTCGGTTTCCCTCCTTTAGAATAATGTCATAAAGCAGGCCTTGAGTTTCTTCCAGCTATGTTGGATTTTGAAGAGCGAAAGAGAGAGGGGATGTATGACAGGAGATAAGCAACTGAATGTGGAACATGCTTTCCAATGCCAGAGGCCGTGGCAGCAGGTTCTGGTGTTTTCTGAGGTGTCAGCCAGCCCCAAAGGAGGAGGCAGCATGTTCTGCATTCCTATCTGGTCCAGGAATCCTGCATATAGATTCCAGGTAAGGAGGTGGGACTCTGTACAGGGAAGACTCAAAGAAAAAGCATAACTCAAAGAACCTAAGTGTTCCCACCAGGCAGCAGGGTCTCTTGTGAAACTTGCTATGCAGGCTCAACACAGGAGATTATGTTTAAAGACTTGTTTGGAGAATAAGCTGTTGATGACTGTTTTATCTCATTGGTCCATGGAGGTGTCTGCAAGAAACTCTTTGTGGAGAAGGAAATTGGGACAGAGGTGGAAGAACTAGATGAGCAGAGGGATAGTGAAAGGCATGTCTTGGGAATTAGAATTTTACCTCAAATGAGTTTATCGCAATGATTATCCACAGTATATGAACAAATGTGGCTCTGTGCTCTGTCCCCATGGGTACAAGCTGAGAGGAAGAGCAATGGGAACCAGATGTTTGTCATTTTGTTTGATGCATCTCCTGAAAAGTGCTCAGACAACATGGCCTTGGAGCAGAGCCTAGAACACGCAAAAGGAGATGCAGGTTTCAGGTACAAAATGTGCTTTAAAAGCACTGGAATGAGGTACCCTTGAAAACCTTCTTGCTCCCAAACTTGCTTTACTTTACATCTTTCCATTTGTGTTCTGCTCTTTTTGACTGAAGGTAAACAAGAACCTATGAGGACTTGCACCTCCCTCACAGATGGAAGGCTCCAAGGAAAAAGTCATCCTGAATATTGGAGGAGTCAGATACACGACATACAGCAGCGCCCTCCGGACCTTCCCAGGGACCAAGCTGTGCAGCCTAACTGAGCCCCATGCCCCAAGCACCTACAACTATGATCCCACTACCAAAGAGTTCTTTTTTGATAGGAGTGCTGAGATCTTCAGCTACGTGTTGAACTATTATAGGACCAAACATTTCCACTGTCCCATTGGTACCTGTAGGTCAGTCTTAGAAGAAGAGCTGGCTTTCTGGGAAATCAGTGAGGCGCAGCTGGCATCCTGCTGCTGGCCGAAGCTGAATAACAGAGAGGTGCAGCCAGAGGAGGTTGACATTTGGGATGAAAATGAACAGACTGATGACCAGTGCCTCATAGTCCAGACAGAAAGAAGGGATTTCAGCTGGCGAACCAGGTGGCAGCCAAAGATTTGGTCTACGTTTGACAAACCCTTTTCCTCTTTCAGCGCTAAGGTAATACTGTATGCGGAGACGGACACAGCCTGTGTCCTTTGGGATTACTGGAATGGGTCCATGAAAAATGCTAATGGGTTCATAGCTTTGATAAGTATGCTTTGAGTCCCAGATTGAAAAAGAAAATAAAGTTCTCTCTTCTCATTAACAGACACCTCCTTCTGCTCTCCTCTTCTCGTCCCTGTTCTCTGTACAAAATGCACACCCTGTTCCCCTTTAAAATGTCAGGCATGCAGAGCAACAAACACAAGTCAGAGGCTGCAGAGGATGTTTTCTGTGCTGCTGGTATTTCTGGAGCCAACATTTTAGTGCTGAAGAGGCCCCAGTGTGAGCCTGTCCGCACCACTCCAGCTGTCGGACATTTCCCCTTCCTTACAAACTTCATGTAGGAGTTCATGCAGTTTTTCCTTTGACTCCAATCTTCTTCTTATTTTTCAAGTCTGGAAGGAGAAAGTGCACTCCATGTGAGCAAAACATGGTGATTGGAGAAAGATTATTCTGGGATCGTACTGTGCCTGTGGAAGTGGCGCTGGGGTTGTGGTGGGGCAGTGAGGTCCGGCGATACTCGTTTGGTGAACTAATTGCACGTGTGCTCTTTTCCTCCCTCTGCAGTGCGTGGCGTTTGTTTCTCTGCTGTTCATCGTTGGAATTGTCATCATATTCTGTGAGGAGACCAAGGCACAGTTTGAGCTCTTTACTGCCAAGTCCACCTCTGTTGGCGATTCTGAAGCCTCTCACAACAGCCATGAACACTTTTACCACCAGGCTGCCTACTTGCTTCATCTGGAGCTTTTCTGTGTCCTCTGGTTCACTTTTGAGTTCTCCGTGTGATTTTGTTTCTGCCCAGACAAGAAGTTGTTCTTCCAAAATCCCCTGAACGTGGTTGACTTCCTCTCCCTCTTTCCAGTTTATATCGAACTCTCTGTGGCTGGGCAGATTCAGAGGATGCCAAGCCTGGGGCTGTGGTTGGGCTTTGTTCGCATTGTCTATCTCCTCAAGCTCCTGAAGATATCCAAGCTGATGGAAACGCCACTGATCCTCAGAGTCCTGTGCTACACCCTCAAGTCCATCCTCAGAGAGATTTGCATCCTGCTGATGATTTTGGCCTTTGAGACACTCTTCTTTGGCTCTCTCTTTTTCTACGGGGAGATGCTGGGGAGCCATCCCTCCTACACAGGGGAGCTGCACTTCGCTGACATTCTTTGCTTCTGGTGGGCTCTGATCACGCTCACCACGGTGGGCTATGGAGATATCATCCCTCTCACCACAGCTGGCCAAGTGACAGCAGCCTTAGCTGCAGTGTTAGGCATGTTAACTATTATCATCCCAATACCCATTTTCATGGTGAAATTTAGAAGCTATTATGACATTGCTATCTTTAAACAGAAGCTGAAAAGGAGGAAGAAGCATTAACACTTCAGAACCTCTGTTCCCCTTTGCCTTTAGCAACAAATCTTCGTTATGGTTTATTCCCTTTGCTGGGAAGAGAGTGCAAATAGTTCTTACTGCTTTTATTTGCTGCTTTAGTGTATTTCAAACCATTGGCAAGGCCTCAGTTGCAGCGCTTGGTACACAGCTGATCAGTTCCGTTGAATCCCATGGGTCATTCCCACATTGCACTTCATCCCATGCTCTTTTATATGCCACAGTTTCTCACGTAGCTGTTCGGAGACAGGCCGTGGTGCTGCGTTACAGCCTGAACGTGTGCGCAGGGCTCGGTTCCGTGGCCGGGAGCCGCAGCGTGTCCCGCGGGGCGCTCGGCGCCCTCCGCCCCCGCCGGCCCCGACCCCCGCGCGTGCTGGGAGAGCCTGCGCGCCGTCCTGCTCTCGCAGACAGGACGAAGCGCGTCTGTTTTCTTTTTAACAGTGTTTTGTTTTCCTGTTTTACCTGAACAAGGCAGTGCCTCTGATTTGCCAGCGCGCACGTCCAGACGTGGAGGAGGCTGCCGGAGCTGCCAATGCTCCTGGGGCCGGCGCGGGGTGACAACCCACTCTGCGCGCCACAGGAATCCGCGGGCACCGGGGGCAGCGAGGGAGCCCTGCACAGCAGACTCCTTCTGGCTCTGCTGGGCTCGGCGCAGCCTGTGCTCGGATCAGCGTTCCACTGGACACTTCCAGTGGCGCAGCACATTTCAGCCGTTCTTGATTTTTATGGAACAGTCACTGGGCTATTAGCCAAAATGTCTACATGTTTTTGTTGTTCAAAGGGAAGAACACAAACTACAGTACTTGATATAATTTTAAGGTTATTTCGTTTCTCAAGGCATGGATATGAACTAGGAATCTTTTCTTTTAACTGGATTGTGTTGTTACCTATGTTTTATTTTGAATTAACAAATATTATTGAGGTATGAAAAAACCCACCTCCCTTTGTTTATATAGCAGGATGATGTGCTAAGATTATTTTGTTGAGTAAGTAAACATTTCTGTATACAATAACACATATGTATTTAAAATTAATTAAGGCTGTATTTTAATTGCAAGTTTGATTAAGTTTTGTCTGTCACTATGATTTTTCTGTTCAGGGTAGCATTTTAAGGCTGCTTTATCTTTTTTGTTTTATCAAGTAACTTCTCTCTATTCCAATGCAATTACAATTAATTAGTTTTTGTGTAAAGAGATAGATAAAACACTGCAAACATTTCGGACACGAAGCCCATGAGAAGCTGGAGATGCCCTGGCAGTGGAGGGAAGGCCCGGGTGTTCTGCACCGCGCTTTGCTGCGCACAGGGGAGGAGCGAGCAGGGTAAACCACGCATGCTGGTGCACAGGTATGATCCTGAATTAGATCAAAGTGATGCTACATTTTCTGTGGACATATATAGCCTTGGAAACTCCTAGTCAGGAAAGGGTCTGTGATATAACCATCAGCCATTACTCCACTTTAAGAATCCAAGTCGCATTCACTGGAAGTTACATGTTCCTGGCCGCGAAGTGAGGAGGTGGCTCAGGATGCGGCAGAGCTTCTCTCTGTGCTTAGCCAACTCCTGCTATACCTCCGTCTTTCAGCAAATGCTTCCCAGAAGACATTGTTTGTGGCTGAGGAGAGCAGCCTTCGCGGCGCCCCAGGGAGGGTGCTCTGCAGGCGCAGGGGCAGCCCCACTTCTGCACAGGAATCATGATGGGAACGTCAGGAGAGGGTATCGCCCTGTGTTCTGGAACACGGCTCCATTTGGATCCAAATGGGTGTTCCTGTCACATCAGTTAGCGTTTGCTCCCATTTGCCATCAAACCAGCAGTTACAGCAGCAACATTATGTCAGTGTTGATGTGATAAAGAAACTGTGGTTCATCTGGATCAAAGGATCCTGCAAAACAGCTTCAGCTTTCCCTGCAGAAAATTCGGCGGGGCTGCTGACCGGTACTGCCACCGAGTCCTGCGCGCTCGGCGCGGGACAGACACGGCTCCCCTCCTTCGTGTTCCCAGTGCTCCCCGGTGTGGAAGGATGAGGAGTTGCTTGTCATTGGGAAACTCACAAACATCTTCACGCAGTGCAAAAGCGATGGGGGAAAACGGGCCTGTCCTTGGCAACAGAGCTTTGCTCAAGCAGATGGAGCCCCTTCCCCTCTCCAGACCGCACTTGTCTCTTGCGGAGCCTCTTGGCCGCAGGTTTCCCAAGCCAGAGGAGCACTGCGATGAGTTGGGCTTTAGTGAGTGAGAAGGGAAGGCGTTGCTGCCCGCTGGTGTGATCCGCTGGAGGAACAGTCTGTGGGACAATTTCCCACTGACTCCAGCGCAGCCCAGCGAAGGAAGATGCTGAGGCTTATCCAGGTTTGTGACCCGCTCCTCTGGCCCTACTGGGGGGCTGGGAACTGCAGCCTCTGATCAGCTCTCAGTGTCTGCAGTGCTTGGTAGGAGTCAGGTCTCAGGCCATTAGGTGATGTAGAAGCAGATGAGAGCAGTGGTGCGATGAGGGATTGTATTGCACTCCCAGACATGACTTTTAGGTGGGTGGTTTCCTTAACCAGCCATGTCATGCACTTTGTGCTTAGAAGTCACTGTCTTCTTAGGTTGCTACATTCACCCCTAATGCTTGTTTTCTTATTTGATTCCAAAACAGTTTCATCTTTCACTTAAATTAAAGGACCAACCTATTTCTGATACCCTGCATGATAAATGAACCTGTGGTCATGAGGTCTCTGCTAGACCCCCACACTCCCTGGCGCTTCCATGTGAGCTTGGTTTCCATGCTATGTTTCAAAAGGAGCGTGTTTTGTGGCTGGTTCCCATCCCAGACAAGCACTTTCAGACCAGTGTTTTCCACTCATCTAGAGCAGCAGAGATAGGAAGAATAAAGCCTTCTGCAGCAAGACAAAATGAGCCATCCTGGTTATCAGTTTTCTTATTCAAATGAGATTTTGAGGTGTAACTACACAAAGTGAGGCTCTTTGCTGCCACTGCAAGAAGGAGCCTGACCAAGTTAGCCTAGTGCGCTGTGTCCCACACGCTCTTCTCGCACTGATTTGCAGCCAGCCAGGTTCATGCTCCGTCGCCCTGCCCCCTTGGGTACAGAGCAGCAGTGAATTAGCTGATGCAGTGTGACCTTGTGTCTGTGACAGTTGCAGGGCTTGTGAGGTAAACAGGATCCAGGCCCGGCTAGAGGATGGCTCACAGTGGCTGCTCATCATCATTAGATAATTTGAACTCCTACCTGCTTCCCAGCTGGTGTCAGCCTGAAAGCAAAGTTCGGTACTCCTGTCTCTTTCTTCTGAGTCTG
The DNA here is from genome assembly GCF_964273445.1 of Streptopelia decaocto. Taxonomy (NCBI): domain Eukaryota; kingdom Metazoa; phylum Chordata; class Aves; order Columbiformes; family Columbidae; genus Streptopelia; species Streptopelia decaocto. The sequence continues at coordinate 21,305,231 of NC_138665.1, read as the reverse complement.
TTTTCTTAACACTTTCTACACTCAATGGGCTAAATTTCTACTGATTTTAGCCATGTCAACTCCATAGCATCCCCAGATACCGGTAAGACCTTGTGCCAGTGAAGGCAGTCACTCTCCTGGGCCCCTGAGGGTATGGAAAATGTAGGGTTCTCTACAGCAACTCCCACAGTCACCCCGCCTGTGCTCACAGGGCATGCGCACAGTCCGTCTGTGGGCAAAGTGACTCAGCAGCAAAGGGACATTCCGTCGCGGATAGGCCTGGTGAAGCCCCAGGCGCTGACTCACAGACAGCAAATGCATTTGACTTCTGCAGAGAGTTAATGAAAGTTCCCAAATCAGGAAGTTCCTCAGGACCCTCAAGAGGTAACACTGTCTCTCAGATGGTCATGCTGTTAGCACCATTGGTAATGACATTGAGGACATAGCACCAGGGGCTTCAACGCAGTTTGTACCAGCTTGTCATTGACCACAGATAAGTACTCGAATAAGTGGTGAAGTCACATCTTCCTGGCTCCCGTTCTTTCCGCTAACTGCTGTAAATGGCACTTTACTCTTGCCGCACAGATGCAGGGTGTTAAGTGCCTCTGGCTGTAGTTCTTTTTCTGAAAGGCTTTCCTGCCTTTCTGCTCTTGAGTTTTATGATCTGCGGTTTCTCAGTGCGCTGAACAGGGCCGTGGTGCTCTGAGCAACGCTTCTTGCAGCGTGGTAGTGTTGCAGAGTGACTCTCTCAGGCTTTTTGCTTTTCCATTTGGGTGATTTCTTGGCATGATTTAAAGCTGTCGGTGTTGCTGGTGCTCCATGAATGGAGAGAAAACAGACAATAGAAATAACATTATTTTATTTTCTTCTGTTTCCGTTCCTGCCCTGTTCATGTCTAGACCCAGCAGGATGAGACAAGGAAGGATGTCTTTCCAGATGTGCCTGTGTGGCACCCTTTCCCCAGCCACGGGTAAATTCAGAAGCAAAACTTCTTTGCTGGGGAGATCTCTTCTGAGACTCATCTGTGCTAGGGAGGGGAGAGTTTCTTTTTCATTTCTGCAGCTTGGAGAGGAACAACCTCCAGTGCCTCCTCAGGCCAAGTTCCCGACTCGTGTCTGGGCTGCTGTGCTAAATCAGTGCACGGGGCCGGGGGGACTGTGCTCTGTGTGAGTGACACAAGAGGAATCATCCTTTTAAAATACGCCTTTCTGTCTCCCTCCCCCACTTTCCTCTTTCCTCCTTCAGTGTTGTCACCTTGTAGTATTTTAATCGGAGGAAGCAGATATACCAAGGAAGTCAATGGCAGGGGCGAGGTGGGTGGGGGGGCAGAGAGGAAGAGGAGGGAAATCACATCACAGCCCAGTCTGCCAGTGTAAACACTCGATGATTTCCTGTTATTGTAGCCTAAAATGTACCATGACATCATTTGCGGGCCTCCCAGAATCACCCAGAAGGAGGAAACGCCAGCATTCCCAGCCCGCCCAGCGGGAATCCAGGGGATTCAGACCCTATAAGGCAGTGAAGCTTTGCAAGAGCACAGACAGGGTTTCGAAAGCTTTCTTGTTCTTGGCAACCTGGAGATTTCACAAACAGGAAAAACTGCTTTTTCTTTTCCTAAAGGGGAACCGTTTATGCCTCATGAAATATTGATGCCTTGAACCATGGTTACCTTAGAAGCAGAGCTGAAATATAAGAAATATTCTCAGCTGAGGACAAGCACAGGGAGCCCCTCAAGAAAATCACGTCAGACACCCACCTTTTATAGTACTTCAAAAATACAGTAGCATAGTAATAGAGTACTTCAGAAATACAGTGCTGTATTTGGAATCATTTGGACTCATATCCTCTCTTGCACACCTGCCAATGACTTGGCAAACATCAGTAATTATAGTGTAACATTTTGTTCTTGAAACAGAAGAAATCAGTGTTTTCATGTTACATGTAAGGAAACTGAGGCACGGAGATTAAATTAATGACTACCTTATGGAATAGAAACTATTATCTTAATGTGGTCTTAAACAAATCCAAATAGTATCAGAAAATTAGATGTGTCTTACCATAATGTAGAGTTGAAAGGTCTGAAGGAAGTAAACCTGGAGAAGAATGATAGGAGCAAGTCTATTAAGTAAAGCACAGCTGGGACTGACATCAAAAAGAAACAGAATCGTCTTGCAGTTTACTGGACAACAGATAACAACCACGTATAAGTTTTGCTGTTGTTACTCTCATTTGGACTTACTGGAATACAAAAGTGGGTTGTTCCCCATGAACTATTTTGGGGTAGCAGAACCAAGCCATTCAGTTCTTCACCACACTGAGCTCTTTCCAAAGCTATATATACAAGATGACTATCACTTGTTAGACAGTTTTCATTCCAAATGCTGCAGGGTGCAGCACTGGGAACTGAAGTAGGCTTAAATTTGTGCACAACTGTGTCAGGACCCTGCATGCAATGATCTCAGAGGCTGGGTGCTGCTCACAGCATTGGGAACCTGCAAATTTACACCCAGCTCTGCTGGGAGCCAGGGACCAGGACAGCAAATCGCTCAGATGCTGCGGTGACGGCTGTGGCTGTTGAGGCCTTGAATTAACTTTATTATTCTGTATCTCATTAGAGGGATGAGGTTATCATGTGGGCTTGGAATGGAGGGGAGGAGTCCTTCTAAGCACTGAATTTGCCAGATCCAGTGGCAGTTGTTCTGTCTGCGGGATTGTTGGTGAGTCTGACGCAAACACGTGGCCTGGTAAATGGCAAGGGAGCTGGCAGCAGGGCTGAGTACTGGACTGCAGCTCGGGGGAGGTAGTTGTGGGGTTTTGTGGTGTGAATATTTGTCTAAGTTGTGTGTTCCTGGGATATTGATCCTTGTTTGTGCAGGAGAAAGTCTGAGTCCTGTGCCGAGTCTCTGTCCATTCCGGCAGCACAGGGATGAGCTGCTGGTTCAGGGATGAGCTGCTGGTTCAGGGATGAGCTGCCGGCACTGGGATGAGCTGCTGGTTCAGGGATGAGCTGCTGGCACTGGGATGAGCTGCCGGCACTGGGATGAGCTGCCGGCACTGGGATGAGCTGCTGGTTCAGGGATGAGCTGCCGGCACTGGGACGAGCTGCCGGCACTGGTATGAGCTGCTGGTTCAGGGATGAGCTGCCGGCACTGGGATGAGCTGCTGGTTCAGGGATGAGCTGCTGGTTCAGGGATGAGCTGCCGGCACTGGGATGAGCTGCCGGCACTGGGATGAGCTGCTGGTTCAGGGATGAGCTGCCGGCACTGGGATGAGCTGCTGGTTCAGGGATGAGCTGCTGGCACTGGGATGAGCTGCCGGCACTGGGATGAGCTGCCGGCACTGGGATGAGCTGCTGGTTCAGGGATGAGCTGCCGGCACTGGGACGAGCTGCCGGCACTGGGATGAGCTGCTGGTTCAGGGATGAGCTGCCGGCACTGGTATGAGCTGCTGGTTCAGGGATGAGCTGCCGGCACTGGGATGAGCTGCTGGTTCAGGGATGAGCTGCCGGCACTGGGATGAGCTGCTGGTTCAGGGATGAGCTGCTGGTTCAGGGATGAGCTGCCGGCACTGGGATGAGCTGCCGGCACTGGGATGAGCTGCTGGTTCAGGGATGAGCTGCCGGCACTGGGATGAGCTGCCGGCACTGGGATGAGCTGCTGGTTCAGGGATGAGCTGCCGGCACTGGGATGAGCTGCCGGCACTGGGATGAGCTGCTGGCACTGGGACGAGCTGTCGGCACTGGGATGAGCTGCTGGTTCAGGGATGAGCTGCCGGCACTGGGATGAGCTGCCGGCACTGGGATGAGCTGCTGGTTCAGGGATGAGCTGCCGGCACTGGGATGAGCTGCCGGCACTGGGATGAGCTGCCGGCACTGGGATGAGCTGCTGGTTCAGGGATGAGCTGCCGGCACTGGGATGAGCTGCTGGCACTGGTATGAGCTGCCGGCACTGGGATGAGCTGCTGGCACTGGGATGAGCTGCCGGCACTGGTATGAGCTGCTGGTTCAGGGATGAGCTGCCGGCACTGGGACGAGCTGCCGGCACTGGGATGAGCTGCTGGTTCAGGGACGAGCTGCCGGCACTGGGATGAGCTGCTGGCACTGGGATGAGCTGCCGGCACTGGGATGAGCTGCTGGCACTGGGATGAGCTGCTGGCACAGGGATGAGCTGCCGGCACTGGGATGAGCTGCTGGTTCAGGGATGAGCTGCTGGCACTGGGATGAGCTGCTGGCACAGGGATGAGCTGCCGGCACTGGGATGAGCTGCTGGTTCAGGGACGAGCTGCCGGCACTGGGATGAGCTGCTGGCACTGGGATGAGCTGCTGGCACTGGGATGAGCTGCCGGCACTGGGATGAGCTGCCGGCACTGGGATGAGCTGCTGGTTCAGGGATGAGCTGCCGGCACTGGGATGAGCTGCTGGTTCAGGGATGAGCTGCCGGCACTGGGATGAGCTGCTGGCACTGGGATGAGCTGCTGGCACAGGGATGAGCTGCCGGCACTGGGATGAGCTGCCGGCACTGGGATGAGCTGCTGGCACTGGGATGAGCTGCTGGTTCAGGGATGAGCTGCCGGCACTGGGATGAGCTGCTGGCACTGGGATGAGCTGCCGGCACTGGTATGAGCTGCTGGTTCAGGGATGAGCTGCCGGCACTGGGACGAGCTGCCGGCACTGGGATGAGCTGCCGGCACTGGTATGAGCTGCTGGCACTGGGATGAGCTGCTGGTTCAGGGATGAGCTGCCGGCACTGGGATGAGCTGCCTGTGCAGGGCTGCTCTTCACTCACCACTCTGCCCGCAGCTGCAGCTCTCGGCAGGCAGAGCAGCGGCAAGTGATTTTTGACACAGATAGCCCTTGATGTTAAATATTTCCCATTTTGGTTTTATGGCATGGCATGATACCGTGTTCCCTGAGTGTGACTAAGATAACAATGGCATGGTACTGTGATGCAGCATGATTGGGATTTATGAGAATACTTCATCCCTTATGACAAGTGTGAAGTGGTGCAGAGGTTGGTAATGATGACAAAGTAGAAATAGTAGCAGTTTAGGTTACGATGACGAGTTTGGGAGGGCAGCAAAGTGTGGTAGATTTCCACGGGTTTGTACAGGATTACCTCCACTTATAGCCAGACTGAATCATCCTGGAAAGTTTGACTCCATTTGTTGTGGAAAGGTAGGCAAAAACAAAGTGGAAGAGAATCTGGAAGAGCAGTCATTCATCAGGGCAGTAAATCCAGGTTTAAGACTCTAAGTATGAGACCAGAATCACTCTGGCCTGGTGATACAAGGAGCCAGTCGAGAGGTAGTTCTTTCTTCTGGTTCATATTTATTAAAAAAAAAAAGATTGCTGAACTTATTTGTTCCAAGAAGACAGACCATACATCACCTTAAACATCCACCTCATGGACTGCCATGACCAAATCAAAATCCCAGCTTGAGTTTTGAAAAAATATAACATTTCATCTCAGAATGTTGCACCTCAGCCCTGGGGCTGCTGGAAGGTGTCTCCCTCCTCAGCTTCAGGGAGGACTCATGATATCTCCTGTGCTCTGAGCAGCCATCCTCCTTCCTTAATTATTATTTTTCGTTGTACACTACTCTGTCACTAACAGGGATGTTGGTATCTCAATGGCTGTGTGGTTTCTAAAAGAAAACTACTCGGAGAGCTTTTGTGTTTTCTAAGCACTGTACAAATACCAGTGAGCTAACTCTCCCTGCCCCAAGAGTGCTGAGGATGGAGGTTTCTGCTGGGGAGGGCTCCTGGACTCGGCAATCTTCTCAAAATATGTGTTTGGGCTTGAAAAACTAATTTTGACATTGGGGGCTTTCTTACTTGTCCTTTTAATTCAGAGGATTTTATTTTATTAAAAACAGACAGGATGGATTGAGTGAGAGAAAATTGTAAGACAAAGAAAAAAAAGTGATGGCTATGTTTTTGGAGTGGAAGTCTGTGTTCCTTATGAAGATAGCAAACTTCTGAAACAGAACAGGCATAGCTGCTGAAAACACAGTATGTATGTATATATCTATGTATCTAGCTACCTGTTATTTATCTACCCACCAATCCATTACTTTTTTTTATAACCCACTCACTCTGCTGGTAAGTATATCCTAAATGCCTTAACTCTGCATTTTAGCATCAGAGATGCCACGTGTTTAGTAAAAACCCAGTAAAAATAACCGATGCCCTCTGACGTGGCTGTGCCTGAGCGGGCAGGGCAGCGCGTGCTGTGTGGTGCACCAGCGCGTTTTGCTGTGGGGAAAAGAACTGGATGCAGAGCGTGTGCGAGTTGGGGCTGCCCAGGGGTGCAGGTCACACTGTGGGTGTCGGCCGGGTGGGAGAGAATTCCCTTCAGCTGTGAGTGAGTCAGCTGGGTGGAGAGGCAGCAGGAACACTCCCGGAGTAGAGTCCTGCTCTAGGCACCTCCCGCACTGTAACGTTCTGGTGGCTTTGATTTGTTTTGTGTGGTTTTTTTGGTGTTTTGTTTGATTTGGCTAAGTCTACTTCATGTTCTAGCCCAGAAACATCTGTAATCCTTACCTAGACAACGTTGTCATGGGTGACGGTTTGGTGTTCACCTGGAAAAATCCTGCCATCTGAGCAGGAGACAAGAGTAATGTCTTCAGTATATAATGTTCCTACATTTGAATAAAAATGGCTGGCAACTCCCTGTATATTTTTAAGGTTTCCAAAAATAGGTCTAAGTTTCAGGCAAAATGAATGGAGCCAAGACTTAGATGGAAAGAACTGGTAAAGTTTATCTGAAACGGTTAGTGCTGAGATCATCTTCCGCATTACACGCCGCTCTCTGGAAACATGGGCCAGTTTTCTTTTCCCTCTTTATGGCTGTCTGAGCCCTGTGTTTCAGGGCATTGATTCTCTTGACCGAGTTTCAGTACAGTGGGGAGAACTGACTTCACGTTAGTGGTGAGACTCAGATCCCTGGGATTTTCCAGGCATTTCCAGCTACTTCTGCCCTGTGGAATGGACAAGAGCTGGGACCATACACTGTAATAAGCTCCCTTCCTCAAGGTGGGGAGGGGGTCAGATAAATGGGGTCACACATCCAGTGGCCCCATCAGCTTCTGCCGTGTCCCAGCAGCTGAGTGTGAACAGAGTTATTCTCAACCTGTTCAAATCCTGCCTCCCTAGATGTGGTGTGCTCTCCCTCTCCTTTGCTCCTCCCATCCTCCTAGCTTGAGAATCACTGCAAAGATCACCCTGATGCTAAAAGCATGAAGCTGTTAGAGGGAAAGGGTGTTTCGAAAGAGCGGTTGTGTTTGTTTGGGAGAGAATATGCTTTTTGTCTCTAAACACAACCAAATACTAAAATGGTCCAAGATCATAATCGAAGGCCTATCACTGTGAACTTGGGGGCATTAATGTCTGAGCAGAAGGAAACTATCAGAGCAGGAGAAAGAAGCTTACCTGCTATTCAAAGAATACCTCATACCTGGACTGGTTAATTTTAAATAGAAGACAACTGGGGACTACCGTGTGCTGAAGGTGTAGCTCTCATATTATGGTAATAATTTCATTTTGTGCCTCCCTTTGCCTATGTGAATCAAACTGAATTTCTTTCAGACCTCTGATATACACTTTCTAGTATGGAACACCTTCACTTTTTCACTTTTTGTTTGTTTTTTTTTTTAATTACATTGTGGCAAGCTGGATGGAATAAGGCCTTTATCTTCTGTCAAAGCTATGCAAAGGGCAGTTCAAGTTACCCGGGATTAGTTGAAGAAACTATAGACTGACGAAATGGCCTCTTGTTTAGGTGCTCATGCTAAATAATTCTGGTGTTTCAGACCAAATAATTTATGTACTTTTTCTGCTTAAAAGAAGGTATTAAAAAAGGTTTGATGTAAGTGAAACCAAGACAATAAATCCCCAGTGAAATACCAGACCTCCTCCCAGGAGAGTGCTTAATGTCATCCTGGTCTAATCTGATTCTAAAATACTTTAATACTATTTGGGCTCTGAGCAGTCTGGAAAAAATGGCATTTTTGAAGCCCTGGGTAATGTTACTCATCCCTCTAGCCTCCTGCAGGGAGGATCTTCTGTCAGCTGACAGTTCTCCCCTTGGGATCTCACCCTGCAGCCAGAGGAGCGATAACCCTGCCTGTGCTCAAGGAACCCATGATGTGCTGCTTCTCACACGGCCCGGCACAGCCCGGCCTGGCGCCGCCATCCCCGCAGCCACAGCCCAGCCTGGCGCCGCCATCCTCACCAGCCACAGCCCGGCCTGGCGCCGCCATCCCCGCAGCCACAGCCCGGCCTGGCGCCGCCATCCTCACCAGCCACAGCCCGGCCTGGCGCCGCCATCCCCGCAGCCACAGCCCAGCCTGGCGCCGCCATCCCCGCAGCCACAGCCCGGCCTGGCGCCGCCATCCCCGCAGCCACAGCCCGGCCTGGCGCCGCCATCCTCACCAGCCACAGCCCAGCCTGGCGCCGCCATCCCCGCAGCCACAGCCCGGCCTGGCGCCGCCATCCCCGCAGCCACAGCCCAGCCTGGCGCCGCCATCCCCGCAGCCACAGCCCGGCCTGGCGCCGCCATCCTCACCAGCCACAGCCCGGCCTGGCGCCGCCATCCTCACCAGCCACAGCCCGGCCTGGCGCCGCCATCCCCGCAGCCACAGCCCGGCCTGGCGCCGCCATCCTCACCAGCCACAGCCCGGCCTGGCGCCGCCATCCTCACCAGCCACAGCCCGGCCTGGCGCTGCCATCCTCACCAGCCACAGCCCGGCCTGGCGCCGCCATCCTCACCAGCCACAGCCCGGCCTGGCGCTGCCATCCTCACCAGCCACAGCCCGGCCTGGCGCCGCCATCCCCGCAGCCACAGCCCGGCCTGGCGCCGCCATCCCCGCAGCCACAGCCCGGCCTGGCGCCGCCATCCTCACCAGCCACAGCCCAGCCTGGCGCCGCCATCCCCGCAGCCACAGCCCGGCCTGGCGCCGCCATCCTCACCAGCCACAGCCCAGCCTGGCGCCGCCATCCCCGCAGCCACAGCCCGGCCTGGCGCCGCCATCCTCACCAGCCACAGCCCGGCCTGGCGCCGCCATCCTCACCAGCCACAGCCCGGCCTGGCGCCGCCATCCCCGCAGCCACAGCCCAGCCTGGCGCCGCCATCCCCGCAGCCACAGCCCGGCCTGGCGCCGCCATCCCCGCAGCCACAGCCCGGCCTGGCGCCGCCATCCTCACCAGCCACAGCCCGGCCTGGCGCCGCCATCCTCACCAGCCACAGCCCGGCCTGGCGCCGCCATCCTCACCAGCCACAGCCCGGCCTGGCGCCGCCATCCCCGCAGCCACAGCCCGGCCTGGTGCCGCCATCCCCACAGCCACAGCCCGGCCTGGTGCCGCCATCCCCACAGCCAGCGGGAGAACTGGGGATCTGAGGCCTTGGGGCAGCCCCTCCGCAGCAGGAATTCCTCAGGAATCCTGGAATCATAGAACAGTTTGGGCTGGAAGGGACCTTCAAAGGTCATCTAGTCCACCCCAGCCTCATGACTCCGTAGCTGGAGCACTATGTGGTTCAAATATTTCAGATATCTTGTCCTCCTGCTCAGCAACGAAGGGGAAGAGGAAAGGAAGCAGCAGGAGAGGAAATAAAACAAGAGCCTCATGCCTGTTACAGGGAACTGTTGTCTTTCAAAGTGGTGGCAATGGTATTTTGTTTGGCTATTGCTATGAGAAATAGAGAAGAAGGGCAAGAGAATTGGCTGGGGTGAGAAAGAAACGTTGATCATGCTGTAGAATTCACATTTTTATCTCACCCATTCAGACTGTTGGCAGACTGTGTGACATGCAGTTTGTGACTGTCTGTGCACACCGTGAGCGGGAATGTGGTTCTTTGGATTGATTGTTTCACCGGCACGGGGCTCCTCCTGCACCACGGCTCCTGTTCTCAGCATGCTGGAGAAAACATTGGCTCCCTGGGTGCTAAACTACGCCATAGAAATACCGAGACCATTATCACCTGAAGTTGAAGAAATGTTGGAACTGAAGTCCCAAAAGATGCGGAATCAGGCTCTCCCGGTCATATGTGACGTTGTCAGTGTGGTAATGGAGAAGTGTCCCCAGAGTCACCTGAATTCAGTGAGAAAGCTCACACATAACTCACGCAGATCCGAACCTGGCACTGTGGTGCCCGCCATCATTTGTTAACATCACAAACAAGTGCCTTTATTATTCTAGATCTCTTCTGTCAATGTCAATTTCTGTAGAAACAAGTGGAGCCCTTTCATGGGGCAGTCTTGTTTGACCTAGTCTAAGAAAGTATTAATGTAAAAACAAGGAAGAAAAGTTTGTAAAATAGGCTCTAAGGGACCCTGCAACTTTTTGTGTAGAAAAGTTATACCAATTTATATCAATCCAATTATACCGATGTTTTTTCCTATGTAGACACAGCAGAGATTTTAGTTCAGGTGGAACCTGCATATTGAGATGAAGCAAGCAAAGCTTCTGGACCCCATTTCCACCTCCTGCCAGGGGGCACAGGAACAGTTTTATTATTCCCATTTACTCTGGGGTGAGGCAAGGCCTCGTCTCTTACAAACTTCATTTTTCTTTTTTGATAGGGTGAGAACTGTTCTGGATTTTCTCTTTCTCACATAATGCTGCATGGTAAGGAAACATCACATTGAAAAGCAAATCAACACATTTTATAAGCTTCTAGTTTAAAAACTATTTGTTATATCACATCTACATTTACAACAATATTATTCCTTGGGGAAAAAAAGAGAAACATCCTTTCTGCAGACCCTGAGGATTTAATTATGGGTATTTACAAGGCACTTAGGGATCTTTTGAATGAACTGCAATTTTTAAAGTTGTACAAAGTGTTATTATGAATCTGATGTCAATTCCCAACATACCTCAGTTTAATTTTAATCCCAACTGAATCCTGTAGTCAAATTAAAGAAAACAGTTTACTCAGCAGGAGTCTGTGCTAAACTGCCTAGTAGAGCTTGGCTTGCTCTCTGCCTATTTTATATCCGAATTTATGTGTTCTCATATTAACACTATCTTCATTTATTCAACATGCTGGGAAAATTAGGTACGAAGTACAGCTGGTCTGCATGGTCTTTCCATCAGCCAATATGGCCTGAAGATTGAAAGTGTTCAGTAGATTTCACAAGACACACGTTCAAGAAAAATGGGAAGATAGGTTTCTACCTTCCTTAAAAATTAAGCTGTTAAATTTATTGAGAACACTTCATTTCCTTCTTCTGGACACAAGTTGTTAACTTTAAAAAGAATGATTTTTTTTTTTTCCTGAGAGAAAATATGACTTGTGTCCTGTTTTACAGTCATCCTCAGAGCCCCAGGGGAGATGAGATGGCTTTTTCAGATCCCCATGAAAATGCTGGACCTTGACTCCCTCCATCAGTGGCTCCAAAACACAGATGGCACAGGAAGCTCTGGTGAGCGGCTGCTGGTGCTTGGGTTATTTTCATACATGAATTCGATTGTTCATTCATACCCTGTGATTATGGTGTTGGCCTCCGAGAAGACTTGAGGACCAGAGGCGGTTTGCCTGCCAAGCTTCGGGGAGCTGCAGCCCTTTCTGCTTTTGAAACACCTGGAGCTGGATGAAAAACTGGTACCTGCTGGCCTGTGACAGCCTGGTACCTGTCAGTATGTGACACCTTGGTACCTGTCAGGGTGTGACAGCCCAGACCCTGTCAGGGTGTGACCGCCCGGCACCTGTCAGTATGTGACACCTTGGTACCTGTCAGGGTGTGACCGCCCAGAACCTGTCAGGGTGTGACACCCTGGTACCTGTCAGTATGTGACACCTTGGTACCTGTCAGGGTGTGACAGCCCAGACCCTGTCAGGGTGTGACACCCTGGTACCTGTCAGTATGTGACACCTTGGTACCTGTCAGGGTGTGACAGCCCAGACCCTGTCAGGGTGTGACCGCCCGGCACCTGTCAGCGCTCACCGGTACCACAGAACCGAGGCAGCTGCAGCCGGAGCAGCGCCCCAAGCTGCGCCCTGAGCCCGCAGGACAGACTGAATGAGACAAAAGGATCTGTCACATGTCAGTGCAGTGTCATAACTTTGAACAGTGCCATCACCCATTAAATTGAATTTTCTTTGAAAATAATGCTTTTAGCAAGGACCAGAAGAGCCAGTGACACCTGACATGCAAATTAACTTCAGTGTTCAGGGCTTTCTCGGCCCTTTTGGCACCCAGTTCTGGGGCACCGGGACCCCCTCGGCCCTTGCCCGGGCGGGACGCTGCCGCTGCCTCCGGCGCCGCCGGACGGGTCACACAAACGCTTCCCCTCCCGCCGCGGCGAGGCCTCCCGGAGCCTCGGCGGCGACTCCCGGCGCGGGGCTCCCGCGCCGCACGGCCGGGCCGCGCCCGCTAACGAGGCCGAGGCGCGATGGCCGCAGCTCCCGCCCCAGCGGACGCGGCCGGGGCGGGGCCGGGCGGGGCTTGCGGCGGGCGGGCGGAGAGGCGCGGTGCCGAGTCCCGTTAGGAGCAGCGCGGAGCCCGCGGAGAGCCCCACCGGCGCAGGAGCAGCGACCTGCCGTGCCCAGTCCGCCGGGAAGATGCCGAAAACGGTGGGTGCCGCCGGAGCGCAGCGGGCGCGGCTCTCGGCGGCGACGGGGCGGGGGCGCGGGGCTGGGCGGGGGCGGCGGCGCCCGGGCCCGGCGGCGGGAGGGGACGGCGGCGCCCCGGCAGCCCGACCGCCGGCCCCAGGGGCTCTTCCCGCCCGGGAGAGGTGGCGGCCCCGGAGAGAGAGGGGAAGGCGGGAGGCGGCTCGGGGAGCGCGGCGCGGGCCGGGCGGGAGCGGAGCCGCCCGCCGCTCCATCTTGTGCTCCCTGCCCTGCCGCGGTGCCGCCGCCCGAGGGGCCGCGCCTGGGCCCGCCTGCCGCTCGGCGCGGCGGGTGACGGCGGGGCCGGCCCTGCCCAGGCCGCCGCTCCGCGCCGGAGGGGCCGCGGCCGCGGCGCTGCCGCCCGCCCGCGTGTGCGCCCGGCCCGGGGTGGGGCTTCCCCGGCCCGGTGGGGCGGTGGTGCCATGGCCGCCGCTGCTGCGCGCCGTGCGGGGAAACCGGGGCTTTCACAACTTGTAATTAGTCAGCATGAGTTGCTAGGGAGCCTTGTCCCAGCTTGACTCGAAGTATTTCTTGGCTGGAGAGATCTTGGTACTTCAGAAAGTCTGGTCAAGTCTGTACTTGACTCTGGCTCTCGCAGCAGGAGTTTGGTGACTAATGAGGAACATGGGGTTTTTCCATTTAATTTCTCCTTGTTGGAGTAAAAGAATTGGTCCTGGCCCTTCATTGATAAAACAGGAAGGAGCAGCCTGGAAGGCTCTGGATGTTTCCTCACGGGGAGTGATCTGGAAGGCTCAAAGAACATCGAATGTTTAAGCTCAGAGTCTGTGGTTTACATAAGGGAGAAAAACACCCCAACTCCTAAACAGAAACCCTGCCCTGTGCAAGCTGAAGTTGGAATGGAATCCACCCTGACTTTTTCTTTTTTACAGATAGTTTAATTTTATTACTTCAAAACAGATACTAAAGGCCTGTTTGACTGACTTTTACTTTTCCTGCTGTCTTAAATGCCAGCTGAGACAACAGCTGGATGATTATTTTTTTTAAACATCAATATCTTAAAGGATATCAAACTCAAGGCGCTTAAAGGTTGAGACAGTATTTTCTAAAGCTTTGGAAAGGCCTTTCTTCAAATACCAGCAATGATAAGTGAAAAGTTACTTCCTAAAAAAAAACCAAAACCAAAAAACCAACCAACCGAACCCAACAAAAACCCTAACAAGCCAAACACCCCAGCCCCCCCACCCCCAAATCAGGCAACAAGTTCAGCAAGATCAACAGAAGTAGCTCAGGTTAGGGGAGTTCTGTGTAAAATACAGCGAAGGTATTTTAGCCTGAGAGTTCACAGTTGTGATGAGTGACTTTTTTTGTGTGACTCAACCAAGAAATCTTGGCTGTGTTGCAGAGACGCTTACGGGCAGGGTTCCCACCGACAGGCCGGGTCTGAGCGTTGTGAGCGCCGGTTGTAGCCTCTGTATGTGCAGACACGCCCTGGGCTGGACCCGCGCGCTCAGCCCGCTGCGCTCCGGTTCTGACAGCAGTTCTGCTTTCGGGGTGCTTAAAAACTGGAACAGATAAAGAACTGCAAGTGCGTGCTGCGATGCTGCGGTGCATCCCGCAGAAAGCGGCTGGGGTGTCTGTGCTGCGCGGTGCAGAGCTGCAGGCTCTGCTGCTGCAGGCTCTGCTGCTGCAGGCTCTGCTGCTGCAGGCTCTGCTGCTGCAGGCTCTGCTGCCTCAGCCCTCGGCTTCCTGCCCCATCTGCCCTACTTGCAGACCAAACTGAAATAATGCTTTAAACATTACTTCTTGAGCTGTGGTTTGCAGGAACAGGATATGCTGGCCTAACTGTGTAATCAGTTCTTCATGTGAAAGAAACATGACTACTACTGTGCTAGCTTAAGATTTGTAGCAGCTACTTAATTAACAAAACAGTAAAATGCAAGCGACTTTCCTCAATCAAGGTCAAATGTGGGTGAAACTCAGGCAGTTAGATGTAGCTATATGTAGGCTTCATCACAAAAATAAATCCGTTGTGAAGAAGACAGAAAGAGGAAATGTTCCAGGGAACAGTTCTGGCTGGGCAGGAAAAACATTTGTGTCTGAAGTGTTTGGTAGCTCTTATCGTTCATCTCGCCAAGCTTACGGAACACGCTGCTGTGTGGCTTGCACAGCAAAACCTGTTGAGCTCTGAGTCCCTGCTCCTTGTTAAGCCAGGCTAAATGTTAACACGTCTAGCTACAGATTGCCATTTAGTTACATGAGTTTTGCTACAAGTGGCACCGTGCTTTGGTGCACTATTAATAGGAATCCACCATTAACTCCGGTAACCTTTGAACTTGCGGCATGTGATGTGCAGTTGTGAAGTGAAACGTCTGCGCGTTTTGGGGGGTTTGATTGCTGGAGGCCATGTAGGCTGTGTAGAAAGCACATCGTGGGTCGGGCTGCAGATCTGCTGTGCTCTCCACAGGACAGCTTCACTGCCTTATCTAGAATGGTCTTGTAGTTAAGCAACCAACTCTGTTTTTACTTTTTTTTGTTCTGAAAAGTTTGCAAGATGTCAACAGTTACATGGCCCCTTTGGTGTGTGCTTTAATTTCCCCCAGCGCGTGGTATCGCAGAGGCGTGGCGGTGGTTGAGCGCTCACATGCCTCTTGGAAGCCAGAGTCCAGCTCCGGAGTCTCTCCTGGGGTTGTGAGGAGGCTCTCACGCCCGTGGGCGGCTCTGATCTGTCGTGAGGAGGCTCTCGCGCCCGTGGGCGGCTCTGATCTGTCGTGAGGAGGCTCTCGCGCCCGTGGGCGGCTCTGATCTGTCGTGAGGAGGCTCTGGTGCCCATGGGCGGCTCTGATCTGTCGTGAGGAGGCTCTCGCGCCCGTGGGCGGCTCTGATCTGTCGTGAGGAGGCTCTGGTGCCCATGGGCGGCTCTGATCTGTCGTGAGGAGGCTCTCGCGCCCGTGGGCGGCTCTGATCTGTCGTGAGGAGGCTCTGGTGCCCATGGGCGGCTCTGATCTGTGGTGAGGAGGCTCTCGCGCCCGTGGGCGGCTCTGATCTGTCGTGAGGAGGCTCTCGCACCCGTGGGCGGCTCTGATCTGTCGTGAGGAGGCTCTCGCGCCCATGGGCGGCTCTGATCTGTCGTGAGGAGGCTCTCGCGCCCATGGGCGGCTCTGATCTGTCGTGAGGAGGCTCTCGCACCCGTGGGCGGCTCTGATCTGTCGTGAGGAGGCTCTCGCACCCGTGGGCGGCTCTGATCTGTCGTGAGGAGGCTCTCGCGCCCGTGGGCGGCTCTGATCTGTCGTGAGGAGGCTCTGGTGCCCATGGGCGGCTCTGATCTGTCGTGAGGAGGCTCTCGCGCCCGTGGGCGGCTCTGATCTGCGGTGAGGAGGCTCTGGTGCCCATGGGCGGCTCTGATCTGTCGTGAGGAGGCTCTCGCGCCCGTGGGCGGCTCTGATCTGTGGTGAGGAGGCTCTGGTGCCCATGGGCGGCTCTGATCTGTGGTGAGGAGTCCCTTGCGCCCATGGGCGGCTCTGATCTCATGCTGACCAGTGCTCCTGCCTGTCCCTGAGTCACCCCAGGCTGGGCAGAGCTGGAATTCACACTCTGTGCCACATCCCAGCAGAAGTGAATGAGCTGTCATGTTGGTGGTTGGTCTGAGCCTCACAGTTAATCACTTAACTTTAGTATTACAAAAAACATCTTAGTTGGAGGAGTGGAAGGGAAAGTGACATTTTTGTACCAGTCATGTCAATGCAATGGCCTGATACTCTACTGTATTTTTAGCTATTAGAAAAAGCAGTGTTTCTGTTCCAGGATTCGTTAACTATTTTTGCCTGTGAATGTACTCACATAGTGGCTATAGGAATGGATAGGCTACCAAGAACTTGAAATGTGAGCATCTGTCATGTATGAGGCGTGTTCCAACTGTACTATCACTAGGACTTCAGCACTTCTGTTTTATGTAACTTAGTCTTCACCTATAGAGAAATGGGTTTAGTCAGAGCTACTCTCGTGAATGTAGAAAGCTTCACACTAAGGTATAATAAAGTTTGGACTCCTCTTATTGTATTGGCAGAACTAAATGTTCCTCTAGATGTTAGGAACGTAAGTCTCCTGGTTTTTAGGGCAAAGTGTTAGTGCAGAGAAAGTCAACTTGGACAAACGTGAAGTTTTCAGCATGAAAGAATAGTGAGTCATAGGTATCAGCTTTATGATGCTACTTAAGAGTTTTTGAAAAGTCTCTTCTGCTGTTGCCTTTTCCTTTAATAGTGTCTAAAACTCAGTGTAGCAATAGCCATTAGGACCTTCAGGGCCTGTCTGTAGCTTAAATTGGTGGTTATAATTTCCAGTTGGGCTTCAAAGGACCTTGAAGCATCTCTCTCTCTTCCCTGGGACTGCACGGGTCCGGTTAGAAGAAAGGTAGCAGACGCTGGGGTAGGTATCGGAACTCTGGAGAGTTAGTTTCTTGATATGTCGGTACTTGCCACCAAATGCTGCGACAAGACGGCAGCTGTGAGCAGCGGGTGCAGCTGTTCGGTGTGCTGCTTTGTGCGCGTGGAGTTTGCCAGAGGTTTTGAAAGCTGGAAGGAAGGGTAGACAGTGATGGAAACCGTGACTTTTAATGGGTGGGCGCTTTTGATGCCATGGGTTTGGATCCTGTTGTGCTATGAAGGAGGACTAGAAGCATTCCAGATGCCTTCTGTCTTATCTGAGGGCTGACCCTTTGGTGTTTTGTCTCCTTCTCTCCCTCATGCAGTACAACTTGGGAAGTGTGAAACTACTGATCAAAGTTAAACAGACTTGGGTGTGACATTGGTGCTAGCTTGTTACAGAAAATAGTCCATTGTGCCTCTCTTCTAAGGCTCAGATACATGAAGTTGCTGTGAAAAGGTGTGTTGAGAGCTCCCAAAGATCTTGCTTTACACAGAAAAATGTGTTGCCCCGTTGGTGAATTTCAGATGACTTTGTACTTCAGAAGCACCAAGAGCTAAACTGTGGAACCAGCTAAACTACTGGACTGGTATACAATGAATTTTCTGTAGCTTTATACCTACCATGCAATTCTACAAACCAGGCCAGGCCTTTATACTCTTGCTTGCAGTACATTCACCAGCGTGGTTTCTAGATTCTGCAAGAATAGCAAGGTTTTACCTCTTATAAAGATGAAGCAATTGAGCCCGATAGTGAGCAAAAGCTTCTGTTTGGTGCTTCTGGGCTTTCTATGTTAAAACTAAATGGGGAGTTTAAAGAATACCATTGATAAGCTTAGCATTCACTTTGGTTTTACATACTGATAAGACCTTGCTTCCCCTTATGAAAAGCCTTGCACGCAACTGGAAGTGTTGTGCAAAAAATATCAGTGACAGTGCGTTTGGACTGTAGTGAGCAAGAACTATTCCGAGTGCCTAATCTGAACTGGTGGTCATGATCCAGTTATTAAAACTTCAGTGTTACGGTGTTAGGCCTAAGAGTGTGCATCATACCAGAGGCTCTAGAAGATCAAACCTGTTAGCTGAGTCCTTTCCGTTTTGACCTTTTGATTTGTTGCTTGAGGCAGATGGGCAAGAAGCGGGTTGGTGAGGTGCACGTAAAAGGAACCCGAGGAAAGGTTCAGATCTGCTGCTCCTGATGTGAGAGCCCCATGGGGACATGGGTGCCCGGTGCTGCTCATCCCCTGCTTCCTGCAAATGTCCTGTCCCCTTAACACTGGCGGGCAGTACCTGTTCTGGACCTGCAGGAGGTTTCAGCACTTTCCTTGGGCTGTCTCTGCCTTGTCTGATTAATCACCCCTGAAGGTCAGTTTCAATTCTTGCTCCTCTTGTGAGGATAGTTTGTAAAATGTCTTAATATGGACTCCTTTTTTTGACAGGAAATGGCATCACTGCCTCTAGAGGAAACTTGTTTCAGTTGTTTTATGTACAGTGTCTGATCCGAAGTGAAATCTCCCTGCAGAGCTCCCTGCAGCCCCCAGGTAGCTACAAGGCAGACAGCTGATGGGCTGAAACCCAGGGGTTCAAATCTCGTCTGCCCTGGCGGGCGTCAGGACCCTCGAGTTCCCCTGTGTCCCGCGGACCCTGCAGAGGAAGATGACTAAAAGCTTCCTCCCTACGTCACCTCCTGGCCTCTTTCCTGGCTGCTGCAGCTCAAACAACCTTATTTGGATGGCTTTTTTTTTTCCCCTTTCTGTGCAGCGAGGGCCTCCCTGAATTTGCACAATAAAGCTGTTATCTGTGCTTAATCGCTGTTCTGAGGGCTACAATGGGGTCTGCTGGTGAAAGAGTTCCAAGATCTCCACACTAACTCCTCGGGTGCCCCAGGGACTCGTTTTTCTGCCCAGTGACTGTACCTCCCTGCTGAGGAGTCTCTGCTGCTGCAGACACTGTTGGAAAAGAGGAAATCCCTCTCTGCCCAGAGATAATCCATGGCAATTAACTGATGTAAATGAAGAGCACTAGTAAGCAGCTGGTTAATTACTTGCATTTCCCCAGGGGTGTTTGGGAACAGCAGGAATTTGTATGGTGCAGCCAATGATACTGCATCAAAGGAGTTTGGTTTTATCCCATGTGAAACTTGGGAAGCAGGCTGGAGCCTCTGGATTCATGGAAAGCCGCTCTTCGGGGCACACGTCTTCGGAACACTTCTGTGGCTGTTCCTGGGAGGAGCATCTGAGTGCTTTGGAAGTTGTGGGCATGAACCCACCCTGCTGACTCCAGTAGCTCATACTGTAATGTTCAGAGATCGTGCAGCAAATACTTGGTAGGGATGTAGGAAGAGACAGACACTGGCAGGCTTGGTGGTATAGAACCACAGGATCAGCTGCAATGGTTTGGAGGCTCAAAGCCTGAGATTGCGGAGTTTCAGGCCTTATATTGGTAGGAAACAATTATGGCTGCAGCAGCTCCGGGTCTGTAGGCCGGAGAGCTGGTGCTGCGTCCTCCTGCACGGCTGTGGGACGGCATCGTCACTGCTGTGGATGTGTGATCCCCAGTGGGTACCAGGCAGGCAGAAACTCCTGCCTTTGTACAGCAGCTTGTTGCACTTGTATTAAGTGGGGAGAAAACACTATTTGAAGAGGCTTTTAATGGTACGACTCCTGTGAAATGCTTTTTCCCGGTTGCGTCGACATCTCTGAAGCTGTAATTGTTCTGAGGAACCTATTTTCAGAAATATAGACTTTGGATGAAGAAATGATGTTTGTTCTCATCCCATTCCCAGGCTAAGAAACAGGAGCTTTCGGCTGTGCTGGGTTTCTCTCCGAGCGGCCGCTGCTGGCTGACAGGCGGCTCGGACCCAGGCAGGGGTGCCTGGGCGGGAGGAATGAATGACAGAGCCCCAAACCCGACCCGCTCTGCAGAGAAACGTGCACTTAGGCAGGAATGGGATGATGGACCAGCAGCGGGAAGAGACAGACTCTTCTTTGCCAGCAGCAGATCTGAGTCAAGAAGAACGACATCTTGAAAGAGATCAGAAAGAGGATAGTCGAAGTAGTGAAAATGGCATGATATGCATGGTCTGGACTGATCTATGCCCTTGCAAGCTTCTAGCACTATTGGTCAACTTGTGTTCTTAGTAGAGGAAGGCTACTTAGGAGAACAGGCTGCACTGGACGGCAGAGGGAATACTGTGAAGAGGCCTCGGTGTTTTTTGAGAGAGGCAGGGAGGAGGTTAAGTTGGTGTCAGAGAATCTCATGTGCAGCATATTGGAGAACTGC
Organism: Streptopelia decaocto; assembly: GCF_964273445.1. Taxonomy (NCBI): domain Eukaryota; kingdom Metazoa; phylum Chordata; class Aves; order Columbiformes; family Columbidae; genus Streptopelia; species Streptopelia decaocto. The sequence continues at coordinate 21,284,980 of NC_138665.1, read as the reverse complement.
TGTTCTGCAGTTGTATGCCTTCTGATGTTCTCCAGGTATTTTCTTTTAAAGTGAATCTGCTGCAGCAGTTTAAAGCAAAACTTCTTGCAGCCATGAGCTGTTCATCTGTATGTCACCGATTTGTCCTCTTCTCCTTAGCAAGCCCTTATGACTCACAACCCTTTTTCTCTCTGGATTGGGAGACTTAGTTCTGGTGAGGAAGTGACTAAGTACAGGAAAAATCTGCCATCACAGTCTGATCAATCACTTAGTCACAACATTTAATGAATGTATCTGGTTTTATGTAACACAGGCTAATAAAGCGTGGAATTCTGGTCTAAATCTTTCCTTGCCATAGTTTTTAAACTGTACTGAACCTGACTCTCTGATATTAAATCTGTGCTTGGTTACAGTGCAAAAAAAATGAGCTGCCGGACAAATTATCAGGGTGAAGTGTCGGGGCTCTCAATGGTCCCCACCCCCGGAGGTGTGACTTTGTTCATTGTGTCTCTAAGAATAATGTGTAATTTATTTCACCCACTGAATATGCTGTTCTGGAATAATGAATAAAAAAGTCAACCTCTGTTTCCTCAACGCACGGCACAGTCTTTCAGGCTGGCTGCTGGGTGACAAGAGGGTTCTGGTCGTGTTAAAATCCAGAACTTGAATTCCTACTGAAATGATCACAGTCCCCAGGACTGTCAGACGGGCAGCAAAGGGTTCTGACGGCACTCTGTAGGGAGTTCGCTGGGGACAAATTCAAACAATATCAAATTGCCCATAAAAACATGGTGATACAAACCCCACATGATACCTTGTGGTCAAGTCCATCCTCTCATAAGAAAACAATCCTAAATAGTCTTTATTAATAGGACAACTCACTGGCAGCCATGTTATTAGGGGCATTCACCTTGTGCGTGCAGGTCACTGCCAGCAGTGACGCCCGGCGCTGGTGCCGGTCGCGGGCTCTGCTGTCCCGCCGGTTCCGCACCTGAACCCGCTCGTCTTGCAGCTGCTCCACAGGGATGCTGGGAGGGACGTATCCAAATCCTTACTAGAATCCAGAAAAGCTACATCCAGCGCCTTCCCTCCGTCTCTTAGGGGGGTGACCTTATTGTAGAAGGTTATCAGGTTAGTCACGACTTTCTGAACCTGTGTCGACTGTGCCTGATGATCGCACTGCCTGTTAAATGCCTTACAGTAGTGCCCAATTACTTGGTTAAGCTATTTACTAGATTTAGTTAATATCTGACCACTAAAACAGATCTTCTAGTAACTATATGTCAAGAAAGTAAGTTACCTAGGAAGCTGGATGGGTTGAAAGAAACTTGCTTGTATTGTAGCTTATAGTGCAGCTGAGACAATAGAATACTCTTGGCCTGAGCAATAACCATGTGCAGAATCGTAACAGTTTGGTGTGTGTGTTTTGTTGTGTGTGGGCTTTTTTTTGTTTTAAAAACCCAAAGTTGTCCTTTAGGGATTATACTAGATTATATTACTAATTAAATTCATGCATTACTAATTATATTCATATGTTCCACTAAGTTTTGCTTGACAGCGTTAATGAATGGAGATGCTGCTCAGCAACCATGAGGAAGGTGTTTCTTTTCTAGCTTACGGTTTGTATCTATGTTACACGCCAAATGTTACGATAACTCTGTGATGAGATCAAAAGCTTAAGCATCGATAACTATTTTGCCAACATCCACATATTTGCCCCTACATATATATAATATATATATTAAGGACATTTAAAATCACTTCTGAAAAAGTGGACTGGTTCACTTCATTTGTTTTGCTGGGTAGATAATAAGAGCTGTAGCTGAGCCGTATTGAATCTGGCATCTGTCTGTGTTCGGCTCTGTGGCTGCAGGTATCCCCAGTGAAAAGGAGGGTCTGCACTTACCCAGGCTGAGAAACCCTCCTTCTGTTTCTGAAAACGTGAGGTGTGAGCAACTGATTTTTGTTCCCGTATCTGTGATTTTTCACCAAGAGGCACTCAACACGTGAATTTGTTTGCAGTGGTGAAATACAGGGAGCAGAGAGCCGTAAAATGATTGTTCTGGGCAGTATCCTGGAGAGCCAGGGGCTGCTGTGTGAATGAGCTGTCGCACAGGCCTGCTCAAAACCTGTAAGGTGGCTGGCGCCGTGAAGAGCGGGATCAGAAAAGGCTGCTATTGCTGATAGTCCCCAAAGTTCCAAGGCCGCGGTTGGAAGGTGGCAGGCTTTGGGAGCGTTACTCAGCACCGTAAAACGCTTTATCGCTAAACCAAGAAAATACTGCAGTAAGCAACGTGTCTCAGTCCTCCGGCCTGCAGCCCTGGCGCTGCCTCTGCCAGGGAGCTGGACTGTCGCTTGCTCCTGCCTGGGATCCTGAGGTGGAGTGCGTTCCTTGCTGCTGTAGCGCTGGTCCTTTGCTTCAGAAAGCAAGCTGGGAGCCTCTGTTACCGGAGCTTTGTGTGCAAAGCCTCCTACAGCGTTTACTGCCTGCTGACAGAATATTTTTTTGTCTTAAAACACTAAACTGCACCTTCTGACCCAGCCGTGACAAGCTGGGAAGCAGTAAGTTCTCGCAGTAAGTTCCTGAAGACTCAGAATTTTCTGGTTCTCAGTGGCTGGCTGCTGCAAGGATTTTGGGCGATGTGAAATGCAGGATGTCTTTAGCACGGATGCGCACAGCGTGTGCCCAGGGTGTTGTGGTGACCGCTGTATGTGCAGAAGCGAGTTGAAGCTCAAAACTCCCCAAGTTGGTGGTTTGTGTGTGTTGTTGTTTTAAAAAAGTTTTGCTCTCTGGTTTATTACTGAGGTCTAGAGGTGAAGGTTGACTGCAAGCTGCAGTGCAGTGTATTGTGCTTGGTATTGATAACGCTTTGCACAAGCAACGGAATAGGGTAGACGTCTTTTTCAAATGAGGATACGTGTCAGCATCTTCAGCTGTAAGAATGTATCCTTGTAGTGTCTGTCTGGAATCTCTGTCAGAAGAAAGCAAATAGAAGGACTAAGTAACTTCCAAATTGCCAAGAGATCAAGGAAATCAACTGAAAGTGAGATGTGAACAGCGTTTGCTTCAGCATCGTACAGGAAATATGATGCTATCTTAGTGTGTCTTTTGACAAATGGTAAATAACCAAGTAGAAACCTGTCAAAGGCTGTCCTGCTTCTCCCTCAGCTCTGACAAATTTAATGCATGGGCTTTGTTGCTTGCGGTGTGCTCAGGTCTCCTCTGCGGAAAGGCTCTTCTGGCACCGGGCGCCGCTGAGTGGGGGCGGGCAGGGCTGCTCCTGCGGCCGAGCTCTGAAAGGGGCTCTCATTCGTTCAGCAAAGGAGCTGGTTGGTGGGTGTCTCTTCTTTTTGTATAGAACCCCTCAAATTCCTGTAAGATACTTAAAATTTAAGATTCAGTGCATCATAGCTTGGTTCTCAGTGAGCTGCTTCCCTCAGTTTAGAGGAGGGGTGCATGTGACGTGACTCTCACCTTTGTATCTTGGGACTATGGGTTTGCCTTACTCAAGTTTTTCCTCTACTATGGCTGTTTTTTGACTGCTTAGTCTCGTGGTGTCCGACTGATCTCTAGAATGTCCAGCCATCATCTGCCCTTAATTCTGTGCATAGTAATGGTGGTATGTGATGGACCTGTGTTTAAAAGAAACACATTAATAGACCTTACTTGACTGCTGAGATTCCTGGGCATTTAGCAATGTCGTCTTGCATGCATCTAAGTTTCAAGTGATAACTGCAGTTTATTGGGCATTTTTTTTCAAATAAGTCTATTTCAAGCAATGTATTTCAAGAGGTGTATGAGCGTGAACTTGAATGTTCATTTAATTGCAACCTTTAATGATCTAGATTAACTTGCTTGCATGTTTGAGAGCTTTGCAGGCACTGTACCGTTCTGCTCCCGACGTGTGTTCCTGCCTCGCGCTGCCCCGTAATCCAACGGCATCGTGCTCCAGTTGAGCCAGCCCCGCAGAGCCTGGTGTGCCGGGCTGTGCGCGGCGTCGATGTGACGTGTCACAGCTGCTGCGCAGGGTAGCGCTGGAGTGCCTGCGCGCCGGGAAGAACAGCTGTTCCGTAGCTTGGCCCATCTTGTCCAGTTGTACCCCAAAAAAACATTTTACCCTTCCTTCATCCTGTAATCTGTGCCAGTATCAGTGCCCCTGTGTAGCTGCAGGGAAGAGGACCAACGAAGAGGTTCTGCTGGAAAAAGTAACGGATGAGTTATTCTCAGCCTTGTTCATTCTTTGTTCCCCGTTATGGTGCAGTCCTGGGGCACGGATCCCGGTCCGAGGAGGCAGCGGCAGGCCGAGGGTCTGGGATGGTGGGATCGCCCTGCGGTGCTGGCACCGCTCCCCGGCTCCCCGACCCCTCTGCCCCGGTCGGGAGCGTTTGGGGTGGAGTCCTGGGTGTCCTGGTCGTGTAGCTGCTCTCCTCTGTATTAGGAAAGCTCAAGTGCTTGAACTAGATGGAGCTTAAAATAACAAAAGGTACTTCAGCAATTGCAAGTTGGTCTTTTATAAACTGCGTACAGTCCCAGCAGAGCTATTTAAAACCTAAAATAGATTGGTGGTGAGGAAAGCAAATATGGGTGGGGAAACTGAGTATTTAAAAGAAGTGTAGGACTGAGCCATTTCAGGGAAATCCTGCATTTTAGGGAACCATGACCTAAATAGAGACGAAAAGGCAGCCAGCCTAAATGAGACCCTGCGCTGAAAGGAAGTTGAAGGATTTGTTCAGCTCACTGGAAATGACAGGACTGAGAGTCACAGGATGATGAACCAGCTTTACCTCACGCTCGGCTGTGCCCGCAGTTAAAATTGGAGGGATGGCTCATAGTCTGGGCAGTTGGGTCCCACAGTGGGTCTGTGTTTTAGCTCCTACAAGTCTGGCTGTTGTTCACGTTGCTCAGAGCTGGCCCAGAGCTCGCAGTGCCACACCCGGGCAGCGCGGGGCTGTCTGTCTGTCCATCCGGATGGGGGGTGCAGGGCTGTTTGTCTGTCCGAACAGGGGGTGCGGGGCTGTCTGTCCGATCAATGGGGGCTCAGGGCTGTCTGTCCGGACGGGCAGCCCTGTGTTCAGCTGTCCCTCCTCACCAGCTGAAGTGCTGGGTGTCTCACGGGTGAAGAACAGAGCAGCGTGTGAAAGGGACAAGCACGCTTCTGGCTTCTTGATCTTGAATGATAAGCCGAGCGTCTGAGCGCAGGTGGTTTATATTTGCCCTCGGCTCCAGGTTACCTCTAAGCCAGTTCTGAACTGCAGGTGAATTTAGAGACCTTTACATAGGGAGTGAGTATTTGGTCTGTTAGCTCATGAACCTCAAGTACTTACTGTACATCTGGTGCCTCTGTGCAGCTCACGCTTGTCTTGTTAGCATCCTGTCTTGATCTTATTTTGAGTCTCTTCCAGCAAAATAGCTGCTCGTAATGTTGGCAGATGGCTCGGGATGCTCGGTTTGGAAAGCTCACTGGCTGTCTGGAGATGCAGCTCGGCTACCAGGCTCGTCTGCTTAACCCCTTGAACTGGGTCTTCACAGCTGTTCAACAGTACAGGGAGATCCTCCGCCTTTGGAATAAAGCTTGAGAGGGAAGAACTAGACTGAGACAAGTTCAGGGGTGGGGGAGAGGGTTCCCTGTAAGAATCTTCTCTGAAAATCTGAAATACTTCCACTGGTGGGGGGGATGTTGGAGCTGGTTTGGCTCAGTTGCTGCAGGAGCAGCCAGGAGTATGACACTGGTGTGTGGTGCATGAGTTGAGGGGGATCACCAAGTGCACATTTAACCTGTGAATAGGATTGCTGAGGGGACACGCAGCAGCTGCCAGGAGCATCGCCTGTGTCACCGCTGGCGTGGAACACCGCCCTGCTGGTGGCCTGCGTGCAACTGCCAACCCCACTGTTAGCCTGCAGACGCCGGAATATTAAGGCACATTCTATTTCTCCAAAGAATAGTGCCTTCTAACAGGGCCAAAACAAATGAGTGTTTACAAACTAAAACAACCTCAAAACAAACCCCAAAGCTACCTGGAGTGTAGAAGCTGAACGATGGCAACTGCATATGGCTGGATTTTGCTTTGAGTTTTGCCTGCTGATCCAGATGTTGTGGAAAAGGGGTCAGGGTTTTCCCCGTGATTTTTTAATCTGCTGGGTTTTGACTAGTAAAGGATGTTCTCTTGAAGTACCTCAAACAGCAGGTACAAAAATAGTTATTCTAAGGGCCTATTCAAACTAGCTCTAAAGAAATAGCAAATGGCAATGTTAATGGCTTGGAACAGCTGCGGGAAAGCAAAGGGAGGAGCGTGAGGAATCTATTTATGAGAAAGGAAATGGCAAAAATAGAGAAATTGATCCATTGCACAAGGGTGTGTATAAGTTGTGTAATAAGTAGCCTAAAAGTATCTGGACTTGAGTGTAAATGTGAGGATCCGCCCATGGCTGAGTACTTTCATCCCGAACTCCTCTTGTCAGTCTGAACGTGGTTTGCCCCGGACGGGGCCGCGCTGCCGGCAGCCGTGGTTTTGAGAAGGAAGGAGTTGTATTCAAGTAGCTGTAACTTGGAAACGTGTCACTAATGGCTTCAGAACCCATGCTGCACAGAGGGTAGGGGAATTCCCTGTCTTTTTGAAAAATGGTTTTGAATGAGTAACTTTGTAGTAATCTTCTTATGAAGTAGAACTTTTATTCCTGAAAGAGCTGCCTGCCCAAATCAGATCACTAATTAAGTTGTGTAAATGATGCCTCCAGAGTTCTAACATGCCGCGTTCCGCGCCCCGTGAAGCAGCGCTGGCGCGCCGGCTCTGCGTCCTGCGGCACCGGGGGTGCCGGTTGCGGTGACAGCTCTGCACACCGAAACATCGACTGTGGGAGAACTGGGAGTGGGGCGCGGTGGGCGAGTGAAGGGCTCTAAAATAAGGCAGCTACGAACGTCAGCCCCTTTGCATAATGAACAGGCTTTTAGAAGCTGACTTCTGAGCTCCATGGATGTGGTTTGAAGGACACCTAATTTTTCAGAGATTGTCCTTGGGGTAATAAATCTGATTCTCCACCACTTGAGGGGAAAAAAGAAGCACTAGTTGACCTGAGGACACAGACTCCCTGACTGGGTGTGAGCGGCTGAAGTCTGGGCTGCTGGACACGTCCTGCAGGGAGGTCCCCGAGGCTCCAGGGGCTGCTCTGCGCTGAGTGCCGGGTGTTCATCAGCCGCAGGGCGTTTCAACACGGAGCCGCTTGTGGCTTCTCACACTCGCTCCTGAGAACCGGAAAAGCAGCAGTGTTCTGCTGTTGCTCTCAGCAGCTCCTCAACGGCAGCGAGTGTCTTCAAGGAAGCGGATTTGCTTCTTTTTTCTTCCCCGTGGCAACATTCCTGTTTACCACCGACTGTATGGAAGAGTTTTGTTTTCCTTATCACTGGGAGATGAGCAGTTCAAATTAATCTCAAAATACTTTATTGTGTTAACAGCCAAACAAATACCCATTTGGGGCTCTGACACTACAGTGTGACAGGGTTTATATTGGGACAAATCACTTGGTTTCCTTTTTGAAACTGACTGCTTTAGCTTTATACTTTGTGGCAGTGTTTAGAGCTGCCTCAGTCAATCTCTTCCTTACCGTTGCCAAGGGTAAGGATGGGCTCTTGGAAGCGCTGGACACAGCGCCCACCATAAACCCTGCCAGAGAACTTGTACAGCAAGTGCTGTTGGAGCGGACACAGAATCAACATGTTTTGAAGCCCTTTGTGCTTTTTTTCAACTTATCCTATCTTAAAGAGCCTTTTCATAGCCTGTATATGATAATCGTGCTGCAATTCAAGTGATTTGCTCTTTTATCATTTTCAGTTCAAATGCTGACCTGAGCATGAGGTTTTATGGATGGGTGCTGCACAGCCAAGCTGCCACTTGTTTTTAAACAAAGGAAGGTGTTTTGGTGTGGTTTGGGGTGTGTGTGTGTTTGTTTTGTGGGCTTATTAATACACGTTGTGTACTCGGGGCAGAACAGTATATTGCATGTGTGGTTACAGGGCTCTGCACAGAAATCCAGTGGTTGTGGACTCTCCTTGAGGACTCTGATCACACTTGTGATCTCTAGATCAGCAGCACTATGTATTTTCCAGTGGAATCTGGAGGATGCTGCTAGTTCCTCGTGTTTTGGGTCTAGAGCCCAGTGAGGTGTGTTTCAGAGCGCACTGTTTGTATGATCTGCTCCGTCCTTCTGCAAGGGCTGTGCCGGTAGGGGTGAGAGAAGAGGCCAGAAAAAATACTTGTTACTGAAGCTAATAAGTGCATCTTCCAGACTACGGTTCCTGATGTCTGTGCCAAGCTGAACTCACCGTAATTGAACCCATCCATTGAGACTGGAGTTGTCCAGTCCCTTGTTCCTTTTGTCACTGCTTGCTCACAGAAGCCTGTCCTCCCTCTGCAGATGGCCTTTAATTTAGTTTTATTATAGGTACAAACAGAAATTTCCCTCAGTGGATGTGAAATCAGGCATAGCAGTGGATGAAATTTTACTGTAAGCTTCAAGCAAACCTGTAGTTTCTTGCCGGGTCTGGGTTGGTGTTTTCTGTGCTTTAATGACAGCCACGTGTGTCTTGTTAATGTAAAGTAGCCTGAAGCTTGGAATATTGAACTAGTTTTAAATGGGCCTTGGGTGCATAAGGTAACAATGCATATGGAAAGCAGTAAGCTGCAAGGTCCTTGGGCATCGTGGTACCTTCAGAAATTTGATCCACAATCTATAGCTGTCTGTCCTGTATTACATCTTAACGCATCCCAACGGTCTTCACCCGCTCTGTGTTTATAACGAGTGTGGTGCTGAAGGGTACAGTCAACTCCATGTCTGTCTGGCTCTGTAGGAAATGACATTAAAAATAGCCCCAACCAAATAACTGACAACTACTTCTGCAAAATGGGCTTAGATGCTGCGCGGTCAAATGTGTGAAGAGAACAGGAGATGGGTGGGGAAAGTGCCTTTTTTTCCTTCTTACGACAATCATGGGGGTATCTTATATATCTGGTAAAAGTGTTTCAGATAACGGTCCTTGCTTGTGTCCATTTTTAGTCCTAGTCTAAGATGGCCAAAAGATGTGTGTGCAAAGAAGCTCTGTTTTCTGTAGCACCAGCTCTTTGTCTTCAGGCCCTGCACCAGTCGCTGGGGTTCTGTGAGCGGAGAGTTCCTGCTACAGACTGGAGCCAGATACCGAAAGAAAGCCAAGACACAAACAGTGACTGGAAGGGTGATGTTATAACATGTACCCTATAGCACATAAGTCGTTCTTCTGGCTCATGGGTACCAAGCGCATCAGAGGTGGGCAAGCTTCCTGTGCCACTGCATTATGGTGGCTTTATTCGAATTGTCACAGCGGGGTGGAACAAGGCGCCTTCCTTGGTCTCACTGGCCCTGCTGTGTCCCCAGTGAGATGCGATGGATGAGCAGGAGAGGGCTGGGGCTCTGGGCTGCGGTGCGGCCAGAGCCCGGGGTGTGCGGCTGCTGTTCCCCCACCGACAGGCTTAGGGCTATGAAAAGGCCCTTTAAGACTGCTGGAAGGGGGCTTGGTTTAATTCAGTCTAATCCCTTTAGCAATTGCAAGCGTTTTCACATGACAGATTGCAGCCTCACGCTGACACGGAGGAGCCGGGGCTGTTTGGGCAGGGTGCTGGTGCTGGTGCTGGGGAAGGAGCCGATGTCGGTGAGTATGGCTGGGGCGGTGGGGGTCACCTGGTGCGCTCTGCCGGGGCCGTGCCAAGTGAGCAATAAAGCATGACTTTTCACTATGCTATTTTCTCCAGAAATAGTCCACTTGATGGCTTGAAGCTGGGAAGTGTGAGTATCTGAAGCTTGCAGGGTCTAACAGCTTCCCCGCCTTCAGGATGTCCGGGGAGGAAAGAAGCTTTAGCTCAGGGTCAGGGTTTTGTAGAGGTTGATACTCTGTTGTGCTGACTGTACCCGTTATTGTGACATGAGTTTCCTAGTGCTCTGTTCCTGTCTCAAATTCAGACAAACAGAATTGTCTGTTCTACCTCTTGTGCTGCTCATTGTGCTGAGGCATTAGTACAAGTTACACATCCGTTACTCAGTGTGACCGTATCAGTCTTTCCTGTTTGCCCTGCCGTACATAGCTACTCATTTTCATCTTGGGAAGTGGTCATAGCAGGTTATTCAGAGACCTGGAAGATAACTGATACTCCTTGCCACTAGTAAAACTTATCAGGAGTCTCAGTGGGGCAGAAAGTGAGACTTGAAGGGGTATGGGCAATGTTAAAATTTCTGAAAAGATGTTGCAGAGAGGTGCCGACAGCACTGTGTGCTGCGCCTGTCTCCTGAGCGCGCCAAACCCCGCGGGAGGACGGCGCTGCTGTCCCGGAGCTCCCGCAGGCTTTCGCGATCAAAAGGAGCTTTCTTTGCTGTGGCTGCTGGGGGCTGGAGCGGCGTGTGCTCCGTGCGGGAGGGTCTGTCTGTCCATACGGGAGGGTCTGTCTGTCCATACGGGAGGGTCTGTCTGTCCATACGGGAGGGTCTGTCTGTCCGGGGGCGCGGGAGGGTCTGTCTGTCCATACGGGAGGGTCTGTCTGTCCGGGGGTGCGGGAGGGTCTGTCTGTCCGGGGGCGCGGGAGGGTCTGTCTGTCCGGGGGCGCGGGAGGGTCTGTCTGTCCGGGGGCGCGGGAGGGTCTGTCTGTCCGGGGGCGCGGGAGGGTCTGTCCGTCCGTGCGGGAGGGTCCGCGGGTGCAGGAGGTCTCGCCCTCTGCAGACACCGTCCTTGGCAGCAGGAAGCTCTGGCACGCTCTGCTGGTAACAATCTTTAGCTGTGCTTGGGCTGGTAGAACAATGGTAATTCCGCAAACAGAGAAGAGGAAGAGTTGCTGGTTTCTAGCAACTTCTTTCCTGTAGCTGTTATGAAATGAATCAGTTAAATGTTTGTTGTTGTTTTTTTCTTTTAACTGAGTATTTTTTAGCTTTGTGGATGTAAATTTGCTTGTTGAAATGGGATACCTGAGCTTTCTTGTGCAAGACAGCTTCCTCTGGGGGCTGTTTGTACAAAGTTGCTCGCTGTTTGTGTGCAAAATATTGTATTAAGTGATGATGGAAAGACAAAGGCTGTTTAGAGGCCACCTACTAGGGTAAAACTTCTCCTAGTTTAAGATCTAACCAGGATTTAGAGGGTTGCAGATGCTTGGATGCAGCAGTGAGTGCATTGTAAATGTTATGATAAAAAATTCATTTAGTTTTTTTAAATAGAATTTGAGTATCAATTACTGCCTTAGGATAGTAATTTTTTGTAAATCTGATGATGAAATCCAGTAAATCCTCTGAAGACACCTCCTGAGTGGAGACCGCTGAAGACAAAAGTTTACTAACAATCAATTTTGGAAAGGGGGTGGAGTGTGCTTGGGAACAAGCGCTGCCGCTGCGGACCTTGTGGTCGGTGACGCTGAGCAGCGTGTTTCTCGCTGTTCGCTGCTCCGCGTGTCAGCGCCTCGCCTGCCTGCACTGACGGAGCCGGACTGGGTGTGCTCAGCAGTCCAAGTTGGTTTTCCTATTGAGGAGCATTACATTCCGTTTGCAAATGGTGAGCATGCCAACGGCTATGCCAGCCCTCAGACCTAGGAAAACCTCATCAGAGGGTGTACACATACAAAGTATGAAGGATTAATGCTGGTGAATCTTGAGGCTTTTCTTAGAATAAACATAGATAAATGGTTTAGAAGTGCTTTGGTGGGGTAATTCTCAAGGGATGGGGCAAAGTAAAGCAGAGGAGAGTCAGGCTAGACATGCCTTTTGACGTGCTAGGAGAACCGATTTGTGTTTCTGTTCCAGTACACAGATTCCTCAAACAAAACCCTCAGTCAGGCCTCGCGCCTCGTGCCGGGCTGCAGAGCAGCCCTCCCACCGCCTGGGGCTGCAGAAACCGCACTTGTGTTTCCAGTTCACAGCAACTGGCTCAAGAAAAACCCTGGCTTGGTAGCATATGGGAAAAAAAGTCTTTGTATGTTGTTTCCACACCAGTGAAGCTTAACAAAGCTCAGTTTTACAGCAAACTAACTTCTCGGCCAAGTATGAAATGACTGTAAGCCCAGCGTTTAGAGTGTCCCGGCAGAGCCTGGGACGTGCTCCCCCAGCCCCATGCGGCGCCACGAGCAGCAGGAGCGCGGGACGCGCCGAGCGCGGGGGGGACGCGGCCCGGGCTGCGGCTGCTGCAGCAGAACCGCTGTCCTGTGGGGCTCAGCTCGCAGGTTTCTGAAGCAGCGTCTGCCAGAGCTGCAAGGCCATGTTCGAGACTCTGCTTGTAAAGCTCAGGGTGCTGTTCATCTTGAGCTCAGGAGGCTTCTGCTGGGGAAGAACGTGTCTCTGTATTGGATGTGCTGGGCAAAGGATGGTAGCTGGTCACATAGCTTAAATGCATTTAAGTGAGTGACAGTGAAAGAATTTTGCTGCTTCCGGACCTTATTTTACTGTGCTAACAAAAGTGTGAGTCTTACAAATAAGTATTCTGCATGAATGATGCAGATACTTACTGAAACAGCCTTATTTTAATTTTTGAGGTCTGATTTGCTCTGGGTAGCTCAAAAGCTGTTGGGGCACAGGTTACAAAGAGCTGCTGCAGATGTTTCAGTTCTGTTTTCTGGTGCTTCCTCTGTGCTCAGATTCTTCAGTGTTCAATCACCTATGCAGATGATATCAGAGTAGCTATTGTGTTTTATCCATAAACAGTGGAGCAAAAAGGCTTGCTTTCTTTCATTGTACCTGGTATATTAGTGTTTTATGTGAATGGAAAAGACTTTAAAACAAACAAACAAAAAGAACCTGTTGCTGAATGGCTCATTTACCATAACCCCTCTGTACCTGCACAGGGCTTTCGGACCCTGGCTCTCCCTGGCAGGTGTCGCTGGGTAAGTCGGGCTCACCAGCCAGGCTCTGGTAGGACAGACTGCCGTCCCGTGTCAGCAGCAAAGCTGCTGGGGAACGTTCAGCCCTTCTAGCACGTGACATTCCTGTTTCACCAAAGCACTGTGAAATTAGCCAAATGTCAGCACCTGGGAACTCAGGACAATAATTTTGGGAAGGTGTAGCAAGAGAACTTAAGGCACCTGCATGCTATTGAAAACTGCTAATTTTAAACAAAACGCAATTGCTTATGAATTCAGGTGGTTTGCTGTTTCCTTACTACTTCTATGGGATGGTTCTTCCTCAGTTTGACTTAATTGTGTCAGAGGGTTCAAGAGGGTTTCAAAACCAACTTGTACCTGGCCTGCTTGTTTGTATTTTTTCTCTAATAATGTGTGTTATTCCTTAGCCGTTCTACAATTAGAACTGTGACTCTTCATGACTTCAGTTGTGCTGTGCTAAGCCCGCATTTTAACTTCTTACAGAATGTACTTCTTAGCTAAACTTAAATGAAGAAAAGCTTTAGGTTCATCCTGAGAGGGTGTCAAGCATGAACCAGGTGTGCCGAGGCTCCAGTACGCTTTTTGGGAAACTTCAAAATGGATTTGACTGAAGTGATCTCTTTTGGCACTTGACTTAGATTTAACCAGCAGAACGGTTCGTGCTTATGGAAAGAGCCTGTTTGTAGCGCTGCTGCCGCTTGCTGAGTAAACGAGGTGTGCAGTCTGTCCCTGTACGTGGGGGAGATACAGGGATGGGGATGGGCTGTGGTCGCACCGGTGCTGGGTGGTGCGCTGGGTGTTCCTCTGCTCGCTGGGGCTTTCCGTGCTCTCGGGTGGTGCGGCTGGCGCTCGTCCCAGCCGAGCTGTGGTCCTGAGCGCTCTGCCCGCGGCTCGTCCCAGCCGAGCTGTGGTCCTGAGCGCTCTGCCCGCGGCTCGTCCCAGCCGAGCTGTGGTCCTGAGCGCTCTGCCCGCGGCTCGTCCCAGCCGAGCTGTGGTCCTGAGCGCTCTGCCCGCAGCCCGCGCCTCCCCGAGGCTGCTGGGGTGCTGCGAGCACCGATTGCACCGAAAGGCAAATAAACTGGGGGTTTTGAGGTGGGGTAAATGGCTGCTGGCAAGAAAGAGAACGGTGAATGCAAAGCCTGTATGCTGGTGTTTGTGCATTGTGAATATCTTGTCTGTACAACTTGAATTTTGCACATTTGCTTTGATGGAAAAGCGTTAAAACGTTTTGATCTAAAATATCTGCAGCTTGTGTTCATAAATTGTGAAATATCTTTACCTTTTTCAATTGATATGCAAATAGAAATGAATTTTCAGACAGCTTGGTGTACTTGCAGGCCTTGCTTTGCCTGTCAAAAGTTAAGGCATCTGCGTTCAGGCAGGAGGATTCCAGTCCACCCCTGAGAATCTGCACAGTGTTTTCCAGTAGCAGGCGGGAGTTGTGAATGGAACTGACTGTGTTACACTAGTTTTTTATTTGAAATGCCTCTGCCGTTTTAACTTGTTTTATGAGAACTAGGGGTGGAAGATGTGCCGACGCGTCCCTGCCTCTGTGGGGTGGAGCTGCCAAGTCCCTTGCCGCAGTCCCTTGCCACTTCATTTCCCACGTGGAAATGTGATGCTGAGGCTTTCCTGCCCAGACAGAGCGCATCAGATAATGTTTCTTCTGGACGGCCATTCATGATCTTACTACTTACATCTAAGACTAATATTGTCATGAAATTTTGACTGCAATGTTAAATTACACCCAAACTGTTCCTGCGGTGTTTAGAGATCTTTCACCTCCCTGAAAGAACTGGAAAGCAGCAGGCGACTCTGTAGATCCTGGTGCAGTGTCTGCACGTAGTGATGCGCCTGTTAGTTCAGCACGTGTCCTCTTTGCCTTATCACGAGATCCCCCGTGTGTCCTGTCTGCTTCATACCTACAGCCCTCAGAGCATATCAGGGATTGTGCCTTCTAATTTCTCCAGATACCCATGGAGATGGGAACAGTATTGTTAGTATTGACTAGTCCTCTGTAACAGGCTGAGCTGTTAATGTTTCCAGGGACTTTCTTGACGTTCGTCCTTCAGATGGAAGTGTTGGGTGTCTGGTTGTGTATGCCAAGGTTTGGAAATTGAACCTCCTCACCTGTAAATGGCTCCCATGTGTCAGCATATACATGGGAATATTAATGGGAAGAGAGGAAACCCTTACACTGCGAAACAGGAAAGTTAAATTCTGCAGGGAGCTAGGAGCAGGGCGCTGGCAGCGGCGCTCCTGGCGCTCGGGCGCTGGTCCCGCCTGCAGGCAGGTGTTGGTTTCGTTGTTGTGTAGTGTTGTTCGGAGCGTGTGCTGTAACGATGCATTTTGTGTCTTCCAGATCAGCGTGCGTGTTACCACCATGGATGCTGAGCTGGAGTTTGCCATCCAGCCCAACACGACAGGGAAACAACTCTTTGATCAGGTAAGTGATGTTGCTGCAGAAGATCTAAAGTTGGTACAGCTGTTGTGATTCTTTTAAGGCAACAGCAAACAATTTCTAAAGGACTTCAAAGATAAAGTGGCAGTGTATGTAGTGACTTGATGAGAATTCAGCATAGTAAGAAATAATACCTTTTTTTCAAAACTACTGCATTTTTTTATCTCCGAGAATGTGTTAGGAGCTATTCTATCCTTACCTCTGATGAATGGAACTGGTGCTATAGCTCATAATAATACTGGAAAGCAGTAGACGTCTGCAGAAAAGTCTTCTGAGGGAGCTAGTGAGCCACCTTCAGTTGGTTTACTTGCAAGCGTTGTGTAATTGGTTCCAAAGAGTAGCCGGTCTCTGAAGCAGAGAGGCTTAGCTGCGTTTCAGCTGTTGCTGCAGCGCTGAGTGCAGTGATGTCGTACAGCCCCATCGGGTCCCGCGGGGATCCCGGGGGTGCGCTGTGTCCATCAGGTGCGTCAGCCTCCTCTGCCATCCCTGCTGGGCTCGTTTCCCCCTGCCTGGTGCGCGCAGAGCCAGGGAGGCGTGTGCGGCCACCGCTGGAGCAGCCGAGACAGACGGTACCAGTCCCAGCGGCTGGAACTTGGGCAGGCTCTGCTGCGTTTCTCTGCTGCGCTCCATGGATTGGCTGCCTGGGGAGAAATCTGAACAGGACGTTTATAGCTTAAAGAAGAGTAAAATGAGTTGTGGATTCATGACAAGATGAAGGAACTGCCAGGCCAGGTATATCCAATATGGGTGCAGTGTGTGCTGGGGCCAGCTCTATGTAGTACCTGTCTTAATGAAGAGAGAAATTTACGGGCTGACGCACCCAAAGAAGTCAGCTATTTCTTTTGGGGCCAGGAAACCCAATTTACTTTTTTTTTTTTTTTTTAGATGTTTAACCACAAACTACTACTTTCCCTCGTACTGAGCGGGATGATTCAGCACTAGATATTATATTGCTCTTTGCAGCCCAGCCCTGAAAAGGAGGGAATAGAGTGGAATAGGCTTTACTAAAAGAGCATCCTTTCATAGTGGGAAAAGGAGAAAGGCTTTCAGGAAGGCTCTGGGTTGCAGGGCAGTTCTCAGATGCCTGTGTGTTACTATGTAGTAGCTCCTACATACTTCAGCCAAGTGTCTCAAATCTGACAGTTTTTGATGGATAGAAATAAGAGCTGGGTTCTGTCTGGAATTCATCCATGCACCATGGCACTTCAGCAGTTAGTTCCTGGGAACAGGGGTGACATAGATGGGAGATGAGGTGACAAACCCCATGTTCATCAAAAGGTGAACTGTTTTTAGAGAGTGTTCTTCACATGGATGCTTCCTGTGATTATTTTTCAATGTTTGGTGTCTGACATTATCCAAGTAAAGCACCAGGTGCTAAGAAGTGATACGACAGAAGTCAGTAGTATTTTCAATCCGCAAATGCTATTTTCAGTCAGCTCTAGACCCTCTGCAGCCTTTGTGGCAAGCTGGCAGAGTCGGGCACAGCGGTTAGTTGCTGTTTGAGAAGCATCTGGTCGTGTTTCCAAGTGTGGGAATGTCTTCCTAATTGATTTCACTCCCCGTGTCGTTTCCTCCGACAGCTGTGTGTTCTCCCTCAGGGTGTTCCACGCAGCACCCCTCTAATAGAGCTTCTGCTTGGTTTGGGTTTTTCTCTATAGTAAACACTTTGTGAAGGGAGAAAACAAATGCTGTTGCAGAACTGAATTTCTAAATGAGGCAGTGTTTAACTTCAGCTAAATTGGATTGTAGGTAGAGTTGGAAGAGGAAGTACAGTGGGGAGAAAGTGTGTGAAGCTACCTGTTAGATGTTTGCTATTTCTAAAAGGCTTAGTAGACACTCTCACTTTATGATGTCCATATATTATGCTTGCTGGAATAAGAATTAAACTGTTTTCTGGTGCCTAGCATGCAAGATTTCCTTGTGGAGGTAGAATCATTGGTTCCTGACAGGGCTGACACTGAAATGAATGTCCTAGAGCCTTGCCAGGGGCAGGACTCCAAGCTTTGACTAAATGATTAGTCAAAGAGTGGCCCGACGGTGCCAGGTGGCGTTAGTGCGGCGCCTCTGTGGTGGCGGGAAGGCCGGCGTTGTGGGCGCTGCGGCAGGGAGCTGCGGGCGTTGTGGCACTGCGGCAGGGAGCTGCGGGCGTTGTGGCGCTGCGGCAGGGAGCTGCGGGCGTTGTGGCGCTGCGGCAGGGAGCTGCGGGCGTTGTGGCGCTGCGGCAGGGAGCTGCGGGCGTTGTGGCGCTGCGGCAGGGAGCTGCGGGCGTTGTGGGGGCTGCGGGCGTTGTGGGCGCTGCGGCAGGGAGCTGCGGGCGTTGTGGGGGCTGCGGGCGTTGTGGGGGCTGCGGCAGGGAGCTGCGGGCGTTGTGGGGGCTGCGGCAGGGAGCTGCGGGCGTTGTGGGGGCTGCGGCAGGGAGCTGCGGGCGTTGTGGGCGCTGCGGCAGGGAGCTGCGGGCGTTGTGGCCCTGCGGCAGGGAGCTGCGGGCATTGTGGCGCTGCGGCAGGGAGCTGCGGGCGTTGTGGGGGCTGCGGGCGTTGTGGGGGCTGCGGCAGGGAGCTGCGGGCGTTGTGGGGGCTGCGGCAGGGAGCTGCGGGCGTTGTGGCCCTGCGGCAGGGAGCTGCAGCAGATGCGGGGGGTCAGAGGCCCTTCACGTCTCCCGTGAATTGGAGGTTTGGAGGCTGCTGCTGCGCGAGTGCTCGAGGGGCCTGATCCCCACTGCTGCTGCTGCCCTGCAGTCTCGTCATCAACCTTTACGATTGAGGAAACTAATTGCAAGGGAGGTATCTATTCAGCTCCTGCCACAATGGGAGATGTTTAACTTTGGTCTCTGACAGCAGATACATAAGACTACTGTCTCTCCATGTTTGGTGTGGGTTTTTTGGTAGAAAATTCAAGGAAAGCATGTACTTTTTGTATGTGGGTGTGCTCAAACAGATATTGATCTTTGCATAAAGAACTAACTGAATACCAAACCAAAACGTGAGAGCCTCTCATGAGCTGACAGTAAATACTGCGCTTGGGGCTGAAGCTTTGAGCAGCCAGCGGGCGGTTCCGGTGCGTTCTGAGGGCTGCGCTGGTGTGTGCCGGGGCCTTGGAGCACAGCGCGGGTTCCGGGGGCTGCGCTGGTGTGTGCCGGGGCCTTGGAGCACAGCGCGGGTTCCGGGGGCTGCGCTGGTGTGTGCCGGGCCCTCGGAGCACAGCGCGGGTTCCGGGGGCTGCGCTGGTGTGTGCCGGGCCCTCGGAGCACAGCGCGGGTTCCGGGGGCTGCGCTGGTGTGTGCCGGGCCCTCGGAGCACAGCGCGGGTTCTCCCGCTGACGGCGCTGAGCAGCCACCGCTGCCCCATTCTCTCTTCGCTCTGTTGCAGTTTCTGTCCTGAGCTGGTCTTGGGTCCCCTGATGGGCTGTGTAAGAACAAAGTTCTGGCTGTTCGTTTTCTGGCTCCCTTAAGCTGTCCTGTGCTCCTGGAGCTGCCGGTCTGGTCTTTTTGCACGATGCTGGTCCTGAGAAAGGAGCTGCTTTCATCAATGCTGCCTTCTTTTTTTTGGAAGGGAGAGTTCCTCTGCAAAGCAACTTAGAGTTTTGCTGTTGCAGCACATTGATCTTCTGGTGTGAAACCTGACTTTTGACTCTTTCACAGAAAGAATTTAAGATACCCTGCATGTTTTTTCCCTGGAGTGCCCTTTCATTTTGAGCTGGTAGTTCTGAGTTAAGCAGAAGGAAGCTGCGCAGCGGGGCCGGGGTTTCTAGCTGCGCAGCCGGCTCTGTGCGTGCTGGTGGCTTTGTTCAGTAACATTTAGGTGGTATTTGTTTCCACCTATTGTGTATAAAGGTAGATAAATATATTCATTATGCCACACATAATTCTGACCTACTATTAACAGGATTCAGAAGACTTTTGGCAAGCTCGTATCTAGGTAGTAGCTTCATGAGGAAGAACAGTTTGAGTCTAAAGTTCCATAGTAATAATAGGTGAATGGGCTTGAATTAGAAATGTTCCTGTGTCCCTCTTTCCTGTTTGGTTAAATTCGACGTGGATTTTTGTAGTGACAGAACAATGCAGATGCCTCACTGCTTTGTTAGAAATCATTTTCTGCACCAAAGTAGCTAGCTGTGGAAACATCACTGAGCTAGCATATGGGGCAGCAGCATCATGATTTACACTAGAGATCTTCCTAGAACACCCCATCCCCAGGCCTGTAACTGTACAGCTTTCGCTTAAATAGCTTCAGCTTGGATGCACAGTGAAAAGCTGGACGAATTGAGACAGCAGCAGTGAACTGTCTTCTGCAGCTTTGCCCGTGTGCCCCTCTGTGCTCTGGCACCTGTGGCCCAGCTGCCGCGCTGCAGTGCGCGCGCTCGCGGCCGAGCGGCTGTGCTCCGGTTCCAGCGCTCGGCGCGGGTGAGCAGCGGAGCCCGAGCACGGGCTGCGCCCGCGGGGCTGCCTGTCCCCCCCTGTCCCCGCTCGCCTTGTGCTGCGCTGCAGCCTGGGGAACTTGGCCTTTGGCGCGTGAGCTTGATCCGAGTAGGGTGGCTTCTCTGCATGTTTTGGTCTTCTCATGTGTAATTAGTGCTTTTATGCAGGATCTGCACTTGTTTGCCAGTGTGGTGATGTATTTCCTGGGCTGAGAACAAGAGAAGTCTTTAGTCATTGTTTTGACACTGAAATCTACATTTAAGAGGCCGCTTATGGTTCTCTTGCTGTGAGGCAGCACTCAGTGGCAAGAAGAGGGTTGGGAGGAGGTGGGTGAGTGCTCCGGGGACGGGCAGGTGGAGTGACAGGCCTGGAGACCGTGGAGTAAGGAGAGGTGAGGAAAAGTTCCCTGGAAGATACTGTGTTTCTCATCTGAACATAAGTTAAAGAAGTGTATAACCACGTGCTCAGACTGTCACCAAAAGGTGAAGTGAGAGTCTCCAGAAATGTCAGGGCGCTGCGGGACAGCTGCACTTTAAGGCTGCCTGTAAGTTTTTGCCAGTTGTGGACTAAGCTGTGTACTGCTGCCTAAACAACACCCAGGGATTGGCTCAGTGTTCTCTCTGGCCTGAAGGAAAGGTGTCACTCTCTAGCTGAGAGTGTAAACTTTAAGTATTTGAGCATAGTGGTGTGTGTTGGACAGTACTCTGTGTCCTCCGGTCCCGTGTGCCAGCTCCTCTCCATCCTCAGCCACTGCCAGGAGCTGTTCGGAACGTCTCGCGGTTCCTCAGGGCTCTGCCGCGCACCGCAGACACAACAGCTGCTGCCTGCCAGCCAGGCTCCTTGCAGCTGGAGAAAGCTGTTTCTTTGTGCTTTTTCCCTTTCTAAATGGCACTAAACCTGCTAAAGCTGAGGTGGGAAGGAGGGAGGAGGGCTCCTCCCCTCCCCGTTTGACCAAGGCTGCTGTCATGTGCATTTATTTGGAAAACAGTTTCCATAATTGGGTCTAAATGGGCCAGATCTGTGCTCAGGCTAAGCCACAACACGCCTTGCTGTACAGCTCCTGTAGTTCCTCCAGCAGGAGTCGTGCTGCGTTTGGGTTTGATTCAGTAGCAGTCTGAGGGGTGGCGTTCCGTGCTGTCCCCTCTGCCCCCCGGGGCTGTCACTGCCGCTGCTGCGCAGGCGCCTGCTGAGGAATCAATGTCCTTTTGTGCAGGGCCGCAGTGCGGGGCCCGTCAGGCCTGGCTGGCAGTCCGGGCAGCTGCTGCGGTGGCGGGAGGCGAGCGGCGGCAGCAGGGCCGGGGTCCCATCCCGCACGTGTTCATGTTGCCGAGGTCGAACCTGGAACAGCCCTTCTTCCTCATGCGCTTTCAATGTATACAGCAAACTCTGCTTCTCCGGAAGTCTCCTTAGGTGTGTGCATCCTACGACGTGATACGTACAAATTAAGGTTTATCTGCCCCACTTTCCCTGTGTTTACTGTGGGCTTTAGGCCAGTTCTTCAGTTTGCAGTCAAGCAAGGACGGGGTGAATAATTTCATGGAATTCAGTGGGATGATGTGAATAGACTGTATGACCTTGCGTAGGTTTTGTCTGTGTGTGCACGCGATAGCATGTTTCTGCCAAAGGCTGCCTTTGGGTTTGGGGCAGGAAAGGAACGAGGGCCCTAGTGCTGCCTTTGTAAGGCTAGAGGAAGCGCCTGGTCCAAGCACGAGCGAATGCGACTAGTGGTGTGTTTGCGGGGAACCAAGTGCCTGGTGTGTCTTGCCAAAGCTAGAGACCCCATCACAGAGTGCATCCTTGGCATCCGACAGGGAAGTAATTTAAAAGGAAGTAGGTGTTTAGGTAGAAAACATAAAACGTGGGACAAGGCTTTACCAAGAAGCTTCCCCCTCCTTTGTACCAGAAGTAGCGTTATCCTGCAGTCGTCTTGCCCCCCCATGAGGTGCTTGTCTCTTGTTACAATATGTCTGCAGACCCTTGTTTTCAGAGCGCCCACGGTGTGCTGGGGACGTGACTGAGGAGAACGCTTACATAGCGGTGCAGTTCATTTCTGTGGTGGCTCTTTGTCCCAGCACAGGGACAGCTCATGGACGTACCCACTGCAGCACCTCCTCATGGTGCCGCTCGGTGCGGCGCTGCGTGGGAGGCCTGTCCACGGCTGTCAGTGGGGCAGAGTACAAATGGTAACATCGCAGACCTGGTAGGTCACAACTGAGCAAGGCGATTCATGGCTTGCCCAGGAATGCAACATTTGCATTTCAGGTGTACCTGAAAATGGCTCTGTGGTGTTGACACTTGTCAGACCTGTTGCATTGTATTTTGACCACACATAGAATAGAATAATAGAATAGTTTGGAAAAGAGCTTTAAGATCATCAACCCAACATTAACCTAGCACTGTCAAGTCCACCAGTAAGCCATGTTCCTAAGCACCACGTCTACATCTCCAGGGATGGTGACTCCAGCACTGCCCTGGGCAGCCTGTTCAATGCCCCACAGCCCTTCGGGGAAGAAATTGTTCCCACATCCAACCTCAGCCTCCCCTGGCGCAACTTGAGGCCGTTTCCTCTGCTCCTGGCGCTTGTTCCTGGGGAGCAGAGCCCGACCCCCCTGGCTCCAAGCTCCTTTCAGGCAGTTCAGAGATCAGAAGGTCTCCCCTCAGCTCCTGTTCTCCAGCTGAACCCCCAGGTCCCTCAGCCGCTCCCCAGCAGACTCATGCTCCAGTTTTCTACCCAGCAGATGGTGCTCCCATCCAAGCCACGAGCAGCCAGTTTCTCCGGGAGAATGCTGTGGGAAACAGTGTCAAAGGCAAACGTGTTGGCTCATAGGTGGCCGAATAAAATAGTGTCCTAGTTTTTGTTTGTAAAGAGCAGCAAGCCTTAAATAGATGAGGGAGAGCGACGAGTGCAATGCATCTCCCACTTGAGACCCCTCATCCAGGTGTGTGCAGCGCAGCAGGGGAGGCGGATCGCTGGGCACTGGGTGTGTTTGTGTTTGAACTGCCTCTAACACGTTCCTGCCACCCTTGAGATCAGCCATCTGACTGGGGCTCTTACTAATCATCTTTCTTCCAGGTCGTCAAGACAATTGGTCTAAGAGAGGTCTGGTTTTTTGGACTTCAGTATCAGGACACCAAGGGCTTCTCAACATGGCTGAAATTGAACAAAAAGGTACGTTTGCTTCAAGCTCTCCTGTCCTGGGTTCGCTTCTCTTGGAGGATGGGGCAAGTTTGGTCTCCGTACTTGTGTCAGGGATCTGTTCCTGCCTCTCCACGCGCCTGAGGTTCTGCAGGACCAGCGGGCTGGTGCTGCTGCCCTGCAGTCCGCTCCTCCCCTCCCCGGCGTGCGGGGAGTCGGCGTCTGACCTGCTCCCTCTGCATCCAGTCCTGCTTGTTACCCAGGCAGCTCCGTCACCTGTCCCTGTAACGTGCTGACATGTTGCTCATGTGAGTGTCTTGGTTGGAAAGTGACTCCCATAGTGCTGATTTTAACTAGTGGCTTGTCATAAGTCCTGTGTGGAGAGGTGAGGAGGTATTTAGCAGTAAGCAACTGAAAATCCTTGCATTTCTGCCCGCTCACTTCTGCATTGGTGTCAAACCAGCACAGCTGGAAAGGAGAGTTGTTTTCTGATGCGTGCTTGTCTTCCTGCTCGTAAACCTGCTCCCTTCAGTTGGTATGTAGGCTGTAAAATCTGGTAATTCCGTTCCAGGTAACGGCACAGGATGTACGCAAAGAAAGCCCCCTGCTTTTCAAATTCCGTGCCAAGTTTTACCCGGAGGATGTGGCAGAAGAGCTGATCCAGGACATCACACAACGCCTTTTCTTCCTCCAAGTGAAGGAGGCAATTCTGAATGATGACATTTACTGCCCTCCAGAAACAGCCGTCCTTCTGGCTTCCTATGCTGTCCAGTCAAAATACGGAGACTTCAACAAAGAGACACACAAATCTGGCTATCTTGCTGGTGACAAACTGCTCCCACAGAGGTAAGTGAGCCTGGGGAGTCTCACGCCTTCTTTGCCTTCAAGGGTTTGTGATTATTTTTTTTTGTGGGGGGGGGGGGGGGGGGGGGCGGGCAGGCTGGGTGTGATTGGAATGTTCAGAATAAAATATAGTCTGGTGCCTCTGCCAGACTTGTTGAGAGCTTTAATCTTAAACATCCTGTTGCTGCTGAAGGAACTCTAATCAGAAATAGTGAGAGGAGCTCCAAAACCAAATAATGGAATGCTACAAGGAAAAGCACAGCTGAATACAACTTTGTCGTTTGTCAGAGTCTGAACACTGACCAGTGTGTCTGTAGCTAGCTTTATAATAAAGCTGTGTTTCCTGGAGTGCTTTTGGGGGGAACTGTGGTGACAGTGAGTGTTTAATGAAGCGTTAATCGGAAGTGATGTGACTGTATGTGCATAAATGTAGTGACTGGTCTCAAATGTTCCGTGTACTCCTCCTAGAGTCCTGGAGCAGCACAAGCTCAACAAGGACCAGTGGGAGGAGAGGATCCAGGTCTGGCATGAGGAGCATCGAGGAATGATTAGGTAACTGGTGCAGTGTGAAAATGGTATATTCAAAGTAGCGTGGTATACGCTGTTGTGTAATGTATGAAGCATACAGCAGTCCGTGGCTTGCTTCGTGCTGAGTTAGCATTCCTCAGGGGATGCCAGTCCACCCCAGCGGGCTGCTCTTGGTCAAACAAACTGAGTTTGCAGAGTGGGTTTGTTGTTACCTGCCAGCTTGTCGCTGCTCTGCTCATGCAGGAGGACAGCACCTTCTTGCTCTAATGGATTATAGACTCAGAAAGGAATATCTGCTTTCTCTTTTGCATGCTGCAGAGAAGATGCTGTCTTGGAGTACCTGAAAATTGCACAGGATCTGGAAATGTATGGTGTGAATTACTTCAACATTAAGAACAAGAAGGGCTCTGAACTCTGGCTAGGTGTAGATGCTCTTGGACTTAACATTTATGAGCAGAATGACAGGTAATAAACCCCCTCTCCTCATCATTACCTTCAGCTCCTTTCCCCTATAAAGGCATTCAAAATTAACCTTCTCTGGACTTCAAGTCTCACTAAACTCTACAATTTCTATATCATCCTTGGCTGTATTTTTGATGCTGCCAGAATGATCCATAAAACATGCCGTTTTGGACCAAAAAAATACAAGAAATTGTCATATCTTATCAAGCTACTTTTATTTGTATCTCTAGTCTTCCTGCCGTAGATGTATTCTCCGGTTCTGGTTTTGATTAAAAATAAAAGAGGGCAGGATTAAAAAATTGCTTCTTGTTCATAGTTCATTTGCATGACTAATTTTGTTTGCTGATTCCAGTCAACATAAGAGTACTGAAATATGAGGGGAGATCTGGTAGAATTTTGAGGTTTATGTTTTAAGTTAAGGATTTGTAATGACTTGGGGCCTTTTTATTTCCTCGGCTTTGTTTCTGCAGGCTAACACCAAAAATCGGATTCCCTTGGAGTGAAATCAGAAATATCTCATTCAATGACAAGAAATTTGTTATCAAACCTATTGACAAGAAAGCACCAGTAAGAAGCAACATTCAAGTTAAACTTTCGGTTTCTTAGCTGAACGATCTCTTTTTCGCGTTGCACACAATCTTTTCATCAACAATGTCAACGCTGGCTTAAGCAGTGCTCTATTACCGGGTCTGCTCAGCTCAGTGTGTGCCGAATGGGTCTAATGGCAGCGAGGTGATAGTCGGGATTTATTTCTGTCTGGAGGGTAGAGATTTGTGCAGTACAACCTTAAGCTGTTCAGTCAGAGGCAGGGAGAAGTGTTTCTTTTGCATTTCAAGCTTCAGGCCATTTTGTAGGGTACACTGGGAGGTTTTTTTTTCTAGCTCATTTATAATGAGCATAATTGGTTTCACCTTTAAGCCTTATTAATTTTTCGTGTCAGCTGATCCCTTCTGTTCCTCTGGTCGTTGTTGTTGCATTACTGCTTGGAAACATTTCTCTGCTGTTGTTGCTGCTTGTTAACAGAAAAAAGTTGGTTCTGGGCCCTTTCTGCCATAAGACAAAACTTTACAATTGATGTGGCTGGCCAAAGTGTTGCATTAAATAACTAAGTGGGAGAAGCCGTAGTCCGGGTGTGCCTGGCGAACCGGCCCCCGATGGTGGGGGTGATGTTGTGTGTGCTCCACGTGCTGGGGGCGCTTCACGATGGAGCCCAGCACGCTCACAACAAGTCGGGCAGTTCTGCCCCGGGTGTGTTTGTCAGGTTGAAATTCATTCCTGAAAGACGCGTGTCCAGCTGCCACCACCTGCGAATGAGGCACCAACGAAGAAAGCTAGCTGGCAGCTTTAGGAAGCTTGGGGTCTGGGAGCTTATTGCATACACAGGAGGGTTCTTATGCTGGAAGAACGGGTCTAACGCTGCCTTTTTCTTGTGCCAAGGACTTTGTATTCTATGCCCCCCGGTTACGGATTAACAAACGAATCTTGGCCCTTTGCATGGGGAACCACGAGCTCTACATGCGCAGACGTAAACCAGATACCATTGAGGTGCAGCAGATGAAAGCACAGGCGCGGGAAGAGAAGCATCAGAAACAGATGGAGAGGTTGGTGGGGTTCTGAGGAACCTGGACTTGGTTATCACTGAGTAGCATCGTGTGCTGGATGAATTGCTGGCAGCACCTTAATCAGCCTGAGCCAAAAATACAGCAGATTGCTTTCTGCTTCAGTATATCTAAGGAGCTGATGGAAATGGCACTCATCATAAATGTGACCTGCTGTCACTTTCTTAAAGATTTGCCCCTCTATTTGATGGGACTAATATGGATCCTGATATAAGGAGATTTCCCTCCTAACACTGCCGTTGTGAACTTGCCATTGAGCTGAATTGCCAGCAGAGTGTTTTTCTTTCTGCACTTCTGTAAAGGGTCACACCTGGAATAAAACTTGTCAGCTCAGTGCTGTAGTGCACGTCCCTTGTATGCTCACAGCTTCGCTAGGAAGCACTCCGATCTGACGAGCTGTTAACTGGAAATTGTGTTATGACTTCCCCCTCATCAGAGCATTGCTGGAGAATGAGAAGAAGAAGAGGGAGTTGGCAGAAAAGGAGAAGGAGAAGATTGAACGTGAGAAGGAGGAGCTAATGGAGAGACTCAAGCAAATTGAGGAGCAAACCAAGAAAGCTCAGCAAGGTGATACAAATTGTTCCAGTATTCCCTTAGATGCACAGTGCAGTGTTGCCCCAGTAAAATGCTGTATGTTTCTCTGCCTTTAAGGGTAGAACTTTGAGATGGGTAATTCCCCACAAATGAGTTGGGCAAGTAATCAGTTAGTTTGGAACAGGCCTGGCTCTTAGTCTTCCAGCTCCCGTTACAATGTGAAGGAAAGGAAAGGGGAGAGTTGCTTATGTCTCCTTTACCTGTTTCTCTGAAGGAAACCCCTTATCCAGGATGCAGGTGTTAAGGGCACTTTCTTCTACTGCCATTCTTTACTTGATCTCTCTTCAAATGTGCTCCTTTATTCTTTCAGAACTGGAAGAACAGACGCGCAGAGCCATGGAGCTGGAACAGGAGAGGAAACGAGCTCAGGAGGAGGCAGAGAAACTGGCTAAAGAACGTAGAGAAGCAGAAGAGGCAAAGGAGGCCCTATTGAAAGCATCCCATGATCAACAGAAGACCCAGGAACAGCTGGTAAGTGGGTGACCTGAAAATTGAGGAGGGAAAATAGTGACAGGGTCGGCATCTAAAGTTTTGAAGCAAACCAGGCTATGAACGCGGTGAGGCAGCATAGTTTGGTTCCGTAATTTTTTTAGCCTCAAGGAGATGAGGTTATGCCTAAATACAAGTGTAATTGTACAGCACATCTGGATTGTTGTGCTTTTTGCCTGTTCTTTTGTATGTGATAATGAGAACAGCATTTAGAGCTTGCTGATTGCTTTCTCTGGTTTGGATTCAAAGAATTGTGTAGCTCTGTTTGGAAGAAAAACAAAACCTCAAAAAACCACGCACACACAAAACCAAACACCTAAAACAAACCAGCCAACCCCAAACAAAACAAAACAAAAACCAAACCCACAACAAAACCCAAAACTTCTTTACTTCCTTGCATCATGGAGGTATCAGTGGGACTGAAGTTCACAGGAGGGCTTTCTCCCTACTGAGAAGATGTTAGAGATACTGTTCTTATTCAGGACTTGGACTAAATGCTTCATTTAGCAAGTACTTTTCTTTTGTCCCACTAAAAGCTTTTCTTTGCAGGCTGCTGAGATGGCAGAACTCACAGCAAGGATCACGCAGCTGGAGCTGGCCCGGCAGAAGAAAGAGAGCGAGGCCCAGGAGTGGCAACAGAAGGTAAAGTGTTACCTGAGCACACGGCAAGTTGCTCGTCATTTTGCGTTATGACCTAAATTGCTGCACTAGCTGCCACACTGGACTGAGTGTCTGCAAGCTTGAGGCTGTTGTAAATACCCAGCTTTGCCTTTCTTGGTGCAATGAGTGCCCTATTCTGACTCCATGTAGAAATATTTTGACTAATTAGGCTTATAGGCTATATTTCATTAATTATAGCTGTTCTTCTCTCAAGTGCTAGCCAGCAGAAAGTTTTGCAAAAGGTTGTGGCTGAGTGGCTTTGGAACACATCACTTGAGTGTTCACGAGGTGCAAAGTGTCCTGTAGCAAGCAGCCCGCAGTGCTGCTGCGCGAGGTCTCGCGCACTCAGGACTGGAGCGACTGACCTGCTGTGACGTGTCCTACTGCAGGCACAGATGGTGCAGGAGGACCTAGAAAAGACCAAAGAGGAGCTGAAGACTGCCATGAGCACCCCTCATGTCCCTGAACCCATGCACGCGGAGAACGAGCACGACGATGAGCACGATGAGAACGCGGCGGAAGCCAGCGCGGAGCTGCGGTCCGAGGCCACCATCAAGGACCGCAGCGAGGAGCAGCGGACCACCGAGGCAGAGAAGAACGAACGGGTCCAGAAACACTTGAAGGTAAGAAGTTGACAGCAGAGGGGGTGGGCATCTGGGGGCTGCTTCTGTTCTTCTTGCCATTAATTGCAGCTGGAAAGTGTTACTGGTATTAAAAAAAAAAAAGGTGGGGGAAAGAGGAGTGATCATGATCTGCCAGAGGGCTGCCTAACCGTGGAGCAGAGGCAGATCCTGTCTCCTGGCACTTGACTTCCGTTTCACTGGAAGCAGTGAGGTGTTTTCAGGCAGTGCCGAACAGCAGCGTCTGTCAGGCGTAGTGTGGTTGTGTGGGTCTCACAGCCATCTGACAGCTGCCTGCGGTGAACCGGGGGCCTTGGTCTGGTTCCCATCGGGCAGCTGCCCGTGACCGTCCCGTCTGACGGGGCCGCGTTGCGGAGCGCTGAGAGCAGCGCGCGAGGCTCAGGGCGGAGGGAGCAGCGGCACCACCTGCTCCTAAGGAGCCCCAGTGCTCTGCTGTCCAAGCTTGGCAGCATTTTATTACACTGCCTGTAGCTGCCTGACTTATGTCAGGCTTTGCTTGTTCTGCATCGTGCTGTGGTGGTCACGCACAAGTGGAGTGACAGAGGTGCCCTTTATCTTCTGCAGCAAGTTTCTTTTGTGGTAGAAGGCTAGTAGTTGCTCAAATTCTGCCAGATATTCCTGTTGTCTTTAGGGATCCCTCCATTTGACTATTTTTCTGAAGTACATTGGAGACAGTCCTCCTTACTGTGCTAGACAGCGATAAATAGGGTGACAGATTGTCTGATGTTTTTGACTTTCAAATGCTGGGGAAAAATGTTAACAATTTCCACAGAATTGCAGAATTGTTCAGGTTGGAAGGGACCTCTTAAGATCATATAGTTGCACTTCCTTGCTCAAGCAGGGTCAGCTAGAGCAGGTTGGCCAGAACTGTGAACATTTGGGCTTCCCTGTTGCCTGTCCACAGGGATATTGGATCTTTAGTATGATCAACAAGGAACCTCTTTGACCAGCTTTGAGTCTCTGGCACGTGCTAACCCATTGCTGTCTCTTCCCCCTTCTTCAAAGGCTCTCTCCTCGGAGCTGGCAAACGCTCGGGATGAAACCAAGAAGACGGCCAATGATATGATCCACGCTGAGAACATGCGTCTGGGCCGAGACAAGTACAAGACCCTCCGTCAGATTCGGCAGGGCAACACCAAGCAGCGCATTGATGAGTTCGAGTCCATGTAAACTCCCCCGCACCCGCTGCCCTGCGCTCTCTTCTCCCTCTGTCCCATCCTCTCTGTCATTCACTCCTAATCGTGCTGCGCTGGAACCACTACAGAAGAGTGACCATGATCTTATTTATCAAGTTTTGGGCAAATGCTGGGTTAAGCAACAGAAGAAAGAATAGTATTTACGTCTTCCTAAGTTGGCTTGGGAAAGCAAATGTTTATTGGGGCATGTCTGGATTGTTTGGCCTTGAGCACAGTCTCACTGCGTTTAGTTTTACATTGCTCACTGCAGTGGCTGCGTTGCTGTCCTCTGCCGTGGGGTGGGGAGGCCAGCAGATGCTTTTACTGAATTACGTAACGTGCTAACGGTTTGACGCTGTGCCTTCCTACTAACTTGCACAAGCTTCAGTATTAAGCTTAGTAGCCAGGGTCTGAATCATGTAGCTGAGAAGGGGAGGCTGGAGCTTAGGAAGAAATGTTGGAAGTAGAATATGGACTTTCTTTCTAAAAGACCAAAGCTTTTGTCCTTCAAACATAAGCAGACCAAACAGATTCTATGGTGTTCCTGCTGGTTTTACCTTTTGTTGTCTAATGATGCAACTTTGAATTTCCTAATCATGAGGAGGCCTTTGGAATATTTCCACTGATGCGCTGTGGTTTGGAGCCTCACCTTCCCTGCTTTCCAGAAGTTTTGTCTCTGGTAAAGGGCTTTGTTCGCTGTCATTTGTCTGACTTGAATGTAACCAGTGAGGCAGAGAGAGCTAAAGAACACTTGCCTTCTTTTTTGGGTTTGCCAATGGAACCCTAAAGGGGTAGATAGACACGTGAAAGACTAAGAATTCCTGTAGCTGTATTCTTCCTTTGCTGAACCAGTACATTTCTGATCCTGTGAACGGGATTTCAGGTTTTTCCCTAAGAGGCCTTTTTAGCACATAGTCATTGGTGCCTTATGACTGTGTATAGATCTACTGTAGCTTGGATGTCTTTAGTTTAAACTAGATGCAATCAAAAAGTGATCAGCAGCTGGGGATCAAAAACTACTCTTGTATCTGGATCGTGTACAAGACTGCATCTGTATTCCTGGCTTCAGTCAGCATTCAAGGGGAGAGGATCCTGAGACGTTTGTCCAGTTGCTGCCTTAATCATCATAAGAATTCTGCCAGATCCCTGGCAGGTCCTTTCCTTCCACAGAAGGTGCTTTGCCCCTTCGTAGCTTTGATCAGAAGGCTGTGTCTCCCGAAGTGGGACACTGGTGGTTGTGAGACTGGTCCTGAGAGCCGTTTGTACCGGTGGTTGTGATGCTCATCACCTCCCGTCTTCCGAGCTGTCCACGCTGCAGCTGCCCAGCGTCCCTCCTGCCATCGCTGGGGAGGAAACAGCCCCGTTTGCTCAGGGTTGAATTGGGTTTTGCCTTGATTCCCCAGAGAAGGAAATTTAACCTTCACAAGAGGCCTCTTAAAAACGGAGTCCAGCTCTAGTGGAGTCCCTGTTTGCTTTGCCCTCCTGGGTTAGCCTGCCCCTATAGGAAGTTGTCAGCCCAGCCTGTGACTTATTTTCTTGCCTAGCCTACTCCTAAATCATGTGACTTCCCAGTTTTCTGGATTCCCCCTTTGTATGATATCACTGCTAGTGATGATACAAGGAAAACATCTGAATGCTAGAGCTCGCTGCTTGGTGGGAAAGGTAAAGGGGGACTGTGCCAAAAAGAAATGCTCATTATAGTGTTAATAAACGGCAGTATTTCCCCAAGAGTTCCCTGGGCTGCTGGGAACAACCTTACCAGTGCTGTGTTACTTTTGGAAGCCGCAGGAGCCGTGGGGGCGCCCGGGTCGCCCGGTTGAGCTCGGCGCGCTGCCTCTCGGCGTCCCCGGGAGCCCCGGGTCGCCCGGTTGAGCTCGGCGCGCTGCCTCTCGGCGTCCCCGGGAGCCCCGGGTCGCCCGGTTGAGCTCGGCGCGCTGCCTCTCGGCGTCCCCGGGAGCCCCGGGTCGCCCGGTTGAGCTCGGCGCGCTGCCTCTCGGCGTCCCCGGGAGCCTCGGGTCGCCCGGTTGAGCTCGGCGCGCTGCCTCTCGGCGTCCCCGGGAGCCCCGGGTCGCCCGGTTGAGCTCGGCGCGCTGCCTCTCGGCGTCCCCGGGAGCCCCGGGTCGCCCGGTTGAGCTCGGCGCGCTGCCTCTCGGCGTCCCCGGGAGCCTCGGGTCGCCCGGTTGAGCTCGGCGCGCTGCCTCTCGGCGTCCCCGGGAGCCCCGGGTCGCCCGGTTGAGCTCGGCGCGCTGCCTCTCGGCGTCCCCGGGAGCCCCGGGTCGCCCAGTTGAGCTCGGCGCGCTGCCTCTCGGCGTCCCCGGGAGCCCCGGGTCGCCCGGTTGAGCTCGGCGCGCTGCCTCTCGGCATCCCCGGGAGCCCCGGGTCACCCGGTTGAGCTCGGCGCGCTGCCTCTCGGCGTCCCCGGGAGCCCCGGGTCGCCCGGTTGAGCTCGGCGCGCTGCCTCTCGGCGTCCCCGGGAGCCCCGGGTCGCCCGGTTGAGCTCGGCGCGCTGCCTCTCGGCGTCCCCGGGAGCCCCGGGTCGCCCGGTTGAGCTCGGCGCGCTGCCTCTCGGCGTCCCCGGGAGCCCCGGGTCGCCCAGTTGAGCTCGGCGCGCTGCCTCTCGGCGTCCCCGGGAGCCCCGTCCCCGGCACAGCGCTCAGGGGACGTGGCGCGGGAGGCTTTTGGTTGGCCAGAAACACGCACCTCAGTACTTGGAAAGTCACAAACGAAGGTTGCGGTCGAATTCGTCAGAACTGATGTGTGTGTTTCTGTATTGATTGGCACTGGCTTTATGTGAGTCTCGTTACTGGGGAACAGACAACTTTACACTCCGTTTTGGTGCTTTAAAGCTGGTTCTCAGCACTCCTGCTCTGTCCATAGCAGCTATTGATGCATTTGCAGGGAGAAAAGCCTTTATTACATTTTTAACAATTTCCTAACAAGCTGATGTATGGTGCCTGGAATATGTGTTCAGGTTAATAACCCAGTAAACCTTTCTGCTTTGATGGGTCACACAACACTGCTGAGCTCATGTATTATGATGCTGGCATGACTTCTGTTTATAGGGTTTTTTAATCGTTCTAATTCCAAATTGTCCAATATAGGAATAGAACGGCTTGTGCCAGTGAGTCCACCTAACTCTTTGTAGTTGTTTCAGCCCTGCCTTCTCAACCAGTATTATATTTCAGTGGTATCTAATGATATTTGATTTCAATACTTCTAGCTATGCACAATTAGAAAATATTAGTCGTGGGATGGAGGATATGTTTATGGTCCTCCTTCCCTCGGAAATGTATACTGTATTGTAAAGAAATGATATTTTGCAAGAAAACTAATGTAAGAAGCTTTCAGTATTACAGTGAGATTTGTAGACACGTTTTTTATTTGTTAGAATACAGTGGATTGTTCTTCCTCTCCATGTTCCCCTTTAATTGGATGACGACTCCTTCTGGGGGCGGGGATGGAAGTTCTTCATCTAATGTTTGCCTGGCTTGTTTTTTGGTTTTTTTTGTTGCTGTAAATTATGTTGAGGTTTTTTGACCAGTCTTTTTACTGGATTGTAATAAAACATCAGTT
Source organism: Streptopelia decaocto (assembly GCF_964273445.1). Taxonomy (NCBI): domain Eukaryota; kingdom Metazoa; phylum Chordata; class Aves; order Columbiformes; family Columbidae; genus Streptopelia; species Streptopelia decaocto. Next base: position 21,251,530 of record NC_138665.1, on the reverse strand, counting down.
CCTTAAAGTTGTGGAGTAATTAATGGTCCGTGTGCTGATCTCCAGAGAGAACCTTGATATTAAGGCTTTCTTTTTTTCCTGTTTGGAGTTGTTAAAATCATGCCCTGTTCTTCCTAAAGTGCCAATAAAGTTCAGAGAAACTCAGCGGGTGGTGTGTGGCTGGTTACTTCAGCTCGCTTTGCGCCCAGCGCTGTCCCCAAGCCCAGCAGCTCTGCCGCCGGCTCCCGGGGGACACAAACAAGATGTTGCTTGTGTCCTGAAAATAACTGCTTGAACCTCATCCCCTCCCGGCCCTCGCGCTGCACCAGTGCCGGAATTCACACTTCTTTGTGGAGATGGAGTATAAATTCATCATGTTTAACGTGCAAATGGATCAGTGAATGCAGGAGGAGCAGCTGCTGTTGGAATCGCGCCTGCCCTGCCAGCCCTGGTGCATCCACGGCTGGGGGCGCTTGGTGCCGCCGCCTGTCCCGGCGTCTCGCGGGGGAGTCTGTCCTGCCCGGCCCTGTACCGGGGCTTTCAGCCCCATTTGTTCTCAGCTCCGTTGCTCGTGGTTCTCTCCGCTCCTGCTTCCCGAGGTCTCGGGGCTGGGGCCGGTGATGGAGGAGCGTGGCCACCGCCACCTTTCTGCTGACAGACTGACCTGTGCAGCTGCCCTCCCCGCGGTGAGGACGGCTCTGCGTGCTCTGCCCTGTGCTCGCCACACCGTGGAATAAGGCAGAGATATCATCAGAATGTCTCAGTGCTCAGACACCCGGCGCTCGGGCACAAACCCGAACTTGTCTGTAAACAGAAAGTGAAGTGTGGAGCAATGGAGACTCTGCAGTCCCCGCCAGGCCTGGGCACTGATCCGGTTTCCACAGGTGGGTCTTTCTTCTTCCTTCCAGGATTCCAAAGACCCGAACGCCACTGGAGGGACTGCGCGTCTGCATCAACGTCGCTGCAGCCTTCGAGTGAAGGTTGCTGTGGTCTGGGATGTTGTTTTCACGCAAATGGGCTTCTTGCTGCTCTTACTGCCCCTGCTTCTTGAAGGACGATACCTTCAGCTTGTGTTTGAGTTGCGGGAGTCCCTGAGGACTCGGTGCTTGCAGCCAGATCACTCTCCTGCATGAGCGGCCTGCCCGTCATGGCATTCCCTCGCCTGGATCTCTGGAGGCTCCAGAGGCTCAGTAATTCCCTGTTAGGTGTATCTATATTTGGGTTTTCTTTCTCAAAATGGAAGTGCAAAGCGTTAATGGCTGAAGGCTGCTGTACAGGGCCAAGTAATAAGAATAAAAAATATGGAACACATGATTCTTCTAATTTGTTGGAAGGCATTTTGTAGTTTAGAATCAGATTTGTATTTAACCTCTAATCTGTGTAGACACCTTCCACGGGATTTGCTGTTCTGTCTGTCGTGTGTTTTAGATCCAGTTTAGGCTACACCAACAAGTGCTGGGGGCCCAGATGCTTTTGTCTGCAGGACAGGGACAGACTGGAGCATGAAAGGCTCTCAGCAGAGCTGGGGACCAGGAACACCGTGCAGATTCTGGAACGTGGCTTTATTAAGCAATGCGACTGGCTAAAAACTCTAAAGAAAAGCCAGCGTAACTCTGTAGAGTCTTCTCATTCAGATAAATCTGCCTGTTGAACGAACGTGTGTGGCCTGGGGTACTTTGTCCTCCTCCCTGGAGCCAGTGCGAGGACTCTGCCTTTTGACAGCACTGTCCTCTTGAAATCTGTTTTGGGTTGTGGAACCAGTAAATAGCCTCTGGGATATCAAACGAGATTTGTTCCCCCTTTTCTCACGTTAGCTGGTCCCAGAAGGGTGCAGGTTTGTATGACTGAACGATGCCTAAATGAACATCTCGTGCCAAGTGGTGGGTCTCTGAAAGTTACTGGTAATTTTAAGATGGGCTTTCTTGGGATAGATGACAGGATGAAGTGGATATAGGGAAAAGTGGAGGAAAAAATAAGGAGCAGACATTAGGGAAAGAGTAGTGCTGAAACTGCAGAAAGGAGCAGTGGCGCTCCTGTGAGGGACTGTGCCTCCAGCTCCTGCTGAGAAGACACTTTGTCTGTACCGTTGACACATCTTTCTGTTGAGCGGAACTAGTTGGAAAATTACAAGCATCCATTATTGCTCTTGCCTCTGTGCATCATCTGTTTAAGAAATACAAACCAGGGCTGATCTTCAATCATCAAGACTGACTGAAGGGTCAAGGAGATGTGGAAATACAGTATACATTGAACTGCAGGTTACGGTGAAGGCTCCGGCGCGCCCTTGGCCGCTGCGCGTGCCGGGAGGGCCTTGGCGGGGGCGGCGGCTGCAGCGGCCGTCGCCCCGGCAGCAGCGGCGTTGCCAGAGGCGGCTGCTGCCAGGAAGCCCCATTGTGAATCCCTTTAGCCTTGTTGCAGGGTTAACCCATCTTTGATGGTGGGTTTCCTGCCCTCTTGCTGGCAGCGGTGACAATTTGGCCCTTGTTCCTTTTGTTTCTAGGGATTCTCAGAAGGTTGCTGAACATCTAGAGAAAGGTTGGGGCGGGCCAGCGGTGCCTTATTTGAGAGGTGTGGAAACCGAGGCAGGTTTAGGGCCTTGTCTCCACAAGGCTGTACCTGAGACTGGAGCACACCTGTTGTGAGCACTGTGTCTGCAGGTTTGTGTTCAGTGGTTGGAGAACAAGCACAAACTGTCCTGTTTGCTTTTGTTAGCAGCTTATTGTGGAACAGGAAAGGCAGCTGATGGGTTTTCATAGTGACGATGGGGAAGGGCAATCTTAGTTTTGTTCAGAACTCGGCTCAGACTTCAGCTCCGGCCCCTGCGTGTCCAGACCCCTGCCTGCCCAAACCCGGGGAGAGCGGGGCTGGTCCTGCTGGCTCCAGACAACGGAGGAGTGGTGAATGATCTGCTTGGACATGGTGCTGGGCCTCAGCTTCGTCATGACCTGTTGAGCTGCTCCTCAGTTCCTCCCTCTGCTCTGGACACCTCCTTTGCATCTTCTGCTGTTGAGCACCTGAGATTTGGTCAAATACCGATTTGACAAAATGCCACGGTATTGGAGCAAACAGGTGTTAGGTGGCCCGGGTGACCTGTAATCTCTGCACGTGTTGCAGGTCATGGCAGGGGCCGTGTGGCTTCTGATGAGTGATTTCTGTCCCCTCCCTGTCCTGCTCTGGTGGCTGCAGGACGGGCTCCCCCTCCCGATCTTTCTGCTCCTGCTGATTCTTCTCCTGCTCCTTGCAGAGGAACGTATCAAATGTATCAGATCTTGGTTCAAATGGTAGTGAGTTACTCTCACAACCCCAGAACTGTATCATCACTAAAACTATATTAATGTGTATATTAATAACTACAGGATTACACAATTATTTTCATCTGCTTTCAGAGAGGCAGCAGGCTAATGTGGTAATTCTGAACCTTCTCTCTGGGGTCTCTTGGAAGCCACAAAGTCTACAGAAGAGCTCTTCTGGTCAGAGCTGCTTGCACAGAGTATCTTCTGGCCGAAGGAACCGATGCAAGTTCTGTCCTTTTCCCATATTCCAAAGGCCTTAACACAGGCTGTTGGAACTCAGGTCACGGCTGTTGCTGCTCCAGGAGGGCTGTTCCCGCTGTCCCCAGAGGACAGTTGTCCCCTGGGCTGCTCTCCCAGCTCTGGGCGCCCTGCGCAGCCCTCACTCCCTCTGTTGGCCTCTGTCCCACCGGGTGACACTGACCTGTCCCCCGCTGTGCTCTGAGCTCTGCGAGGAGGGAGGTCAGTGCCAGGCAAACACGCAGATGTCCTTGCTGTGAAAACTGCTGTGCATATATCTACTGTATCTCTCAATTCAAGGTTTGCTGGAGAGATAAGACGCTTTGTGGTTTGTTTGGATGTGCTGCGGCCCCTTTCCTTGCATCTCTCATGGCAAGCCCCGCTTTGCTTCTGCAGAAATGACCGAGAGACTGAACTGGGCTGCCCACCACCCCTCTTAGTGCCAGGGAAGCGGAGGCAGGGCTGGGCAGTCCCGTGGCTGCAGCCCAAGAATTCGGGTTTGAAGGCTGCAGTGTGCGGGGCAGCTCGCAGGAGAGAGCGAACCCCGGAGAAGCCGACCTGAGGGGGGCTGCGGAGCAGGGACAGCAGCCAGGGCTGCGTCCAGCTCGGACGGGCCGCTCCCCGCGGCACCCGCTGCGGCACCCACTGCGGTACCAGCGAGGGCAGGGGGAAGCCTGCCAAGGGTCTTCTACAAATGATGTGAAATGGGGAATTTTTACATTAACTGGGACTGAGGTGCTTCCTGGGCCTGGCTGGCAGCCTGATGTGCACCCGTGCTGTGGGATGCCATTGGCAGTTGCCAAGCCCATCACGTATTGAGCCGTGTCACCCGTGTTCAGCAAAAGGAGCAAGGAGAATACAACTGAAAATACAACCCCGAGTCAACCCAGACCATGTTCCTCCACAGCAGAGACGTTCCTGCGTGTGTCCCGACACAGCAGCAGCGATGCCCAGACTGCGCCTGGCAAACAGGAGTGAGGTGGGATGAAATACTCCCCTGTGCTTCAGTTCCACGTGCAAAGTGAGCAGAGGGAAGTCGGCAGGTGATCTTAGAGACGGGATTGCTCCCTAAGAAAAAATAAACTTTGTTAATCCGCTATGCGTTGCCCGTGAGCTTCTCTGCGCTGAAGCTCTCAGTGGCGTGTTCGAGTGCTTGGACACCTGCCTGTAGCGTTTATTGGACTCAAGAACAGGATTCCCCTCACCCCTTATGGAAAACACTTGCATTCCGTATTGCCTTTGATGCTTTTCTCGGAAAGCTCAAGCATCCCCTTCCAACCTGAAAGCTTTGTGTGAAAATTGTCATTTTGGGGTTTAAAGGCAAAACTTTCCAGTTGTCTTGAAAACTATGAATCCACTGAGTGTGTGTTGAGGGGAATATTTTCCAGGCAGTTCTCATTCTTATGCTGTAGTGTCTCTCCCCTGTACGGATTGATTAGAGTCCAGTTTCAAAGGTTTTTGCTTATAATGGCTGCTAATATGTTGCCACATTAAAAAACTTGATTAAAGCAAATATCCTACCAAATGATGAACGGTTAATTCGGTACTAGGGACAATTGGGGCTCCTGAGATGAGAGCTCTTCTCAAACTCCCCAAAGACCAGGAACTGAAACTGTCTCTGCTGTTGCATTTTGGTCCTCAGGGGCAAATGGATTTACCGTGGAGAGCAGAGCAGACTAAGCTAGTGGCAGTGTTTCTGGTAATAACTTAAAGGCTTTTATTCTGCAGAAATCTGACTAGCATGGAGTATCAGTGTGAAATGAATTATACTTATCTGCACCTTTATGGTACTTTTCAGCAGGGAATTCAGCAAAGGAGCCAAGCGTGGCTGCTTCTCACCACTGTCCTGTGGGGTCAGTGGATACCGAGGAGTCAGAGCTGGGAGCCGGCGGGACTGGGAAGGACGCGGCGTGGCTGGCTGGCCCGGGGCGAGCAGAGTCCGCAAGTCTGACCGTCACCTCACTGCTGTCAGAACTGGCACGTCCCTCTTCTCCTGAGGCAGCGGCTCCCGGCTTGAAACCCCTCGGATGATTAGACATTGCATTGAATATTGCTCCTAAAACTGGATTAAGGTCTGGTTGCTAAAAGGGAAGTCTGTAAAGAAAACAAGGCGAGCATTGCTTGGGGGCTGGTACGTGGAGGTGCTGCTCGTGTTCCGTGCTCAACCCAGTTCCCATGCCCTGATGGGCCGGGCTGCAGCAAGGTCCAAGCACAACCCCCGTCCGCCCTCCCTCCCTTCGCCCACCCCGGGGAGGCTGTCCTAGCGAGGCTGTCCGAGCTTTAGGGCCGTTTTTCTCCCCCCTCCCCCAGCTGTACTTATAACTCTTAATCTATCTAGCCTTGCAACAAAGGACAGCCCAGGAGACACGGGGCATGATAGCTCACGGCATCTCGGGGCTCCTGCGGCCCTTGCTGAGCGGACTGAATGCGAGCAAGATTCACTTTATTTGTGTCTGTGCGGTGACTGAGCAGCGTTCCGCACCAGCTACGCGGGGATCCAAAAGAGGCTTCAGCACCACGCACAAGCTCCAGGATGCCCCTGGGGAACCCAGGTGAGTAAAATGCTGAGCCCTACGCTTTTCAGGAGGGACCTTTTTTGGGAGACGCACACACGCCTCTGCCGGCTCCACGGAAGGGAGAGGCCGGTGCAGACATGGACAGTGTGGTGGCCACACGTAGGCTCAGCGGGTGCTGGCAGGACAGGGAGCTGGTCCACGAGAGGGGCTGCTCCTGCTTCTGGAGCTGTGGAGGCCACAGCCAGTGTCCTGGATCTAGAGCAGGAAGGTGACGATGCGGCACAAAGTCTGTTGACCGGTGAGGTCCAGTCACCAACCTTTGAGGAGCAGGGCGGTGGGCAAGGTGTGCTGGGCAGCCGGGCGTGCCGGGCTGCGTTCCTGTGGTGGGACGGCTGCAGTGACCGCTGGCTCCTCTGGGAACTACAGCTTCTCTCGGGTTTGCTGTCCGGCGGCTGGGCGGGCAGAGCGCAGGGCTGGTGCCGCCAGCAGCCCCGGGGAGCAGAACGCTGTCCGCAGGCGATGGAGCCGCGCCGCAGGCTCCCCGGGGAGCAGAACGCTGTCCGCAGGCGATGGAGCCGCGCCGCAGGCTCCCCGGGGAGCAGAACGCTGTCCGCAGGCGATGGAGCCGCGCCGCAGGCTCCCCGGGGAGCAGAACGCTGTCCGCAGGCGATGGAGCCGCGCCGCAGGCTCCCCGGGGAGCAGAACGCTGTCCGCAGGCGATGGAGCCGCGCCGCAGGCTCCCCGGGGAGCAGAACGCTGTCCGCAGGCGATGGAGCCGCGCCGCAGGCTCCCCGGGGAGCAGAACGCTGTCCGCAGGCGATGGAGCCGCGCCGCAGGCTCCCCGGCTGCCGTCTGTCTCGGCAGGAGGTGGAGGAGCTGGCTCAGGTGCTCGGGGGCCCCGTGGCCGCTGTACGCGTGAGGGACTGCGCAAGCCCAGAGCACCGGTGTCCTGCCAGGCTTCCACCTTTTTGCCATAAAAACTGAATAAATGGGTCTAATCCATCAAACTAGGGAGAGGGTTTTCCTGTTTTGTTTTCTTTTGACATTTGAGAACTAGTCTTTAGATTGCTTATTTACAACGAAACGCCAGTCAGTGTCTCTATGAAGGAGAATGAAATGTCTTAAAGATGTTCTGTGGCTGTTTGCTTTGGGAAATAGGGTGGTCGTGCTTGGCTGTGTGTGGCTGCAGCGTGATCTTTCCATTCTCCACGTGGGGAGCTCTCACGTGTGCCCCTGGCAAGTACAATAGATGGTCTCAGCACACGCTGCCTTGGTGCGAAACCCCCGGCAGCCCCGTTCAGGGCACCAGCCTTCCCCACACTGTGGGGAGAGCCTGGGCTGCAGGAGATGCAGTAGATGCTGTTTCCCTCTTATTTGCAGACCTGGGTTCTGCAAGCCAGCACTAAGAGATGCTGATGGCATTGTTCTTCACTCTCTACCGCATTAAATATTGCAGGCTGTCAGAATAACTAGCAGTTTCTGCTGAGCAAGGAGGTTACTCGGCATGGCTGCTCTGGCGGCTGGGACTGAGCACGTCTCGTCACCACGTGGCTCCTGTGGTTGAGGTCGGGGAAGGAGCAAGTGCTACGTGAGAACTGCTCCTCTTCGGCTGCTTGATCCTGGGGTCGGGGAAGGAGCAAGCGCTATGTGAGAGAACTCACACAGGGAGAACTCAGAGAGCTCTCATATAGCGCTTGTTCCTTCCCCAACCTCACGGTCAAGCAGCAGAAGAGGAACAGTCATCAAGTAATCCCCTTGGGAAGGGGAAACACAATGTGAATGGCAACAGCCCCTATTGCATAATTAGTATCTGATCCCGAGCACTTTTCTGGTTACTACATCGCTCCGTCCAGAGCAGCCGTCCCAGGCCCAGGGCGCGCGAGCGCTTCGGCTGCCCGCGAGCGCTCCCTCCGCGGCCCCGGCAGAGGCGGCGGCTGCAGAGCATCTGTGCTGCTTCACGTGCGGCTACACGTGTCCTCTGAGGGAGGTTTGATAACGTGGGAAGTACTTTGGGTCAGCTCAGATTTGTTCACCACTGAGAAATGATAGTCTGATTATTTTCTGCCGTGTGTGGTGTAATCCTTCTAGAAAGCGCTTGTCTGCGCATTTCCCTCCACATGCCACATCTCCAGTGCTCAGCCAAAGCCCTCGACAGTGGCTGTGCAGGAAAGGGAGGGTTCTTCTGACCTGCGAACTTGTCTTACAGCTCTGCAGGCCAAGTGACGGTGCACTTTATAAATCGGGATGGAGAGCGACTTACAGCCACAGCCAAAGAAGGGGAGAGCTTGCTGGAAGTGGTGGTCAATCAGAACCTGGCCATTGATGGATTTGGTAGGTGTTGCACAGAGGTATGAGCTTTTAGGGTTTATGTGTCTGTGCTGTGACCAGTGCATCTGTCTGTTGTGTTTTCCGGCATGTCTTTTGACATGCTCCGGCTCTGTTAAAGGACCTTTTCTCACGCTGTTCCCAAAGATGATCTCTCTCACCCCCTTGTTTTTTCTGATGTGGTGTCACTCCTTCGTATCTCCACCAGGTGCCTGTGAAGGGACATTAGCCTGCTCCACCTGCCACCTCATCTTTGAGAAGAACACCTTCCAAAAGCTGGAAACCATCTCAGACGAAGAGCTGGACATGCTGGACCTGGCGTACGGACTCACGGAGACGTAAGTCCCGCTGCTGGCCGCAGTCCCTTCCCAAGCCACCGAGGCAGGTTCTCAGCACCTGGCACGTTTCCAAGGGGACAGGACTTACTCTGTATTTCAGTTGTGCCTCTGGAGCTGCTTCCTCTTGGGGCACAGGAGACCTTTGACAGGAACTTCAGTGAAAACTCAGCCGGGCCCAGACATGCCAGTTTGGGCGGGGAATTTCTCCCTTTACTGTGGGAACGGATGAGCCTCACTTAGTGTTTCCTTCTCAGATCTCGCCTTGGCTGCCAGGTGCGCGTGAAGAAGTGGATGGACGGTCTGACGGTGCGGGTGCCCATGGATGTGTCGGACATCAGGAGGCAGCTGGGGGCTGGCGAGCAAAGCAAACAGTAACTGGAGATGACTCCGGCACAGCTCACATCCCCACTGCAGGTGTGGCTGGGTACTTGGCTTTTGTTAAGGCTGTTGCTTTTGGTGGCTGGCTTACAGTAGACCATAGAGGTCTGATTCAGTATAAATGCCTGTTTGGCAAATCTCTCATTTAAACAAGGCTTAACGCTAGGTTCTTTGGTACATGTTTTAAGTGCTTAGGTGCTCTGCTGAAGGCAGCTGGACTGAAGCTGTGGCCTTACATTTCCCTGGGTGGGCGACTCACCCGCTCCTTTGAAATTCGAGGAATTCTGCTGTTCTGAGGAAGTGCTGGGAGTTCTGCAAGGCTTGGCTCTTTAACTGTAGAACAGAGTTTTCCCCATTTGGGAAGCCTGAGAAGAGGTAGCTGTTCCAAATACAAGATGCTATGCTGATTGGCTTGATGACACAGGCTGGGTTTCGTTAGCAAGAACATACTGATAACCAGTCGAATGCTGACATTTCATTTAAGAGGGAGTCACTTTCTGCGATGTTACATGCGACTGAATTGTTATGTGCCACGATCTGCTACTTTCTCCAAATATTTAATTTTCCCATTGCTGTACTACCACATACATCTAATAAAATTCTAATTAGGATTTTAGACCTATGAGATGCACTTTTCTGCTAATGTAAGCGTGGTTGGAAGAGAGTGGGTTAAATGGAAATTTAGGTATAATATACTATTGCCCCAGTTTACTTGACTGGATTTTTCCCCTCATGTTTGAGTGAACACGTCAAACGTGCCATCTAAATGTCATAAAGAAGCCATGACCTGTAACAGAGTTCTCCAAACAGAATTCTACAGAAGCCCTTCCTTGCCCTGCAGCCACACACCCCCAAAGGGACCAGTAGTTTGTATCAGCTCTTCTGATAAATTTTGGAGGATTTTGTTTTGTTTTAAATGAAGAAAAATTATTAGTAGAGGGCTGGGTTAGAGCAACTATCCAGGGAAATGCGTCCATATTAGGTAGCCCAAGATGAGAAGAGAGAAAAAAAAAGTGTGTTTTGCCCCGTCTCTGCCAGCATTTCTATAAACTGAGCTCTTTCTAACTTGCTCGTAATTCTTCTAGATGACGCAAATCGCGAGCTCTTACTCTGCGTTTGGTCCAAGCCCCCCTAGTCTGAACCGAGACCAGCCCAGCCATCGAGCCGGTTTACGATCCATCAGTGTGTTTAGAACACACAACAATTTCTCTTCCAAGTACAGACTTTTCTCATCATGTTATTGCTGGTTCACCTCCCGAAAGCGAGAGCGGCGCCTGAGCCGGCGTGCTGGGGGCTCCCGGCCCGGCTGAGCACAGCAGAGAGGGAACAGCAGGCGATCACTGCACCACGGTGACAAACAAAATCGTGTCTTTTATTGAAATAGTTACAACTGTAGCTCTTGTAAAAAAGACTGTGAATGCCTCATCAGTGTTCACGTGCGAGGGAAACGATGCCGGGGGAGCTGGTATTATGAGTATATACACCTTTCGTTATACAAGGGCCACCAAGGCACGGAGTGCCGCATTTGAGAGCTAAATACCCTGCACGTACCAGATCAAGTCTGTGCACTGTCCCCTCCTCTCCCTGCCCTGGCACGGCCGGGCAGCTCTGCAGCCGCGGAGCGGCGCTCCCGAGCGAGGGCCAAACCGCGGCGCCTGGTCGGTGTCTGCAGACAGCAGCTCTGGGGGCACGTACTCCACACGGGATTCATTCATTTCCCTTGTCCTTCACCCATTCACTGTTAATGGAGTAAAAGGAGTGGCCCTCAGAGAGAAACCACCTTAGCAAACTCTCACATAACTTTCAAATGAAACATCCTGAACCTCATAATCTTTGAGACTTTTCCCATTGTTTTCTTACAGCCTACCAAGGTGACGTGGTGGCTCAGCTGCTTTTGGAGCCGGCAGCACCCGCGGGGCTGCGGTGGCGCTGTGCGGAGCTGTGGGTGGCACCATGGGAATGCTCCCGGAGCCCACCAGCTGCACTTCTGCAGTGGTGCGGCACAGCTTAGCACGTCCCTGCCTGGCACGCCACCCCGGGACACGTACCGAGCTGAGTGGGAACCCAGAGCTCCCGTGAAACCGCATCAGAGCTGCTGACCCCTGGGCAGCCTCAGCTTATGGGCTGTCTGACAACTTTCTAGCCAGATGTGGCTTTGCTCGGCATCACTCGACAGCATTCTTGACAACTTCCACAACTCCTTGACCTCATGCTAAAGCCAAATACTGCCTAAGTCCCTCTCAGCATGCCTAGACCTTTGATTAGTTGCCCCATCCACAATGCCTCACAAAAGGGCCTTCTGAAATGTCACCTTTTACTAGGACTAAAAGGACCAGCTGCTTCCAGAGGACACCAAAGAAGGTAAAAGTTCATAGCCTGCTAAAGTGACAGTGCTAAAAACCTTCATAGTAACTGTGGCTCTGCCAAATGCTAGCTTTAGGGGAGGTATGGGCAGAGAGTATCAACCCACCATTAACTGGGGAAAAAAAAAGTAATCTTAGGGTTAAAATATTGCATATGCTATCTGTCTGTGAAAGCTGGGCTTTGGGTTCTGGGCTCCATTTGGTGTTTCCAGAACCCACCTTCAACCAATAATGAATGCGGACTGTGAGCTGGACCACTGGGGATGTGAGCTGAGCAGAGAGAAGCGGCAGTGATTTCTGGGATGGAGGTGAGGGGTCTTTGGATGAATGGTAGTGGTGAACACTGAATAGTGGAGGATTTTGTGCAAGTGTAAGGATTTTTAAGTAATTCTGATGGAGCATTAGCTGTCCCAGTTCTCTGATCATCCACACACATCAGCAGCTGATTGGAGAAAATAAAGCAGAGTTTCTCCTTTCCCAGTTAAAGAAGAAATGGAGTCAGACCCTGTACAGGTCAGCCAATGCACTGGCACGAGCGTCTGGTGGCATTCAGCCGCCCCAGACAGTGAAGTCTCTTCTGTAGAAAAAGGGTGTAAATTTAAAACAAGAACAATCTCTCCCCCACCCCAGCCAAAATAAATGTTAAACCCCAACATTACCTACACATTAGTGTCACTTTACACTTGTTGCCCCATGCAGCCTGCTAGATTCTTCACACCCTGATCACAACTTACAGAATATTTTCTGTCGCACATACACAAAAAAATATTCAGTTCTTCCACATCCATCTCCCTAGACAAACGTCTCTTCTGCAAACGCCGCTGTGCCATGCTCCTCCGCGGCCGCCCGTGCCCGCGGCTGGCTGCGGAGCCACGCCGCCCTGCGCCGGAGCTCGTCTTCCACCGCCTCCACCTCGGGACAGCTTTGCGTTTCATCGTGCTGGAAATACTCCCTGACGGTGTTCCGAATGGAGGCGGGGAGGATGATACGGATGGTGTGGCTGAACGTGTTGAAGCTCCTGCCCTGGGCTGGTGCCTGCCCCACAGCCCCTGGCTTGCTCTCCAGCTCCTCAGGAGTGGGGACACTTTGGGGGCTCCCTTTGTGCTCTGCCTGCGGGGACAGGATCCTCGCTTCACGGTGGTGGCGCCTGGAGATGGACTGCAGAACAAGGCGGGTGTCCTGCCCATAGAAAACTGTCTGGGGGATGTGGACGCTCACAGCCTGCAAGCTCGCGGATGGGCTTTGCCCACGGCTGCTGCTGGCATGTGCCACGGGTCTCTCCTCTTTCACTGGAGACCCCCAGCAGCTTTCTTTGTTTGGGGCCACGTAAAAAGTTATCTTGGTGCGCTTCAAGCTTTCCTGGCTTGGCGGGCGTGCGTCGACACTGTTGATTTCCACGTTCGTCACCGCCTTCTCCCTGTGCTGCTGGTGGCTGCTGCGCGGGGGCTCCTCCTGCGCCGGGCTGGCAGCTGCGAGCTCGGGGATTTGTTCAAACTCCTTCGGACAGTCCCGGCTCCTGGGCCCCGGGCCAGGGCTCCCGCCCCAGCTCGGCCGCCTCTCCTGCTCCTCGCAGGCGCCATCGGTCACTGGGCTTCCCACAGCAGCTCCGCTGACGCGTGGAGAACTTCTCTCTCCAAAGCAACGGCTGCTCTCCACAGCCTTGGGGTCGTTCTCAGGGGGACAGTCCAGGCCACACAGATGTAAAGCCACGGGTGACGTGAACGACTTGTGCCACTCTTTCGAGGACCTTTTGGCAGTTTTGGGGGACACAGCGTGAAGCCTGGCAGACGTGCCAAACATGAATGGCAGGGAGGAGACGTCAGTGGGACTGATGGCGGATGACTCTGAGCAGTAGGAGAAAGCACTGTCCAAGGAGCTGAGCGAGGAGGCGGATGGGGAGGTGGTGGTAGAGGACAGGCTGGAGAAGCTGGACCTGTTGGACAGGCTGGATTGCTGCAGGCTGAGCTGCTTCACCCTCGAGCTGGTCTGAGGCGACTGCCACAAGTTCTGCCTGGCCTTAGTAACCCCAGGGCTCAGGCCTTCATCTATCAGCCTCTGGCTCTCCAGCTGCAGCTGCCGGAGCCGGTGGATACAGTCTGTGTGGCTGCGCATGATGGTGGCGTCGCAGCTGGACTGGCGAGCCACCGGCTCGTGGCCGGGGCCGGGCTGGGCGCCCAGGCAGACGCTGGGCTCCGAGGAGCAGCGGTCCCTGGCCGGGCTGAGGGAGCGGATGGAGCCGAGGGAGCAGAAGGAGCCCTCCTCCTCCTCCTCCAGCAGCCCGTAGCTGTCGGCGCTGGCGTGCTGCCTGGCTTTGCTCTGGTAGCAGGCTGTGATCTCACTGAACAAGTCCCAGTCTTCCTGACCCTTGTCGAGTAACAGGCTGCTGGATGGTTCAAAAATGGCATCTGTTTCAGGTACTGGGTGGTGCTTTGCTCCTTCTGGGTCACAAGCAGAAAATTCCAACTCATCAGAGGAATCATCATGCTGAGCCAAGCCTATGCCTGGAGCAGAGAATGCAAATTAAATTGTTGCCTATGTCTCCTAGCCCCACGTACTTTACAACCAAGGCAGGGAAATACTATCAAGTCCATAGAAAAGCAAAGATGATCTATTATTTTTGCAGGGACCAGAGCAGGACTGGGAAAAGGATCAAAAATTCTGGCTTGATGACCTGAGCTGTCACCACCGGCCTGTATTTATAGGACAGTTAACAGAGACAACATGATCTCTTTCCATTCAAGCCTTCGGTTTAGCTTTACAGAACTAATCTGGAAGAAAAGCCTGCTGGGACATGGCATTGCTAAGGCTACACTAAATTCTTCTGATGGCTGGAGTGGGTCGAACAGCAGCCACAAAGAAAGGTGACTGTGCTCAGGAACACGCGAAGTGATGCTTTCCCTCGCTCCTGCCTGTGCCTGACGGGCAAAGGGAAAATCACACCCAACTGTTTTCTAATGCTTTTCCTTGCAAGAGACATGAAGGGAGAGCAAGCTCTTTTGCATATTAAAAGATTTTAAACATTTCTGGAAGATACAGTATCACCAACTTACCCAGACATTCCTCTGAGTTTTTGGACGTCTTTTTGTCTGGTGTTTGAAACAAAGCAGCAATGTCACCTCCAAAAATCTCTCCTGAGTTTTCAATCAGGAACTGCACTAACAAGGCCACCTGGCAAAGACATGAATTTACAGAGTCAGTTTCATGAAAATACAGCCAGCTATATAAAGTAAGCCAAATCAGTCCCAGAATGTTTCTTTTCCTTTGAAAAAGATATAATTTCCTACTGACCCTTTTGCTCAAGAAGTTAAGAACGTGGCAACGCATCTGTATTAACTGCACCTGGGGCAAGAATATGAGCTACACAAACTGGTAGAGTGAGCCACGTACAACATGTTCTACGACTTTCCTTACTATTGGTAACACCTCAAAAGCTACAAGCAAGCATTCTCCCCTCCTCATTGCTCACTTTGTTTCTGCAAGATGGCTTTAGACCCAGCCCAAGTGGCAGTGTCCAGCTTCAGCTGCTCCAGCTTTCTTGCGCTTGCTTGACCACGCAGAAAGTTCATCTGGTAAAGCAACCACAGCTTCCCCTTCCACCCTGGATAAACAGTGGCTAATCTTCCGTATTCCTCTGCCAGCACAGGCACCCCCGCGCGGGGGAAAAGACGAAGCCCGGATGCCATCAGCCAGCGCTGGCACTGATCCTATGCCTTCCTTTACAAAACACAGTGCCCACAAAATGCAGGAAAAGACAAGCACGAAGCCAAACCTATGGAAGATTACCTTCTTGGTAGACCGGCTCTCCTCTTCAGGCCCAGTGGGACTTGGTAGCCACAGCATATTGGGTGCGATGCAAAGAGCCAGGTTAAAGGCATTCATCTGGTTCACACCGGAATTCTGCTCAATCTGATGGAGGACTCCAAAGAGGTGTCTGAGTAAGATGAGGTTGGCCTCTGGAAGCTGGTTGACCAGACTGTTCAGGGAGCAGGAACAAAAGAAGAGTACTGGTCACAAAAATCTCCTCTTCAAGTGGCAGACATTCCTTCCCAAAGTTTTTGACCCTTCTGCCCTTTTGCAGCCAGTTTGAGACAATCATGCTGGATAATAAAGTCAGACCATGTCACTCCTGCCACCAACTCATGTGAGAGCCACAGCTTTACACCCATATTGCCTGTGCGTCCGGGTCACAGGGCCCAAGGGACCAGGGCACTCAGCCAGAACGGGGGTTCAGGTCCCTGTGCCTCAACAAAACGGTGACTGCCCCAAGGAGACGGTCCCAGCTCCCGGCCAGCGGCGCAGGACACCCCACCGCCCGCGTCCCGGCTGCAGCCGCTGGCAAAGGGGCTCGATCTGCGTGTCCCGCGGGACGCGGACAGACTGCCCTGTCGGGACAGCTGTCTCAAAGCAGTAAAGCCGTTTCCAAGGTCCCAGTCACCATCTTGGCAGGGATCTTTCTAACTGCTAATGTGATCATCAGCTTCATTTTGTGCACGTAAGAAAAAAGTTACCATTGTTAAGGATGTAATTCTGCTAACATTTGATGTACTCCTGGTGGCTGAATTATTGTGCTTTTTCAGTTTGCTGGTTCTGGTAATTTAAACTGGCCACTAGAAAAGAACTTTCTAAAGGCATTTTTGGGAGTCAAAAATGTTCAAAATGTTCATAAAAGTCCATTGAAAGGAAAATGTTCGGACAAATGACGCTGGCTATCAGCCATAGCTCTGATGTGGCCTGGAGCAGCGCCCGGAGTCCCCAGGGACGACACCTAGACTTGGTGCTGTCGGTTCCCCTTCTCCCACCAAAATAAGCTTTTACAAAGGCTTTTACAAACCTTTTGATAGCTTCAATCTTATGTGCCCGATTTTCTGTGTCCACAGCTTCCATCCACAGTCCGTGCATGTCTGAGGATAGAACACTGTCAGGTATATTTCGTAGAAAATCCTGAATTAAATATATATATGCAGAGCAGTCTGGTCAGTTTTGAATTCCTTGTTTTGTTTTCACGATGCATATAGTCATTGTTCATTTTAAACACAAGATAAAACAAGACATGCCACGAAGACACTTCTCCCGCCCGCCCGCGTCCCCCCCGTCCCGCGCTCGCGGCCCCGGCGCCCGGAGCGCCCTGGGCAGGGCAGGACCGGCCCCGCTGCGCATGCGGCTCTTTGCAGCGCTGCGCAGCTGTGACGACTATTTAACAACTTAACATACACCTTACATTGGAAAGTGCCTGAATATCCTCCCAGTCAACAGCTTTTGTATTAAGCCACTGGAGGCAAGAGACAGGGATGTGTCTGGATACTTGGGGTGCCTGAATTGTCCTGACCAGATTCAATTGTGAGGGCAAAATACAGGCTTTTTCTCACTAAAACTTAGGTCTTATCACAAGCTTTATCCCACGCCCACCACAACCCCTTCACTTGGATCTGGCAGCAGTTTTCCCTCTTGCTTGCTGGCTGGTCAGAGGGTGAGGACTCAGGGTCTGGGCAGCACGGGCCGGCGCCTTTGAGCACGGCCTCTCCACCCCGGGGGGACGCAGAGCAGTCGCACTTCAATGGCACAGGTCCTCCTGTATCTCCTTGCAGTCTCCTCTGTGTGTCCAGAAAGGACAACGAGCACCTGTACTGCTGCCACCAAAGGGCTTCATGTCTATGTCAGTGCTGAGTCAAGACTCTGGCATGTCATTCGGCACTGAGGAGAACTTCTGCATCGATACCGTGGCTGCCTCAGAGACACAAATTACCACATCACCTGCTGGAGGCTGTTTAGTAAAATGAAACACTGGCCTGAAGACCAGTGCACACATCTGCGTGTGAAAACGTGCACCAGGGGATTGGGCAGATAGCTTTGTGCACATTGACGGATCAGGCCATCAGGCGAGTATGTGCCTCGTTGGAAAATGCTTTGTGTTCCCCCTCAAATCTTCCCTATCCACAAAGACTCGTGTTGCTTCCTCCAGAAGGAAGGTGTGATTAGCCCAGACACTTGAGTCACTTGGCCAAACGTACCGTGATGACAGCAGCAGCCACAAAGACTGACTCTCCATCCACCTGGACGTCATCTCCGGAGTTCAGCTTCTCTTTCAGCTCCTTGCAAGTCTTGGCATTGGCAGATCGTCTGAAAATGCCCCTAGTAGAGGGACCTTCGTTGTACAGCAGAAGCAGCATATCCTAAGAGAAAGCCCAGTTGTGCTTAAGAGCCTAACACTTTATCTTGCAGTTTGCGTATATTACACCTCACATATTAGAACATAATTAACATAAGATGTAGTTAGTACTGGGAACAGGACAGAGATACAAGAGATTTATCATGATTTAACCAGGGACAAAGCCTGTCCGCTGAGTTGCACGTACAGTTCATGTGGGTTTGCTCATCGTGTGGCACGTGTGAGTCCAGTGGACTCTTGTAGTGAGGGAGGTCTCAGCCACGTAGCACAGCACAGGCTGCTGACATTGCCCCTTGGAGATGCCCACCCATGTTACTGAGCTAGATCAGAATCACAAGCAAATGGTTGTCTTCCCCATCCAATCCTCACAAATATCACAAGTGACTTCAAATTCTGGGCTAAACACATCAAGCTTATGTCAAGACAGATGGTCCAGGCTGCTCCTTACCATGATGGGCTTGGGAAGGATCCCGTCAGGACACACAGAGGACAGAGAGAGGCCGAAGAGCTTCCGCGGGGTGGTGGGCGACTGCGAGGGGGGGCTGCCCGTGGGGGTGCTGCTGCTGCGGCGCAGCGCCCAGTCGATCAGGGACTTCTTCCTCTTGCTGTGCTTCTGCAGCGACTCTGCGGGAGAACACAGACCTTGGTCACACACCTGGCTGTCCTTCCTGCTGTCCAGTGAGAGAGTTCCCAGCATGTTTAATAACCACACTCTTAATGGGGACAGTCAGATAATATACAGCAGTGAAACCACTTGTTGACCTCTCAGCCATCAGCACAACTTTTACTCAATCACTGCTCTTCAGTGACCTTGCTGTCTGCGCAATGTAAGACCGGCTTGCACTTGAAAGCTAATCAAGGACCAAAAGCTAATTCTGAATATTTGCACAGACAAATTTAGTCCCTGAATGACCCCTTCCTCTCTGCACACACTCAGGTGTGAGCGCAGCTCTGGAATACGTGTGATGCTGGGAAGAGCTTGGCACTGCCATGGAAAGCAGCAAAGTCTCTGCCGGGTCAGAACGCACTCACAGCCCCTACCTCTCCTCAGCTGCGCCGGCGCTTGGAGCCTGGGTTTCAGGACAAACTGACACTGTTTTTCCTTTGGGAGCTGATCAAGGAAGGACGTCTCTGTCCCATCAGCCGGGAGGGTGTTGTTGTTGGTTCCTTGCTGCTGGTCAGCAGAGTCCCGCAGACAGCTCAATGCGATGCTGAAAGGATGCTCGTGCCCTGGTGAACAAAGAGGAGTGTAAAGAGCAAGTGGAGATGCAGAGCTGTGTGAAAACAGCTCCAGATCTGAGCAGGAGGAAGCAGCCACATCCAAGGGCTCCCACTGCAGCTGGGCCTCTAAGAAATGTTGCTCGAAACCTCCATGATCATTGCTTTACAAATAAATTCATCCAGTTAAATCTGGCCAGCCGCTCTTCAGCAGCAGCTCTACAGAATATTATGCAACAAAGCACTGTTAAATGGGCTCCCCTGCACTAACAAAATACTGTGAGCATTGCTCTGGGCAGGAGTGAGTTACTATGACAGTCTAGTATGTATTGGACAGATACAAAAAGGAAACGTGCCACGATGGCTTGGAAAACACCAATAACTACTCACAAATAAACATGTGCAGTCTAATGAGCTTTACTGCAACAACATGGGTTTTGGAGCAAGATCTTTTTAATAAAGCAACATGCATAAAATTCCTTGGAGAGCGTGGGGATGTATTTGTTAGTTTATCACTGAAAACACAATGCAGAGTTAATGCAGAGATTACTAAGCAGTAGGTTATAGGGCAGAACAGGCTGAACAATGGCCACACATTGACACATCTGTCCGAGAAGCAAGCAGCAGTTCAAACGCATCTAACAGCTGGTGGATGCTGGGTAAATCAGTGTATCTCCTTGCTTCCTCCCTGGCCAGATCTACGTGACGGGCTCCTTGGCACAATACGTGACGTTTGTCAGGACTGTCAGCAGCGAGGCCGCGAGGCTGAGCCTGCCTGCGAGGAGGGGCGAGCGGCCCCCAGCCCTGTGACCCAGACCAGCAGCCACAGGGTGGGACTGGGCTCTGAGCCGTGTCCTGCCCTTGCAGCACATCTGCGGCATAGAAAGAACTTCTTAGGCCAGGCTAAAAATCTCCTTTTTATTTGGAGCATCTGCTGAAAAGTGTCATGGGCTCCCATCCAGAAATGCACAGATTTGCTTGGCAAAGGGAGACAAGTGTGCAGAACTTCAAAGATGTCACCATGTGTTGATTAAACGTGGATGCTGAGATCATAAGAGCCAAGTGACAGCTCACATCAGCTTGATGTCACATCTCACATCAGCAACAGGCCCCCTACAACTGCTTTTTAAACTGAAAAGTACAATGTCTGAGATATCTCCTGCCACATACACCAGTGTCATTTATCACTCGTTCCCGCGGTGCTAGACTCGAGGGAAAACAGGAGAGCTCTCACCAATGAGCGGGTAAGCAGGGTCATCCTTCCCTGAGATCACCCAGAGGTGGTGCTCACTGGTCTTGCCCTGCAGGCGAGGAACAGAGAACAGAACAACCATGGGTGGAGGGGCCAGGGTGAGGGTGCGGGAGGCTGCACCGCACCCCGCGCAGGTCCCGCACCCCGCGCAGCTGCACTTACAGCAAGGCCGAGCTGCAGAAGGGTCCTCTTCACCACGCTCTCTGCAGTTTCCACGTTGGACACGTTGACTGCGGTAGTCTAGAAAGAAAACAGAGAAAATACGGGAAGCTCATAAGAAAACACGAAGTTGGGTCGCAGTTTCTTGTAGCTTTAAAATCTGGGGAAAACGTCACTCATCTTCTATTTACTGTCTTTACTGAATGTTCATGGTTAGAAAAGTTGGAACTACACTGGAATAATTGCTAAGGGTGATGGCTATACCTTGTGAAAACTGTTCTCCTCTACTTCTATCATGGATTTAATATACCATGAAAAGATTTTGTCCATTAGAAATCACAGGAATCCAGCGTTCAGATGCTGTATTTGATCGGTATTTGACTGCCAGTGGTGCCACTGTCACTCCAAAGGGTGAACACGGCATAATGCCAACAAACCTTGAGTGTCCATCCCCAGGAGGTAAATGTGACCACCAAACTTGGCACAAAGCCTAGAAATGTGTGCTATTAATATGAAGAGACCGGGACACAGTCCAGTAAATCAATTCAGGAGAACACACCAGTGACTCTTTCACAATCCATATCCCCAACTTACTGTCCTGAAAACAGGAATGACTGGGCACTCAACCAAAACCATCACCAGTTATGAAGTGAAGCAGAAGAAAAGGAGAAAAGAAGCCAGAGGCCAAGGATAATCTTAAGAATCCACGGCTCTTTGGTAGGGGTCTGGCTACCTCCTGATTTCCCAAATGAAACGTGCCGGAGCGGGCTGCTGGTGGGAAGGACACAGCTGCCCAGATGTGCACCCTCTAAACCCTTTTCAGGTGGGACCTGAGTTTCGAAAAGGGGCAGCAGCCCCAGAGCCCGGCCCTCCCGCCCCCACCCACAGCCTCCGCCAGTTCATGAGCAGGTTCTCAGCTCTACTTACAGATGAACTGCTGTCAGCATCCAGCACAAGGATCTGAAGGGTCAGATTCTTCACATACTCATTCTGTTTTACCTCATTGATATGCCTGAAAATCAAATAAAAGGGGAGAGAATATAACTTCCCAATCAAACTCGAGAAGGACCCTAAGATTTGGATCCAAGAGGTCCAAGGGACCTGCTCCTTGGCGCTGTAATAAATACAGACTCATTATGACAGTAGCAATACCATGCAGTGTTCATAGCGTGGTCATAATCTCCTACTGGCTTCTTTATCTTTCTTGAGGCCCCAGACCAGCAAACCCCCAGACAACAGCACTTTACTGCAGACAGACATGTCCAGTGTAACACCTTCCAGCAGCCGTGGCATCACTGCTGTTCTCCACAAAACAGGAGATTTCTTCCCCTCTCTGTACCTATATAAACATTTCTGCTTGGATGGTAGTGGAAACAACATATAAAACATAACAGGAAACAACTGTAGCTTCTAGATGCCACGAAATACAAACTCTAGTTCAAATCAAAATACACGTGAAGAATCAGTAACAGTGAACACTTGTGACATCTCCAGAGTGATCAGCAAAGTCAGCCTCCTGCCCCAAGGGAAAAGCTGCTCCAACAGGGTGACCCCCTCCAGGATGTCACCTTTTCTGGACTGTCACCAAGGGGCTTCTACATTCAGCTTTCAAAGGTGGAGTTTTCAGACAGCAGCTGGACACTTAATGTGCTGAAGATCAGAGGGGAACTTGACAGCCAGCACGAGAAGGTTCCCTGAGGGCCGCAGAGGGACTGCCCGGGGAGGACGGACGGAGGGGCACTCACCACAGCAACGCCGACAGCCACCGCTCCTTCGCGTCAGCTGAGCTGGAGACAAAAAGGGAGGCAGATCATCAAACGAGTGACGAGTGGGGAACAGCCCTTGGAAACTCTACCCAGTTTCAGCTATATATAGCTGTAAGTCGAAGTTCCTTCCTGCACAGCCCTGGAACAAAAGCACAGTCCCTTCCTGCTTCTGGCCTATTTTAACTAATAACAAAAATAATAATAACAAAAAAATCCCAGCAACAAACTGGACTACATTTCCTGCCCAGGCTGCCGAGTGTGGAGATAAGGGACAAATATCTTTCTGTGATGTTGGAGTTAACGCATCTTGTGGGCCCTTATTATTTTTGCAGTGACCTTTAATTGCTACTTTCTTTCTCCTATTATTTCCTTCCCAATGTCTGTCATTCCAAGAAGCTTCTGCTGCCAACACGGGTTACTCAGTGACGTGAAGGAAAAAGAGCTGCTGTTGAGTTTGGACTAAGACACGAACAGCAGCTCGCATGTCAGAACATGGTCCTAAGGCCAGCAACGCATCGGCATTTTTCACTGACTTCACCAAGCTGTCCTTCGTAACAAAAAATTCACAAACTAGGGCCAATCTCCTATGGAAATGGCTGCTGGCAGGTGCTGAAACAACATGCTTGTAGGTGCAGCTGGTTTGCTATGGTGGATTTGGCTGTGATGCTCCAGGGTGCTCTGCAGAGTCAGCCCTTGCTATCACAACACCTGCAAGGGCTGGTCCTCTGGAAGGCTCTCAGGGACCAGCCTGCAGATATCCTCTAAGATGACTGTGTCCCGACATCCCGGTTTTCACCACGCTGCCTATGTGAGTGCAAGTCTCTACTCGGTGGGGAGAAGTAAAGCAGTGAAGTTGACAGTCGCTGTTTTGCTGGCAGCCGGGAGGCTGGGGCTGCCAGGCTGCAGAGGGAGCTGTGGTGTCTGCTGAGATACCTGAAGGTGACAACATAGTTGGTGGTAGGCCAGCCGATGACAAACGAGCTCTCAGGAGCCATCTTCTTCTCTGTCACTTCACTGAGACAGGTGCCGGTCCACACTTCACTCAGATGCACCTGCTTTTTCAGCTTCAGGCTGGAGGAGGATCTGCAATTCAAATAAGGATTTCTTAGGCCAGATCCCAACACGTAGAGCTCCGGAGTCTGGTCATGCCACCTCGCAGTCATTCAGATGCAGTAACAGCAACAAGCACCCCAGAACTAAACGTCTGGGCAAGTGGAGGCACTACAGGAAAGTTTTGCAAGGAGACTTGGGGGTGGTGGCTGCGGTGGGACAGCTGTGGCATAGGGCAATGTGATTCACCAGAGCCACATGCAGGTAGATGGTGATTTAGGCTAATTACAGTCTATGCTAATAACTGAGGTCACCTAAGCTCTCAATTTATGAGTGGCAGAAGTAGCCAGACCAGGAGTTGGTCTTCTGTCCTTACTGCCTCTTGCCCTCATCCTATTTCTTCAAGAAGCCACATAAGGGAAAGGGCAAAACCAATTAGTCAACCTTTCCCTTCAGGAAAATTGAGTGAAACATTAATACCAAGAAGAATTTCCGGAGGTGGAAGGGGGAGATGACACACTTGTAAAGCAGCGCTGTTTTGATGCCTGCTCACGAACTGCTCAGAGCCCAGCGCCAACAGCACCCGCTGGGGAGGAGGAGTGACTGTGAATTCCTCTTACTTGGACTTGGCGATGACCAGCACGTCACTGAACAAGATCAGATGTCTCTCCCGGGTCTGCAGGCCCACAGTCAGCTGTACGCGCTCGTCCAGGATGAACGTGGAGCCCGGGCTGCCGAACGCCCCACTGGGCAGCCCATTGTCCGGATGAGAGGAGGAAAGGGCAGTTTCCCTGGAGAAGGAAGGAAGATCATAAGATCTGTCAGAAGCTTTTCTCACCAGGGTTCGTCACTGGACGCAGGTGGCTGTTGTGGAACAGCCCCACAGCCCACGCTTCTCCCAGTACTGCCCCGATGGCTCTCGAGTATGAACTGCGTTCACCTGCCTCTTCCCAATTAATTCTACCAGCCTTAGGCAGATGGAAAATTCCCTAAATGCCTGCACCAAATCCGGGGAGGTTAAGCTGCTGAAATATTCATTTTTAAGTCATTTCTCACTCAGGTAAAACACTTATTTCCTGCACATGCATGTGAGCTATGACTCAAAAGAACAGGCAAACCCAGCGCCTGCGGCAGGGCTCGGAAACTGTGCCCGTGTTCACATCCGCACCGAACTGCTTGTCAGCGCTAGGGCTGCAGATCAAGGACCACGGACCGTGGGTGCTCACCTAACTCCGGCCACCTGATGCTGCTCTGCCTGCCCGCACTCCAGCATCTTGTTTCTGCTGAGGCCGATAGAGATGCTGACCACTTCCAAAAAGCCCCGGCGGTTTTTGCACGTTGACTGTAGCCAACACGCCGCCATGGGGATGGAAGCAGATCCCCTCTCCGTGCTCCCCCAGCTCTGCCAAGCGCCCATCTCCCCTCGCCGCCCAGCGCCTGCTCAGGCTGCCCCCGGCGCTGGTCCCAGCGGGTCCCGCAGCCATCGCCAGGCTCTGCCCTCACTCTGCAGCAGGACTGTGCTGAATGAACGAGCAGCAGTTCTCTGCTGAGCCTGTTCAGAGACAGTTCTGTGTGCCCGACCCTGACTAATTAGCTAACCTCTGAGACATGGCCTTGGGTTTATGTATATAGGAACTACCACAAATCCTACTGTCTCTACACATAGACATAATATGTATTGTGCCTGCAGGCAAGGACGCATGTGGAATAGATCCTTACCTTCCCTCCACCCCTCAACAACGCTACCCGAGTCTAAGGGCAGTCTCTGCACAAGCAAATGAAAAAACATATGGGCTTTAAGGGTAGTATTTTTTGCATTGTTAGTCTAACTCAGTTTCTGCTGGCCCCATAATCTGGCCCCTCCAGTTTCACGGAGGGAGGTTAAAGCTGGCCATCAGCTGCTTCTTCAACCATCCCCAGTTCCAGGAACATGCGCGCTCCTGCAAACAGAAATTCTCTCTTCCCTCTTTACAACTCCACTGCCACCACCAAGTGAATCCTTGGCTTATGCATCTGTTACCTCTACAAGTGAGAAGCTATATCATCTTTGAACTTGATAGGAAAGGCTTCCCACGTGCATCAGTTGAGCAGTGGGATCCGCACCACCACCGGTCTCAGCAGTGGATCCCTAAGGCTGGAGGGGCTACACAGCTTTGTAAGCACAATGGCAGCACAGGAGAAGAAACATCTCCCCAATACTGTGGTGGCCTAAGCAAAGATGGCATGTACCAGAGCCCTCCGCAGCAATCCATCACAAGGAACGGCTGAAGCCTCCCTCCCTCATGAGGATATTCTCCAGCCAAATAAAGTCAAGAATTTGTTTCTCTTCTGTACTTTTTTTAGTGCAATTTAGAAGTGGGTAGAGCGAATGACAAAGCAGCCACATGACTTGGTCAGAAGACAACCAAACGAAAATCAGTCCCACCCTTTATTTTGAATGATCCCACGAGACTGACCCCACACAGTTGTTTCAGAAATGTGGGATGTACTGTGCATTAGTTACCTCCAGTGTGATAAAAGGGGTATTCTTCAGGAGGGCTGGTCAGGATCAAACTGTCAATCAGTTCAGCTTTAGTATCTCTTTCTTACAAAGAAAAAAAAAACCAAACTAACCAAATCCCTCAGAAACGGTTGTTTATAAGATTGCTATCAATGAGCTGAACGGCACAAGTGTCAGAGCTGGTTTATCCGACCAGGTCGACAGGGAAACCACCCTACAGAACCTCACACGCTGCTCCCGGGACCTGACGTTACTCAGGTGCCTCTGCACCGTGCAGGATTGTCCAGGTGGATTTGCACTTGTATGTAACAGGTTATCAAATACATAGACCTAACATTATCTGCATAGAAAATAACCAGCTGGCCTTGCATGGGGGTGACCTGAGCTGGCGGCCAGACCCCACCCAGGCACTCTCTCGGTTCCTCTCAACAGGACGGGGGGAGCAGGTCCCCGCTGGCGGGCAGGGGTCCGGGAACGTCCCCCCATCCTCCTCCTTTGCATCAGCTTTACTGCTGAGCATCATGCCATGCCAGTAAAAAAGAAACTGTTCCATACCTGTCCACAATCAAATTGCCCTCGACACCATTAAATGAATTTGAAAACCAGTTTGATTTCAGGCAGAAAGGTGGAAAAAAAGGATTCAGAAAGGTATTTCCTCTACCTGGAATGGGACTTGGACTTGCCGAGAGCTTTAGTAATGGCAGAAGGGGTGGATCGTCTTCTTTGGACTATGGGCTTCATCTTCTGCAAGACAAAAGGACACTGGGGTCAGCCGGCCCCTCGCGCAGATCTGCTCGCTGCGCCGCCCGTTCCCTCCTTACCCAGTTAACGCTCGCCAAAGCTCAGCACCGAGAGCCCCGACCTGTGCTTTCAGACACCTCCCTCCGCTTCCTTATTATCAAAACACTTGTCAGCTCTCACATTTATGCAGGACACTTAAAACTTTCCTAACTTGAAATGCTTCCAGTTTTCACAGCCAAAATTCAAAGTAATGACATGAAATGAAGCACAGAAAAATCCACAGGCTAAAGGTCAGGAAAAACTTCCTCACACTCATGCCATGGAATAGTTTGTTACGGAAAGGTACAGAAATCCAATTTAAAACGGGACTGGACAAAGCTATGATCAGCATATGATACTGTAAGGAGCATTTTTAGAGATTCAGCAAACAGACTGTTACTGGGCCCGTCTCCTGGCAGCGCCAGCCCAAGACGCTTGTATCAGAGTCTTGTGTGACACAGAAATGACGTGACTGTAATGGTGAGACTTGTGACACAGATGTGATAACCACCCAGGACAACATATACACATGAAGGTCATGGGTCTCTTTTTATTTGCTGAACTTGTCTCTTTTTATGCGCTGGAGAAAGATGACATGTTTTAGCCTGGGAGAGAAATCCTTACACCAATGCCTCTTGCTTAGTGTGGAAAAACCTGTCCCGCAGCTCATTTCTAATTTTAGCATTTGACTGTATTGGAGCTTTAAGGACTGGGAAATTTAGAGTATGCTGAGCGTTATTTATCTTTTGACTTCTGAAAGTATCAAAATGTGGAATATCCTAGGAATAAAAGAAACCAGGATTGCTGGCTGAGGAGAGGTCCTGCAGAGGAAGCATGTTCCTTTTATTAACCGTACACCTCTCAAACTGTGCTGAATGTAGAAATCTTTGTTGCTTATGCACTCATTAGTCCCATCTCTGAGTTCACGACACTATTACGGCTCAGTACCTTATAACCACATCAACACGACATTCTTATGATGTTAGAGGAAGGTATTACCCTCATTTCACTGATGGAAAGGCCAAGAACAGAGCGATTACAGTGAATTTGGGTGCCTGGTGTTCTGAGCAGGCAGGAAGGCCGGCTGATGGCTGCTCTCCAGTGCAACGCGGGAGCGGGATTGCAAGCACGATTTAATAAAGTAACTTCCTAACACGTGAATACTCAGCTTTGCAATGTCAGTAGTGCTTTGTGTATATGTTTATATGGTCTCTTCCAACCAAAATTATATTACAATCCTACGCAGACAGTGACGGAAGGCGATTTCTCTCTCGTTCCCTGATGTGACCTTGCCAAGCAAAGATCTGTCTTCGGAAGTTTCACAGAGAGAACTAAATAAAAATAACATCAGCTCAAAAATGTTTGTTTTAAAAAAAGAGAGCCCCTACTAAAGCGGAACATCTGGCTTTCAGAGGTGCCTTAATAGGATCAAATGTTCCTGCAAAACATAGCACAGCAAAGCATCAGTCACGCCATATCCCAGAGCAGGAAGAACATAAATGATGTTTCCTTAAGAGGCTGCAGGACAAGGACAGAGTCTCCTACCACCCTGAGGGTCCTTCCAGTGCCACGTGGAATGTGCTCTGACTCCCGCGTGTTTCTAGGGTGGACAGTTTCATGGTTTTGCTGCGAAAGCCCATCCCATCTCACTGCACAGCAGAAGCACCACAGGTCCGTGTGTTGGGCAGGAGCCCCCTGGTGCCGGGCTCGGCCGCCACCGGTACCGCGGCCCCGCAGCCCGGTCCTCGAGCGTCGCCTGGGGCCCGCGGGGACCGCACCGTGCCCCGCGCTGCCGCAGGGGGCGCTCCGGCGGGAGCCAGCGCTGCGCACACCACCAGGCACCGCAGCCCCGGGCCGGCCCGAGGGACGCGGCTCATCTCCGCTGCTCTGCTGCCATGGAAACAGAGCCTCGTTTACCCAACAGACCCTGGAAGTGCTGGAGCACTTGCAGCACTCCGGACCGTTTGTGCATTACTCATCTCGGAGCTGCCAGTTTTAGCTGAGCATTTCTTGGCACTGGAGAGGCTGTGAGCCCAATGCTCCTCATTCCAAACCCATGTATGGCCTATGCTATCGGCACAGCTGCCCAGCACAAGTGGGATTTTCCCCCCACCACTGACCTCTGTGCTTGAATGTTATTCTTCAGATAGTTAAGGTGGGATGGAACTGAAAAATAACGAGATCTGCTTAGAACAGGGTGGATTTTCCTTCTGTCAACAGCTGGCCAAAGCTTGCAATGTCTGTGGCACTGGAATGCTGCTATTTCGTTTAGTCCACATTCAGAAATGAAACTTTTTCTAATGGCACAATATTTCTGCAAAACATAAAGTGAAATATTTGTTTCAGAAACATTGGTACACTGTGTCTTCAAAACCACCGGGTGCTTGCTTTGACCCCAGCATCTGCCAGGCATGGATCAGAGACCCCGATGCTGCCAAAGCCCCTCGGTGACGATGGCAGGGATCAGAGACCCCGATGCTGCCAAAGCCCCTCGGTGACAACACCCGCGCAGTGAGGTGTGACAGATCTGTGGACTTTGAATTTCTGGGTTAATCTATACGATACGGCTGCTGCAAAGCTGCTGAGCATGGTGCTGGGTGGGCAACCTGGCACGAACTGAGGACATTTTCCAATGGAAATGTGCCTGGCAGGAAGCCTTAGGACCCCATGTGGCACAAAGATTTCCTTCAGCGCCCTCCCTTCATTTTACTAGGAGGCTCCTCCAAAGCACTGTGTTTAAATAAAATGTTTGTTTTCAATTCATCTGCATTTTTGACTCTGAGTCAATTCCACACTGACATTCGGATCACTCAGGGAGGCTTATGTTGCTAAAGGTACAGTCAGAAACAGTAAAACATGGGCAACATTGTCATTGATTATTTGAAGCATCACAGATTGTTCAGGGCCAATAACACCAATATTCTTCTCATTCTCGGGTATATCTCGTGAAACACTCTCTTCCTACAAACACTCATCACAGTGTCGGTGCTGTGTCAGAGCAGAGCGCTGATTGCTGCTATCAGCCAACTGAACCCATAAAGGCACATTTTTCAGTGGTCTACTGGAAAAGAGCAGAAGTTGCTGTATAAATGTAGCACATGGTTATTTAGCTCTCAGGCAACATTCAAAAAAATACTTAAGAATACAGTTAAGAGAACAGAAACAATTAACCCATCGCTTGGGCTTGGACCCATCCATGTGAAAACAACTGCTGCTGCTCTTCCATCCAGTAATGGGTTTATGTTAGTAGCGACATTCCTACAGAAGTATCTTAATGGGATAATGTGAGACACTTTGCCTCCTGCTCCGTTGTGTCTCCTGTCTGTGAGCACGCGATGCTCGTGCACAGTGCTGGGTATGACTGCAGTTGCGTTTCTAGTTAGAAAACCCAAACTGAGAGACACAAAGAGAGGGGGAAATTGTTCGGTGCATAAAAGGAAATCGGGCATTAGGTTACACGAACTGAAAAGAACAGGGCTTGCCATTTTACACTGAACCTGTTGCTTTTCCTGCGCAATTCAGAACTTTTCCTGGAACAATTTCAGGGCGCGTTAACAGTTTGAGGCGGACCTGTGTTCACCGGGTCACTGGACCCCGGCAGCGCTGACCAGGCACCAACAGCAGAGCACACGCTGCTGCGGCCCGGCTGCTCCTGCCCTGTACCCCGTCCTGATGGGACAAGCCACCAGCTGGTGACGCTCCGGCAGCACTGTGGGGACCTGGGCTGCTGCCGCCCCCAGCCACACTGCCCCAGGTCCCCTGTCCCGCTGGAACAGCAATGGGGCAGCAGGGCTGCGGCTGCCCAGAGGCAGGAGGACTCGAGGGGCCACACATGACCCCCGCAGGCACAGCCTCCCCCGGGGTCACCCCCAAAGCTAGTCTGTCCCGTACTCCTCACCCAGGTTTTGCCCAGTGCGGATGGTCTGAGCCCAGCTCAGACAGGCTGCAGCGCACTGGGTTTGCACCGGTTTAGCCCTGGAATTACACCTTTCCCAGGCTGGGCTGTGAGCCCTGTTCCCTGCGGGTTACCTGCTGTGGACGGGGGTGCTGGGATCAGCCTTCCCAGCAGCGGGCTGAGGTGTCACAGCCGGCTGCCCTTACAGACCCCGCAGGAACGTCCCCAGTCTCCGAGAGCTCGCTGCCACATCTGGGTGCAACCCACCAACACGCTCAGCCGCTACCGGTGGGGCAGGGTACAACCACCTTCCAGTCCTTACAGTGACAGCAAGTGCCTCATTTGAGAGGACGCCAGACCAAACCAATGTACTTTGCCTCCAGCTGCCGGCACAGGACAGCTGGCCCGCGCTGCCTCGGAGCCGCCGGGCTCTGCGGGCAACGTCCCACCTCTGTCGGGTGTGCCACCCCGGGACGGCCCGGAGCAGCTACACAGACTGAGGCGTCCGGCTCGTGGAGCTCGCGGGCCAGCTGTGCTGCCCCGGCTCCCGTCCCAGGGGCAGCAAGGAGCTCAGCAGCTGCGGGAGCAGCTCCACGTGTGCTGCGACACCACCCGTGGCACAGCAGGAGCTCAGCAGCTGCGGGAGCAGCTCCATGTGTGCTGCGACACCACCCGTGGCACAGCAGGAGCTCAGCAGCTGCGGGAGCAGCTCCATGTGTGCTGCGACACCACCCGTGGCACAGCAGGAGCTCAGCAGCTGCGGGAGCAGCTCCACGTGTGCTGCGGCACCACCCGTGGCACAGCAGGCCCCGCGGCTGCCCTCGAGATTCCGGGCGGGTGACAAAGGGAAGAGAAGCAAACCCCATGTGTCTAGAGGAAGGTCCACGAGCAGGTGACAACTGAGGAGCTCTGCCAGGACCACGACCAGCTGCCAGAGGGGGCCTTAGCAAAGTGACTTTCTGCTTTTCTCTCTACATAACTCTTTTGCTTCACATATCATTTCCCAGCTGATAGGCTCTAGAACACACTAATCTTTAGTCAGCTGAGCCCTTCCTTACTCTTATCCCATACATCTCTACTCCAGCTTTGACCTGACTGCTTGGAAGACTACTAACCACTAACCACCCTCTGCCTCCTGCCACCACGACACTCGGGCCGTCCATTCCATTCTCTGGCTATCGCAACCCTGTCCCAGTCCATCCAGCCTTGTTTTTCCAGACGGCTTCATGTCAGGTGAGGACACATGTGTCTGTATGTGTATATTTTAATAGTCTGCACTACTTCACTTTGCACAGGGTGCAAATGCAGTGCCTAGAAGAAAGGAAAAATGTGCAGTTGTTTTATGAGCTCTTTGGGGTGAATTTTGCCAGCACAGACATATGGTAAAGCATTAACATTTCCTTGCAAATGCTAGGGAGAATCTTTAACTCTCCTGCCACCACTTTAACCCTTTGAATTCTTTAAGGTCTGTAATTAGCCTCATTAATCAGAGGAGGAAGTACAAAATAATGTTGGGTGGCCACAGCCCAGTATTTCATTTGTCCCTTCAGAGGGACAGCGCAGGGTTCAGCGTGAACTCAGAGCTAAGAAACTTGGGTGTAAATATTTATCTGAGCTGCTTTACACAAGTACATCTTCCCGTGTTGTTTCACTAACTGCTTCCCTCTCTCTCACTGCTGAAACATGGCTCAAACCAAACTCAAACGTTTCTTAAAATATGCAGAGCCCGATGGCAGTAAATCAGTTTACAAGGACACACTTTGAAACATTTCCTTTTCCTTCCAAGAAATGGAACCCTGCTGGTTTACTTTCACGTGTCCCTTATAAGGGGGACTGGGAGAAACAATTCTTGGCGGCCAAAGGCCGAGTGGGTTTTCCACTTGGAGGTGCCTGGGGATTAGTTTGACCCACACTGATCTGCTCCACGCCACTCTTCGCCCTGCTCCCACGGCTGCTGTGCCTGCAGGGCCGGCCTGGCTCGGGGCACTGAGAGAGGGCGCCCTGCCCGCACAGGGATGCTGGCTCACCAGAGCACCCCAGCTCTTTCTGAACAGCTGATGGAATGGCCCATGTTCTCCAATGACGCTGGGCTGGACCCCAGCTCAGGACACCTGGCATTTGTCAAGGCTCGGGTCCGTGTTTCTGGCTGCAGCTCCAGCGCGAGCATCCCCACCCGGGACGAGCGCGAGGGTTTGGTCCCTGACACAGCGCTGCCTGGTGCCCTAAACCACGAACTGCCACTGTCACTCGCACTGCAGGACAGGCACCTCAAAAGGGCCCGAAAGCTTTAAGCTGAGCCGCTGTGAACACCCGTGTGACCTCAGTGCAGCATCCAGCGCTGGACTGAGAGGCGAATTGAAATATGTCTGCTGTTTCCAAGCCTCAGGCCACTGATACAGCGTTGGTGGACAGACCTGTAAAAATCATGGGCAACTGCCCGTGCATTTTCTCTGAAAATCTGAAGGTTCAGCAGAAGGGGGATGTCTGCGCATTCCAGGACAACAACAACAAAAGCACTGCAAGAAAAACGCTTTCTGCCAGCGAGGATGTTCGTCAGCCATCCCGTTCAACAGGACCAGGTTCTGACGGTCCCAAGGGTGCACTTACACAACGTCTATTTTGCATCAATACCAATGTGAAAAACTTTGAGTAACACAAATGCAAGTCCCTTCTCTGTAGCCAGCAGAGCACAGCAAATTGCTAATTGATGGAAACTGAAGGGATCAATATTGACATAGATTTAGAAATACTTCTGTACTGCATGCTTCCAGCCTGGAGAGGAACCAACAGCTGCTTGAGGAAGCGCCTCCCCCTTCTAGTGCTAGCAGAGGAGACCGAAAGCAGTGAAAAAAGTAAAACCTCATTTGGTAAAATTTCTTCATCTTTTCTTGGAGGTCCCGATGGTTTGGTTGCAATTCTGATGTCCAGGGCCGAGTAAATTCGAAATATTTGCTGGCAATGGATTAGACCAAACAGCCGCTGCCCGTTGGGATTTTCGTGAAATGCTTATCCCCGTGTGCAAACCCAGTGCAACAGATTCCCCGTGGGTGTTTGGACAGGACGCTGCAGCGGGACTCCCTCCTCAGCGCTCCCTTCCCCTGCAGCAGCGCCGAGAGCCGCCCCAGGTCCCTGGCACCCGCTCCGGCACCCGGCGGGCTCACCCGCGTGGGAAGTCGGTGGGTACGCACCTTTACCAAGCCCTTCAAACCATGTAGTTCAAGCTGGTACCTTGGGACAGAAGTTTCTGTTGTAAAGTTGTATGTATATATAACATTGGAAGGGAACTTGCTGGATTTCACAGTATAAAAATTCATCACTGATGCCAAAGTAAATTAAGAATCATTCTCTTTCTTTAAAAATGCAAACAAATAGTTCACTGAATCGAGCTTTGGCAAAACGAAAAACTTGCGGAGCAGCCAAACCTGAGGAGCATAAAAATGTAACACATTCCTTTGTGTCTCTAAAACAAGCCCCTTCTCTTCCCCTCGCTTGGTTCAAAACTCCTCCTGCCATATTAAAAACTCATAGAGAGCTGGGTCTGCCCAGCTACAGAATCACCTCAGCCTCTCCAAAGCAGGGTCTCTGTGACCGAGGATGCCGGTCCAAGCGCCCACCAGGGCCCAGATGAGCCACTGCATGAACTGCACAGCACCCGCCCCCGGCGTGAATATGGGGAGATACGAACTGCACAAGGACAAGAAAGTGTCAACTACCAACTGATCATGAGCAGTGACAGCTCAGTCCATGGAGCAGACAGTGTCCCCAGGGAACGCTGCGGCGAGTCCCATCGCTCCCTGCGCACGCCCCGGGCAGAGCCCAGCGCGCCCAGCGGAGCCCGCGGGCGCCCGCGCCTCCCCCGCCTCGGGCTCCCCCGGGACAGGTGGGGCTGCCCGGAGCCTGACAGACACGGGCGCGAATCCCCAGGAAAGGTCCCGAGTTCCATCTCCCAAATGGTCTTGCTGCAAGCAGAGGGGCGGTGGGCAACCCCATCCTCGCCAACAGGCAGTGCCTTTGGTGCCCATGAGTTTAAGAACCTACTGCATGCTGCAAGTTTGGTGTTTCTCATCTATTTACAATGATTAAATAATTTTATTTGCAGCTTGGCCATGGAAAAGGCCTTGAGAAGAGGCAGCTCTGTGCATCTGGATTTCATTAGAGATGAACATTAATCCCTCTCTGCCTTATAAGCATCCTGTTAGCATTATACAGACTTGGGGTTGTTAAATGTCATTCTTAGAGCTGGCTGGCTGAAAAATGGGTTACCCAATGGCACCTCCGCTAGCACACGCACCAGGAAAGGCATTTTCTTCTTTCTGTTGCTTGCTCATCTGCCTGTCAGCATCAGGGCTGGTAACACACTTATTAGTAACACTCGCTGTCAAACTCCTCAAAACGCATAATAGGTTAGTGTGGAACTGTAGGATTTAATCCCACAGAATTGTGCAGTTGATGGAAATGAAAAATAGGTATCTCAGCCTGAAATGAATTTCAGCAGACGTGCAAGCCTGAAGTTACGTGAGCTGGGCAAATAAAAGTAGACTTTGGCTTGAACAATTGCACTTTTTTTGCCATTTTTTGGAGATGCAGGAAGACATTAAGGGTCGAACAGTGACAGAGGTCAGGAGAGAGACGTTGCTGAGCAGCGGGGCAGGCCAGGAACGGAAAGGCAGGCGAGAGCCGCATTACGTGGGCTGAGCCCATGTGAAGAGGAAGGTGCAAAGGAGGGGCCTGCAAACAGCGTGCGGGTCCTGGCAGGGCCGGGGGTTCAACAGCGCGGGCACGGCGCCGCCAGGCAGCCAGACGCGGGCCAACAGCGCGACGCTGCCCGGCCCGGCCCGGCCCGGCTCCAGGGCACAGACAGAGGCAGAGATGCTGTGACACAGAGGTGGCACCTGGTCCCGGCAGTGGGGGCCGCCAGTGGCCACGCGGCTGGGAGACGTCACTGCTGCGCCTCTGTGTGCGGAGCAGCCCGAAGGGGCAGGCGTGGAAAACTCTGAAAAACATTCTATTTAAAGACAACTATTCTGATTCACATGTTATTCCCTGCCTCCTCTTCCCTCAGCATTGCTTTTCCACTTTTGCCTTAACTTCTGCAGGAATCAGTGTGAAAACTATGCCAAGCACAGGACACAGTATGGGGAACCAACAACCCCAAACATTTCCTAATCTCCCCTTTACACCTCATTTCACATTACTTGGGTTTAACACACGTTTATGTGTAAACTAATACCTCCAGTCACAAGCATTTTTGTGGGCCCTTGATAAATACTTTATAATTTAATAGAATCTTTCCAATTTCAAGGTGTTCAGAGCAGAAATCGATTATCCAGCAAGATTTTCAGAAGAGCTACATAGATGGAATTTATATTTTCCATCTCCTAGCTGTTAGTCCCTACCGGTTTTATTACTTTTCAGTTAGAAGACTGTCCTGAGGCTGAACAGGAGCCTCTTCGTTTGCTCTCCCTACACAAGCACACATGCACATACATACGTGCACCAAACTTTTGGCTGATAAATTTCCCAATAAACATGGCAGGCAACTTCAAAAATCAAACCAAAACAAGCCCTTCAATAGGAATTATCAAAAAATATGTTTTAAATCACAAAAACATCCTGTTTTGCTTCAGTTTCTCTCTCACATGCCACAAGCTGGACTCCACCCTACCTGTTTTGAGAGGGGCTAACTATGGGCGCCAGGTTTTGGAAACTCTCACATCCTTATCTGTGCTGCCATTTGCTTTCAGGGGAAAATGAGGAGGGCAGCACTGTGGAGACAAGCAGAGGGGCTGATCCCGTGTGCCCAGATCTCCGCGCCAGCTGTTCTTCCCACAGCTCCATGATGCCTCAGGAGAAAATGCCGAGAAGTGGAAGATTCATTTATTTTTTTTAATTGCAGTAGTGCTACAGTCCCAAGCTCTGGCTGAAACGGAGAAGGTGCTGTTAAGCAGACGGGCTATTTGCCCTGCTAGGCGTAAGTACTCATATTGGCGATGCTTTCCCAGACAAGCCAAGGCGCACGTGTGAGGAGACGCCGGGTCCCTGAGCAGGAGCACTCGGAGGGCCGGGGGTGGCGAGGCAGGCGTCCTGTCCCAGCGAGACCCCAGCCATGCAGCTCGGTGTGTCCCCCCAGGCCACCTCTGCAGGCCAGCGTGCAGCCGGAGGACACGGCGGTTCCCCGGCAGCGCTGCCACACGCACCACGAGCTGCTGGTGCTCCGAGGCTGCCGGGGCGTTTGTCTGAAACGGGTGCAGCCCCGTGCAGGTGGAATTGCTGTGGTGGCGGCAGCGGAGAGGGTGGAACAGTGAGTGATGTGTGGATGAAAGTGAACAAACACCGGAGCCTGGGGGTGTTTGTGGGGGTGCTGGTGTGACAGAGGGGGAAGCAGCAGAGCGGGGTGACCCTGCGGCAGGTGTGCTGGTGTAATGCTGTCCACTGGGGACTAGGAAAGGACCCACAAGAAGGATCTCTGCATCAGAGCCACAAATCAGAATCTTCCACATTACAAGCAGAAGAGGATCTGAGAACCCTCATGGCCAGTCATGAAGAACAAACATCCACTACATCTTCAGGATAATCAAGAGAAACCACAACAATGGTACATTCCTCAGCATCTCCCACACCTATGAAGCAAAACCAGTCTGACCACACAGATGCTCGAGTCACATCCCCTGGTTACGATCTAAAAGAGTTCCAGGCCCTGGAGCTGGCTCCTCTGCAAAGTCAAGGGCACACGCTTCCCATTTCTGGGGCCAGCCTGGCCGAGTTAGAATGAACCAAGCACCAAGAAGCATAAACAGTCCCTTCTGCGAGTGCCAAGCTCACCTAGACCAGAGCCACATTAAGCAAACTCCATGTGTGTTCACCCAAAACCTAAAGTGCAGCAGCACTTACAGACTGGTCAAGAGAAAGGAACCGTGTCCAGTGCTGTCCATGAAAAGACCTTCACTGGGCACCGCGGGTCTGCAGGGTGAGCAGAGACCAGCCGTGTCACCATGGCTGGAGATCCCTATCCAAACCTGGGTTATGCACCCATCGCAAGTGTGCTGTTGGGACTGACAGGGATTCCCTGCAGCACCTGACTCTCAGAACATGTAAATCTTTTTAAACCAATAAACATTAATATTTGTTTTCCTCTTGAAATGAATCTACGTTAATTTTTAAAACATCACTGGAGGGCGTTAAATAAATAAGCTTCCCAATCAAGCTAACTGCCTGTAAAGGCAGCGAGATCTTTGAGAAAACTTTAGTTGCAAGCCTTGGGGGGAAGGTTTCAAAGGTCTGCGCGTATCAAAACGGCCTCCTGACCACTTTCTCTCTGGCTCACAAACTAAATGCGTTACTTGTCTTTCAGTGTGCCCCGCAGAGCACCCAGAACACCCCGCAGCTGTCTCAGCATGGTGTCAGGCAGCTGTCCCACGGCCAGGAGCAGTGCTGTTCATACACACCCCATCAA
This sequence comes from Streptopelia decaocto, assembly GCF_964273445.1. Classification (NCBI taxonomy): domain Eukaryota; kingdom Metazoa; phylum Chordata; class Aves; order Columbiformes; family Columbidae; genus Streptopelia; species Streptopelia decaocto. The sequence continues at coordinate 21,213,862 of NC_138665.1, read as the reverse complement.
CCACCAGCGCCTTAGCTACCTCAAGAACTCATGCTGGGCAAAGTCACGATCAAGTCCCTTGAAGAAACCCCTGGGAAATCAGAGGGGCCCGACAGGGCTCTGTGCATCCCAGGGAATACAACCCCCGCAGGAGCTCCTGCAGCAGCAGCAACCGGCTGTGACACCGAGGCAAAGAACACCCTGCTAAAGGCCCGCTCTCCTTCTCTGCAGGTGACGCAGGGCTGGCACATCACAGCAACCTCTGGGTTATACAAAGGCATCAGCAGACACAGGTCTGGTTAGGAAAAAAATAATATTAAGGGATGTTCTAAATGTAGAAAAAGATGGGAAGGGAAAAACAGACATCTCCGTTTTAGGTAGGGCCCATAGGTAAAAACTGCAAGAGTCTCTAAAGAACTGGCAGCAAAAGCTGCAATAAAACATCCCTCTGTATCGTAAGGACCTCTCTGGTCGTGGGCACACTCCAGCCCCTGGCAAGCACTGTAAGTATTACAACCAGCTGCAGATATTTTTTTTTTTAACAGAACTTGCTATTTATTCCAGTGGAAACTCCCTGCAAAGAAAACAGTTCCACTCAGCTACTGTTTGCTTTGGATGATTTGTTTGAGAATTTCAAACTGGCGTTTTGAATAATGTTTACAGTTTCCCCTCTTACTTTCCATTATTTCAGACTAATCCCATGATAATATGATATTCTATTGTTTGTTGTGTTGCACTTACAAAATCCGCAAGGGCAACTGCCGCTCAGCCACGACTGCACCTCTTCCCGCCCGCGCTCCCCGCGCCAGTGCACGGGCTGCCCCCCTCCAGGAGAGCCCGCGTTTCTCCGGCAGGGTCTAAAGGTACAAGACAGTAACAAAAGAACCGCTTTGCCTGTCTTTGTTTGCTGAGAGGAGCGCAAAGTGACGCGCACTCGACAGGTCTCCTGGAACGACACCGGGATGCGGAGCGCGGCGACTCCGGCACCGCTCGGCAGAAGCGACTCCGCGAACGCGCCGCAGGCGCAGCCGCTCCCGGCAGCCCGAGCCGCGGCGGCTTGCGGGTCATTCCCGCCCGGACCAGCGCAGCGCCCGGCGGGTCCCCAGCTCCGCACACACCGCCGCCCCCGCTGCCCCCTCCCCTCGGCCGCCGGGCTGACCGAACCAGCCGCCTCCGCCGCTCCCAGACCGGCAGCAGCTTCACCCAGCGCTTGTCCGGCGCGTCCTGACCCGGCCCCGCATCCCCCCCAGCCCCCCGGAGCCGACACCCGAACCGCCACCGACCGGCAGCCACCCCGGGCAGCACGCAGGAGACCCCGCGAGAGACACCCCTGCCCGGACCGCCCCCGGGGCAGCACGGGCCGCTCCGGTACCTGCCTGGCCCGGGGCAGCACGGGCCGCTCCGGTTCCTGCCGCTGTCACGGCCGCGGCGCGATGCGTCTCATGGCCGCGGCGGCCGCGCTGGTCCCGGCGCGCGGGGCGGCCGGTGCGTGGGCTCGCGCGGGGCGCGGGGCCGGCGCGCGGCCCGGCGGGGCGGGGCGGGGCGGGGCCGGGCGGTGGCGCCCCCTGCTGGCCCGGGGCGGCGGCGGCTCCGCTCGGGCTCCGGCGGGCGGCGCCGTCGGTTCTCGGGTCCCGCTGCTGCTCGGCGGGAGCCCGGCACGGTTCCCCGCACGGTGCCCCGCAGGCGCCCACCTGTTCCTCCGGGGCGTGGGGAGCACCCCGGTCTGCAGCAGGGCGGCGGCAGCCCTCGGCGGCCGGGTACCGGCGAGCTGTCGGCGCTTCCAGCCCGGGCCCCCCCGATAGACGCCGTGGCGGAGGCACAGGGAGGAAGTTCACCGGCAGCCGGAGCTGCCGGGACCCAAGACAGTCACGCTCTTGTCCTGGAAAGCAGCTGTTCCTTCAGATCGAGGCAGGTGAGGAAGAGCACACAGCAGTAACTTCACAAGGTGTCACACACAGTTTTCCTTCCCTCACCTCCCCATCTCCTGCCCCAGCTGTCAGCAATATACGTGCCCACCCAGTTTTCCAGCCTCTCCTAAAAGCAATCAGCACCCCACTTGGCCTGTCTGTGCCATTTCTTGCATCCATTTCCAACCAGAGCTCAAAAAAAATCTCACCCCGTTTAACAGCCCGTCCATTCCTTTGGGAGGAACGTTCAGGTCACAGCTGAGTGGTTCACAGCAGAGTATTTGGGACCATCAAACTGAAGCCATTTCCTCTACATGATGTGATCTTTTCCTGATCTTCATTCTCCCTCCTTCCGACTTCTTCACTTCCTTCATTTCAAAGTTCCCACCTTTTCAGCGTCTTTTCTCTGACTGGACTGCAGATGTTCGGAGGACAGACCACAACTTACTCAATTCTGGTGAATGTTCTGATGGAACTGGGGCAGAAACCCATGGCCTTGGCACGGCCTGGTTTGCTGCCAAGGCTGCTCAGCTCAGCCTCCCAGCCAAAAACCTGGTTTGGAGAGCCCGTGGGTACAGGCCAGGTCAGTGTTTTGGGTGCTGGTCGGATGCGGGAAGCCTTGTGAGTGGGACTCCTGCTTTCAAGGGAGGCAGCTGGTGTCTGGCCCCCGGGCTGGAGGATGAAGGGTCTGTGGCGATGTGTCCAGGGGGAGCTTGTTTCTGTGCCACGAGTCCTGTGGCTCACAGACACGGACAGAAATACTGCCGGGTTAACCCGCACTGCTGCGACTCAGCATCCTCGGGTGCCTGGCCAGGTAGAAATTCCGTACATTAATTCCGTAATTCTACCATGATTGCTGGACAGAAATTACTATGGAAAGCAATTAAAGCATGCACTGACAAGGTACTTTCCTCTCTGAAATTATTTCTGCAACTCCCCCTGTATCAACAAACCCCATGATTGCAGCACATTTCACAGGATCACAAATACCCTTCTGTGGCAGCCACCCAACTTTCCACTCACTCTCCGTGGAGAACTCGGTGCCCATTCGCCCTCGCTGCTGTGTGAAGAGAATGCGTGTGCCGTGTTCACAGCACCGCGACGGAGCCGATGGAAAAGGGACACAGTGAGTCCAAAGGGAGGATCAGTAAAAGTGAGAAGGCGTTTAGTAATGCAGATTCTTGGTTTGGAAAGATTCCATATTAGCCTGTTGCTTTTTCCTTTCTAATTAATGTGAGGTGCATGTTTGTGGGAAGCCATCATTTATCACCAGTTTTGCTAGATCTCTCAGCTCTGTTTGTGTGTCCCAACAAACCCTGTGGTGTTCCCCATTGCATCCCTCACCTTTTAGTAAGTGTCTGCTTTGTACATTTTGTCACTTACTGGCTATAAGTTTTTACCATTATATATATATATTTTTTTATTATTTTTTTTTTAAAGCAACCCTTCGTGCATTGTGGAAGGTGGCAGACAGATGGCCTTGCAAGGGGAACTTGTGGTGCACCCAAAGTGCAGGTTGAGTACATGGGCTTCTCCTGTACCACCCCCTTTAATCCTGGGTCCCAGGAGGAGAGTCGCTGTCTCGTTTTGGGAAAGGTTTGCTTGCCATCCTTACTATATTTGCTTGACCTCTTCCTTGATCTTGCTGCAAGGAAGCCAGTTAATGGCAATTGTGCTAGCAGATGTTATCACTGAGTTATTTGTTTGTGCCACTATGACGTACGGGACTGAACTCTTTTGAAGGAGCCCCCTAGGCAGGGGCTGAACTCCCGCTGGCGGGACGGTAACTGGGCAGCAAAGGCGCCCTGGTAAGTTCTGACTCCAGGATTTGTAAAGCTCCTGTCCCGGGAATGTTGTGCTGTCACAAACAGAGCTCGGAGGTGCGTGGGTGCCCTTGGTGCTGCTCTGTCCCAGCGCTGCTCAGGGACCCGCCGGGGCTGCGGGAAGGAAGGGCACAGAGCCCCGTGCCCCCCTTGCTGGTGTGCAGGACTTTTCCTTTAAAGTTTTCTATCTGCAGGGCAGGGAAATTCTGTTACTGTGGGGAAGTCTGTTTGTGTTGGGAAAGGAGCCACTGGAGAGACTAAATATTCCAAGGTAAACACGTACCGAGGGCAGTTCTGCCACTTTGAGGAATATCTGTGCTATAAAACCCTCTCTGGAGACGTGCTGAAAACAACGCATTGAATGGGGGAAATGTACGCTAATCTGTGCTAAGGCATTTTGATCTCTCTTAAATTCTAGGTTCAATCTTGCAAACAAGTACTCAAAGCTTTTAAAAACCAAAAGCGCACCACTTCTCAGGCACAGAGACTGTCTTGAAAAGCCAAGTGATTTTTAAAAACTGTAGAGAAGCATGAAGAATGCTTCATCTGCCACCTGGAGAACTGTGGTCTGATCATTGCTTGCATACAAGGTTTGAAAAGTTGTGACTTTTTGGTGGTGAGATCCCCTCTGTCTCTAAACAATCCTTGCAAATTTACCTTGTGCAGACGGTACCCAAAGCAGAGACGACGCCCCCCCCGCAGGCGTGGCTGCGGTCTGTCCTCAGGCACAGCGTGCGGCAGCCGGGCCCGCGGGGGCGGCGCAGGGCGCCCGTCCCGCCGCTCTCCGCCCGGGAACGGCCGCGGGGCGCGCTGCTTGTGCGCCGAAACGTGCAAACGGGCCAGACACGCACGGCTGCAAACGACCCTGGTGCTTATTGGTGCTTTTCAGTCCTATTTTCCTGTGGCTGGGGAAGCAGATCTGCAGCCCTGATGTGTCTCTACCCGCTGTCTGGTTGTAGCAACAGTGCTGTAAGGAAGATGGCACGGCCTTTTCCAAAGGAGCTCTCCAGACACGTTTTCTTGAGTTTTATTTCCAAAGGACCTCTTTCCTAATCTAGCAAGCAGAAAAAGTTTCCTTTGCAGTTGCAAGTTCCTTTGAATTATGAGTTTAATAACAATTATTATAGTAGCTAAAATGCTTTCGAGCCTCTAAGCTTATTATACTCCCACTAGTAGCTTAGTGGAGTTTAGCTGTGTTTCTCTGTCTCCATTGCATGGGCGTAGAATTTCAGGATATCTGTGTTTTATGGATCAGCAAAGTGCATCAATAACCAAGACAACATTCTCCTAATTTTTTGAGCAAACTTTGACAGAGGAACCTCTTCCCTCCCCTTTGCCTCCTGCCCAAGAAACATCCACGGAGGATCATTTTCAGAGGAGCAGCTAATCTTCATGAGAAAGGGCTCAGAAATAGCCTGCTGCTTTCTCAGACAGTTTGTGTTATAGTGTCAGAGCAGCCATATAGAGGAGCAGACAGGGAGAAGGGGAATGGTTGTATCCTGCTGGTGTACAGACAGAGGCATTCTCTTCAAGGAGCAGAATCAGTGGTATGGACTTCAGGAAGGTCATCTCTGCTCGGGTCGTCTTTGCTCGTGGCTTTGCTGCTCCCCTCAATCAGCTGCCTGTCTTTCTGAATCAGGCTGTAGTGGTGGGGTTTTTTTCCCTTTTTGAAATGTGAATACACATCAAGCAATTTTTAAAGATACAACTGCTCCAAGGCAGCCAAATTGGCTGCAAGCCTGGATATTGTAGGGAGGAATTCAGTCTTGGAAATCTGTCAGCATCAATGGTCTTCAGGTCCCCAGTGCCTTTCGAAGGAGAGCTGGATGTCAGTGCCGGGAAAACCGTGTGCAAACAGATCGAAACCAACTTGTTCCAACTGGAGCCTTTAGAGTAAGTTTCTAAAGAGCCCTTAAGAAAAAGAACCCAACACCCTCCCAGAAATAAACCCCAAACAGTTGGGAATTTGTTTTCAAAAGGGCATTCAAGATAAATTCCATTACAACTGTTACTCCAAATCATTGTGCTTTGGAAAAGTGCAAACTACACATTATCACATGGGAGTCATCTCAGACAGACCCACTTCCACAGCCCACTCAGCCAACGGACCCCACTCCAGTGCAGTTTTTGCCTTTGCTGGTTATGGATTTGTTTAAAAACCACCGGGTAGTCCCATCCGTACCGTCCTGTGCAGGCAGGAAAGAGACTGAAATACTTCCCCTGTTTGTGCGACACGGCTGCAAACAGCACGAGCAGCAGTGCTGAGCCCTCTGACATGGGTGACTCACGCAGAGACAGGCGAGTGCTCAACAACAGCACCTTTCTCAACAGATAGGAATATTGTTTTAATTGCTTGGAGTTGTTATTTGATAATGCAAATCAAGTATCTGAAAGACTCTGTCAACACACAGGATCAACAAAGAAGTTCACGGTGCTCCCGGGTTTGCTTCCCGCGGGCAGCGCGGCAGGAAGGGCCCGTGGCTCAGGTCTGCCGTGCCGCTGGCAGCGCTGCCGGCGTCTGCAACGCACCGGTGTCCAGCGGTGCTGGTTAGATGTTTGCTGAACCAATGCAGGGATCAGCTAAGAGACTTTTCCATGTCTAGCACTGCGCTGTCAGTGAGCTGAAACCCGGGACGCTCTCCTGCCCTTCAAGCAGTAAGTCATAGGCTGAGAGCAGGAAATGGGGTTACCGCGGCATGGATCAGATCTGTACAGAAGTCTGCGTTCCTGAGCTGTGAATTTTAATAATAACCTCTGATATGTGAAGGTTATCCCATCACATCCTCCCTACACAATGTCACTTTACGTGGTTGCTGAGGCTGGATTTTGTTCTCAAGCCAAAGGTTGAGCTGGCCCCTGCTATAGAAATAATGCATCCTATAGGCGTTGTGTGCCCCTCTGCCCGATTCCCATCGTGTTTCCTTTAGCAGGGCTCGCTGGCATCCTGTTTGCCGGCTTCCTTTGTCTGCTGGAGCTTCATTCAGGGCTGAACATACTGTAAGGATGTCTGTACAACGATTTGGCATGTTTGAAAAGCATGAAGGCTACTAAAAGGAACATGGTTCCAAATGGCAGATCCTCCTTTTTCTTTCCTTCCTCAGGGCGAAAGGTCCGTTGTACAGCAGCCGTTCTTGCCCGGTGCCCTCAGCCCCCCTCAGGTGTGCGTTTCCCACGCAGGCCCCCCTGCCCGTTCCCACCCCGCCGGGCAGCCGCACCTCTCCGGACTGACTCCTGCTTCGGGAAAGGTGCTCAGCCCAAGGAGCAGCAGGTTCCTTCACTGCTTGGCTGCTGTTCATTAGAGTGGGGTGTCATATAGTTTTGCTGCTAGGTCAGGAGAAAAATGTGTCTACAATGTATGTAATGTTCTCCCACAGGTGCCGCAGGCCTACCCCGAATGCAGTCAGACAGTGTAAAGATCTTTTACAACCACCTGTAACTTACAGTTGTGCCCCTGTTTGCAATATAAACATGCAGTGTGTCTTGCCATGCTGTTAATCAAGCAAACTGGATTAGAAAACACCTTGCTTGTGCTATTTGGACAAGGTATTGTTGCTTTTGGAATCTCATTTTCTGCTTTTCTATGCACACGAGCCTGGCCAGTTCCAGTGTGGTTAGAGCGGCTGGAAATACCCATGCAGAAATCCACACCCCACTGAAATCAGTGAGATAACTCATTGGTTGTTCCTGTTCCTCTGTTTTAACAAAACGTTAATCACATGAGTAAACTGGTGAGATTTGGATCATCATTTTAAGCAATGTGATTAATTAGGTTTTGTTTTGCTTCTCTTTCGTATCAATAGTTTAGATCTCTGATAGTGGCGGCGGGAGGAAGGCTCTCTTCCCATGCCTGCTCTGGTCACTGCCTGTCTGAGAACAGCTTGGCACAAAGCCGGTTTGAAAGGGCAGCAATATGTCTGTTGACACTGTGACTGCTTAATCTCAGGTAGAATAAAAGATGAAACGTGAGGGCTTGATTCCCAGCTGCAGGGAACGTGTCTCCAGCACCTCTTCGCACACTTGTTGGGCGCAGCTGAAACGCAGGAGTTCCCTGGGTGCTGGGAGACCTGTGGCTTTGGTTCCTGAACAAAGGACAGGATTCTGCTTTTGAGGCTGATGTTGAAGTTTTCCTCATGCGAACCATCCCAGCAGGAACCTTGGGGCAGCGGTGCCTCAGCCCACGGGCCTGGGGAAGGTCAGCTTTGTTAAGGCCCATTAGAAACCCCCAACAGATGCCCAAAGCACACTCAGGGGGAGTTTGCAAGCTGGCAATAATTTCACTTCAGGTTCCACCCTCCGCATGCCTCAGTGTAATGTAACGTATACTGCAGCCAGAGGTTTAGTGGCCTTGGATTAAGTCCTGTTTCCAGCTCTGGTCCTGAGCGCTGCCCTTCATCTCGCCTTGCCGGAGACCCATTGAAAGTACAGCCTCGGTGTTTTCACAGGGGAGAAGAGTGCACTCTGGGGCTTCCAGTTTGTTTCTTTTCACTCTCCTTGAACTTGAAAATGCCTACTGGGATTTTGATCCCAGTTTCAAAAGAAAACAATGTCTCTTAAGAGAGACCAAGCATGGGAAATGAGGGGACACACACTCAGTGGAAGCAAACTCATGGTGACAGTGGATGCTGTTGTGCAATCTTACCTTGATGGTGGCTGGTATCTGCCATAACAATACACTGAAATACATCACTTTGAGAGAAAAATATGATGAATGCTAGCAGGCTAAGGGAGCCTTTCGACACGCCGTGCACCAGAGTTTTGGAAACCAGCCGGCCCTGCGGCGCCGGCGGCAGCGGTGACTGCTCTCTGGTTGCTCCGTGTCGTGGAGGGACGGGGGCCGGTGGCAGCTCCAGGTGCTGCTGGAGCCCCAGCACTGCCTGTGTGTTTCAGTGGCTGTGAAGCCACCTACAATTGTATCCTGAGGTCCAAACATGTCACAGAGCTGCTCCCTCATCACTAATGGACATTAGAGCTCCTCCCTATGCCCGTATCAGTTTGTGGTGACTGGTTCCCAGTGACTGACCATTTATGGGAAAATATGTGTTTTTGAGAGTAAGAGCTTTTGCCACGGTCACTCTGCCCACGCAGACAGGGCTGTTGTTGCCAGCTTCCAGCCTCGGCCCTGCCTATCTGCCTCAGCCTTTGGAAGAGGTGACGCGTGCGTCCTGTGCGTGTTTGGAAAGGAGCGCACAGCAGGATGTGGAAGTGATCCACCGCACGCGCTGAGCACCAGGGCGCCAGGCAGGCACAGCAGGATGTTCAAGTGATCCACCGCACGTGCTGAGCACCAGGACGCCAGGCAGGCACAGCAGGATGTTCAAGTGATCCACCGCACGTGCTGAGCACCAGGGCTCCAGGCAGACACAGCAGGATGTTCAAGTGATCCACCGCACGTGCTGAGCACCAGGACGCCAGGCAGGCACAGCAGGATGTTCAAGTGATCCACCGCACGTGCTGAGCACCAGGGCGCCAGGCAGACACAGCAGGATGTTCAAGTGATCCACTGCAGGATGTGGAAGTGATCCACCGCACGCGCTGAGCACCAGGGCACCAGGCAGGCACAGCAGGATGTGGAAGTGATCCACCGCACGTGCTGAGCACCAGGGCGCCAGGCAGGCACAGCAGGATGTGGAAGTGATCCACCGCACGCGCTGAGCACCAGGACGCCAGGCAGACACAGCAGGATGTTCAAGTGATCCACCGCACGTGCTGAGCACCAGGACGCCAGGCAGGCACAGCAGGATGTTCAAGTGATCCACCGCACGCGCTGAGCACCAGGGCGCCAGGCAGACACAGCAGGATGTTCAAGTGATCCACCGCACGCGCTGAGCACCAGGACGCCAGGCAGACACAGCAGGATGTTCAAGTGATCCACCGCACGTGCTGAGCACCAGGGCGCCAGGCAGACACAGCAGGATGTTCAAGTGATCCACCGCGCGTGCTGAGCACCAGGACGCCAGGCAGACACAGCAGGATGTTCAAGTGATCCACCGCACGTGCTGAGCACCAGGGCGCCAGGCAGACACAGCAGGATGTTCAAGTGATCCACCGCACGCGCTGAGCACCAGGACGCCAGGCAGACACAGCAGGATGTTCAAGTGATCCACCGCACGTGCTGAGCACCAGGGCGCCAGGCAGACACAGCAGGATGTTCAAGTGATCCACCGCGCGTGCTGAGCACCAGGACGCCAGGCAGGCACAGCACGGCGGGCTCCCTGTGGGATCACCCTGCGCTTCCCCTGCAGCCGCTGCTGGGAGCAGTTCTGAGCAGCCACCACCAAATATTCGTGGCTGTGAGGAGCAAAATGTTCAGAAAAATAATAGCATTTCCATTCTTTTCCTTCTACTCTCTATCAGCTTCTAGGATCAGATACTCCTAAGGCTCTGATTACCTTCCCTCCAGCTCCTTTCCTTGCTGTTTCTGCCTGGCTGCAGTTTCAGGTCCGTGTTTTGTCACCTGTAGGGCAGAACCGCCTCGCTGTCCCGGTGTCTAAGGAGGGTGTGGAGGAGACAGGCTGTTCTCAGAGATGCAGAGTGGAAGGATGACAGGCAACAGATCTGAGCTGCCAAACATGGAAGTCTGATCAGAGACTTTTGTTTGAAGACGACCAGGATTTTAATTTCAAGTTTGGTTTGTCTTCTGCTCAACTAAGAGAAGTCACTTGTAAGTACAGATGTAGCTTTCAGCGTGTGTTTGTCTTCCCTGCACTGTCTGAGGACAGGTGGGAGCAGATAAGCTGGGCAAAGCCTGTGGACCTCAGAATCTACGGTCAGCCTGGAAAACGGGGCCTCCAGAACACCTTCTTTCTTGTGGGAAGTGGATTCCTTGTGAGGAACGCGAAGAAGTTCAGGTGGCTTATCCAGAACTGATTTTAACCTGAAATATAAGAAATACAAGCTGGGCACGGTGCCCCAGCGGGGACGCAGGACCACGAGCACCCAGGTGACAGCCCAGGTCGCAGGTCTCGTTGCTTGGGAGCTGCGTGGGGACGCCTGGGCTGTGTGACAAGCGCAGTGACAGCTGGGCTCTGGCTGCACGCCCCGCGGTTCCGGAGCAGCTTGTGCGAGCTGACGGGACACACGAGCGCGGTGACCGCGCAGCACACGTCCTGGGACGGCAGGGTCATGGATCTTTTTGGCCCACGTAAAATTTGGCAAGCGGCGGTTCTGTGAATTTGAACCAAGCCGAACACACCTCTGAGGTCATTGCTGCCATGAGATCACCACCCGGGCACAATGTTCAGGACCTTTGAAAACTCTCTTTCTGTTTTTTTAACATTTTCCCTCCTATTTGAATCAGATCCAGGGCAGTTAGAGTCCACTGAGGGAACAAACAGCTTAGCAAGCCCGGGCTGTGACTGCCCGGCGCGGCGCCGCGCGCGGGCTCGGCAGGATGCGCGCTGCGCGGGTGTGAGTCTGCAGGACTCCAGCCTTGTGAAGTCAGCGCCAATATCAGATTACCATGATCCTCTGGAATTTTGAGTACAGCCTCCTTCTATGTTTTCACTCTGCGGAATATTTATGAACAAGCTTGATTTTTTTTCCTCTATTTTGGTTTTAATTTATCAATCTACTTGGCACATGCCAACCGCTGTTCAGGAACCTGTCTTGGAGAGGGGTCCAATCTCGCACCTCAGACGCTGGCACTCGGGCTGCTGGGGGTCAGCGGCATCCTGGTCCTCGACGGGCCGGGGCGATCTCCAAACCAAACTTTTGGGGTTTTTTTTCCTTGTCTTTTTAAACCAGAAGAAACAAAGTGTTTAACAGCAAAGTGTCAAAGTCACGTGAAGCAGTGTGGTTGGAAGGCTACCACAAATAAGGAGGAAGCTTTTGTTTTCCCTGTGGTAACACTGACCCACGTGAATACCGTTGTTAAGGAGAAGATGGCTCATTGACTCAACGTCAGGGGAAGCATTTCTGGAGAGACTGTTCCATAACGATCCTCAAACCACCAGCACCGCGCTGACTGCAAAGTCTCTCTGTGCACTCAAGGGAGCTTTGAAAAGATGCAGTGATTGTTTGTTTGAAGGGATGGACAGCTCTTGCAGAACCTTGGCACCCTCCCCAGGCTGTACTGCCACAATTCTTCTGCTTTGGAAAAGGATGCTGGCCACAGAGCATTAACGAGGTAAAATAATGGTGCGGCCCGTGGAATTGCGCAGGGGGGCCGGCACACCTGGGCTGGGGTGTCCTGTTTGGCCCCCCGCAGACGCGCTGCCCCTCGGCTCCGCTTTGCCGCCCGCTGCCCCGAGCCCCTCCCAGCGGCTCCGTCTGCGCGGCCCCGCAGCCCCTTCCCCGCCCCGCTCCTGCCCCCCGCCCCCCGCGCTCTCAGCGCCTCCTTCTCTGCTCTTCCTGCAGACGCCTGCCCTCTGCACTGTCTCACACGGCATCCTCTCTGCGCTCCCTCTCCATATGCAGAGCAGAGATACTTCCTTTTATTGTCCGCGCAGCCCCTGCAGAGCCACCCGTCCCCGTTTCTTCACTGCGGTAGCGTTTGGAGTGGAAGTTGTCCTGCTGAGAGCAGCCACACAGACGAGGCAGGAGAGCCGAGCCTGCACCCCAGATCATGCCCACTTGTAGACTGCTGCTGCCTGCCTGTGTGCCCAGGGGAGAGCGCGCTCAGGCTGGGGGATGACACGGTGGGATGTCCTTTGCTGCTCAAGGACTGTCAAAATGTTCACAAAGCCTCTCTCTTCTTTGCAGGACAAACCTGGCACAGGCAGAGTCAACAGTGAGTTTTCCAGCACACACTTGCCTGTGACATCCACCTTGTCTGCAAAAACTGATGGGCGTGGAAGGGAACAGGACAACCTGGGAGTGTCTTCATGGGTGGCAAGGCACTTGATCTTCATGTTGAGCGTGATGGCAAAAGGGCTGGAGAGGAGCATTGGTGAGGGAGACCACCTGAGACCACCAGCTTATATTACAGAGGTCACAGCTGGAACAGCTTCAGTGCGACCAGAGGTGCAACACCAGCCTGTGCAAGCCAAGGAACTGACCCCAAAGAGCAAATCTTAAGGGGGGCAGGTGACAAAACAAATGAACAAGCCAACAAACAAAACCAAACCCAACCAAACAAAAAACCAAAAACCAAGCAGAAATAAGATCACATGCAGGACACTGTCCCTATAAACAGCCTCCTCCCTAGAAAAGCAAATTTGGAGGCACAGAGCATTTCTATATTGTGATAAGGTGCAGCCTGCAGGACCCCCCTGGACTAGAAGAGATTTCCAGCAGTGCCTCTGAGCTCTTTCCCGCAGAACCGCCCCATGCAGAGCTCCTGTGCCAGCCAGCACCTGCGAACGCTTTGGCTCTCCACCCCTGAGCAGCCCGACACAAGCTGGGACGGCTGCTGATAACAGAGCTCCTCAGCCCTCCCACGGCAGATCCGCGTTTTCTCTTGCTCCTCCTCACCCAGTGGCCCCAGCGTTACCACCTCCATACAGAGCCCCAGCGAATGTGTTACAAAGCACTTCAGACCTGGTGGTCCTTGCTTTACCTTTAGTGTTGATATATTTTATTAGCAAGGTGCACCTTGGCACTAAAGGGTTGGTGATGCTGTACAGGGTGCAAGGACCCACTGAAACCGATGCTTCATCATGTTTGGGGCTATATACACAGTGGAACATAGTCCTTATCCCAAAGAATTCAGGCTCTGGCGTGGTAAGGCCAAGAGATGCCCTGGTAGCACAGTTGCTGTGAGCTGGCTTACACAGCCAATAATGGGCCTGATCTCAGGGTAAAATAGATATGTTTTTAAAATAGATATGCTTTTTAAAAATACATACACTTTTTTTGCTGGGTTAGGTTGAGTTGGGATGAGATCCCCCACTGGGAGCTCCATGCCAAGGCTGGGGGTGTGACGGCCCTTGCTGCGGACCCCTCATCCGGGGCCACCGTCACCCCCCACACTTGCTGTAGAAATACAGGACAAAAACAAATAGATGCAGCAGAGAAGCTGCAGAATCTGAAGCCACCAGGTCTGTCTTACCAGCCTCTTCCTCTCCTCACGTGGCTTGATACATTTGGCAAGGTCTGAACTGCCAGGTGAGATAAGGAAGCATGCGCCCCCCATTGCTTACAGCCCTGCTGAGCCGGGGCAGCGGCAGCGGGAGCCGAACCGGCCCCGGCGCGTGGTGCGCTGCGACTGCTGCGGGTGACGAGGACAGCAGGCGCGTGGTGCGCTGCGACTGCTGCGGGTGACGAGGACAGCAGGCGCGTGGTGCGCTGCGACTGCTGCGGGTGACGAGGACAGCAGGCGCGTGGTGCGCTGCGACTGCTGCGGGTGACGAGGACAGCCGGCGCGTGGTGCGCTGCGACTACTGCGGGTGACGAGGACAGCAGGCGCGTGGCAAACCCGATTGCTGCCTGGAGATGGTTTCAATAGAGAAGTTTGGCGTCAGGATCACTTCTGGGCCATTAACATCTCTTTGAGCTGCTCACAGCAATGAAGGATGAAAAGGGGCTGGTGGGCGGTGGGAGGGCAGGAGGAGCAGGCGAGTGACCGTGAACTGTGAGAGATGCTCCATGCTGTTTTCTGGAAGTGCCCGACAACCCCAGTCCTGACTGTCTTTTCCAGAACTTCATTCAAAGCTTAATTAATTAGGAACTTAATTACTTTTGGGTTACATGTTAAAAGAAACCCTGTTAGCAAGTACTTTTCCCACACAGATAGATGAGAGGCCAAGACTAATGAATCTGATGAAAATTTGTTGAAAATGTTGAAGTACTCAGATGTAAAACCTCCCAGTGCCCAGACCTCCTTTCAACTCATGATTTGCCAGACTTGGCCCACAACACTTTCCTTCCTGCTCCTTTATTTGAAGGGTGAATAAATATAGCTCTGGACAAAGAAAGTGTTAAGAAAAATGGTGCTTGCAGCATTTCTGGCCATAGGAACAGCAGGAAACCTTTAAGAACCCGTGGCTGAGCTTTTGGCTCTCATGAGCTGTCTCGTCCAGCTCTGTACGCTCATGTCTTTGCGAAGGTCTGGAGCTGGCCGTGGCGTAGCTCCATCTTCAGGTTAAGCTCCCTCTCACTCTAGACTCAGCTCAGTCTTCAAAAGCCCTCCATGGGGATATTGGGTTGTCCCTTGTCCAGGAGATCTCTCAGCTTTGCTCAGAGATATTCCACTTGGAATGAATAATGAAGTTCTTGTTAAAGTGAGGACTCGCGTTCATTCTTTAATATCACCTTTAGTATTACAAATGTAGCTCTAAAAGGTCACAGGAACTCTCTTTTTAAGTGTGAAGACATGCAAGTTCACTGGCCTTGGAGCCTGACTGGGTATAATTCAATTACAATTCATTAAAATTAATTAAAAGCACAATTTCCCAGTCAATTAGAGCTTTCTGTTTTGTGTTGTAATAGAATTGTGTGTTTTTCATGCTCAAAATACGCAGAGCTATCTCTCTACAGCCCCTCTCATCTCACATAAAGATATATTTAGGCTTTATTGTAAAGTACATTGCAGTTCTTAGGTGAGAAGTTCAGAGTACCAGTGCTGCTGTTGTTAGTGTGGTCCCTGACAGGGATGTTGTGACGTGCCTATTTGAGGGGGTGATCTTATCACAAGGATGAGCTGGTCTCAGTCTTTTCTTGTGGTGTGTTCAGCTCCAGACTTCCCTTCAACATCTGACATGTGGGTTTTATTGTTCAACTGGCTTTCTTCTTGCACAAACATCCCGACTGCAGCACATGCAGGGGGAGGAGGGGGGAGATTCCTCTCCATACATGTTTGAGCTTCTCTATCTTCTTGCTATGTGGTCCCAGGAACACATGGAGGTCCCTGCATATTTATAAGCTCTTTGTTTCCCAGTTTCCAAGGCCAGACAGCATATTATGATGTTTTGTGGCACTTTTACCTCTAGGCCCTGAACTTGTTACAAACTGGAGTGAGATGTCCTCACCATGTAACTGTGCAGCTAAGGAATGTCTTGTAAATTGCTGCTTTGGTAATAGAACAAATTGCGCCAGAAACAAAAACAGACTCTGGCAAGGCCCTTCCCCTGCCTGGGTCTGCGACAGAATCCTTCCCCGGGCGGCTGCCTTAGATCTGACGATACGCATCTTGGTTGCAGCTGTGGCACAGCTCACGGGTTCTTTGGTTAAGGTCAAGTTCATGGGCTGCACATCTGTTCACAGCTGCCTTCCAAAGGGCACTGGACTTGGTCCTTTGCACCCTTGTTAGCTAAACAAATCACCAGGTGATCCCATCTGGTTTTGCCATCACCTTTATTTTTTATTGATCAGTTTATTTATCAGTTCATAATACCACAGTGTTAAATTTTGCATAAGCACAGATGAAGAGATGGTCCCTCTTAACCTCATGCAAGACAAAGAAGAGGAGTAGAAGCGGCAAAGTTCATTCAGTTCATGGACCATCCTTTTCTATTCTTCGTCTTTGTGGAAAAATTGCTGCAAACTGTGTATGATCAAGAACGTGAGTTTGGCTGGAGTGTATTAAGCGGATTAGGTTCCTGCTAATGTGAAGGAAGTAGGAGAAGGTACCAATTGTCAGCACGAGGTCCTGTCTGAGATTGTACAGTATTGGGTTTTGTTGGTTTGTTCGTGTTTTGGTTTTGTTTTAAGAGAGCAATAAGATTTGTGATCCACAAGGCAAGAGAATTCTTATTTCTCTTTCGGTCACAGTCTGCTATGCTATCTATTATACCAAATAAGGTATGAACTAGACTATACCCTTTTCAGAAATAAAACCAGTATTAATATGTCCCTGTTCAACCCAGGTCCTCATGTTTTTAAAACCTGTAGAAACTTCATTACCTTAAAATGACAAAACTCCAGAAAAGTCTGACTGAAACTTTTCCAGAGCTTAAGAAAAGATTAACATATTTGGGTTTATAGTAAATAAACATTTGAGGTTTCTAAGGAACAATGGACTAGACCCGCTTTGCCACTCAAACTGACAGACTCTGTGGGGTGTCTGTTAGGTGTCTCTGCACGAAATAGCTCCCTGCTGGGTTCTTTCATCTCAGTCTTATTGAAGTTTCCCTGGGAGTAAGACCCATGGAGAGAGAATATTCCATTTATGGTTTTTGGCCATGTTTTATGATGTACTACAATTTCAGAGCATTTAATTTCCATGAGAAGCCTGATGTTCACTGCCAAGTGCTCCAGGAGTGGCCATGGCGCAGGCTGCGCTCCAGACTCCGCTGGCAGCGTGGAGCCGGGGCATCTTTGCGAGTGCAGTTGGTTCCACAGTTGCTGCTCGAGTCAGTGGGTCAGTATCCGTGCCCGTCACGGCTGGGATGCGCAGAGAGCCCAGATGCAAGAACTGGAAACCACTCAAACCCAGCTGGAAAGCTGACATACGCAGACTTGTCACCTTCCTCCCTATGGCAAGGACGTCCTGTGCCCCCCGGGCCTCCCACGTGCTGAAATCCCCGGTCATTCTCTGCTCAGCAGCCCAGGACCCCGTGCTCCTCCGGGTGCTTTCTGCAGCGGCGCCGCGGCGCACGGCTGCTGCTCTGCACGGGCAGGGGGGCGGCGGGCGCGGCGCAGACGTGGGGGGACGCGGCGGCCTGGCTGCCGGTGGTTGTTTCTGCTGGTTTTCTAGCTCAGAACAGGGCTGGGTTTCCTGATCCTCTTGCTTTAAGCAGTCAGCAATTTATTTCCAAGCTTTCTCATTGATTCCAGCTGGAAACCTGCTGGCATGGTGGCCCAAGAAAAAGTGATTTCACAGCTGTCCAGCACTCTCTTCCAGGAGAGAGGTAAGTGGTGGCTGGGATAAAAAGCACCCTTTGGATCTCTTAGTTCTGCACATTCAGCCAGCTGATGTTCGAGAGGGTTAATGAGTTGAGAAAGCTAAACCAATGTTTTTATGGGTATGCCAAATGGCTGGAACATGACAATATTCTAGTGGAAAACAGCACGGTTGAAGCAAAAACCATAAGCACAGCAAGTCAGAATGGAGTCAACCATTTGAACGAGGCCTTTGGCTCATCCCGATCGCACGACACCTTTACAACTCCCAGGGCAGCAACAGCAGTGCCTGTGGTGACAGCTCGTTGGGACAGACGTTGGGACAGACGTTGGGACAGACGCTGGGACAGACGCTGGTCCCACAGTCCCTGCCTGGGAATTCAGCCGGCGCAGCACGGCTCTTCTTTCCCGGGAGATGAGCTGGCTGTGCAGCCACCGCACGGTTCACTGGTTCCTCCTGGCCCAACACCTTCTACTGGTGGGTCAAAGGGACCCCGAACAGGTTGTTTTGGTTTTGTGTGGTTTATTTATTTCCCCAGCTGCTGGAAGAATCACTGAATTTACACTGCCAGGACTTGCCAGCATCAAATCGGGAGGCCTCAGCACTCCCGCACTGTGCACTTTTGAACAGTTTGAGTCTTGAGATAGATTTGCATTTCCAAAAATTTCCATTTTTTTGGGGATGACAAGCAAGCAACATGAAAAAAGCATCAGGAAGGTTTAAAGGCAGAGAGGGAAAATATTTTGGTTCTGTGCCGGTTCAATATGATCAGTAGATTCTCCTAGAATGGCTTTCCAAGATCTGTTTTTCTACAGGAGTGACGGTGCTGGATTCTTGCAGGAATAAATGCTAAGAAGCTACAAAAAGACTGCTGTGTGTCAGCTTGGGCACTGTGAAACACGCAGGCGAGGGCCCCGCTGGCTCAGCCCGCTCCCCGTGCACGCCGCACGCGCCCTGCCAGCAGCTGCACGGGACCCGGTGCCCCGTCCGCCCCGAAAGAGCTCGGTGACACCATGCGGGACAGCACAGGGAGGGCAATGCAGCAAAGCCAGGCTTTCAGCTTTCCGCCCTTTAAAGGATGAAAACATACAGGAAGGTGTCAGAAGCCAGTTTGCTTTGGCAGAGAGATGGGGACAAAACCCGCGCGGCCAGGCCGGCAGCCAGGGCGCTGAGCGGCCGGGTGGCGCTGCAGGACCGGGACCGGGAGCCATTGGCCGTGTCGCTGGTCCCAGTGGCTCCCGGTGCGGCTGGGGAGGGCTGAGGTGGTGCTGGCGCGGGGCGCGGCAGCAGAAGGACACTGCTGGTGTCACGGCGGCACAGGGAATTCCTTTCCTCTTGCTTTAGGAGGGGGGTGTGTGGGGAATGGGAGGTGGAGGAGACAAAAAAAGAGCCATTCAGCTAAATAGCCTGGTTGGCATTAACTCTCACCCTCCTGCCCTTGGCTGCCCAGCTGGACAACAGAGCGCTCTGAGGGACGGGAAAGGGAAAATCCCGCAGACCTCTTGGGATGGAGGTTCTCAGCGAGCCCTCAGTCCCGTTTCTCCGTCGGTGCCCACCCCCAGTTCCAGCCTGTTTCTGGATTTCCGCAGTCTGGACAGCCCTGAGAAAGCCCGAACACCACACGGGACGCTCGTCTGAGGAGCTTCCCAGCCTCACCGAGCGAAACTCCCGTCTCGGAGGAGACACCCGAGGTTTCCATCTAAGCTGGAAGTGAAAGGTGCATCTGTACCAGCTCCTCCATCAGTAAAATATTACCCTGGTGCTGAGGGTCCGGTCCATGCCAGCCCTTCCCCACTCAAACCTGCCAGCGGTTCCAGCTCTGCTCACGGACCTGGCTGTCTTCAGCTGAGTTTTATTTGTTTTTTGGTGGGGTGATGGAGACTAGAACAGGAAAGAGATGTTACTTCAGAGATGGAAATGCTGCTGTGACTAACAAGCTAGAGAAGGCATCTCCCAACTTGTAGTTCTTGTTTTTGGGTCCTACATATGGAAATTGTTACTCCGAGTTATTACAAATGATTACTTAGTGACACTGGAATTCCTCGCACGGTATCACACCCATGTCAACGCTCCTTCTGCTGTGCTGGGCTGAGCGGGCTGTGCTGGGACATTGCTGGGACACGACCAGTCTCGCTGTGCTGAGCGGGCTGTGCTGGGACATCGCTGGGACACGACCAGTCTCGCTGTGCTGAGCGGGCTGTGCTGGGGATGTCACTGGGACACGACCAGTCTCGCTGTGCTGAGCGGGCTGTGCTGGGACATTGCTGGGACACGACCTGTCTCGCTGTGCTGAGCGGGCTGTGCTGGGACATCGCTGGGACACGACCAGTCTCGCTGTGCTGAGCGGGCTGTGCTGGGGATGTCACTGGGACACGACCAGTCTCGCTGTGCTGAGCGGGCTGTGCTGGGACATCGCTGGGACACGACCAGTCTCGCTGTGCTGAGCGGGCTGTGCTGGGACATTGCTGGGACACGACCTGTCTCGCTGTGCTGAGCGGGCTGTGCTGGGACATCGCTGGGACACGACCAGTCTCGCTGTGCTGAGCGGGCTGTGCTGGGGATGTCACTGGGACACGACCAGTCTCGCTGTGCTGAGCGGGCTGTGCTGGGACATTGCTGGGACACGACCAGTCTCGCTGGGCTGAGCGGGCTGTGCTGGGACATCGCTGGGACACGACCAGTCTCGCTGGGCTGAGCGGGCTGTGCTGGGACATTGCTCGGGCACGACCTGTCTCCGCTGGGAGGTTTTCCGCAGCCCGCCATTGCTGTTTGAGGAAACGGGCTGTACACAGGAGTTACTCATGGCGCTTTGAATGGGCGGAGGAGTTGTGCAAAGCTGTCTAACCCTCAGAAGCATCACCGGGGATTGCATTGGCCAAAGTGTCATCAAAGTGTTTCCCTAAACCAGCTTGTGCCTTGGACAGGCCTTTATTGGGGTGGTAAAAACCCCTCGTAGGAAAATGATAGGTGCTTAGAAACAGTCCTGATGTCCTTGCAACAACCTGCGAATTTGCCTGTGTCCTCCCTCACTCTGACAGAGCACGGAGCAGTTCCAAGATTTTAATCTCTGGAGCAGCTTTGAGAGCCCTGCAGGAAGGCAGATGCCCCTGCAGACTGGTGCAAGGATGCTCCGGTTTGGTGACCACCTATAAAAGATTGCTGTCACCCCGCCTCGGCAGCGAGGTCCGTTGTGCTATTGGGAAAGAGAAGTCCGTCACTGTGCAGGTCTCGGGGCACCGTGGGGCACAGAGTGTGTTGATCAGACAGGTAAGAACATCGGGGCTAGTGGGCGATGTAACCAAGTTTGTGGCAAGATGGTCGTGTTGACACCCTCCCTCATCACATCGACGTCTGGAGAGAATGAACAGCTCCTCTGCTGTCCATGCTCCCAAGGATTTTATGGGACCATTGTGGGACACTGGGGAGTTAATAGACATTCATTAGGAATAAAACAATCTCGGTTCTGGATTTTTGTAGCTCCCATGACAAGTTTACAAAAACAATAACATATTTGTTTCTGTTTTCTTTCTTTTTTGCAGCAAGTCCGGATTGTTTTAGAAATGAAACTAAATGAAAACAAACAAAACTTCTTTTTCCTCTGGTTTGTTTGCAGTTAAAACCAAACAAACAACTTTCCTCCTCCCCGCCCCCCCCCCCGCCAAATTAACCTTAGATTGAAATAAAAGTATTAAAAAATGAAAAATGACCATCTTCTGACTTCTCACAGTTTTTCAGGTTTTGTGGCTGTGGTTGCTGGAACTACTGGGGCATTTGGTCTGAACAAGTGTTCCTGGTTTGCTCAGGATTGCTGATCCCCTCTGCCTGTCTTCACTGGCAAACCGCCGTTTGCTGATAACGGAGAAAAACGGAGGAGAAAAGGAAATAATCTCCAAGGACTTTGGCTTCCATTTGGCCTTTGGGCTCTGGCCGGAGCTGCTGGGCGCCCTGGCGAGCAGAGCTCGGCTCCGGGGCTGGTGGGAGGGGATGGCAGAGCCCGGAGCTCAGCGCCGAGTCCGCAGATCCACTTAACAAAGAGCAGAGCACATCTCAGTTTGCATCGTACAAGTGAGGAGCTGGACGAGCTCCCTGTCTTGAGAAGAAAGAGGAATGTGAGTGTCTTTGAGGTCTCACAAGGTCTTCCCCTGAAAGGCAGAAGTGCCCAAGCGCTCTCCCTCCACCGGCCGGGTCTCGACTCCGTCCCACCCTGCCCGCGGTGCCGCGGGCTCGCGGCGCGTCCTGCAGTGCCAGGTGTCCCGGCCGGGAGCCCCTCTGGTGCCCCTGCTCCTGCTGGACGTGTCATCTCCGCTCCCGGCTCTTCAGCTGCAGCACTCGGCGGCTCCATTTAGATGCAGACCCAGCGCCTCTGCCAGTGCTGCTGTTCCAGAGCCACGGCGCTCGCCTGGTGCACTGTGCCAGACCAAAGAGTGGCTGAATGCTGTGAGTAAACTTTCCACAAACGCCGAGATGAGACCAACATTATGCATTGAACTTGGACAAAACAAGTACTGAAGAGGAGCTTGTACTCTGCTGCAGCCTTGGTGTACTTTCCAATACTAAAAGCCGTACTTGTGGTCAAAGACAAAACAAATGCCAAAATGATTGATAGGTCAGGAACACAGAGGGTATTACAGCCCATGAAAAATCACCTCATTCTAAGGAAGGCAGAAGGCTGAGTCGTGGGTGCTGTGCCCGGTGCTGGTCCCCATTCTGCTAGAAGAGCAGCAGGCTGAGCGGGGCGGATCCGGAAAAGAAAAATGTGCCAATTGGGGATTTTCAGGGAAAAGCTTATGTGAAGGAATAACAAAGGACTGATCCGGGAGATCACAACGCGTGTAACCCTGTCCTGTGCCTGGTGCGCGCAGCACACCGCAACAGCTGGAAGGTGCCAGACTCAGGCGGAGAGGGAGTGACTGAGAGCAGCTCAGCGGGACAGCTCCAGGAGCTGTGTGGTTGGTTGGTTGGTTGGTTGGTTGTCTAAAGTAGAAGAGTCTCAGAAAAACGTTGCGCCACTGAGAAGCGTTAGGCTGTTAATTGTTTCCTGAAAAGAATTGGTGGAAGCTTCATCACCTAGGAAATGTTGAACTTTGCTCGAGCAAACAATCCAAATTGTCCCACAGGAACCAATTCTGTGCTATCCAAGCAAAATGGATTAGACCTATCAGCAGTTTTTTTCTACATTTAATTTCTGTGGTGCATTTATGGAAGGCCTCCCACATGATAAATCACAGGAAAGCTTTACACTTCCTAATTCAAAGAGCCCCTGCTGCAAAGCCCCAGAGCCTCGGGCGGTGCGGTTCGGATCCCAGCAGCACGGGGTTTGCTCAGCGCTGGAAGCTGTTGGCTCCACCATTATTTTCCACTCAGCTGTATGAGTGCTTGAGTTAAAGATCCCATACAGAGGTACAGTTTGGAGACAAAATGGGTGTTGGCCTTGTTGGATTCACTTCCATGGGGCAGATGAAACCTGGTTAGAGGCTGAAAAAAGAACATCGGCAGGTACCTCATGCACATATAGAAAATAAGCAGCTCAGTTTCCCCTGTGGGACTGTCTTCCTTTGTTACTCAAGAAGGACTGCGGTTATCCCTGAAAATACCTGTGAATAAGCCAGAACCAGAAAATTACACAGGGCTAAGGCATTCCAAGCAAATCAAAGCCTCATGGTGGGCAGCTGGCTCATCACTAAGGGTGCCTGAAAGAGGGGTGACTGAAGCAGTCTGATTTTGTCTGAGCATATTAAAGTTGATACGCTGCTTCAACTATTTGCTTATAAGCTCAAGAGACGGTGCAGTGAACCCTGTGGCCATCCCAGACCATCTGAGGTATTTTGTGCTATTTTGATATTTTCATGTGTGTTCCTTTCATGCTGGGCATGTGTGTATAAGCACAAGCACATCGCACTCATCTCAGGCCGCTGTTTCCAATCCTGAAAAAACCTGTACATTACACTTGTATCTTCAGCCTTTTGCCTCTGTCAGTGTTTTAATCCGTCTCAGTACAAGTACAGTATCCTCTAAGAATACGCGCCAATTATTTATCTAGTATAGTGTTGAAAGGCCGGAGAGATGGATTTTAAATTGATTAGGGGTTGCAATGTTTTAAAAATCGCACAGCTAAAATACAGAGGCTTTTGCTGTTTCTCTTGGGAGCTCATATCTCACCATAAGGATGTTTTACTGGTCAGATTACCAGTGAGCACAGTGTCCCCTTTGATAGTTTCACACTCCTCTCAGCCGCAGACCTCCAGGCAAAAGGCGCAGCTCGTGGCCAGCCCGTGTCTGCGGGGCTGCGCGGGGCTGCGCTGCGCCTCGAGCGCCGGGGCCGCGCGGTGTGTGTCTCACTGCCGGCGCCAGCCACGGCGTTTGATTTCCTGAACCAGGATCTACAAAAAGTCACATTCCTGGAATCAGGAGCCTCCCAAGCCCATCCTGTGCCCAGTGCGACACAGACGTTTGCTGCGAGGAAACCCCCCCGCTGCTTTTGTAAGATCGGTAACAACAACCCGTCAGTCCAAGAGCCCATGTTAAAAATAAATGGCAAGTCCTAAATAGGGTAATTTCCTTGTCCCAGAGCGGGGAGATGCACCGCTTTGAATTTCTCCCGTTTCCACTGCTCTTCCTCCCGCTCTGCGTCCTGCCCGGAGCCAGCAGCACCGCGGGGCCCCGCTCACCTCTCTGGTTTTGCAGTGGGCGCATTGCACGGAGCTCGGTGGTGGCACCACTCACACATCCAGGGATGTAGATTTGTACAGCGTTAAGGGAAGACCTGGGGTCGGTGAGCTCTGCTGGGTTTCGGTCCTCACTGCAGCAGGCTCGGTGCATTACCTGCTGTGACAGCTCCGCACAGCGTAGATCTGCGCAGTGAAAGCCATTCCCGGCTCCTGGGTGCCTGATGCATGTACACCACTTGCTGGCATGGGTTTCTTCTCCTTAAAAGGCACTGCTTTGGAATGCCTTTCAGAATTCTCTTGATTCTTGCAGAAGCTGGAGGACCCCATCCTGTGCCACTGGCTGTTTGAGGGGGCGAGAGGAAAAACAACGGCTTGAAGTGCTTACTTTCCCTTGGGAAGCCCTGCGTGCCCCAGTGCCCCCTGCAGAGCTGGGGGCCTTGGCGTGTGTCAGAGCTACGGGAGGTTCACAGGTCTGGGGGACGTCCTCAGGGCCTGGAAACACTGCTTGGCAAACTACAGCCCTTTCCTTTGGTGTCCTGCTCCATCCAAACACACCTGGCACCCTGTGGTGCCCTGGTCCAGGCTCCAGCCACCCGGCTCATGTGCAGAGGCCAGTTGTACACAATAAAGTAAACCAGGACATCTTGCACAGAAGGTAGAGCTCTAATACAACTCTTCCAGAATTATCTTGTATTCTAAACAATGAAATAGTTTTCCCCTGTTTGCTGTGATGAGCAACTGCACTTACCCAACCAACTCCTGAATTTACTCAATATCAGGGCTCAGAGGACGCACTGATCTTCCAAGCTTTTAGTATCCCTGACGAAGGTGACTCTGCGACCTAAGCCACTCTCTCTTGCTTTGCCACCCACCCCAGTAAATGGTAGCAGCAGGTTTTGTAAGGCTGCATCCTGAAGTTATTATTTCATGTTGATGGGGAATACTGAACAAGTCCCAGCCTGGCTCCAGCGCATGTATTTAGCGCTGGTAAAAAGGGTCTCCACAAACCGTGGCAGGCGATGGCTTCTGCTCAGCTGCAGTGTAGGTACATGGCTATACCTGTGCAGCAGAGGACCTGAAAACTCTCATCTATTTCATATAATCAGCTGAGCAGATATGGGCTGACGGTGCTGACTTTTGCTTGACTCGCGCGGTGACGGGCTGTGTGAGAGCGGTAGCTGCAGACGTCGCTCTGCCAGGGACAGTGAAGTATCCCAGCACAGGACGGCAAGGGATTCACTGAGGAGATTCTTGATAGGCACAGCTTCAGTAGTTATTTCACATCCCTGGCGAGCGGCTCCTCGTGTCACGGCAGCGCTGCGGGCGCTCCCGGTGTCACAGCGGCGCTGCGGGCGCTCCCGGTGTCACGGCAGCGCTGCGGGCGCTCCCCGCGTCACAGCGGCGCTGCGGGCGCTCCCGGTGTCACGGCAGCGCTGCGGCCGCTCCCCGCGTCACGGCGGCGCTGCGGGCGCTCCCCGTGTCGCGGCGGCGCTGCGGGCGCTCCCCGTGTCACGGCGGCGCTGCGGGCGCTCCCGGTGTCACGGCAGCGCTGCGGCCGCTCCCCGCGTCACGGCGGCGCTGCGGGCGCTCCCCGTGTCGCGGCGGCGCTGCGGGCGCCGTTTCCTGCAGGAGGGGGTGCGGGCGGGAGGCGGGAGGAGGGGAGCGGCGGGGGACGGGGACGCAGCCAGCGTGAGGGCGGGCGCTGAGCTCCATCACTGGTGCAGAAAAGCGGCCGAGGAGCTGCCAGGGTGTAAGGTGGCTTTGGGAGGGTGTGTGTGAAGGTGCTTTCAGAAGGCAAAATGTCTTGAGCTTTGTGCTCCCTTTTTATGGGCTAGTTCAATCCATCGGGGACTCCCCAAAGGGGACAGGAATAACATGAGATCTGATCTGGTCCTCTCAAGGAATTGAGAAAGCTGAATTCCTCCTGAGCTTTACCCAATATTTTACTGACCTCCTGCTCTAAAACATCCCTCATTAAGACTGCTGGTCTTAAGCCAAAGGCCTCAGCGCCAGTGACAAGTGCTGTGCAGACGGATGTGTCCCTGCAGGACTGGGGAGCAGCTTTGCCAGTTTTGTAAGTTGCCGTATTCGTGAACCGCTGGCTGCCGATGCTCCTGCGCTGTGGGTGGAGCTGAGGGCGTTGTGTAACATCTGCCCTTTGATTTGCATGGAATACTGATCGCAGGCAGCCTCCCACCCGGACCCAGAGGTACAGACGCGCCCCTCCGGGCAGAGCCGCCTGCAGGGGTGGGTTAAGAACTCATATCCCAAGGCTCCCGAAATGTTTTCATTTTTGCGGCTCTCCCGCTCCTGTTCTTGCACCAGCGCCGTGCACCTCCTAGGACAGAAATTAACAGGAGAAAAAAATTACGGAGACAGACGAGAAGAAACATCTGTCGGCCAAATGGTCTCTCAGACCGAAGCTGCAGTTTTCAGTCTATGAACGGCACTTTTTGTGTCCTACCAGAGGGTGAACCTGGACGGGTGCCCAGGAGTCAAACAAGAGCTGAGCAGAGACAGCATCAGCACAGCCAGAAATACAGGAAAAGGCGGAATTTTTGTGGAATCTTCACTCTTTCCTGCTGGTTTCCTGCTTACTACATGTGAGCAACAGAGACAGCTTTTGTATTGGCAACTGCAGCACAGCAGCTATTCTGGGATGGCCAGGCTGAGGAAAAGAGCCCATGGACAACCCACTGCCACGAGCCCGACTTCAGCTGCTGCTGTGACGGACAATTCACCCAAGAACCGCGCTGGTTTCCAGGAGTTTGGTCGAGGTTCTCAGTCTCCCTCTTTTCATTTCTGTCCTTCCTTTGGCAAAGCCCATTGGCTGCCAGGGACGGGCCGCGGGAGCCGCCGTCACCGGCACACAAGCTGCTCCGCTGGGCTGGTTTTCCCTCTCGTGGTCATGAGAGTTTCTGTCTATTGATATAGGTTGTTCTATGTGGTCTATTAATCCAGTAAAACCTTTATCTGGAGATCTCACAAACATGGGGGTTTTTTGGTGCAAGGATTAATAAAAACCTTTTGCTTAAGCTTCCTGCTATTGAAGAACAAAAATTAAGATAGACATTCACCAAGACGTTTCTTTCATTGTGTTTTGGACTTGGTATGGCAGTGAAGTAGTGTGATTTATGGTGAACACTACATCCAGCAGCAGGCTGATGTAAGCTGTGAGTGTGTGTTTTTATAGAGAGATTACATTTATCTCAAAGCCAGAAGGCTGGTGGGGGAACTTTCCCAGGGTCCTCACAGTATTGTGCATAGAAAGGAGGAAAAAACCCAACACAAAACCTTATAAAAATAGATATCATACTGCAGTTTTGGAACGGCTTACGCTACAAAAACCTGACCTACCTGTGAATAAACTGCAGTCAGACTAAATGCATCTGCTTCTCATGCAAGGGAACCTGGCTTTCTTTTAAAAGAAAACAGTCCGTGCCCCATCCCAAAGTGGCCTACGAGTGAGTGCCAGAGGGATGGGAGGCTTGACAGATAATTCGCTAACCAACACTTTGTTATCGTTATGGCTCAAACATGATTAATTCCCGTGGAATTTGTTGTAATAATATTAGCTTTGGTGATCTCATTTGTTAAACATGTTGCTGCCATTAGGACTCCAGTGCGTTACCTAGAAGACACTGAGCTCGTCTGTGCTGTACCTGCTGTGGGGTCTGGGTCTGCTCACCTGCCTCTGCTGCCCGGTTCTTCCCTCAAGCTGTCGAGGGAAAACCAGTGGCACCGGGGTTCGGGACCGGTCCAACCTCCCAGCGGCCACTCCACTCGCTGGGAAATGTCCGCTTGGTTTAATTTGTCTTCGCTGAGTTTTGGCATTCACTTTTTTGTCATCTTCATCCCCCTGGTCAAATGTCTCCTCTTTATCCACCTCCTTACTTCTCTCTCCTGATGGGTACTGGGGTCTGCTGACCCGGACTGTTCCTTCCATCTGCAGCACAACTCTCAGCTGAACTTTATTACAAAAGGAAGGAAAGATTAAATCAGTTTATAACTCTTTTTTGTTTGCCAAATGTGTGTGGGACAATCACAGCTGCTGTCAGAGGTTTCTAGAGTCAGATCTTCTACCCAGGGTTTAGGAGAGCGATCCACTTTCAATGAAGGGACCACTGCGGCTCCCTCTATACTGTTTAACTCTCATGCAATTGAACAAGGTTTGCCAGACACTTAGAGTCAGATTAAAGCACCTTCCTTGAGTTTGAGCTCTGCTCCCCTGAGTCAACCCCTGCTGTGTGCACCCAGCGAGCCGGCGCTGCAGGAGACGCTGGCGCGGGTGCCCAGCGCTGGAGCGGAGCTGCTGGGGGCCAGGGCAGGACCCAGGGCCGCTCGGGGCTTCACAGACCCCGACGGGCACCCCGCAGCCCCGGCCCCGAGCGGCCTCGGCCCCGCGCTCCCTTTGCAGCTCTGCCCTGTACAGGTATCACTCTGACTTCACAGCGGCTGTAAAAGTGCTTTGGTGTCTGCACCATGAGATATACAATTAATGATCAATTTCTTTGTCCTCCCAAGGACATTTTGTCCTGTTCTCTCAATGTGCTCTGCAAACATGACTTAATGCATTTCCCTTGGCTTTATTTCATCTAGTTCTTTTTAATTTTAGCCTGTATCTGAAACCAATGGGGTGAAACTGTGCAAAAGGACATTTAAAATTGAAAGCTGGTTAGAAAAATGTCCTAGCAGCAAGATCTATAAAACCTTGGCAGCATTTCCAAAGGTGAGGGGACGGAAGCCCTTAAATCATGTTAATCTGGGCCTGGTAAGCAGTTTGGGAATGTGCTGCGGGGAACTGCACATGAGGATGCACTCACGGACTGGCACCAGCGAAGAGTTTTAAATAGTGAGTCAAACAGAGAAAATAAAGGGGGGTGTTGGAGCAGAAAACTTGCAGAGGGTGAACTGTATTGAATGCATTACTATGAGTAATTCCTGCTGCTCTCAAAGAGGAGAAAATGAGCTGTTTAAAATATTCTAATGTCCTTCAAAACACATGAAAAGTCTTTGTTCTGAAATGTTTTTTATTCTAGCTGAATGACCCGATGTGTTTTTAACTACTCTTCCACCATGTGTGGACCACCCTGCACTTCAGGAATACTCAGCAATGATTCCTCCCCAATCCCAATGCTGCTCCCATGATATTTCTCTTCCCTGCTAAGAGCAGGAGCAAAGTAGCTCACTGGGCAATTGGAGAAGAACAACCAGGGCAGCCCTTCAAAACCATTTCATCATTTCATGAAGCCCTGGTCCCAGTTGCCTGGGTACGCAGAACTCCTGAGCACGGCACCGCCGACGGCGCCCGTGACGCTCGAGCGCTGTCCCTGTCCTCGGAGAAGAGCCTCCTCCCGCTCTCCGGGTGACAATGACCTGCTCGTGGCACAGATCTGGCATGTCCACCACATCCCGCTCCTGCCCAAACCCCTCACACAGTGAACAATCCTTCATCGCTCACGTTCTTGCTCTTTTATATCGAATCTACCTTCATAACAGAACTGATTTTTTATGATTTAGACAAGTACATAAATATGACAATGCTTGAGTCATGATACAGCAGCTGATGGTCACTGGAGAAGAAACGAAGAGCAGCGCAGAAGGGCCGAGGCTCCCGGCGCGCCGGGCTGGCAGAGCAGCGCAGCGCGTGTCCCTGGCCGCGTCCCGCCCGCGCCAGCCGGCCCCGCGCTCTGCGGCGCTGCTGCGCAAACCTCGGCTCCACCGAGCGCTCGAGCGCTGCGCCAGCGACTGTCTGTCCTCCTTAAATACCAGCCTTTGCTGATAGAACTCTCCAAAACGATGCCTGAACGCTGTTTGGATAATATCATACACCAGGAACCATTGCCAGGAGGCAGCATGGGCAGCATACACTTCCATGCTCTGATGGACTGCAGCACAGGATGTGTGCTCCTTCATCTGCTTTGAACTGAAAAAAACAAGGCATGAAAAATGAAGGCTTGTGCTTCAGGAGCACAAGGCCTCCACATGCTAGAGACCAAGGACTGGGAGCTTTGTGATGTGGACACAGCCAAATCCGGGCTGTCTGAGCCCAGGCGCAGCGCTGCTGTGTTTGGTGCTGCCGGCAGAGCCGGGTGCTCCGCACAGAGCCCGGGTCCGTGGTGGGACGGAAGAGCCGCGTCCCGCCCGGAGCCCCGTGTGGCTCCATCCAGCCCCTCAGAGGTCTGCGGCATCTGGCAAGCTCAAGGGAGACGCTGAAGCCAGGATTTTGTCACCAGTGAAATGCTTCCGATCTTTTCTGTGTGAACTAAAAAAACGGGAAGATAAACTCGCTTTCAAGCTACGGTCACACTGTGTGTGGCGGTGTGTGTCTGCATAAAGTGGGAAAAGCTTTGAAAGACAAACAACCTCAAACTTTCAGGCCACGTGAAGTAAGAAATGTATTTTTCTCATGGGAGCATGATGCAAAAAGCTAAGAATCAATAGCTGAAAGAAAAAAGTGTCTGAAATATGCATTTATTTTATTCTTCTCATGTTTTCGCAAGTGAAAAATGTTGGATATGGAAAGAAACTGGAGAAGCCTTTCACTTTATAAAATGAATGAAAACAAAATTTGAGGAGGACCATGCTACACTCAGCATGCATATATTTCCACTGATTTCCAAAAGATTGACTGAAGTGAAAAAATGTGGCTCTGAACAGAGAAACAAAATGTTTCAGTCCCTGGGAAAATGACATTGCAAACCACATTTTCACTAACAAATCGCACCAGTGACAGTGCGATTCGGGAGCTGCTCAAAGGGGATGGGTGACCCCTGGGGAGCTGTGAACAGGAGGGTTTGGGACCCCAGGAAGGGCTGCGGGGAGCTCGGAGCTGCGGCAGCGCGAGGCGCGTCGGGGCCGCGCGGCTGCAGAACGGGCAACGCTGCTCACCCGCCCTGCCCTGTGCTCCCCACCCCACCTGCTCACGGGAGCTCTGGTCGCATGTGAAGTGCAGATACTCTTGATCATTCAGCTCAGGTGTCCTTGCAGAGTATCATCAGCACTGCGATTTGCAGCTGCCCTCACTCTCACAGCCCAGCCAACCTCACCTGTTCGCACTTATTTATAGAGCCAAGCGCTGGCCATGCTCTCCCAGGATCCAGCAGTGTGTGCAGTTGTTCCCTTGCAAGGGTCAGCTCGGTTCCTCACCTTGTTTCACACCCGCTCAGCTGTGGCACCGGCCCCTTTCCCGCGGGACGTTCCAGCGGTGAGTACTCGCTGTCACCGCGCTGACACTGCAGCCGCACACCCAGGGCTTGGTCTTTTGCTCACCTGTCCCTTTTGTGCCTCAAGTTTGCCCTGTCTCAAGGCATTAGTAGCATGAAACTTGTTCCAGTGCTCATCCCAACTGGAAACGCCTGTAAAACCTGTGGGACTGCAGCTGCCAGGCAGTGAGAAGGACTTTAGTGAGGGTCAGGCTGAAGGCTGTGACACTGTGGCGGGGGGAGGAGGGCAGAGCTGGTCTCTGTGTCTTGGCACCAGGGCTGCCCTGCCTCTGGGTGCTGGAGGCGCTTTGCTGCTGCAGAGTGGATCCCAGGCCATCCTTGTGAAGGCTTTTGTTTGTTGTCACCCACTTCTGAGCTGCGATGTCAGCTGGGAAAGCAGAGCGTGCATCTCCCGGGTTTGGGGTGCAAAAATCATATGGGGATTCCTGCACCTGACGGGGAGCACAGACCACCTTGGGATGTCACACAAAGTACAATTCTAGAGATGTTTTGCATGTGTTCCCAAAGGGGGACAACAAGGAGCCATTCGAGTATGATACAGGCAGTTTGAAATATTTTAAAGAGGAACCAGCAGGAGAACAGTTATAGCATGTAATGCAGCTGTCTCTGGTGGAGCCAAGGTGGGAAGCTTTGATTCTCTCTGTGGCCCATGAGGGAGGGAAGGTCTTCCCAGAGGCCAGCTCAGGATGGGTAGTAGCTATGGTGATCTTCTGGAGACACCTCTAGGTAAAACGGGATCTGCATTTCTGCATCAATGATGTGCCTAGTGAGGCAGCTAGGCTCTTAGCTTGGCAAGCTGAACTGGGTGCCTGGCATCAGACTGTGGTAACAGCAGGGGTAATAAGTTTTAGGTGTGTCAATTAGGAGCCAAGCAATTTAAAATCATCACTATATTTAAGATGCACTTAAATGATGCCCCAGGCCTGGGGCTGTCGTGCACAGCTCAGGGTTGAACTCAGGGATCACTCGTGTGATCCTGCACCCAGTGCCTGAGTCACGTTAACCCTCTGTTCCCAGCTCCGCGCCGCAGCAGAGCCGGTCCTCTGGGGCAGAGGCTCCTCCGCCTGTCTGTGAGCCCTGCCGGGGTCAGGACCTGACCTCTCATACAAATACATATAAAAATACGATGGTATTGCATTACAGTTCAGCAGAATGGTTGTGATAAATACTACCCCTGCCTTGAAGAATTTGAAGCACAAGGTTAATTAATTGCTAAAACCAAGGGGAAGGCATTGCTTTCAAGGGATAAAGTCTAATTTGATAATGAATCCAGAACGTGTGCCTGTCCAGTGATAGTATTAAACTCAATTGAAACTGCCTGACTCCAACTGGGGATCATAGCAGATGGAGTTTGAGGAGGGATGTGCAGGAGGGGGTGCTGTGGTTCTGCTCAGGGTCTCCCGCTGGCCTCATGCTGTAAGGGACACTGGAGGACACGGGGCTCTGGGAGCAGCGCTGGGGTGAGGGGCGGCAGTCCTTTGGGGAACAGCGCTGGGGTGGGGGGGGCAGTCCTTTGGGGAGCAGCGCTGGGGTGGGGGGGGCAGTGCTTTGGGGAGCAGCGCTGGGGTGGGGGGGGCAGTGCTTTGGGGAGCAGCGCTGGGGTGAGGGGGGGCAGTGCTTTGGGGAGCAGCGCTGGGGTGGGGGGGGCAGTGCTTTGGGGAGCAGCGCTGGGGTGGGGGGGCAGTGCTTTGGGGAGCAGCGCTGGGGTGGGGGGGGCAGTGCTTTGGGGAGCAGCGCTGGGGTGGGGGGGGCAGTGCTTTGGGGAGCAGCGCTGGGGTGAGGGGGGGCAGTGCTTTGGGGAGCAGCGCTGGGGTGGGGGGGGCAGTGCTTTGGGGAGCAGCGCTGGGGTGGGGGGGGCAGTGCTTTGGGGAGCAGCGCTGGGGTGGGGGGGGCAGTGCTTTGGGGAGCAGCGCTGGGGCAAAGGGGGGCAGTGCTCTGGGGAGCAGCGCTGGGGTGGGGGGGGCAGTGCTTTGGGGAGCAGCGCTGGGGTGGGGGGGCAGTGCTTTGGGGAGCAGCGCTGGGGTGGGGGGGGCAGTGCTTTGGGGAGCAGCGCTGGGGCAAAGGGGGGCAGTGCTCTGGGGAGCAGCGCTGGGGTGGGGGGGGCAGTGCTTTGGGGAGCAGCGCTGGGGTGGGGGGGGCAGTCCTTTGGGGAACAGCGCTGGGGTGGGGGGGGCAGTGCTTTGGGGAGCAGCGCTGAGGTGGGGGGGGCAGTGCTTTGGGGAGCAGCGCTGGGGTGAGGGGGGGCAGTGCTTTGGGGAGCAGCGCTGGGGTGAGGGGGGGCAGTGCTTTGGGGAGCAGCGCTGGGGTGGGGGGGCAGTGCTTTGGGGAGCAGCGCTGGGGTGAGGGGGGGCAGTGCTTTGGGGAGCAGCGCTGGGGTGGGGGGGGCAGTGCTTTGGGGAGCAGCGCTGGGGTGGGGGGGCAGTGCTTTGGGGAGCAGCGCTGGGGGGGGGGCAGTGCTTTGGGGAGCAGCGCTGGGGCGAAGGGGGGCAGTGCTTTGGGGAGCAGCGCTGGGGCAAAGGGGGGCAGTGCTTTGGGGAGCAGCGCTGGGGCGAAGAGGGGTCAGCAGCGGCTGCGCTGGGTCTGATCACTGCTCGGTTTGGAAGTTGACAAGAATCAGGTTCCTTGAGATTACTGTAACCAGCAAACAGTTCTTTGTTTAATTTTCTTAATGGGGTTCTAGCAGAATCTGTAGCTGGCATAATGATACCGAAGGTCGCATTT
Organism: Streptopelia decaocto; assembly: GCF_964273445.1. Classification (NCBI taxonomy): domain Eukaryota; kingdom Metazoa; phylum Chordata; class Aves; order Columbiformes; family Columbidae; genus Streptopelia; species Streptopelia decaocto. The sequence continues at coordinate 21,179,818 of NC_138665.1, read as the reverse complement.
TAGCCGGTAGGAAGGCAATTCCCAGGGCAAAGAATTCACTAGTGCTGCTCTTACTTCAGTTGTTGTTATTTGGCAGGGCTGCTCAAAGCTGCCTGGGAAAATGTCCCTGCTACTGCTCCAGCACTCCGTCTTCTGGGCCCGCAAGCAGGCACAACTCTTTATTTGCATTATTTTTACACGGACTTTAAAAATAAAATCCAGCCCCCAGAGTGAAAAGTCCTCCTTGTATTTTTGTGACCAGCAGCTCTTTCCCTGGAGAGCCTGTGAGCCCAGGATTGTGAAGAATGTTCCCATGCAGCTTCCACAGCACCACCCGTCATGGAAACGGGGGCTCTGCCAGCGGCCGGGCCACCGGGGAGCGGCCGGAGCGGAGCCCGGAGCCCAGAGCCCGGCTGCCCGGCCCCGGCGGCGGCGGCTGCGCTCGGTAGGGCCGGGGCCGCCCCCTGGTGGCCGCGGGGGGAGGACGGAGCCGGGCTGGGCCCCGTTCCGCCGGGCGGGCAGCGAGCGCCGCTCCGGGCGGGCGGTGCCGGGAGCCGCGTATCGGGCTGTGCGGTGAGCGGGTGGTTCGGGTGTGCGGGCGCCAACACCGTCCTAGAGGCGACCAGGCTGGAGCAACGGGGAATGTGAGCACTGAGCAGTGACTTCAGGTGCAAGGCATGTTCCCTGCCTTGTTTCTCTCCCCTTTCTTGCATCCATCACCTTACATTTGGCTTCATGTCTACTAAGAAGTTGCAAATCCCCAGGTAAAACCTTAATGTAACACAGAAAACCGAGGCACAGCAGAACAGTTTTAAAAATATTCATGCCCATCTCTGGGCCCTGCTGAATTCTACACTGAGGTTTCTCCTCTGAAACAGGGCTAGAGTGGCCTCGTCCTGGCTTGGGAACACCATGTGTGCAAAGCTTACCCATCGGCTTAGAAGCTTACCTGCTTGGAAAAGTGACTCTGCCTCATGAAGAAGTTACCCTGCCCGCTACAGTTTTACGATTCAGCGTTGATATTTACTCAGCCTTTGACAGGAAGCCGCGAGAGCAGCCCCGACCCTATCGAGCCCGTCGATCTGCCCTGCGTGCAGCCTGCAGAGCCGTGCGCGGTCCCTGCAGGCGTTGGAACCCGCTCAGCAGGGCGAGCGGTGCGCTGACGCTGAGCCTTCCTTGGGCAGCGTGCTCTGATGGGTGCTGTCTCGTCTCTCTGGGTGCCAATTGTAAGTTCACTGTCTGGATAAGGCTGTGGGGCTGATTAAAATACACTTTTTACCGTGCTCTGTTGGATTTGTGTAATGTTCCATAAGCTGCTTTGAAAGTAGACATTGGTTTATATATTTGAATTCCTGAGACTGAGGGCTTTCAAAGCTCATCGGCGTTCACGTTCTGGGATAAGATTAAGCTGTCAAGTTCAACAGAACTTCTTCTCTTTATATTTTTCCACGCTCTTGCCTGGAGGAGTCCCTAATTCACACCTGACTGAGTAAAGAATGTCAAACAACTCAGCTGCTCTGGCAAAGGGGGAGAAATCCCCAGTTAGCACATGCTGGCGTTTCAGCTGCCTCGCTGCTCGGGCAGTGTCACCTGGAGCCGGGCAGTGGAAGATGTGTGCTGTTGGAACTGCACTGAAGTGGAAAATGCTCTGGAGTGTCTCAAAAGCTCCATCGCAAGAGGAAAGATGTGACTGGAAACACATACATTGTGTTGGAGATACTGTGGTCTGTTTGGTGGGTCCGTCCAGCTCAGCTCTAGCGGGGAGGTATATGATTTAGTGAATATTCTCTGAAGAGCCTCAGAAGAAGAGAAAGGGCTGCCCAGGTTATAAGGACTGTGATCCTCTTTCAAAGTTGAGTTTTTCTTTGGGGGAGGGTAAGGATCAGTGCAGGCAGTCAGGGCAATGCTTATGAAACACAGGCCTTCTGCTTTTAAAGAGCTTGTTGGCAACTGTACCAGCCCTCGCAATTTTGAGCTGTTCTTGTGCCCCTGTGAAGGGGTCTGATGAAGCAGGTCATCCTCCTGTAAGAGGTGTTTTTTGGGGACAAGAGTTACAAAGATCTTCTGTGTCCAAATGGGAGAGATTTGATGCAATGGTTACGGGGAGCCCCAGCAGCGTGGTACATCCTGCACTGAGACAGGTGTATGTCGCACAGCAAAACCCCCTTCTGTTCTGTTACAAGGGTTTCTGCAGCTGAAGAGCAGCTCTGGGCTTGGGGAAGCACTTCATTGCCACAGAGGCTGGTGGCTGATGTAAACCCAACTGTCACTGTTGAGCAACACAGCATGCGAGCTGGATCCTGGTGGTCACACGCTTCCCTACGACAGTGACTCTGCAAGCAGAGGCAGCAGTGTTGAAATGACCTCTGTGCGTAAAAGGGGGGGTGATAAGCTGCACATCTGCCTCCTCCCGGAAGCCCAAAGCCGAGGGTCTGAGAAGGGCAAGTGCGAGTGCCTTGGCAATGCCGTGGTGGCTGCAGGGCTGATAACCACACCATTTTGGTATCGTAGGTATTCCCAGTACTGTTGGTCCCATGTTGTTTCTGCAGTTGTTTCTGAGGCTTAACCGAAGAGCAGAACATCTGCCCAGGGTCAGACAAGGGCCCGGCCAACCCGCATCCTATCGCCTGGGGTGCGCAGCAGCAGATGCCAAGGGAAGAATGGAAGGACGGGGCAGCTGGTATCTCTGTGGTGCAGTCCCGCTTCCAGTTATCTGTGACTCGGGAGCATTTCAGCAGCAGTATCTCTGAACTTTGAGGCCTGATGTGTTTTTCTTCCCTGGCTTTGCCAACTGCTTTTGCCAGCAATGGCCGCGTCAGCGAGGGAGCGGGATGAGACCCTGCACCTCCGCCCGCTGCCGAGCGCGGGTCCTGCGCGCTCCTGTGCCGCGCGGCCTCTGCTGGCTCTGCCCTGGCACCACCAGCAGCGCTCTGTACCCCGGGCATCCCTTCGATAACATCTGCAGAGACTGGCAGCAGAGAAACTTGTCTAATACCTGGTTTCTGAACGTAATACACAGAGAAAAGTAATTTAGCATGGTCAGTAAAAGACAATGATTAGCACCAGAAGCAGAGTCGCTTTCTGCTTTCATTGTCTGTGAAAAAGAATCAGCATAATCCTATGTTTGACAACTTAAATACTGGTTAAAATAATATTATTGTTAAAAACAAAAACCAAAGCAAACACAAAGAAAACCAGCGAAAACAACCCCCACTCCAAACCCAAACAAACCCAGCAGACTGAGTCCAGGGCTCTTTCCAGTGTTCCGGGGCTGGATTCTGTTCCTCAGGGATAGTGTCTTTGGAGTAACTGTATTAGCATCTGCAGTGAACGAAGTGCAGATCCATAGCTACTGATTTCTTTAAGAGATAAAGCTCATCCATCTTTCACACCCAGAGCAGGACTTTACTCCTTGCCTGGGCACATAACAAGATTATTGCAAGAGAAAAGATATGCCTTTGAGGGAATAAATACGGGAAAATATGGCTTTGTTTTTCAGTGATGTGCTGGAGTTAAGGAGACAGATGGCTGCAATATGAGCTTATTTTGAGACAAAACCTCTGGGTAAGGGTGTGATTCTTACTCAGCAGCTGTGAACGGAGAACTCAGCTGAACAGGGGTGGCAGACCTGGGGAAAGCAAAAGGAAGTTTGGATTTCCTCTACTCATGTACAAACCTAGATGTGCTAATTGAGATGGAATATGGATGAAGCCAAGCAACCCTCTGGCTGGTGCTGTATTTCTGCTTCCTTAGAATTACAGTGTTAACACTACTATTGTTCATTGTGTACTGGTATTGTATTGTCAATAGTGTGTGCTGTACAGGATGTCTTTTGGGTCATTCAATGGCTGTGACAGTTAGTGGGGTTTTCTTATCTGTCACCGTCCATCTGAAAACCAGCTTTAAACCTCCTGGGTTGCGTCTGTCTTTTTCTCCCACTCTCTTTATTTCTTAACCAGAGGTCTAAAGTAAAAGTGACAAATGCATAATCAACCACCAACAGAAACATCCTCCGTTTTCTGTGGTCCAGCCCCTCTCAGCCCTGGGGGACAGGAGGAGGGGAGATGTCACTGCAGCACAACTGGAGGCTCCTCACGAGGTGTTGATTTGGTTTGTCTCTTCTGAGTGAGGGGGAGAGTGGAAACGGACACAGGGTGCTGGGGTGCTCAGAGCCGGGCAGCCAGCGTGGCCGGGTTCGGCCCAGGTGCGTTTTGGTGCAGGAACCCGCGGTGAGCGGGCTGGCGCCGCAGCCCCTGCCCGCAGCAGCCGGGTGCCGGGAGCCGCGTCTCTGCCCCAGCTGTGGCTGCAGAGGTTCCTCGCGTGCCCAGCTGAGGGGCTGGGGCTGCGGGAGCATCTCCCCAGTGCCTCCCTCCGCCGTGCACAGCTCAGCCTGCAAGCCGGTCCCCAGTAACGTGCTGCGGTTTGGGGAACGGTATGCAGAAACCTGTTGGCAGCCTGTAATCCCCCCAGCTTCTCTACCTCCCTTCCTCCTCCTCCCAGAGCAAGCCACAGAGCTGCATGCTGCAAACGTACTGAAAAAGTGGCTCGATTGGGAAATGTTGAGTGCAATTTTGAGGCTATTGCACAGAGTGGGGTAGTTTGGTGACGTTTGGAAACCATGGAGGAAATCAGCTCGCTGTGGAACATCTGTCTCCAACACCTCCGTGGGCCCATAGGGCTGTGCAGAGCAAGGCGGGTGTCCCGCAGGAGGAGACGCTCGGTCTCCCGCTGTGCTGGCCGGCGAGGCGCAGGTCTGCGCGGGCACGGCGCCAGCAAGTCCTTGTGGGCTGCAGCTCCCGCTGCCGTACGGAGCTGAGCCTGAGCCGCTGGCTTGGATGGTGCCGTGGGATGCGGGTGAGGGGTTCGGTGCAGGGTGACAGGGAAGAACCTCAGCTCTAACGGGAGGTTTGCAGACATGCTCTGGGCCTTTTTGTTGGGTGTGCAAGGCTCTTGCTGCTTTTCACACTGATTCAGTTTCATTACTCCTTTGGTTTTGTTTTTTATTAGTCTCTTTTTTGCCCTGGACATGTAAGGTCAATAATAGTTTGTGCAGCCACCTCAGGGGAGTGTTTTTCTGCGTGACTCAGATCCCAGACTTGCAAGGCTTGCTACCAACTGTGGCCAGAAGCCACAAAAATAAGCAAGACAAAATCACCCAACTTGTAAAGAGACCCCTAAACTCTTGAGCCCCAGAGGACCCGATCTGCAGGATCCGCAGCCCGAGGCCGGGGATCCACAGCCCTTGCCAGAGGCTGCTCTCACCCACCAGCCTGTCTGCAGATCTCATACCCTGTGTGCGGGCATCCGAGTTGGATGCTTTTCACAATTCATATTTGAGATGCAGCGACCAAAAAAGATAATTTTGATTGACCGCTGTGAGTTCCTGAGTAGCAAATGCAGCGCGTTTCGACAGTGAACTTCAGAGCGGGGGGGGGATGTTTGCCGTGAGGATGAAGACGATCTTGCTCTGAGCATTGCAGTTCCTTCAGGTCAGTTTAATTTGTGGAGGAATACATCAACATGTTCTTGCTCTCCTAATGGAAGAATGTTAATGGTGTATGCATTTTGCATACATAGACATAGTCCTGAGCTTGTTTATTTGCCTGGGGGCCTGAATCGATTCTGACCTGCACTGTTGTACATCAGCACTGGTTCCAGTACAGTGCAGGCCGTCCCATAGGTGTAATGATATGTGAGCAAGATCAGAAATAAACTGCGGTATTTTATCAATGATACTGCAAACAGTGTAGAAACTAGCAAAAGGGAGTCATTAGTTCACGTCTTCTGTTCAGGTAGCAGAAAATGAAGGAAGCTGCACAGGTAACTGCTGCTGTTTGAGAAGATAATTGAGAAGACCTCTGCTCGAGGTGCATGTGGACTGAAGATTTTGGATCCAAATTCAAATCTGGGTTTTTAGAAGTTACAACATGTGGTGGTATTTGCTCTGGGTGTTCTCAGGCACTCATGGGGTTTTTTGTGGTGTTTTGTTTTGTGGGCTTTGTTTTTGTTTTTTTTAATTCGTCACCAACTGGTGTTCCAGTGAGAGTGACCAAACGTTTGTCAGCACTTTGCATTGCAGCCCCATCAAGAATGGACATAAAGCATCTGCCCTTTTTTCTTTCCATAGGCCTTGATCTGGAAGTTCACCCATTTCAAAGGCTTTTAGGTACAAGTAGGGGAGAGTGAAAAAGAAGATCTAGAAAAAATGCACTACAAACAACATGAACAAACCTACTTCTTTGCCCCAATTAAAACCAAAGCAAAAAATGAAACCAAACCACCCAGACCTTTCCATTCCTCTTTTATTGTATATTTTAAAACACAGGCAGATGAAAGAGGAACTGGACAGTAACTGTATTCCTCATCATCTAACTATCCCTGGGGCACAAGGGCCAGGTTTTGTTTTCGCAGGGAGGTTGGCCCCACTCGTGTGCGTGGGAGCAGCCGCTGAGCGCTCCGGGGAGCCGGCGAGCAGGTACCGCGAGGCAGAGGGGAGTGTTTTCCATAGCAGGGGTGCGGACAGAGCTGCAGGAACATAATAGAACACGCGGCTGCAGCCCAAGCGTGCTGGTGGGTACCAGAAAGCTGCTGGGATAGCGCAGGGCCCGGCAGCGAGCGCCACAGCATCTCTGCGGGGTTTGGCTGCGGAGCCGGGCGGCAGCCGGGAGCCCGGGGACGGAAAACCCGAGAGGCAAAAGCTGGAAAGGAAGGACAGAGCTGGATGCTGGGAATGAGAAAATGGTCCTGCAAGGAGCATCCCAAGGTCTCTGTGGGGTGGCCGCCCTGGTGCAGCCCGAGCGGCTGCTCACGCAGCCTGACATGGCGCTGCCCTCCCGCAGAGGCCTCCCGCCCGCCCGGCAGGATGGGGACAGCGCTTTCACAACCTGGATGTGTTGTCACTCGCATCCAGACATTTCCTGTTATCTAACCTCAGCCTTATCTTCCCCATTCGCAGCTTCCTCTCGAAGGAGGAGCAGCCCCTTCAAAAACGAGCTGTGTGCCTGGGCTTTGCCCCCACCGCGCTCCTCCGGCGAGGCCCCGGCCCCGCACCACTGGCCTCTTGCCACGCTGGCCCCGCACCACCAGCCCTGCCCGCCCGGGACCAGGCTGGCTCAGCACGGTAGGTGCCAGGTCCCCATCCTGCCCGCTGGAAGGGGTGTCTGGGGACGGGGGAGGATCAGTCCCATGGGGTCACCTCCTGTTTCTCCTCTGGGAGGTCTCAGAGACCACAGGGGTTGGGACACCAAAATCCGCGGGCTGTCCGCGTTCCTGGCAAGGCAGAAAGCTGTCCTCCCCACCCGGGTCACACCTCCAGCTGCGGGGGACCGAAGCCAGCTGGGGCTGGGACTGCGTCCCTCGGCACCGGGACCACGTCTGCCTGAGCCAGAAGAGCTTTCTGGTGTCTCTCTTCAGGGGAAAGCGGTGGGATTGGGACAGGGATGCTTTGTGAGGGCAGGTCTGGGGATGCAAACGCTGCTGGTCCAAGCCAGGGACCATGATTCATTGATGAGGATGAATTACGATTAACAGCTATAGCAATGTATACGTAGCCCTGCTTGGTACCGGGATGCATGTGAGCTTGCTCCCCCATCTCGCACGCACACACCGCACGAATTGCTGGCAGTAGGGCGATCTTGATCTAAATTAGTCATAGGTGAGACAGCACACAGAGAGCAGGGGAAGCTGCAGGGCAGAGGAGCGTTTTACCAGGGAGAGCTGGTGTCCCAGCTGAGTGCAAGAGCACTCTTCAGCTCCTTCTCGCTGTCCTGATGGCTTCAGGATGGTGGACAAAGGTTTTCCTGCAGCCCTCTTCTCTCTGCTGGGCACTGGGGTGTGAGCAGGAGCAGGGACGGAGTCCGCACGGGGGGCCGGGGGCTCAGGTGAGTGCGGGGCTGCGGGGGCGTGTGGCCGGTGGCCTCCAGATGACTTGTTGTTGGTGTCCTCCAGCAGGGCTGGGCAGAGGGGACATCCAGCCTGGGCTCAGGATGGAGACGTTGCTTTTAGTCTTGTGACAAAACCAAAGAACAACCATCAGCGTACGAAGGGCTGCGGGGCTGTTGGGGTGACAGGGTCGCACAGATGGTGGCAGTGGGAACGTGTGGCTGGTTTTATGCTTCATGCAGTTGCTCAGGGACAGTCGTCACCAGAGCACTTTGGGCTCTGGGTGCTCTCCAAAGCTGGGACAGCTGCCGTACTTGCCGGATCACGGTTTCCAGGAGCTTTCCTTAGGACAGGGCAGCCGCTCGCCGCACCGTCCTGTGAACTGCAGCCCAAGGGCAGCTGGAAGGCTGGGCTGGGGTAACGAGCAGAGTCCCAGCTGCTCTGGCGCCGGAGGCTCCTGCTTTCAATGAGGGCAGGGACAAGGGTGTCACAAAAACTGGCTCCCTGAGCTGCTGCTGCTCTGCTGGTGCTGGGGAACCAGAGATCCTTGTGCTGCTGAGGAGGGTCCCTCTGCCCGCGGAAAGCGTTAAGGAGCAGGAGTCATTAATTGGCTGCACCATTTGGCCTCTGGCTTTGGCTCTGTATTGGTAACTGTCTCACTCAAGTCAGCAGATGTGCTACAGAGAACTATGCTTGGTTATACAAGTCCAGCTTGCGTGCAATGAAGCAAAAGCCTTTGGGCTGCAGAGGCAGGCTTCGCTGGAGCCTGCCTGATAGATGGGCTGGGCCTTACCGAGCCCAGTGTTCCAACCCGTGCCAGGCCAAGGTGGCAGCAGCAGCTGCAGGGCTGGGAGCGCAGGAGGGTGCTCCGTGGAGCAGGACATGCTGCGCAGTCCCCACGGGCAGAGCTGCAGCGCTTTGCTCTTCGTCGGGAAGGCTCCAGCTCCGGGGAAGCACATCTGACGGGCAGGGATCCAGCAGACCCCGTTGCCCACGGATCTGGTGATTGTTGCTTTCCATCCAGGCTGTGATTTGGGTTTCACCAAGTGGAGAACAGAGATGACGTTGATTCCAGTTCAAACCCTGCGTAGTAGGTGCATGTCTTGAAACGGCTGTAGCCTGCATCTTAGCATGTGCAAACCACGCAGCCACACTTCTGTTAGTGCTGTTATTATATTAAAGTCTACCCAATAATTTTACTTTTATTTTCATCACACGTTGCAGAGCAATCCGACAGCCCTGTAGAAACACCTGAGAGATATCATGCAGCTCGGAGGGACAGAGCCGAAGCGTTTCGTGCCCTTGATAAGGGACTGACTGAGGAACGCAAGAAGAAAACCTCTTTCTGTTTTCCAGGCAGAGCCCACAGCTGATTGCTCAGTCTGCTTTACAACACTGAGCTTTTACTTGGAAATAGCCCCTTCAGCCTGAAAGCAGAAGCTCTGACAAAGACAAATCCTTTCATATCAGGTACTATCATTATGGGGTGGAGTAGCGAGCTCCATTCCCATCTGCTGATAGAATTATCTCCACTGCGTACCTCCTCTTATCTGTCGCTGACAACATTTCAAGTGGCTGTTTTTCCACTCAGAAAGCCACAACGGGGGATTATTTTAAGCTGCAATTGCAGAAGCAGTGCCATCTTGGTTTTTGTCTTTTGTTTTTCTCCTTTTTTCTGTCTTAGGGCCACATGTTCCACTGTTAGAGATCAGCACTGAGGTTGAGGGAAGTCTGGGCACTGGTACCTGCTGAAGACCCCGCTCCATCTTTCTTCATGCAGCCCCCATCACACCTGGATGTGGCTGAGACACCTTTTGGGGCTGACAGGTTCATTCTTCTTTCCTCGCTGTGCTTTCATTACTGTGTGGTGTCTAATTCACATTGTTTTCAGGCAGAGAGTGCACATCCCTGTTTTAATAACATCAGCAAAAAACATGCAAACCATTCAGAGCTTGTTAAAAATCTTTCACTTTTCATGGTACAGCAGAGTTCAGTGAGGAAGATGAGTAATTTGGCCAACCACACTGACAGACCCGAGACAAGGACCCAGGTGTCTTTGTGACCCGTCTGCTGCCAGACCCCACAGGGTTGCAAAACTGCTGCCCTGCAATATGTTTTCTGGGTGTTTGTCCAGACTTTCGGTGTCAAGAGAGACATTGCTCTTCGTGACGTTGTGCTGAGTGTTTGCATGGACATCTTGTCAATATTTCAAGCTACCAATGCAGCTGTATAGCTAAGGCAGAAGGTGGGTTTGGAGCTCTCAGCGTCACTTTCAGCTCCACAGAACTTCAGCCTTTGGATTAACGTAGCGGGTGCTTTCCTCAGCAGCAGGCAGCGTCTGCTGTGTGGTTCTCACCCAAAGAAAAACGTGGGAGGGGGGATTACAGGAGGATCACGACGGTTTTTGCTAACTGGAGAAAGCCTCTGACGTTGCCAGCAGCCTGAGCCCCGTTCTCCCACAGCCCCGCCAGGACGGCGCCCGGCGCGGGGCCGGCAGCGAGCGCGGTGCCGCGCTGCGTGTATTTGACAAGCTGAGTCCGACACTCAGTGCGAGAGTGTCAGTTTGTCAAATACCCCAAGCGAGGCACTGCTGAGCAGCGCGGCGGCTCCGGCTCCGGCTCCGTCCCGCTCGGCAGCGAGTCCTGCTCCCCTGCGGGCCCCAGCGGGGCCCCGGACAGCCCGTCCCACCCGCGCCCAGCGCCGCTGGATCCGCCCCCGCTCTCCCTCCCGCCCGGTCGCGTTCTCCCGACGCCGAAGCTGCGCACGAGTGGTGCTGGGGCACGGACCCGAGCGCCGGCTCCTTCTTTGCAGCCAGAGACAATGCTCTTCTCTTCCACAGCATTAACTAGCCTGCTGTTAATTAATAATCCTGCTCAGTTAACAAGGATTCTGGCAGCTCTAATCACAACATCACGGGGAAGGGCAGCGTTATCCATAATACAGAATCTCTTCTTTAGACACTTCAATTTGGAGTACAAACTAATCAGGCTGCTGATTAACTTCCCTCTATCCCGTGAGCCCATGAAAAATGCATGTTTGCTCAATCTGTTTTTAAATTAGGCCATGGAGTCTACTGCTTCTCCTTGAAAACTTGTTTGGAGAAGACTCCTTGGTTTTGGATGGCTGTTCCTAGTCAGCACTCGCGGCAAGGTTGCCTATTGCTTTTCTTGCATCTCTGATATTTAGCTAAAGTAATTCCCTTTAAATTCTCCCACCTGAAGATCTGATGGTTGGTAAGTACTTTTAATTACTGGCTTGTAGCATATCAGCCCTGCAGCTTGAGATATCTCAGGGCGAGGGGATGACGGGGGAGTGCCCAGCCCTGCTTGACAAATCACCGAACACTGAAAACTTGGTTTAGGACAGTACCAAGAACAAATTTTGCAATGTTTTAGAATATTGATAAACTAGAATACTAACCTGGGGGGTCGGGGGGGATTGTTGCAACGATTTCTTGCTAAATATTTTAAAGAAGTTGGAATTTGTACAAAGTTGGGACCAATGAATGTATCTCATTGCCTAAGTAGATTGTGTTCTGCTTTTTGAGCAGATCCTATCAGAAGAGTTTATTGTGCACTTGGGGACAAACAGGGTCCTTATGACTCACACTCCCGTGGTCTCTCTCAAGCACCTACTCATGACTCACAGACATCACCCGATCTTTATCACTGAGGTCAGTTTCAAAGAGAACAAATGTGTTATTTCAGGGTTGTTTTCTGCCCAGTGGATCCTTAACGCAGCAGGTCAGCCCCAGCCCCTCCCGGCCTCGCACACCTCAAGTTTCAGCACACCTGAACTCTTCCGCACCACGGCTGCCAAGTGTTCATTTGTGTTCTTCATCATGGTTTCCTCGTGCATGTCCAGTTTGTACTTTCAGTGCAGTTTGCCCCTCTGCCTTTTAAACACCCACACCCCGTTCCCACCCGGTTCCTTCTAGGTGGCGAAGGAAGTTAACCCCTTCCTTTCTTACCAAATACTACATTTTGGTGGGACCAGCTTCTCTGAGACTTGCTCTCTTGTCCTGGTTGGAATGGCCAGTTCAGATGGCTCTGGAGACCAGGGCAAGCCTGGAAAAGGTGAAAGCCACCAGCTCCCCTCTGTTGTGCGGGAACTCCAGCTGCTCTGAAGCCAGAGGAGCTGCAAGTCTCCTGACGCTGTGCTGGCCACCAGAAATAGTGTGTGTTGTGGAGAGCGGTTTCGGAGCAGAAGCTGAGGTTTTTCTGCTGTGCTGGAGCAGAGCTGGCGCTCAGCAGATGAGTCACATCCCCGGGTGAGTGGCCAGCGCAAGTGAAGGAGAAGTTGATGGTGATACAGCACAGCAAGCTTTCTGTGACTTTCAAAAGAAAAATGTTCTCTTTCCAGCAGGTTTTACTACCAAATATGCCAAAAATATAAACTAAAAAAATCATCACATATTTGCTGCACAGGGAGAAACAACCACCTTGGCACTGCAGAGCAGCTTTTTGTGTTCCCGCTGTTGTTCTGCCTATGGAGCTGTTGTGCTGCCCAGGCTGGAGGCAGTGACATGGGAGGTGGCAGCTTGGCTGGGACCTGCTGCCCCACGTCACCTCCCGTCACCTCCTTCCTCGGCAGCTTCACCCCACTCCAGGGCTTCTGAGGCAGCTGCCAGAGCTCCTCAGAGCAGATCAGCGCTGGGAGGAAGAGCTGGAAAAATCAGGGTGTTACATAGTCAGTGGGGGAGCTGGAAGCTTATAATGGCAGCAAGTCTTGCATAAAATGCTAGGCTAATTGAGAATTAATAAAGATGGCACCTGGGGGCTAAAAGAGAGCACCATGTCCTGTGTTTTGGGCCTGGATCTACCGAGGTGAGGATGGGGAAGCTGAGGAGTTTTCAGTTCCCTTCTCATGCAGCACTGACCTCGCACCATGGCCGCAGGTCCCTGTTCCCCCAGCGCGTTTGTTCCGCACGGCCCGGCAGCGCTGACCCGCGGCTGCTCCTGCTGCGCGTCCCCAGCCAGCCCGGCTGGGCAGGGGGGGACCCAGCGCGGCAGAGCGCCGGGGACCCGCGCGTGCGTCCAGCTGTCCCCCGGCTCTCGCCCTTGCTCGGGGCACAGCTCCTCTCTGGCGGGGACGGGGACACTGCCCAGGGCTGAGAGCTCAGCACCAGTGCCTGAGCTGAGACCGGCGCTGGGAGCGGGACCTGGCGCTGCTGCAGCCCTGTGAGGGCAGGCAGGTCCTGCCTGCTGCTGCCCGCTGCTGCCTGTCACTGCCCGCTGCTGCCTGCCACTGCCCGCTGCTGCCTGCCACTGCCTGCTGCTGCCTGTCACTGCCCACTGCTGCCTGTCACTGCCCGCTGCTGCCTGACACTGCCCGCTGCTGCCTGACACTGCCTGCTGCTGCACACTGCTGCCTGTCACTGCCCACTGCTGCCTGTCACTGCCTGCTGCTGCCTGTCACTGCCCACTGCTGCCTGTCACTGCCTGCTGCTGCCTGTCACTGCCTGCTGCTGCCTGTCACTGCCCACTGCTGCCTGTCACTGCCTGCTGCTGCCTGTCACTGCCTGCTGCTGCCTGTCACTGCCCACTGCTGCCTGTCACTGCCCGCTGCTGCCTGTCACTGCCCGCTGCTGCCTGACACTGCCTGCTGCTGCCTGCCACTGCCTGCTGCTGCCTGACACTGCCCGCTGCTGCCTGACACTGCCTGCTGCTGCACACTGCTGCCTGTCACTGCCTGCTGCTGCCTGTCACTGCCCACTGCTGCCTGTCACTGCCTGTCACTGCCCACTGCTGCCTGTCACTGCCCACTGCTGCCCGCCACTGCCTGTCACTGCCCACGCCCTGGGAGTGCAGCAGCCAGGCACTGCAGCACAACATGCCCATGTGCCCACTGCTCTCCTTATGAAACCTTTGGAACACAGGCAGGAGCCTTTTCTCTCTGATCTTGCCTGACAACCACCTCGTGTCCTGAAGAGAATTCTGCAATTCAGAGCATGAGGGAAAAGTGAGGTTCTTCTTCCCGGTGCTCAGTGAACCTCCTGACCTGGGAAGGGAAGATCCACGGCAGCAGACACAAAAGCCCTGTGGGTCCTGGTCGGTGTCAAGGAGAGTGTGTGTGACGCAGAGCTCACCTGCTTCTCCATGCTCCCCCAGCTGCACTGTCTGGTTTAATAACTTGCTTTGCTAAAGGCAGCAGCACCCGCTCCCTGCCCTGTCTGCCGGCAGAACCGAGGGATGCTGCCCGGGGTGTCCGGCAGCTGGGGGGCAGAGCGCCCCAGCAGACCCCCGGCACCACCAGCACGTGTAAGATGCAAGTGATTAACAATGAGGAACCAGACTGTTGAGTGAGCGAGCCTATTGCAGGAAACACACGTCAGCTGAGGGCAGGAACAGCGAAGCACCAGCCCTGCTGCTTTTGCAAAAAAGAACAACTGCTTTATTTTTGTCAGAGACCCAGGAATGCCCTGGGGGGGGTCTAAGCAGCAGTGACAGAGCACACCCCCCAGCAAAGCCTGCACCCCGTTAGGGTGCTCACAGTCTGGGGGCTCCTCATCAGAGCTGCACAAAGTGCAGGGTTAATGAAGATGGTGGGCTGGCTATTACAGACAGTACAGTTCAGCCCTCCTGCCTGAGACAACGACGTGGGGAATTGCCTCTCTGTTCTGCAGAACTAAATCAGGAGACTGAGAAAAAGCATACATCTGCAAGCAACAGGAAAATTATGGTGCTGGATAATGAAATACCAATGAAGTCAGAATTCATATGCAACAAAGTCCTTCGAAGCCTTTTGTATTTGCCCTGAGAAAGAAAACTGTGCTAACCAAGCACTTTTCAAGGCATTTTACAAACATGGGCCCTCACAGCATCCCCGTAACACAGGTCAGCATTCATACGTCTGCTGCAATACGGCAGATTGACTCGTGTCCCACAGAGCGCATTAGTGTCAGACTGTTGCATCCAGGGAGAGCGCTTGGTCAATCATTATTCCAAATATTTCAAATTTATCTCTATTTTGTTACGCCTCTGCCCCCCACACCCTAACAATAGAACACTAGCACTTCCTTCAGCACGGATTCTGCCTTTGCAGGAGGGAACCAGCGGGTGCCAGATCGGGGGCTCATCACCTACAGGCCCATTCCCTCTTCCCCTAAGCAAGGAGCTCGTCTGGTAGCAAAAATGACATTCCCATCAACCCTGCCCCCCATTGACCCTTACCACGCTCTAACAAAAAAGGACAAGCAGGAGGTAAAACCAGTATTTGCTGAGCTGTGAAAGCCAGAGCACAGTCCCTAGCTCCTCGGCCTGGCACGTCCCAGCAGAGCAACACGCGCTTGAGCGCTGCCCTCGCTGGTGCTGCAGCCAGCAGCATCGCACCCAGCTACACTGAGATCTGCGGGGTAGAGACACTTGTGTTTCCACCCTTTCAGATCCTCTGTTCCTCGCCTTGTCCTTCAGGCTGCTCAGCAATCATCCCCCCAGTACAAATCTGCCTGGCTGAGGCGGCTGCACCACGGGGCGCCGCCTCTTTTGTCAAGGCCCAAGGAGGTGACGCGGTTCCCAGGTTAAAGCAAAGCAGTGAGACCAGTGTCTTTATCAGAGCAGAAGGCAGACAGGAAGAAGAGTTTCCTTTGGTAATGTTTCCCCTTCAGTATCTGTAGCCCTGCACGGCTGCTTGTGGAAAAGCTGGAACTCTACTAAATTCTTTCTATTTCGTATTCTGATTCCATTGCACTCACAAGGTTCTCATACTCGGGATCCTTCCTGGTGCACACGCTGCCATGGACGCTATCTTTCATGTTGAAAGTGTCATTGGATGTTTCAGTCTTAGAATTTGTCTCCCTGTGTAGGCACTTAACAGGGGCTTCCACATCAGCCTCCAGTCCCGTGACGTCCGCAGTGCTACGGCTGAAGCGAGAGAGACGTTATTGAGGACGATTAAATCAGAAGTAATTGGATTTACATCTTAGTCAAAACCAAGATCTACCACGTAATCTGTGGAACAGCAAAATGTGTATTGATCTAGTGAGAGCCTATGAGGCTCTGAAAGACACATTAGAGGAAATACACAAAGAGAAGCAACAAACAGTTAACATTGGTACCATAAACTCTCATGATGTTATCATATTATACTCAAAAGAGTTACCAGTAGATAGTCTAGCCTTTATAAAGGTAATGACTGGGGAAAATGGCAATGTGTGAGGCTACAGATGGCTAAGGTATGTCTCTGAATAGGAAAGTAGCATGAAGCAATTAAAGGTTGAGATTAGGGTAGGGCAGAAAAATTGTACTCACAAAGCAACTTCATAGAGAGGTTCTGGGAAAACAAAAAAGAATCAAAGGTGTGCATCGACATACTTTCTGATTAATGTGTCATAGAAAAAACCCACCTGCACGCAGGTACTCCCACTTTAAGGAATAACCCTCCCACCCTGCCACCCTACCAGGGACCGACCGGGGCTGGGCCAGGAGCAGGAGCCGGGAATGGGGATGGTGGGGGGATAATGGGGGCGAGGGGGGTGATGGGGTGACGGAGATGGGAGAGAGATGGGAGTGAGGGGGACGGGGATGAAGCCGTGGCGAGCGCCGTCCCGCCCTCCCCGTTCCCTCGGACCAGGGCTGCCATCTACCGCCCGTCCCGCCGGGCTTCTCGCCGCCCCCGCCCCAGCGGCTCCCGCGCCCCGTCCCGCCGCTCCCGCGCCCCGTCCCGCCGCTCACCCGCCCCGTCCCGCCGCTCACCCGCCCCGTCCCGCCGCTCACCCGCCTTGTCCCGCCGCTCACCCGCCCCGTCCCGCCGCTCACCCGCCTTGTCCCGCCGCTCACCCGCCTTGTCCCGCCGCTCACCCGCCCCGTCCCGCCGCTCACCCGCCCCGTCCCGCCGCTCACCCGCCCCGTCCCGCCGCTCACCCGCCCCGTCCCGCCGCTCACCCGCCTTGTCCCGCCGCTCACCCGCCCCGTCCCGCCGCTCCCGCGCCCCGTCCCGCCGCTCCCGCGCCCCGTCCCGCCGCTCCCGCGCCCCGTCCCGCCGCTCACCCGCCCCGTCCCGCCGCTCACCCGCCCCGTCCCGCCGCTCACCCGCCTTGTCCCGCCGCCGGCGCCGCAGCGCGGCCGCCAGCGCCACGATGGCGGCTCCACCCAGCACGGCCGCCAGCGCGGACACGAGCGGCACGGCCCGGGGGGCACCTGCGGGCGGAGGGGACAGCGCTGGGATAGCGCGGGGGGAGCGCGCGGACCCCCCGCGCCCGGCGGCGCCTGGAGGCGCTTTTACCGCTGGGAGGCGGGGAAGCCGCGGTGCAGCCGAACCGCGCGGGCTGGGGAGGCGGCGCGGCGGCTTCGGTCCCTTTGCGGCAGAACCGCAGTGAACTGCGGGCAATGGGCGCCCCGCGGCACGCTCTGCCCGGGGAAAAGCTCGTGTTGGGCAGGCCAGGGATTCGTTTGGTGTGGAGTCTACAGCCAGCACTGGCCAGCCTGCCCTCACCCGGCTCTGGGAAACCTGATTGCTGCCTTTCCGTACTTAAAAAGGGCCAATAAGAAAGATGGGGACAGACTTTTTAGCAGGGCCCCTTGTGACAGGACAAGGGGTGATGGTTTAAACTAAAGGAGGGAGATTCAAACCCGACATGAGGAAGAAATTGTTGCCCCTGAGGGTGGTGAGAGCCTGGCCCAGGTTGGCCAGAGAGGTGGTGGATGAACCATCCCTGGAGACATCCCAGGCCAGGCTGGACGGGGCTCTGAGCGACCTGATGTGGTTGAGGATGTCCCTGCTCATTGTAGTGAGGTTGGACTAAATGACTGTTAAGGGTCCCTTCCAACTGAACCGTTCTATTATTCTATGAAATCTTGTGTTTTCCAGCCCAAAACTCCACTCACCTGTGACAATGGGAGGCCCCTTGGAAATGGCATCTCTCCCAGAGACCAGCATTGCTGCTGGCAGATCTGCCAAAGCATCAGGATGACCGTTCTGATGTACCATGACCCTGTACCCACAGCCCCCCTGCGCTCAGGGAACAGGACAAACCCTTTCTATCTGCAAAGAGGATCTGCAGCCCAGAAGGAATGTCAGGTGGATTTGCCTCACTCACCTTCTCCATCACTGACAGAGCACCAGGGTTTTGCAGCCCAGGTCACTTACCTGTGGGGACTGACTGGGCCACATCACCCTGGGGGGTGAGCGGGGCTCTGCTGTGCCCGCCAGGCCCAGGGCTGGGCTGCTGTGGGACTGGGGGCCCTGTCGGAGAAAATGGGGACAGACTGGTCATCAGGTCGTTTCTGCCTCTCTCTGTCTGCAGTGCCAGTCAAATAAGAGCAAGATGTGCCAGGGCAGGAGACAGGCTCCCATCCTGCACAGCCCTGCTCCCAGAGGGACACAGGGGACATTTTCCTGCCCCTCTGCTGTGATCAAGCACACTGTGAAGAAGGGAGGATGCCACCCCCAGTGCCAGGCCTCACCTGTGACCGTCAGCTGGACGGCGTCGCTCCGCCGCGCAGCGCCAGCGCTGCCCTGCGCCTCGCAGTGGTACGTGCCGCTGTCGGAGGGCTGCGCGCTGTCCCACGCCAGCTCGGCCTGCCGGCCCAGCAGCCGCGCTTCGCCCCCCGGGCTGCTCCTGAACCAGCGGTAGCTGATGGGGGGGGACCCGCTGGCCACGCAGCTCAGGCTGGTCCTGGCTCCCGCCGGCACCGTCAGCCCCCGCTCGCCGGCCACAATGACGGGCTTGGTCACCGCAACTGGAACACAGAGCAGATGGGTGACGGTGACGCTGGGCCTGGTTGGGGTGGGGAAGGTCCCCCCTCCACGGCAGTTCACGCTCTGGCTCTGCTTCCCCAGGAGGAAGAGGCACCGCTCTCCTGTCACCCCTGCCCACGTTAAGCTCAGTTCACCGGTGCCTAAAGCCAAGTTTACACCAGCTATGCCACCGTTGCTCCTGCCATATCACACAAGTGCTGCTCTGCTGAGGGTGCCCCTTGCAGAAGGATGGTTCTTTCTGTCACACGCTGAGGATGCTTGAGAAGGGGACATGGTAGATGTGGCCAGTACAACACCCACTTGCTATAGAAACTAGAGATGCACAGAACCAAACCCAGATCTGGATGTTATGTCAAGCACCATGGATCCAAGTGGCCCATTGGCAGATCCAGACTGAGGTGTCTACTACTATCCCTCCCAGTCCATCCTACCCCCCCATGAATGGAGATGGGCTGACACCGCACGGGAGGAGAAGCCTCAGCACCCATCCTGGGGTGGGCAGACAGTACGGGGTGAAAGGCTGTTCCCAGGTACTGCTGCTTCTCCTCCGCGCTCTGTGGGTTAGACTGGCTGTACCAGAGCAGGGCTTTGCTGCTGGTGTTACCTTTGACAACTTTAACCGTAGTGGTCACCTCCTTTGTTATCAAGCTGTTATTTTTAGACCTCCAGATGACTTGGCAGGTGTAGTGTCCACTGTCGGGGATTTCAAGGTTCTCAATTAGGAGTGAGACGTTTCCTGGGCTGTGCTTTGGGACGCTGACACGGTCTCGGAACCGGGACAACAAGATGTGGTCACCAGAATCGTCCCTCCGAAGGATGGTGGAGGTGCTGTAGTCTCGCTCCATGCTCCAGCTCAGCGTTTGCTGTGTGAAACCTTCCAAGGGCATGTAGGTACACGGTATAGTGGTAGATCCCATCCACGTGCCATTGATCTGGTGGACACCAGACAGATCCAGGAGGGCTGCAGGGAACGGCAGTTAAAGGGAGGAAATAAGAACCAGGCTGTCCAGGCAGCAGGAGCCAGTGTGTCTCCGATGTGCTCTAGACCGCAGCCAGACAAACCAGAGCCTGTCCTGACCTTGCTGAGCAGAGGGAACTGGTTGCTTTGACCTCATGGCTGTTGTTATTATTTGTCTCTGGACGCTTGCCAGTTCTCAATTCCTTCTCGGCACAGGGAGGCGCAAACCCTGCTCCTGGTGACAGAGTGGTCACACACACAGTCTGCACAAGACCTTCAGGAGCATCTCCTGGTGACAGACTGGTCACAGCCAGAGTCTGCACAAGCCCTTCAGGAGCATCTCCTGGTGACAGACTGGTCACAGCCAGAGTCTGCACAAGACCTTCAGGAGCATCTCCTATCCCTGCCTCTAACCCAGCTTTGGCACCCGACTGATGCTGCTCGGCTGCTGCTCACACGGGGACACGATAGGTCGAGCAGCAGCTGCTCTCCCCACTGACGCGGGATGCCCTGGCAACACCACTTGCAACGTTGACTTCTACCTTCTGCATGGGAGGAAGGACAAACAAAGCAAGCTTACTGCTTCACTGCAATTAAACATGCTTGTTAGGCCGCACATTTACATTTGTTAGCATCACCATCTTTTGTGTGACCTCCATGGTGCTCCCTGGACCCAGCAGCGCTGTGCACGCGGAGCCGTCTCCCTGTGCGAGAGGGCCCGGGGCTGACGGGAGGCGCTGGTCGGGTCGGTGGAGCTGTGGCCATGGGGACAGCACAGGGACCGCAGCGCTGAGCAAAGCGGACGCTTCTTTCTGACAGGGAGCTTTGTTTTGGCTTTACCCAGTGACTTTGAGAGGGCAGGCACAGCTTCAAACCTCCCATCCCAGTCAAATGCAACTCCTTGGTCTATCTGTCTTAAAAGGTTTTCCATTTATCTTCTTCCTGTTTTCACAAACTCCCACCAAGGAAAACTAAGAAGGGTGGAAGCTATTTAGGAAACTGCTCAGAAATACCTTCAAGGCATTTGGTGCACTCAAGTTCAAGTATGTTTGCTATCCAGTGTATTCATCTGGACACATTTTGTTTAAACACCTCTCCCGTATTGTTTTGCATTGCTGTGTGCCATGAAACAGCCGCCAGCACCCGCCGGCTCCCCTGCGCTCTGTCTGCGACCGATCTCAGCGTTAGCAGGGGTGGCTCCGAAGCAGAGCTGATCAGAGGGAATGGGAGAAACTCAGCACAATAAAAATCCCCGAGATGGCATTTTGAAAAGAAGGATTTCCTCCCAGTGACACTTCTTAAACTGGGATGCAGCCTTCCAAACACAGTGAATGCTCCCACTGGAGGGAAACATGAGCTGGACCGGGCAAAAGCCCGAAGGGATTTTGAGAGATTAGAAGACTGATCAGAGGGATTTGTATTATGTAAAATGCATGAAAATGGAAAAAACCCCTGAACCCTCATATTCTGGCCCATTTTGAAAAATGGTTGAGCATCTTCCCTCCCAGCTGTCCTGGTGGTACGGGAGCACCAGGCAGGCAGGGGCCTTTAGGGGTCTGCACTGAAGTACCGGACCTGGAACCAAACCCAATCTTTCTACCTTAGAGAACTTCAGATCTGACCCAGATGTTTTGGGTCGTACCTGCTTCACCCAGACAAGCAGCCGCCAAGCACTCAGGTGGGCACGGGGGTACAGGGGCTGGGTTGTGTTGTGCCTGGCTCATTCTCCCAGTCTCTCCAGTTCTCTGCCCACCAACACCACAGCTCCTCTGGGGAGTGCCTCTTTAAGTAGAGAATTACCTGCATTTTGCTGGGCTTGGCTCACTTATCCCGCTCCCCATCCTCCTCCTCCCCAGAAGGGCGCTGGTCACATTCAGCTGCATCAACTCTCACTAAGTCACTTGAGAGACAGACCCCAGAAACCCCAAGCTGTTTTTTTAGTGATGAAACGGGGAACATACTTCAACCTGTTTTTCTAAATGCCAGGAGCATTCTGCGTACAACTCGTTAGAGAGACTTTCTCCTGCTTCCCAAAACCTTCCTGCCAGGTCAGTGTGTGTGCCCCGGGAGCGGCGCGTTCGCCTCGCGGCCCTATGATCAAAGCAAAGGCTCCGGTGTCGCCTCTCCCCGTGTGCTTGGGGTCAGGAGATGAGGGGAGGGCAGGGAAGTCCCGCGTGCCCGCGCCTCGACTCACAGCTGCAGCGCTGCCCGGGCTGCGCCGGCAGAACAGCGGTGGCGCGTTATTGAATTCTAGAGCAAAGCCTACTCCAGCTCCACGAAGCCTGCTCTGGAAGCCAGCACACCGGAGCAGGGCCCCTCCAAGGGTCCTGAGCAACCCTGCTTTGTTCTTGCTTTGGGGCCATGGAGCTGCCCTTTTGCCTGATTCTGCCCCATTTGCTCAACTCCTAAAAGCACCTTGTTCTATCTGATACCCAAGGAGACTCCTGTGAATTCTCAGGCTCTGTTATTTGTGAAAGAAACTAAAGACTTGCTACACTTGATAATTTTTAAAAATTAAGGCACTAATTAAAAAGACTTTCCCTACCCTCTTAGCAGTCTGAATTCTGTTCTTGGCGTGGAAGCGTTTACTCACCGTGGCAGCTGACGAAAGCCGTCACCAACACCGCTGTGCACACAGCTGCTCCCATGCTCCCAGAACCGCAGGTCTGTCCTTGCCCTGCACTTTGTGAGAGACCCACACTCCTGGGACCAGAAGGCAAGTGAAGAACACTTCCCTTTATTTTGTCCTTTGTCATCTAGGATCCTCTTTTTGAAACATCACGAGTCCGTTTCGCTGCTGACTTAGGTGAAGGGTAAAGGATGGACAGACTAGAAGGATCTCTCCAGTTCCATTCACATCGCTCCAGTTCCGTCTCCCTGTTCCCATCTTACCACTCTCTTGACTTTTCCAAGTACTGCTGTTTTTTAAATTCTTCATAATTGTGTGGGTTTTGTTTTTTTTCTTTTTCTTTCTTTCCTTCTACATTTGCATTTGTTTCCCAGTGGAAGAGCTTTATGATGACTACACGGTCAAGCACTTGGTAGCAAGGGAAAGCGAACTTGAAGATGCTTGTGAAATGTGCGTTCAGTTCCCTCTGACATGGGTGGTGGTATTGGCTCAGTGCTGAGCATCTCCCTGTGTTGCACCGTGGCGCTCAAACCCGGGCGTCTCGCGGTGGAGGGCCCCGGTGCGAGCGCGCCGGCCCGCGTCACAGCGCGCGGGAACGAGGCACCGAGCGGCCCCGGCGCTCCGTCCGTTTCCGCAGCGTCCCCTCCTGCTGACGGCACCCGGCTCCTCCACCAGGCACACGTACCGCCTTCTGCTGCCCGGGGTCCCCATGGGTAACGCCGTCACCGCTGAGCAGGTCAGGCTGTGACCTGGGCCGGGATGACAGCCAGCCCCACTTGCTTTGCCAAAGCCCCAGCTTTTTAGAACAGAAACCTTAGGCTGTCACTTTTACTATTTTTTTCTGTTTTAACAGAAAATGCACAGAGAAGAGGTATTTAAAAAACCCAATATCCTGCTCTTTACTACGATAGGAATGTCCCTGCAAAAGCTCTGTTGTCTACCAGCTGCCCCGAAGCTGCCCGTGCTGCAGTTGAGCTGCGTGGCCGCACGGGGCTGGCGGGCTGAGCGCGGTCCAGCTGAGCTCCGCTTACTGCTGCGGCACAACCTGCCTGTGGGAGCACGGAGGAGGAGCTCG
The DNA here is from genome assembly GCF_964273445.1 of Streptopelia decaocto. NCBI lineage: Eukaryota > Metazoa > Chordata > Aves > Columbiformes > Columbidae > Streptopelia > Streptopelia decaocto. The sequence goes on along the minus strand of NC_138665.1, from coordinate 21,156,598 downwards.
AGCGTGGGGTGGCAAGACCTGGGGCTACAGCTTCACACGAGGTTTGAGGCCAGGAGCCGCCTCCTGGTGTCACCCTGCCCAGGAGGACGGGGACAGCAGCACCACTGGTTCCTGCAGAGCACATCCTTGCTGGCGCGCTGGAAACCTGACTTCTGCTGCCTTTTCTTCTTGACTTCTTTGCTGAAGTATGGACCAGTATGGACCAGTTCGCACTGCCTGTACCCCATCTGCCCACCCTGCCACCAGGAAGCCGGTAGCTGTGTTTGAGTCTTGCCTAGAACAGGCAAACAAACAACAAAACACTCCTTAAAATCCAGTCGGTGTCACTGAAGGAGTGAATACAAATCCATTTCCAGAGATCATTTAAACCCAACTCATTGCCCACCCTGGCCCATGACTGGCAATAGAACCTTGCTCCCACAAACTACCTCCTATGCAAAAGACTTTTAAAAACAGCTGGATTTTGGGGAACATGCCCTGGAACAAGCTGAAAACCCAATCTAAAACTGCTGATGTAACTATTTCCTGAACCAGACATGCAAGACTTCCTGAAGCTGTAATTATACAGGATAGAAGTTGAATATTTAGCTAAAACAAGAACAAAGAACTGTAGTTCCTCAAACGTGATGTATATGGCATCTTTCTCTCCCTGGGACAGAGATGCAGCTGCTGGTTTTCTCATCCCTCAGTCGTGATCAGACCATTTCTTTCTTACCAGAGGGAGCCCTCATGGTTTTGCATCTGAACACATGAAGAAAAAGCCTTTAACGTCTCAGACGTTACAGCTCCTTACCTGGTTTACTGTACAAAGTGCAGGTGTCTCCGCGCCCCTGCTCGGGCCGGCCCGTCGCTCTCCCGGTCCGGGGCCGGCGGGTCGGGCGCCGCGCTGCCTGGCGGCGTCTCCTCGGCGTCACAGCTCCAGCAGCGTCACCACGACATATCTTTGTTCTGCAGTTTCTGCTGCTACATCTCAGCCTAATTAGAGGGGCACAGTAAGGGCAACTGAAGAAGAAAGTTCTCAAGGTGTTATTTTTGAACCACCTGCACTCAGGAACAAAAAGGTGTTTTTTACTGCAAGACCTGAGACATTCTTATTTGGTCCATCCATAGCCAGCTTTCAGATCTAAGTGTTTTTTGGGTGTCCCAGAGAAGCTCATTGTATGAGCCACTACAGTCATGTACACCACGATTCTCTCATATACACCAGACAATTGTACAGACAGTCACAAAAACATCACCTTTGATCCACCTAAAGAAACAGAGACTGAGCGCGAATGAACACGCCCTTCAAGGCCCATGGGACGGAAAAGTGATATACAAGTGATCTTTCCAAAAATTCATTTCCCTTCCCAGGAATTCCCAGGTGAACGACATCAGCTCATCAGCTCCGGGTTACCCATTTGGCCAGATCCTTATAAATCCTTCCTGGCACTGAGAAAGGGCCTCGGATACACAATACCATCTGAATATTCCCGTCCTCCTTGGTGCCACGGGTCGGTTCACTGATTCAGCTGTTCGAGCAATGCAGATTTCCGTTTACCTGCAGCTGTCCCGCTCAGCCCGCGCTGGCGCCCCGGGCAGCCTCTGCTGTCACAGCGCTCTGTCCGGGAGCTTCCCAGTTCCTCCTGCGGCGGCTCCGTGAAGGCTGTTGAGCTCTGGCTTTGGCAAACACGAGTGCTGGTCTAGCAAGACCTGCCTTAACCTCGGCTTGTCTTCCAGGCACGGCACTGCTTGTGCCCTCCACCACGCGCGGCACAAGATGAGATGCTTCTATCCCAGAGACACCCAGACCCGATCAGGATCCAGCCCCTTTTGCATTGTCCAGCTGTCCGACAGTGCAAACGGACAAAACACACAGACACTCTCATTCATGGATTTCTTCCCTATGTCACAAACCTGCCTTTTGCTGCTGGCCTGAAAATGGTGTTATTTACCATCACCAGCTCCTGGCCATGGCTGTCCAGCCGGTACAGAACTGCCCCATAGTCCCATGGCAATGAGTTTGTTTCTGGGATGGAGCTCAGACCAGTGGGCTTCTTTCCAGAAACAGCAACATTCCCTTCCCACCCGCTCCCTACCGAACACACTCTTTCAAAAACCTCATTTGAAAGAACAAGGACATTACTGCAGGGCTCCAAAAACTGCAACCTCATCAAGAATTAGAAGATTAAGAAAACATGACAGTTTCCCAGAACATTTCAACACTGTCAATTTGTCATCACATTAACACAGTCTCCAGTCATGACTTTTCCACTGTTATCTAGAAAACACTTTCAGTAATAATCGTGTGCTTCGCAATACTAGTGCAATGTTTTCCCTGCTGGGGAGGAAGGCTGCCGGGCTCCGCTGGCTTCTCACACCCCTCGCAGTACAACTCGTCTTTCTCCACATCTAAACATCTCGTTTCATTGGCTCTGAACGCCAGACTGGAGCAGCAGCCCGCCCTGGCCCCCGCGCCGCGCTGCAGCACGGCCGGAGCGCCCCCAGCACAGCCGCAGCGCGGCCGCGGCTCCGAGCCACCGCGCTCCCGGGACCGCAGCCCCGGGCACGCACACCACACACCCCCCTTCACAGACAAAAGAGAAGTGCAACAACATCTACTAACTTTGCAGGCTTAAGTTTAATGATTTTCTCAAGTGTGAGCAGCAAATCCAGGGTCCACTAATCCTGTGTCACCAATATCCCCCACCGCACATCGTCTGTTTTGTTTTACATCTGTCCACGTGGCTCTAATGGGACGCGGTATTCCCCCGCCCTCGTTATGAAAAGATTCTGCTGTAACTCTGCAGTGTCCGTGTTACAGATTTACTCAGGGTAGTAGAAACTATGAATAACTAAGCTCTTCAGCTCACTACTTACGTCTTGGGCCCTCTGAGCTGTGGGGAAAGTCCTCCCCGAGTATCTAGTGAGGAGCTGTAGTTGTGAGTGCCGGCTGGCGTTTTAAAGAGGAGCTGGCCATGCAAAAATAATTCAGGTGTGTGTAAACTATTCTATCCACAAACACGGAAAAGTATCTGATTTCTATCAAACATTAAACATGTGTTAAAAGAGACCACAGAGGAGGAAAACTCAGAAAGAATGTGCCTTGCTGCAGTGTCAGAATTGCCCAGCCGTCCAGCTCCGGAACTGTACAAGTTGTGTCTGTATTTCACTGGGGTGCTGACAGAACGTGTTGGGTACAGCACGATGGACACATGGACATCTCTTGTCTTCCTGCTGCTCCTGGTGGGGTAAGGTCCTTGGATTTATCAGCACGTTCAGTGTCTCTTGGTGTTTCTTTAAGGCTTTGAGAGGACATTTCTACCACCTCTGCAGCCCGTGAGGCGGTCGGAGGAGAAACGCCGGTTCCTGGGCCAAGGTGCTGGGCTGCTGGGCACCTCTGGGTGCAGGTTCTGCTCCCCCAGCACGGCTGGGAGCACAGGTCCCTCTGGTGCAGGGCAGCAGCAGGTTCAGCACAGGGCTCTTGGCCCAGGATCCTCACACTTGAGCTTTCCAAGGGCTTTCTGCTACGGGCTGGAGAAAGGGAACCAAGAAAAGCAAGATCAGGTCATCCACACAGCGGGCTGGAGCTGGAGCCCCTGCATTGTGACATTGTTCGCATTGTCACTGCAGAGGCTGTTCAGGCTCCACAAACTGCGGAGGAGCAAAAACTGCTTGTCCAGCCAGTTTTTCAGAGGCAAAGGTGAGTAGCAGGAGGGGTTTTGCCTGGATGTACCTTTCAGGACTGCTACCTGTACAGCACTGCTGGTTCTCCAACATTGTCCCCTTCTTCATATTCAGATTCCTGGGTCTTTCCAACACAGTCATCTTCATTGTGTTTTGCATTTATTTCTTCAGACCTTTTGTTTTCCATATGTTCCATCACATAGTTGTTTTCAGTGAAGCAGATGGGTTCCTCATAGTGACCTGTACATTCCTGCACTGAAGAAGCTGCTGCTCTCGAGTTATGGCTGAAATCAAAATGCAATATGAAAGAAAAGTTGCAACTACAGTAGACAAAGCATCTTCCAGCCATCAAGAAATCGAGCAAGATTGTGATTCGATTTAAACCCATGTAAACCTGGGCCATAGGGCTATGACAGTATCCAGATGGAGAGAACATTGTGCTTTGCTTGCAGGTGGCAGGAGAACCTTGGACATCACAGCAGCGCTGCCTCCAGTCCAGGGGCAGCTCCAGAGGCAGCAAAAGCTTCGTAAGCAACACAAGGATTAGCACCATTTCTTGGAGTGGCACAACCAGACAACTGCTTTTTGCAAGATGAATAAATATGTATGTACATACAGGTACGTATTAAAGTGGTGGAGGTACAGTAAAAGGTGAACAGAGTGCAGCTTACACAGTATCTTCAAAAGGAAGGTAAATCCCCTGAGGGGAAACGAGGCTGCACCGTTCGCTGGGGCTCAGCTGCGCCCGAGCTGCCTGGGAGCCGCGGGGCGCAGGGCGCCTGGCGAGCGCCGCGGCGCGTCCCGCTCTGCCCGCGCTGGCCGGCAGCGCCGCGGTCTGCAGGCTCGTTCTCCTGCGGGCTTTGGCTGCATCATCAGGCTGTCGGTGCGGCTGGCGTGGGTTACACGGGGATCAGGGCGCTGAGACCCCAGTTCAGAAACGGCGGTAACTTCCCGCCACAGCCAGGATTAGAAGAGGCGAGTCCAGCCAGGGATACTTCAGGGATAAATCAGAGTATAATCTGTGCATTGGGAGCTTTCTCTCTCTAGAAGGGGAATTCCTGTTCTTTGCATTTGAATAAATACTGGGAATTTATCCTTGGCAATGATCTTCAACAGGTGTCACTGGGCTCTCATATTGAAGAGGGAAAGATCTTTCTTTCTGCATGCTGTGTTGGTGTGGAAAGCCCACAGATCATCAGTACGACACGATACTGAGCTGATCTTAACCTCTTCATCCATACTGCTTAAGAGGCTTTTAACGTGCACTGCTAAGTAGCCGCTTTTCTTTTTTCCCTGCTCAGATACAGTCCCCAAAGACTCAGCACTATGTGAGAAAAGGGTGATACTCACTATTTTACTTCGTAGACTTGAGCTGGAAAGGAAGAATTGTGTGTCAATAATTTGCATTAATATTATTTAAAAAGTAATTTCTACTATGTCTCCTTGATATTAGAAAGAGACTGCTGAAGACAGAATGAAACTGGGAACGTTGGAGATCATGTTAGGTGGGTGACGGCTCCTGTTTCCAGGATTCGGCCCCAGAAAATGAGAACAACCCATACCCAGCTGTAGCACAACCGGGTCAAAATAACCAGCCCAAGGTCAAAGGTAAAGTTAAGTTTAGAAACTGGAAGTTTCCAGTTCCTGCCGTTTTCCTATTTATTAGAAGTTCAGCAATGGACAATTTAGAAAGACGTTATACTGGATTTCTTTATAAAAATTAGATAAAGAGGAAAAAGGAGTATTTGATAGTAATTATTATAAAGGTGAAACCAAGCTGGGCATGCACAACACATTCCAGTTTTCCAGAACATTCTACTCACCATCTTTGGGCTTCCGAATGCAGATGATAAGGAAGATGAGGAGGAAAACCACAGCACCGCAGCCCACGGCGATCAGAATGACGAGGTGCAGGGGCAGGCGGGCGCTCGGGACACCTGCGGGACACGGCAGCGCCGCTCAGGGCAGCGCCCGGGCTGACCGGCCCGGGACACGGCAGCGCCGCTCAGGGCAGCGCTCGGGCGCACGGGCTGACCGGCCCAGGACACGGCAGCGCCGCTCAGGGCAGCGCCCGGGCTGACCGGCCGGGACACGGCAGCACCGCTCAGGGCAGCGCCCGGGCTGACCGGCCCGGGACACGGCAGCGCCGCTCAGGGCAGCGCCCGGGCGCACGGGCTGACCAGCCCGGGACACGGCAGCCGCCTGGCCGCGCTGCTGCTCCTTTCCCCACGAAAACACCCAGAGTCTTTCAAAGAGTCACCGGGGACCCTTGGGAGCAGCCATTGACACGACCTGCAGCCACTGGTTTTGAGGCTGGAGGTAATGAATGAGTACAGAGTGGCCAGGTTGGGTCCCTGGTTTCGTTCTTAGCTTTGTTTCGCTCTCCACTTACTCTGAGTTGTGTAATTCTTCCCTGGATGTCCCACACCACTGTCAGGAGTCACTGCTGCTGCAGGCAGATCTGGGAACAGGCAGGAGTGAAAGGTTCAGGCTGTATCTCCAGTGCTCGTTTTAGCTCCCAGAGATCTGGGATTACAGCTGTGGGATCAAAAGGGAATGTCTCCATCGCCTTTACAAGGCAGTGAAAATAGGAAAACTCTAGAAATAAGTACTATACTTACAGTATAGTATAAGGAGAGTATATGCAGTGCTATATATGCATAATAGATAGATATTCTATATAGTATAGATACACGTTGGTGTGTGTATATATATATATGTATACACACATATATATATGTATGCCTATACACACACCTGTAATATCAGTAGAGACCCGTGGAGTCCAAGAGATCACGGAGGTACCTGTGAACACCAGCTCCGTTTGGTTTTCTTCTGTAAGAATAACCAACAACTGTCAACACCTTCCCGCCCCGTCTGGTCAGCGACAGCGGCGCCCACAGCCGCGTGGCACTGGGAACCCAAACGAAGCAGGACCCTGCAGAGCCCGGACACATCAGAACAGCCTGTACAAGGTGCCGTGTCTTTTCCTGGCACGTGCAGCCGATCAGGAGGAACAAAATCCAGTTTGATTTTTTCAGCTACTGAATCATCACCTGTGTGTTCCTCAGACTGAGTTAAGTCCTGATTCCTCGTATAGACTTGCTCGACCCAACAGGCAGCATTACGCAGCCAGCAAGAATTTTAAAAAAGCTGAAGAGGAATAAATATGCGTTTTAAATACAAAGTCTCTTTTGCATCAATACAGAGCAATTCTTCTGAAGAGCAGGAGGGAAATGAGCACAGGAAATCAGATGACAGAAAGGCAGAGCTGGAGGTGAGTGCTCCGGAGTGCAGAAGCCCGAGGCTTCTCGTGTTTTCCCCTTCCAGGGAAGGAAGCAGGAACACCGTTCTGTTCCAGCAGGGAGCGACTCCAGATGTGTTGCCCCGGCTGTGCCCCCGGGGCCTCACCTGTGACCGTCAGCTGGACGGCGTCGCTCCGCCGCGCAGCGCCAGCGCTGCCCTGCGCCTCGCAGTGGTACGTCCCGCTGTCGGAGGGCTGCGCGCTGTCCCATGCCAGCTCGGCCTGCCGGCCCAGCAGCCGCGTTTCGCCCCCCGGGCTGCTCCTGAACCAGCGGTAGCTGATGGGGGGGGACCCGCTGGCCACGCAGCTCAGGCTGGTCCTGGCTCCCGCCGGCACCGTCAGCCCCCGCTCGCCGGCCACAATGACGGGCTTGGTCACCGCAACTGGAACACAGAGCAGATGGGTGACGGTGACGCTGGGCCTGGTTGGGGTGGGGAAGGTCCCCGCTCCACGGCAGTTCACGCTCTGGCTCTGCTTCCCCAGGAGGAAGAGGCACCGCTCTCCTGCACACACTGAGCTCAGTTCACCCTGCCCCACCAGCTATGCCACCACCACCCCTGCTGCACAAAGGCAGGGCTGGTGCCACCTCTCGCTCTGTAAATCGCCACTGCCCGGGCAAAGGGAGGCTGGACCTGTGCTGATGAAGTCTGGCCAAAGCAAAGCAACGCAGCATCCCAGGGACTTCCCTCTGGTGTACGTGCCCTGGGAACACTGAGCTGCCAAACACAGGTGGAACAGGGACAGACTGGTAAGAGAGAGGCTGCTGATCCTGCCCCAGCCCCCGGGGCGCAGCATCTCGGGCAGAATTCCCCCCCGACCTGTTCGCTGCTCCTCCCCGGAGCCCGACATCGCTCAGCAAAACGCTCCCACATCGCGGCAGCGGGTCCCTGCCTGGTCTGTTCCCCCCCTAAATCCCTCCTGAGCCAACCGCCCACTCCTGCACAGCCTCCTTTCTGCTGACCTCTAACCACCTCCACTTTCATGGTGATCTCTTTCACCGTCAGGCTGTTGTTGCCGGCTGTCCAGGTGACCTGGCAAGTGTAGGTTCCCCTGTCACCCATCTCCAGGTCCAGGATGTGAAGGGACACGTTCCCTGGGGCGTCCTTCGGGACACTGACCCTGTCCCTGTACTTGGACAGGAGAACGTGGTCGCCAGAGCCATCCCTCCGAAACACGGTGCCCAAGCTCTGGTCATGTACCACGGTCCACGTGAGTGTTTGCTGCACAAAGTCTTGCACAGGCACATAGACACATGGCAAGGTGACAGATCCCTTCCAAACACCTTCGATCTCACTTGGGCCTCTCAGGTCCAGAAAAGCTGCAGGAAGAATGGAGAAAGGACATGTTTTAAAAAGCAGTTGCAGAGAAGGCAGCTCCTGGTGCCGAAGTGGCGGGGAGAGCATCGGCAAGGGAAGCCCCGAGGTGCAGCGCCGCAGCCGGTGCAGGCGCTGGGGGCGGGCTGGGAAAAGGCAGCGCGACCCGAGGAGACTTGCAGACACGGACACGGGACGGTTGGGCTCCCAGCTCTGCCTGGCGCGCGCAGGCAAGCACGAGAGCGCCCGGCAGAGCTCGGGATCAGGACCGGCCGTGGCCCAGACCCGCGGGCAGCTCGGCTCCCGCCGCCCGCACGGCTCCTGTCCCGCCGCCCGCACGGCTCCTGTCCCGCCGCCCCCCTCGCCCACCAGCTTCCCTGGGAAGTGCCGCGTGTCATCGGCAAACCACAGGTCTCACCGACTTCTCCTCTGCTGCCCATTTGTGCTTCTGAAACACGGTGCTTTGTCAGACTAAGTTTAAGCAACTTGAGCAAGGGATCAAAGAAGTGTAAAACTCGTTAAATTTTTCTATAAAAATTAGGTCTGTTGACTTTATCCCAGTGCTTATTGTCACTCTTGGGGCTGAACCTGCGCACAGACACTATGCCCTTCTCCCTTGGTTTCCAAATGTCCCCTTTCCTGGAAACTCAGGACCAACCAGACCCGTTGCTGTGGGCTGCTCATTGTGCTCTGCCAAACGACCACCCACCCCGACAAGCAGGGGTCACCAAACAACCACCCCGACAAGCGGGGGTCACCAAACAACCACCCACCCCGACAAGCGGGGGCTCTGCCAAACGACCACCCCGACAAGCGGGGGCTCTGCCAAACGACCACCCCGACAAGCGGGGGCTCTGCACACTCAAAGCCCGCGGGCAGCGTTCCCATTGCCTCCACACGCCACTGTGTTGGAAGCGCCTGGACCCCGACCAGCCGCACACAGACGTTGTCCCTTTGCTGTCCCTCTGCTGCCACGCCAGCCCCAGCCGCACGGGCGGCGCGGGGCCCGCGGCCGCTCCCGCACTCACCGCTGCACAGGAGCAGGGGGCTCAGCAGCGCGGCCGCTCTCACCAGCGGCCCCGGGCCCATCCTCCCGAGCGGCCACTGCCCCGTCCCGAGCGCGGACCCTTCTCCGGCCGGCGGTGAGTGGGGAACACCGCCCTTTCCTCGCTCTCGTTGTTCTCAGGAACCCGCGGCAGCTGCTGGTGGCTCTTCCTTCCTCTTTCCTGCAGAAAGCAGTGCTGTCCCGGCGCTGCCCGTCAGCGGTGCCAGCCGAGCAGCGGCCTCGGGGAGGGTGAAAGGGAGAGCCGAATAAGCGCCACTCCATTTCACGTTGCCTGCTGACTGCGCCCTTTTCCTCTGCTGTTTTTTAATTCAACTTAAAAAAAACAGGAACCGCTTTTTAAAATGCCTGAACGCCCGTTTCTCGTGTCTGTGCTCCCGGCATTGCTTCCTGAACGGTTTGACACGCGTGTCGCGTACAAGCAGGTCTGAGTGCTCTCTAGGAGCTAAACAACCAAGGTCCTTACTGGTCATCTTCCCACCAGCCTTTCTGTGGACCTCACCACGTTCTAAATTCCGACTTACAAAACATCCCGCCTCTCAATGTTACCAGCGTGAGACAGATGACTACTGTAGGCTCCTTCCAACGGAAGTATTCTCTTTTATATCATTGTATTCCATTGAAGAAGTGGAGAATTTAGGTGTACAAATCTGAAAGCAAATAATTTCTGAGAGCTGCAGGCACCTGGCTCAACCATCCCACTCCATATCAGGCTGACCCTTCTTTCTCATCTGGGAATTTAGCTGCTTGGTTTAATTGATTAATTGCATTCAATTAAAACTCATGGATGAGGGCCACCTGTGTTGCCTTGCAGACTATTTTGGAAGCAGGTGAACTATTATATGCCTAGGGAGAACATAAAAGAACTTAACCAAAGTGGAATAACTTTGAGACTATGAAATGATGACTTCTTAATTGTGACACATGTTATTATTAATTAAAGGTAATATTTGTTAATCTGTGTTATTTAGTAATTCAGCACTAGGCCCATCCAGGAGAAGCATCTGCTACATCTTCAAGAGATTTTACATCTTTTTCCATCCTCTGCAGCTCTTCATTTTCCTTACACCCTAATGACAAACCTCTGTCATTGCATTCAGCTAAATTAGTACGAGCCCTTCGCTGCTGTTACATCCAAACGCAACATCCAGTCCTCAAATGCAAGTAACCAGAGTAATTAAACACAGTCAACGACATCCAGACCGCGTTCTCCAGCAAACCCTCCGTTAACGAGAGCGAGACGGTGCCGGAGGGCAGAGCCACCCACGTACCTGAGTCCGGAGCGGTGGCAACGTGAGGAAGAAACGTTTCTTATGGTCTTGTGTATGGCTCAAGGGCAGCTCCACCTGCATCGTCCTCAGCAGCAGCTTCGCTGGGTTGGTCTGCAATTTAACACGAAAATCAGGAGATTTGTGTGTACAGCCCTGCGAGCTCTGATAGGACCTTGTTCCTTGTATGGCGAGGTCTTTGCTTGCATTATGTTGTTTGCTTTTACATATGTTCTTGTTTTAGAGTCATTGATAGTTCATTCTGCAAAACAATGGTGCTTAGAAGCGTATACACATAGAGAAGTGTGATTTTGTAATTTACTACTTATTAACATTGATCTAATTAGGAGAGTGTTGTTGGTACGAGTTTGAATTTAGTCATTTTCAGGTTACAACACTCTGCTGTGTTTCCCCGAGGCTGGTGATTTTACTACGCACTGTTTTCATGACTTTATTTGGTTAGAAAATATCTATGTCCTTGTGGTTGTTCATCAGTCTCAGCCTAGACAATCATCTGTTCAACTAATTTCTTACCATCTACCATATTTGCAGTTATACCTGCAATTAAAGAGGATACCTGACCATCTTCAGGTCTAAATGCTTCTGGAAATATCCCGCTTGAGAAAGCTGATTAAAAAAGGTTCAGCAAAGATTCCGGAGACTTTGGGAGCCGGGAGTGGCGGGGGGTGAGCAGCAGCACCCGCTGGGGCGGCCGCGGCGCTCCCGGGCTGCTGGACTCAGGAGAGGGGGAGGCAGGAGGGAGCGCTGCGAGCCGAAAGCAGCGCAGCTCTCCCAGCGCAGCTCTCCCGGGCGCGCTGGCCGCGGGCAGGGCAGGAGCTGTGAGTCGGAAGCAGCGCAGCTCTCCCAGCGCAGCTCTCCCGGGCGCGCTGGCCGCGGGCAGGGCAGGAGCTGCGAGTCGGAAGCAGCGCAGCTCTCCCAGCGCAGCTCTCCCGGGCGCGCTGGCCGCGGGCAGGGCAGGAGCTGTGAGTCGGAAGCAGCGCAGCTCTCCCGGGCGCGCTGGCCGGGAGCGGGGCAGGAGCTGCGAGTCGGAAGCAGCGCAGCTCTCCCGGGCGCGCTGGCCGGGAGCGGGGCAGGAGCTGCGAGTCGGAAGCAGCGCAGCTCTCCCGGGCGCGGTGGCCGCGGGCAGGGCAGGAGCTGTGACTCGGAAGCAGCGCAGCTCTCCCGGGCACGCTGGCCGGGAGCGGGGCAGGAGCTGCGCCCATCGGACTAAATCATGAGGGAACCTGCCCCTAGCAGGGTACGTACCAGCCAGGAAGCTAAAACTCAAACTGCCTGAAAAAATGAGTGTGTATGTGTCTATATATTTATGTATATATTGATATTGACATTTACCTTTCTGGTTGGGGCAGCAGTGGCAGGAGAAATCTCTTGCCCTTTATCTGATGCAGGTACAGACACCTGGATGCTGTGATGACCCTGGGCAGCAATTTCCTGCCTCTGCTTTGGGGAGCTGTGATAGCACGGGCACTGCTTTTCAACATGGAATCCAGTTTAGGAGCCAGTAACACACTGAGGACCGGATGAGGCGGCACCGAGCGGCCCAGGAGACACGGCTCAAAACAGCTGTTCTCGCATTCTGGAAAGCTCTGAGCTAGCAAACACAGAGCGACACAAGATGAAAGGTGGGCGGCCAGGCTGCCATGGTCTGCGGGGAGGGCTCGTCTGAAACAGCATGAAAAGTAACTGGGAAAGCAGCATGTGGGGGGCACTTTGCACTTTCTTGCACGGTGCTTACCGTGCCTGGGAGTGTTCTGTAAAATCTCAGCACAGGGAAGTCAAGCAGGGGAACCTTTCCTTCCCCAGACACCGGACACTACATCTGAGAAGTAAAAGCAGCTGCCATGTGCTGGAACGGAAACTTGCATGGTGGTGAAGCAACCGTGGTCCTGGTGACACAAACCTGTTGTGCACTGAGGTGCAGCGGTGTTGGGGTCCCAACCAGTGGGATGTTGTACCCCAGGGGTCAGCGATCCGCAGCCACCTGTCCCCTGTGCTGCTCGGCCTCCGGCCACGCCGGGCCGCAGGTGTCCATGGCCGCAGGTGTCCCCTGGCCGCAGGTGTCCCCTGGCCGCAGGTGTCCATGGCCGCAGGTGTCCCTTGGCCGCAGGTGTCCCCTGGCCGCAGGTGTCCATGGCCGCAGGTGTCCATGGCCGCAGGTGTCCCTTGGCTGCAGGTGTCCATGGCCGCAGGTGTCCCCTGGCCGCAGGTGTCCATGGCCGCAGGTGTCCCCTGGCCGCAGGTGTCCATGGCCGCAGGTGTCCATGGCCGCAGGTGTCCCTTGGCTGCAGGTGTCCCCTGGCCGCAGGTGTCCATGGCCGCAGGTGTCCCCTGGCCACAGGTGTCTCCTGGCCGCAGGTGTCCATGGCCGCAGGTGTCCCCTGGCCGCAGGTGTCCCATGGCCGCAGGTGTCCATGGCCGCAGGTGTCCATGGCCGCAGGTGTCTCCTGGCCGCAGGTGTCCATGGCCGCAGGTGTCCATGGCCGCAGGTGTCTCCTGGCCGCAGGTGTCCATGGCCGCAGGTGTGTCCCCTGGCCGCAGGTGTCCATGGCCGCAGGTGTCCCCTGGCCACAGGTGTCCATGGCCGCAGGTGTCCATGGCCGCAGGTGTCCATGGCCGCAGGTGTCCCCTGGCCACAGGTGTCTCCTGGCCGCAGGTGTCCATGGCCGCAGGTGTCCCTTGGCTGCAGGCAGACGTACCCAGCTGATGCTAAGGGGCTCTGTCTGTGGCTCCCAGCGCTGGCACCGCTGCTGTGTCCTCGTCCTGACCTTGGAGCGGATCAGCACGTTTTCATACACTCAATCCTGACTTCTAGGCAAAGCGCCCACGCTCTGCAGGGCGCCAGCCCAGCTCAGAGCTCCGCGTGGAGGGCGTCTGTGCTCCGCCCTGCTTCCATCTCCTGCAAACGGTCCTTTAAGCAATACCTTGCAGAGCCGAAGGCCTCTCTTAGGGAGCCCATAAAGAACACAGCCCTGCGCACTTCACCTGGCAGAGCCCGCTGAGAAATGGCTGTTTGGGAGGACAGTGGGACAAGGCCCAGCCGGCCCCACGGGCAGGGACAGGGACACTTGCACAGGGCTTGGGCTGAGTGATGGCGAAAGAAGTACCTGGGTGTCCCACTCCAGCTGAAATATTGTCTCCAAAAGGGAAGGCTGCCAGCTCCGAGCAGGCGCAGGCAAACAGCGTTCCGGGTGTTTGGGAGCCAGCGGCAGCCGCACAGCGAGAGCCCCGGCAGCACCAACGCTCCCCTCGACCAAGGCGGCAAACAGGTCAGGAAGTGTTGGCACACACAGGAATACCCGCAAAAAGAACGTACAGAAAACACAGCAATGGTTTTGCAATTCTTGAGTTTAATTACTTCAGCATGTGCGTTTTTCTTGCTGTTCAGCCTTGCCCTTTCCATTGCAATCTTTCTCAGAAACTTGCACAAATAAACTCTTTTCCTAGACCTGTACATAAATCAGACATAGATGCACAAGTTTTATTTGCAGTTTTCTTAAGCCTTGGCTTCTTAAGAGATAAAGTGTATTTAAAACCTATCACACAATCAGATCAAGTGTCTGACGGGGAGATGCACTGAGACCAGAGGACACCATGGAAGAACACGGCAGTGACGCCGGCAGGACCGCAGCCCGCCCTGTCCCAGCTGCCAGCACAGCACAGACAACACGCGCTTTTACTGCTTCGCTCTTGGCAAAACCGAAGCCTTTGGGATGAAATGAAAGAGCAGCAGACCCGACACACGCGGTTCACTCACTTCCCCTCTCCCTTTAGCTCACGAGAACTTGAGACCCTTCAGCCCTTCGTCTCAAGAAGTAAGTGACAGAAAGCCAAGAGGAGGCTGGAATAAGACACAGGTGGCAAAAGGCAATTCAAACAATACAAACGTGAAGGGTCACGAGGTAAAGGACAGAAACACGGGAATAAAATGACCCCGTGAGGGCACTGCACACGCAGCGAGGATCCTCCGCAGCTCAAAGGATGGGACAACAAAGCACAAATCCAATTAAGCAAGGCCAGCATAGATAACGTGCATTATCTAGTAGGCTTTAGAATATCAGATTAACTTGGATTCTTGAATATAAAAGATCTCAAAATGTACTAGTTCAGAAACTTCGGAGAGAACAAAGCCCATCGGTAGCTTGAGTTCCTAAAATTGAAAAAAATGTCAAGTAATTGTGCTGGTAGGAAACACCCCGCGATCCTGCAGGGCGGCCGCCCCGCCCCCAGGCCCTGCAGCCCCAGCGAGCGCCCGCGCGGCAGGCGGCTCCGGGCGGCTCCGGGCGGCTCCGGGCGGCTCCGGGCGGCTCCGGGCCGCGGCCGCTGGGGAGCAGGAGCCGGCGCGGGCACGGCCGGGACCGAGGAAACCGCGGGGAAGAGCGCTGGGGAAACACGTTGTGATGAAGCAGGCACTGGGTTTTGTAATTCACTGTCGAAGGACCCAAACGCATGTAGGTGATTTAGCTGTGAGATGCCACAAGCAGGAAACGCAGGAAGAAGCCCAGTGTTCCAGGGGGGCAGGGGAACAAGGAGCTGCCGCAAACGAAGAGACATCTGAAGGTATGTCCTGTGTCAGCACGCGTCACCCGCGACTCCTTCCCCCTGCTCTTCAGGGCAGCTGCTGGACTCTGCCGGACCTGGATCATTCTACTCACGATCTCTGAGCACACACGACCTGTGAGCGAGGTGCAGTTACCCCAGAACTGCCATGCAATGTGCATGAGAAATCAGCGTATGCAGGGTGGCGAGCGCTTCCTACCGCAACACCTACGACCCGTGGCGATGGATGCGTGTCGGCATGTTAAAAAGGAACACTCCACAGTTAAAATGTAATTTTCCATAGGAAAAACGTTCCCTGTACCTAGGAGCAAATCTAGGAGTACGCAAGTGATCTAAGCAGATGCAAACAATTGTAGCCACAAACCATCAAAAAACAAACCTCAAACTAAAAGCAAACTAAAACATCTTAATTCCAAACAGTAGACAAGCCACTATTGAAACAGGCGCTCAGAAGGGTAAAACACACGTTTAAAATATTAAACACCACATTACTATCCAGCTAATAAAAAACTAATGAAAAAATAACAAAACAACAAACAACACAAAAAACTCCAACCCAAGTTTACAAACAGCATACAAACAGATTTCCTTTTGCAATAAGGATATCGGATAAACAGTCTGGGAATACGTTGTGGTACATTTACAGGAGGTCGCTCTCACCCCCGGGCGGTGCCGTCACTCCCACCAGCCCGTTCCGAGCTCGTTTTCAGTTTTCCAGGTGCGCTTTTGCCTGCGGAAGAGCCGCCCCGTGCCGGCGCGGAGCGCGGCAGCGGGAGCCCGGCGAGGGACCTCAGGGTCTGGCTGATCCACTCCTTTGTCGCCTGTTCCACCGCACTAAGGCGGCCGCAGGTGTTAAGACAGTTCAAGAAGTTTCTATCTCGGAGGCCTCTTCTATGAAGCTGGCAACAGGGCTGAGGAGCAGGAGCGGGAACAGTTTGTACTCCCCGTTCCCATCTTCCGCGAGCAGCGGCGGGTCCCCCACTCCCAGCGCATCCAGCGGCTCGGCCGGCGCTGCTGGCGGGGCCGCTCCGCTGCCCGGCGGAGGATCGAGAGCAGGCTTCTCCTCCAGGGGCGGCAGCAGAAGGTCTTTCGGATCCTCCAGCTTCCCCGCGGCTTCGCTGCAAGGCAGCTCTTCAAATAACGAGAGCAGAGGATTGGCCCTGTACTGGATCAGCTGCATATCTGAGGGAAACAAACAGTTTAGACCGCAGGCTCCCGAGTAAGAGCCTTCCCTGAGGTGACACACGACAAGGAAAACGGGAGAGGCTCATTCAGAACTTGGTTCCCTGAAGCAACGCGCGTGGCTGAGCTCTGAGCTCCCGTGCCACCGGCCCCCGTGGCTCAGGCGCAGCCCTCATGGCACCCGCGGCTCAGGCGCAGCCCTCCCGGCCCCCGCGGCTCAGGCGCAGCCCTCCCGGCCCCCGTGGCTCAGGCGCAGCCCTCCCGGCCCCCGCGGCTCAGGCGCAGCCCTCGGGCCGGGCACACGGAGGAACGTGCACAGGGACACCGGCCGCTCTGCTCCCTGCAGGGCACTCGCTCATGTGGAGGAAAAGGAGACTGTCAATGCCAACGTGGGCCATAGGATGGGGCCTCTTACGGCTGAGGCACATGAAGGTCAGTCAAACTCCCAGTCTTCACAAAAATTTTAAGCCCAGACCAAAGGAAGAGACAAACCATGTTACGGGCTGCAAAAGTCCCATGTCAACGTGCAGTGTTGGAAGAGTCTGGAGCCGCCCCAGCTCCAGGCGCTCCCTGCTGCCCACCTTTGCTCCCCGCCGTTGCTCTCTCACCCGCTCCCAGATCTTCAGTGCCCTCTGCCAGGTCTGCAATCTGAATCTGCAGAATGGACAGGGGATAAGACAGAATGCTCAACAAAACCCAGGCCTTCGCTGAGACGTTCACAAGATCGCAGGTGGGAGGAGGGAGGAGCAGTGCACCAGCTGGCCGACCAGCCCAGCCTGGCACAGGTGGGCCAGCAAGCAGTCCAGGCAAACCTCACTCGCTAAAGCCAAACAGCCTCTGGCTAGCAAACATTTCATTTGCCTTCCAAAGGAGAACGTTCATTATCATCTACCTTGATGGAATCACAGTGTTAAACAAAATTTCACCAATATAATTAAATTTTGCAAGCACTGATTGAACAGAGCTGCATTTTACCTCAGCTGTGGTCTAAGCTCTTCTGACTGGGAAGTTCTAGTTTAAATATTATTTCAGAACTACTAAATAAGTGACACTTGCAGGTTGGTGCTGTGTTTTTTTTAAACACCAGTCAACTTTAGGAACCGGACCAAGAGAAATAAAACTTGTACTGAACTGTTGTACATTCTCTGAGGAAATTCCATATAGCCATGTTCAGAATAAATACAGTATATTGCATTATATTTTTCATTTAGTACTTTTCCTTCTGTCTTCAGATGGACCAAGACACAATCTAACGTGAACTATAACCCCAGTTATTACTTGGCTAAACGACATCACGGGAATCTCCGAGGCCACGAGAAACAAGCCAAGAACCTGTTCTCACACACTCAGACCAAAACGAGACCAGATACTGTAGCTGCTTCATTCTGAACAGCAGGTACAGAAGGAATAGAAAGGAAGGAAAAAGTTCCTCAATACAGAGGCCTGATTCAACAGACACCAGTTTGTTTCCCTCTTCCTGATGTTCTCAGGCGTATTCAGGAACAGGTTATCCAAGGCAAAGTGGCCGTTTAAAGCACTGCACCGAGGGCACGGCCGAAGCCTGGAACGCAAGACGTGAAATTATCTTGAGACCACCCTTAAATTCCTATGTGCCACGGGGGATGACTGAGACCATCGAGTCAGCAGGACTAGATGGAAGGGCAGCGTCCTCCTGTGCCATCAGTCCGGTCCCGACCCTCAAAGCGCATCAGGCAAAATTCAGGTCTCAACATCGTATCACCCCTCCCCGTCAGAGAAGCAAATCTTACTCTTACATTTTCCATACCAGGGGAAGCTTCCATCAAGGTCATGTCCAGGGCTGGCAGCTCAGGATTAGGCGTCTGAAAAGAAACCCAGACCATATGTGTATAAGCCGCGGGTGCTCCCGGCAGAGCAGCAGGACCCGGGGGGGCTCCGCGGCCGAGCAGCACAGCGTGTCACGGGGGAAGGGACACTGCCCCGCGACCCCAGGTCACAGCAGAGCCTCATTCCACATCGGAATGCAGAGTCAAACACGCAATCGGGATGCGCTGATAGGCCACGAAGGCTTGAGAAGAAGTGAGTCCCACTTTTTTCTTTTTTTCCCCTTGAATGCTGTATAACAGAAACACCACATGAACTGAACAGGCTCTCAGTGTTCCCTCATACACTGCTGACTCTAGACTGCCCATGTATCATCCTATCCGTAACTATTAGCTTTGCAGGATTTTACCCCCTCCTACCCATTACAACACGGAATGAACCAGTACATTTCGTAATGCATCCTGATCAGCATTTTTCAGAAATCAGAAAAAATGAAGACACTCACATCGCTGAAACCTTCAGAACCAAAGTTATACTGCTTCCCAGATAACATTGCTTGAAGTTCTTCAAGGCTGGCATCGATGCAATTAAGAAAATCCTGAATTTCCTCTCTAGAAAGACAAAATGATATAGCAGTGTAAGGAACAGCGGGCAGTTCCAGCCTCCTCCTGCAGCAGCGGGCAGGCTGCTGGCGCACCGAACAGCCGCCTGGCGAAGGGACGCACCCGCGCTCCTGCGCCGGCTCTCGGGAGGACGGGTGCGAGGAGGGCTGTCAGCACCGCGGACCAACAGCAGCGTACCAAACCGCAGCGCCCCTTCCACACCTGCTTCCTGCTTCATTTCAGTATCTTTTGAATGCCCTCAGACCCCAGCCTATGAATCAACACCAGCGTGCGTTGAGGTCTGCCGAGCGCGAGGGCACAGCCTGTGGAGTCTGATCCCACAGCGCGGGGCAGGAACCTCTGTGAAACGAGGGGCACGGAACGGACACGACAGCGGCACCTCAGACCAGCGCCCACACGAATCCGTGCCCTGTCACCAGGAACAACGGGCGCGCTGCCCTCCTGAAACCACCACCCTGGCCGTGCCCCAGCGGGGGACACGGGCTGACGTGACACCGACCTCACCAACCTCAGACTGACACATCAGACGCCAGGCACACTACCACACACACGACTCCTCCTGCTTTTCCTCTGTGACACCAACACTTACCTTCTCCAAGACCTTCTAACAAGAGGCAGAAAATTCAGTTCATCGACGTTTAAAAAGCTAATTCACCGTGTTCTGCTGAACACCCTCTACAACTTGGAGAAGATCCCACGAGCACAACAGCAAAACCATTTCTAGAAACAAGTGAATACCTGTCCAGTAAAGGGTCGCTTTGGTTTCCAGGGTTGTTCTCATTCAAGATGGAGTCAATCATGGACACGGGGTCTTCTGGAGCAGTAGGTTGTACAGCATGGAGCTCCACAGCAGAATTTCCTATTTCACTGGACTTGTTGACATCATTTATATGAACTGGTGGGATAGGTTCTGCATAATTCAACTCATTTGGCTGCGATACTTGACAAATCGGTAAGCCAGGATCCAGAGCTGCCTGTGTCTCTCTAAAATGTGACCCAAAGAGAAACAACATACAGGAGAACTCATCAGCTACATGACTACTCATTGCAAGTTTAGCACCTCAAATGTTAATCCTTAATAAGGTCACGCAAGTCAAGGGCTCAAATAACCAACTAGTCTTTAGAAAAAGAAGGAAAGTGCCTTCCTAAAGGCAGATGAAAAATCTCTCGTTACAGTTTAGGCAGGTAGCACCCCCAGTGAAACACCCCCAGGCCAAAGACAGCACAACAGCACATGGACATCACGCAGAAGGAAAACTCATAGCACAGCATCTCCGGAAACAACAGATTCCAAATCAGTCCGTATTTCACTCCAAATGGTAACAACTAAATGGGTTTCCACAGGACTCTGAGGACAGAGAACTACTGAAGCTGAAAACTATACATATCTTGGTTCGTTTATTAGTAATCTATATACATTTGGGTTTGCTTACTGGTAAACTATACCTGCATTCAGGTCCCTGTTCAGTCAAAAAGTTACATATGTGCCTATTTGTTGAACAGACAGAAAAGCCTCAGCAAGTTAAGAGTCCCAAGCAGACGGCCTGGCCCTCGGGTACTGCTGAAGAGACACAAGCTCTTAAAAGGCTTTGCTGACCACGACCAACGCTCCCGGCTGCGAAAGTCGGCCTACAAACAGGCCTGTCAGGCACAAGCAGAGAAACCATTCAGAGGCCGTTTCCCAGAACTCGTGTGGATCACCAACACTACCGTAACCACCCAGTTAACAGCCCAAGCACAAATACCCCCCGTCCTGCACGCGTACCTGGCTCTGCCGCTGCTGTGTGCCACGGCAAGCAGACTGTCGCCGGCGCTATCCAGGGTATCGGTGATGTCGCGAATGATGAGACCTGTACCACTGCCATCCTCGTCATCTGCACCGTGCTCGGGAAAAGTCACCTGCAGGATACAGGAACCGGGATGAGCAAACCCACAGGTCTGACTTTGCCGATGCTGCAGCTCCACTCCTCCCGCTCCACTTCCCGCTCAGATTAAGACTAGTTGTACTGATTTACTTCACAGACAGCACAACGCTTCAGCGCTGCCCATTTCAAAAGAGCGCGCGTGTGCTGGTACGAGCAGGGTCCGGGCGCTGCTCACCGCCTGGCCGCTCTCCACCGGGATGCGCACGAACTGGCGACTGTACTTGGAAGGCGAAGCACCCGCAGCATCTGTGAGAGACCTGAGACAAAACACGGCTTGAGCACCTCGCTGCGCAGGAAACCGCTGTCCTGTGCGCAGTAACGCAAGAGCTGCTATTCTCCCACTTCTGAGAAAAGCGGGGTTTGGAACTGTTTCGTTCTGACGCCCCGCAGCCCGGCTGCGTTCTGAACAGGTCTTTGTTTTGTAGTACATCGGTCACATCGGCAAATTTTAAGAGAGTTACCATTTCTGACAACCATGCCCTTTGAAATTTAAACCGTACAGTATATTCTCTTCCCACCCATTTTTTTTAGTGATAAGGAAGAAGAATTCTTTATTTCATGCTTTACTCAACTACCATCAGCTTTCTCAAGTTTGAATAAAAGCCACAAATGATAAAAATGTTCTTTACGCACTTTAAGAAAGGTATCTCGCGTGTAGAAGCTGATTTGTCCCTATAATTCATGTCTGACAGTGATCTGTGACTTTTCTAGTAATTACCTTTTTCTTTTGACCCCAACAATATAATTTCCTCGCATCAAACTCAGTATAAATTGAAGAATCTAAAAAGGAAAAACAAAAAACCAAAACCAAGTGGTCAGCATAGCAATCCTCTTATTAAATTATTAAATCAGACTTTACTATAAAATTATGTAGTTATATGACTGAAATTAACAGGTTAATTGAATATCCATTTGTGTTTGCATCTTAAAAACCAAAATTATAGTTACAAAGGGCATTGCAAACTTATCCCACTTGAACATTTATTTTTTCAAATGCAATATAACACCAGGAGCCACCAGAGGATTCCAGAGCAGAGACAGCTGAGGGGAGAGCAGCGAAAACCTGACCAGTGCAGAAGCTCCTATAGGTTCTGGGTTCCAAGTTGACTTGTCGAGTGGTCCAAGACGTTTCCCAGACCCCAGCCCGCGTCCTGCGCTCCTGTCCCCGTGCTCTGCCTCCAGCCCCACGGTCACCCCAGCTCAGCTTGGGGTCCTGACTCCTCTCCAGTAAGATGCACTGAGACTCCACACACAGTCACATCCTTCTCACTAACACTTTTCCTCAGTATTTTGTTGGTGGTTTTTTACTGCGCTACTTCTGGGAGGGACACTCAGGAACTGTGAACATTTTCTTTGTGCTGTATTAAAATAGCCTGTTCAGTCTGTGTCATTTGTCATTCTACATCAGCAAAGAATGCCATCGAGTGTCGCAGAGGCAGGAGTAAGGATGGTAGCACTGAAGATGCTGCAATGGTACCTTAGACAGCAGCTTCTGTTGTTGACTGTGCTTCTGCCTTAGAACTGCCACTTCTTTCCACAGGGCCTTATTTTCTCTGCAATGCAGAATAAATCGAAAGACAGAGGATGAACAGAGTTTACTTCATAAGCTCTAGTTTTATAGCTTTCAAACTTTCACAGTACCTTGCAGGACCAATGGCAACATTCCTTCTGTGGATAACTAACAACTACTTAATTCGATCCACTAGTATAAACTATGGGCTAATTTAACTCCATTTTCCATCAGGCAGGACCGAACACTCACTAATAAAGGCAACCGTATCCTCTGCTGCTCCAGCAATTATCTCGATCGGAGGTATTCCTTCAAAGCCTTAGAATAAAGACTTGGTGTTTGGAAACAGGCTGAGCGTAACACAGACCACCTCGGAGCCGTTTTAGAGTTTGCGTTTGGTTTGGGTTGTTTTTGTTGTTTTTAAGGAACGGAGGGAGCGGAGTGAAGGTATCTCCTGAGCTTTGGTTGATAACCGCTTGCGTACCAATGATCTGAAAGAATTACCAGTGTCTGTACACAAAGGATCTGAGGGAAGAGAGATGAGGACATGCAAAGGCCACCTCCAGTTAGAAAGAAAACCAAACACTAATCCTCTCTCCCTCTCTGCATCTAACCCTGTTTTGTGTTCAGAAAAGGAAATGCTTGGTCGCCCTAGAAAACTACTACAGGTGACGGCAACCAAAGCAAAATCTCAAGATAGTCAACAAACTCCCAGTCTTAATGTCTGTTATGTTACTGAATTATGAAAACAAACAAGGTTCAGAATGTTGTGTGAGGTGGAATGGCAATTCTTAGAGAAAAATACAGCTTCACCTGTTTCCAGTTCAAATGAAACCCACCGTTAGAGTCAAGCTCCATTAGACAGAACCAACATTCAACGGCTAAGTGTCCCTGAAACAGGCGAGTCTACCTCTTCATGTTGGCCAGTCTGACGTCCATGTTGTTCTGCTGCTCTCGCATCTCCTGGACTTCGGAGAGCACTTTGTGCAAATCCTCCGTGCAGACCTTGAGATCCTCAGTTCTTACTGCGGATACCTAAACGGGACCAGGTTACACATGCTTTACTATGCACAGTGCCTTGCACGCTCCTTCCCACAGGAACAGTGTAGTTACACCGCGATGCGACAGACGGCAGCCCTTGGGGCTGCCTGCAGTCTGAAAATAGCCAAGGTATCAATGGAAGCGTGAGATTAGCACTTTGTACGTGTAGAAAGCAGATTCACCATTGTAACCCGTGACACAAACCCTCGCAGGGGTTCTGACAGCGCTGGTGGCAGCTTGCCCTCTAGTGTCAGAACAACCAAGCAACCAAGCAACCATAACTGAAGGAAAAGAAGTCGCATCAGGTGTCTCTTCCAACCTAGAGCATGCTGTGATTTTTCTTATTATGCTACTAAATTCCAAGAGGGAGGTGAGAGCACCTGGCACCAGCCCACTGAAGTACTAGATAACCTCCTAGATAACTAGATAACCTCCATGCAGGAGGCTCTCTTTTTCCCAAGGGAGAACGGGATGGTCAGAAATCAACCTCCACTGTTATAAAATAACATCCCATCACTTCATGATGAAACAGGACAGAATTTTTATGCAATTACTCCACAGAAACAACTTATCACTTCCTTGACATAACCCAGCATTACAAAGGATGGACTGAGCAGCCTGACCGTTCTCCTCTGTCCACATTTGTAGATGTTTCGCTCTTTGTTGAGGATAACATCTGATGCTGAGGTACGTGAGTTGTACCCCAAATTTAACTCTCGGCTGTCTGGTTTCTCTTCAGCATCCCACCTGTCCGTGGGGAAGACACCCAAAAGATGCAGACAGCAGCTGGAAATGCCAAGTGTCTTCAGTCTGCCTCTAAAAAAGGGCCAAACTAAACCATTCTGCCCAAGTGCAAGGAACCGCTTTCTCAGAGTCTCTGCCTAGATAACGAGGGTGTCAAGACTGAGGCATGCCGGCAGAGCTAACGTGGAGAGGGAGCACATAAAGGAAGTCCTGCATTCAAACCTGCATTCCTGTTAGAGGCCTGAAATCCAGTTCATCGCAAGTACCGAAACATGACTCCATTCCGGACAGTAAAAGAGCAAGAAAAACTAATGGACGCTTTGCAAAAAAATCACTAACAATTTCCAGTGCAACAAAGGATGTTTCACCAACCTATTCAACAGCTTCATGTGAATGTCCTTGGCACTAACTAGAGCTTTCGTCCTCCCATGCAGAACACTCCACCCAGCACCATACGAGCCTCGGCAAGCCGGGATTACAGCCCTGGGAGGCGCGCGGCCTGGGGCAGAGCGGCAGCCCAGCAACCATTTGTAATCAGCTGTGGTTCTGAGCAGAGGCAGCTCAGTGAGGAATCAATCCAAACACAATTGTGACTCTCAAACCTACCCTGTGCTTTTATTAACTTGGGCAATGTAGCTGCCACATTACGGCATCCCAAATAAAAGATTCTGCAGTTCAAATGTCAACATGATGTATCGCTATACTCTATTTCTCTGGCAGCCAGGATACTAGGGGCTGTAATGTGCCAACAGAGGATAAATATCTGTGCAGAAACAGGTCAGACAAGCCTGAATGTACAAAAGAAAACTAGGAAGTGCTAATAAAAATGTAGCTTAGTGGCAGCATGTTTTGGAGGAATAATATAATTTATACAAACTCTCTCAAATCAAGTGATTACTGAAGCCCCTGCTAATTTTCAATAAGCACCAAATGGGAATGCTATCTTCTACTTCTTTCACTCTGTGACTCCTTCCAGCTCTGCTGTGCTGACACAACTGCAGACTACGCTGTAGCTGTGTATCTGAACTCTCCGTGGGAAAACGGCTCTGGTCTGACTGCGGTCCTACCCCCGTGCATTGCTGAACAACAGCAGGGCGTGTTTTGTCCAGGAGCTGGCCTGAGGAGGCCAAGGCAAGCATTAGCCTGACATTCGGGAGGGAGTTACAAAGGCTTGCTGACACAGAGCCTTGGCTCACATGGAATTTGTTTGCTGTAAAGTCTTTGAAACCCCCAGACATGCTCTTGATAACAAAACTTCTCATAACAAAAAAAACTGAAGTAAATACATGCTTAGACTGTACCTTGCGCTTGATATTTTCCAGTAAATGTGCCTTCCCTTGCTTGAAGAAAGGGTGCTGGAACTCAATGACGGAGCTTTTCTCAGCTGTAACCATACCGTTCTCCAGTGCAATCACCTTCCTGAAACCATCTGTGGAGAGCCATTAACAAAGTCATTTCTTTCAGTGCAAAGCTGACTTGAAACAGAGAGATAAAGAAAACCTTGCGGCTACTGAAATACCTACAGCACTACAGCTACTAGGAGCAGAAACTACGAAAAAAACAGCCAAAGTTGCTTTTCTCTGATGCACAACAACCTGACTGCTCTGGTCTTCACAGCCTGAGAGCACAACCACAACACCACCAAACGACCTCGATCCGTGTGACTAATCCTGTTTCAAACAGCAATGCAGGCAGCAGCATGATCCGGGCCGTTTTCCATCTGCTCGATGCACCGGCGCAGATCCGGCCCGCGTTCCTCTGGGTACGCACGCGTTTGTCGTTACCATCACCGCGACCACCGGAGCCAGGTGAACTCCACCCAAGCTTCAGGTAGCAGCACGTGAAAAAATATTTGTAAAGGTGTTGCTCAGAAGGACTCAGAGCTAAAGCATGGAAAACAAAAACTAAACCAAGCTCTACTGTTACTCTTTTCTTTTGCAAAGCAAACTCAGGACCAGAATTCAGGTTTTCAGGGATGAAAGATCTGGCAAGTCAATTGGTTTGTTTGAAGAAATTCAAATTGATGCCAAGTAGCAACGAACTTGGCAGAAAGAATACATAAGAACAGCTGATGCTTACACATATTAAGCTGTCGTATGAAGCTGGAGATATTGTTGTGTTTGAAGTACTTGGGGAGCAGCTCCTTGGCAAACCTCTGCTCATCCAGGATGCAGAAGTTCTCACCATTCTAGGAAACAAGCAAAAGCAACTGTTAGAGAACAAGCACAGGTTTTCTAAAGTGTTGCTCCTAAGTCAAGACCATAAATCAGAGGCAGTTCCTACAACAGGGAAGGGCAAAACACGTAGCAAAGGGAATTGACTGTGTGAGCACTTCCGAGTCCTTGGGACTGCACTAAAAAGTTTGAATCCAAAAAGATAGTTACGTGGAACACTCCTATTGAATAGGGCATTTGTTTTCATCTTAATTCAAAGAGAAATCACTCTAAGCCCCCATGTATTCGTCCCCAGGAAACACAAACACCGCACAGTGGAATTCATGCCACTAGAGGGCTTCTTATCGCCTTTCATCAGAGCCGCCCGGCTCCTGACGAGATTCTTCCATTGTACGGACTATGTCACCACCAAAAATAACCAAGTAACCGAAAGTTCAGACAACACAACCCAGTATTGAAAGGGGTAACTGAGACACAAGCAGTTTCAGACTTATCGCGTGTTCCTGTTCAAACTCACTGAAACGGGGCACGTCTCTGTATTGTCTTTTAGCTGTTCAGCAAGAGATCAAATCCACTACATTTCTTTTCACCTTTGCCTTTGTAAAGGCCAAAGCTTTGAACAAAGCTGAGCACCCTGCGATGTGGAAGAGCCGGGACAAACCCCGCAGGGCGCTGGTGTCACCGCTCTGTGTCTGACCGGCCCGCGGGCACCGGCCGCCTCGTGCGGGAGAGAATCACGAGGTAATGACTTCTCGAAGTGCTGGTTCCTCCGCCGAGCGCCCCCGCTGTGCGGGCCACCCGCCGCGCTCCCCGGGACCCCGCCCCTCCCGCCGGCGCCCCGCACCGCCGCCGCTCCCGGGACAGCAGAGCCCCCGCCGCCGCCTCCCGGGACCCGTCACGACCCGTTCCGCCCCCGCCCCGCCACCCCCCCAGCCCTCTCCCCGGACACCCCGGCCCCCGCCCGCTCCGCACCGCCCCCCGCGGCCGCCCCGGCTTCCCGCCCCGCGGGCGGCGGTACCGGGCCAGGGCCCCGCGGGCCGCCCTTACCCGGCTCCAGCAGATGACGTCGTCGCTCTGCGGATCCTCCACCAGCGCCCAGAGCTTGGCCAGGAAGCCGGGCACCGGGGCGGCGCCGGGGGCGCTGGGCAGCGCCGCGGCCTCCCGCATCCTCGGGCCGGGCCGCACTCCGCTGCAACGGGCCGGGCGGGCGGGGCGCCCAACGGCGACCGTGACGCTGCGCAGGGCGTGGCCTCCGGCCCGGGGAGCTCGCTGATTGGTGCGTGTCGCCTGGCCCCGCCCCCAGGCTCGCTCCGCCCTGCGGCTGCGAGCGTGACTCTTGTTGTTCTCCCCAGGGAGCGCGGCGCGCGGCCACGTGACATCACGGGCGCCTTAAAGGGGCCGCTCCGCTCCGCCCCGTCCCGCGCGTCCCTGGGGAGAGCCCGCATGCGGGGCCGTGCCGTGCCGTGCCGTGTTTTCTATCCCCGTGTTCCGCCCGCCCGCCTGCCAGGCAGGTGCAGGTAGGTACCGGCGCGTACCGGCCCCCACGTGCCGCGGCTCCGGCCCTGCCCCGCCCCGCTCCCCCTGCGTTCCTGGGGCTCGCCGCAGCGGGGAACCGAACCCCTGGCCGAGCTGGGCCGCGGGCACCGGAACCGGGCGGGGCGGGCAGGTGCGGCGGCTGGGCCGGGCGGGGCCCCGGGTGCGGGTCTAGTGCGGCGGGGCGGGCGGGAGCGTGTAGTGCTGGGCCGGGCCGGGCCGGGCCGGGCTGAGGCTTCGCCCCTTTTTACAGCCCAGACTTTGTCCCCGCGGCGCTGCAGCATCGTCCGCGGCTCCCGGAGATGTCGCCCGGCTGAGTCCTCGCCCGCTCCGCACGGAACGGTGAGGCGGTTTTCATTCATTCGGTTCTTTTTCCCTCTTTCTTGGACAGCGGTTTCTCTGCAGACGGGTGTCAGGAAGGCACCTGCATTCAGTCTGTCTGCCCTGATACCGAACAGACCGAATGTGATTTTCTGTTCGTTCACAGGTGCTGTACTGCCAATGAATCAGCAAAGGGAAGTCCTGGGAGTAAGGATTCTGCTTTGAAGTACAAGGTTTAGGGATGAATGTAATATGAAGTTTGGGTTGTTTGTTTTTTTTGTTTAAATCAAGGCATGCATTTTGAAGAAAGATTAACTTTTTTGAAAATAATCTAAGGTTGTCGATTTCTTTCACCTTGCACTAGTAGAGTAAATGAGTGACGGTTAATCCCTGTGAAGAGAATGTTGAGAACACAATCGATCATTAGGGTCAGTGTTCAGTGAAGGGTGTTGTTTGGCTGTTTCTGAGAGCTGCCAGAGGTCTGTGCAGCGTCTTCAGCAAACTCCAGCCGGAGGTCCAGATGGGGCTCTTGTAGAGCCGCGGTAACGCCATCCCGACGACCTTCTCCTTGATTCATTTTGGCGCCAGAGCACGCTCACAAGGCATTCAGGTTGCCGTGAGTTCTGGTCCAGTCTGGCTTATCTGACAAGCTTGCTGATGCTGCAGTGCGGAGCTTTCATGTGGTGAGCGGGGACTCTGCCAGCAGAAATCACGGGCTGATGCAGCGGGGGTTTGTCTGAGTAGGCAGTTTTCACTACCGACTTTAAGAGTTGCTGTTCGTCCTCGGTATAAAGTCTAAGCTTTGCCCGTTCCCAGGGTTTGATATTGCTTGTAAAACCCCTTAACATGAGAGGACATAAAGATTAGCCCACGGTGACTGGCCGAGGCGGCCCTTGGGGTGCACTGGGCGCGCTGTTCCCGGGAAGCTGCTCCTCTGGACTCTGCCCGCGGTGACCCCTCTCCGGCTGCGTCAGGAGCATCCCCTGCCCGTCCCGCAGGGCGTGTGCCCGCGGGTGGGACGTTTGGGCTGAGGGCTGTGGCACTGCCAGCCTGATCTTTCCTGGTTGCTGTCACCACTGCCTTTTGCTGCGACGGGATGTGCGTGTGACACAGGACGGGTGCAGCTTTCCGAGCAGCCTGGTTTGAAGCGCCGTTGTTGGCGCTGGGGAAGCGCAGGGGTTTCAGTCCCGGGAGCGGCGCAGGAGCAGGTCGGTGGGGTTTTGGACGGTGTGTGGCAGCGGGACTGAGCTGTCCCGTCCCAGCTCTGCTGGGGCCGTGGCAAGGGCTGCTCTGTGCCCGCGTTCTTCAGGCGTGGGACCTTCTGAAGGGCTCGCTGCTGGAGCAGAGCTGTGCTGCTGGGTCAGAAGTGCCTCTGACCTGCGCAGACACCTACAACCACCTTCCAAGAAAGGAGGGAAAGAAGGTTTTTCTAAATTGAGAGTTGCTTTCTCTCAACTTGTTAATGTAATGGCTGTTTAGAATCAGTAATACTCGATCGATTATCATTGGTTTCTGAGGACAGCACAGCGTGTGTGGAAGGTATCTGGTCCATTGCAGTGAGCTGGGGTTGGCTCCTGCGTGCTGGGTATGGGACGTGGGATTCCACAGCTCTGCTGGGAAAGCTGTTGCGGCGCAATGCTGCGCTGGCTGAGCGCTCACAGAACATCCAGCTTTGCAAATAAACCTGAGCTATTCATGGTGCTGTTACCGGAGACGGGGGGAAATTAGCGGCAACCTCTTTAAAAAGCCTTTCCGTGTCTGACATGATGTTATGTTGCAATCCCTTCTGTTTGACGTTAATGAACATGGATTCCTTTAAGTGCTAGGTCACATTTTTCTAATTCTCTTGTTTTCTGTTTCCCTCTGCTGAACTTTTCCTAAGTTGCTGGTTTCTGTCTCAAGAGCTGGGTGTCTGTTTTAGATGACAGTTTGTTTATTGGTTGCATCCAGCTTTGTTAATTGTATCACTGGATGAGAACTTTCTTAAGCATTTTCATGTGGTTTTTTATTTAGTTCAACCCTAAGCTGTTGTCCTTTGGTGTAATTCTGCTGCCCCATGTTGCCTCAGTTTCTTCTTCATACAGGTAGCTCTTTGAACTTGTATTCACAAAACTGTATTCTGATAATTTCAGGCAACTTCTGCAACCTGCCCTGGATCTCCAGAGTATTTCTGGTGCTTATTCACACCAACCTTGGTGTTGATTGGAAGTTTTATGAGTAAGCTCCTTACTTTGTGGTCTAAATCATGGGGAAAATGCTTAATGGAACTAGACTAAGCAGAAAAGCCTTGCGCAGCCCATTTGAGATCTCTCTGGGATTACGGAGAACCACTCTGTAAGAGCAGTCTTTAGACAAGTTAACATTTAAAATTGCTTGGTAGTGACTAAATCACACTTCGTTAGGTGGCTTAGTAGAATAGAGAGATCTTGGCAACCGTTTAAAACGCAGAGATACTGGCTCGGGATTGCTTCCTCGAGCTCTGAATGTGGTCCTGTAAGATTTGGGACACCGCGGTGGTGGAAAACCAGTCCCCTGCTCTTCCCGCGTGAGCGGCGCGTCCGCCCGCCCGCAGCCCGTGCTCTGCAGGCTGCCCGGGGCTGCGGAGCGTGCGCTGCTGGGGCAGCCGCGCCGGCGAGCGTGTCCGCTCAGCACCGTGGAACGAGGCGCTTGGAAGAGCAGCGCACACAAAATACCCCACGGTTAATCAGACTGTTCCGAGAGCAGCACGTGTAGTCCTGGGGACTGATGAGCAGGGCATAACCGCCATCCTCCTCGTGTGTTAGTTTTGGTATGGGAGCGAGCTCTGTGTCTCAGAACCCACGGATGTTTGAATAATGATCCCAGTAGGACTTTTACCTGATTTTTTTTCCCTACTCTCTCAATGTCCAGTACTTTCAAACCACATAGAATATTCTGCTGCTGTTTCATTGCCTTTTTTTCTTTCCTCCCCACTGGGCATCCCCCCCACACAGCCCTCACCTCGGCTGCGATGGGGTGGTTGTGGCTGTTGCTGGTTTCCGTCCACGTGCTGTCGCCCACGTCTGCCGGAGGTGTCACCCGCGTCTATTACCTGGGGATCCGCGAGCTGGCCTGGAACTACGCGCCAACGGGGAGGAACGTCCTCGCCAACCAGAGCATCGCACACAACACGTACGTGCAGTTCTGCGGGAACCGGGCCTGGGTCTGCCTTAAAACAGGCATTTTAAGAGTAACTTTTTGCAAACGTTCTGGGGCATCTGAGCAAGCAAGAGGCACAGTCTGGTGGATGTTTGGTCTTTATGAGCTTAATGGTTAACGTGTTTTATTGTAGGAACATAGAAACTGTATCAATGGGAGAACGAATGGTTGGTTTAATGGAGCATCAAGGGCCCGTTCGCTGGAGGGAAGTAAAAGCACGAGCAGAGCGGATTGTGCAATGTTCTGCCCTGGGGTTGCATTTTCTTTGGTTCCAGCTGGTGATCAGCCTGTGTATCCGGAGGCATGGGGACTTTTCACCTCTGTGAATGACTCAACAGAGCCAGCTTGTTTTTCTTTGAATGAAATTTCAAGTCTTAGACTTGATGGAACTTCCTTAATGAAATGTTAGGGGTGGCTTGAAAAACATTTTTGTTTTTGGGACCTGCAATAAGTACTTTGAGTCACTACAAAAACAGGCTTTGTTTTTAGTTTTCAAAACACCAAACCTTTTTCCAAGGTGTACGGGTGGTGGTGGTTTTAGTTGGTTTTTTTGTGTGGCTTTCCACAGCTTTTTAAAGGCATTTGTGCTTTTTCCTTTCCGCCCGTTCCCTATGGCCAATAACCGTGTTTCAGGAGCTGCTCTCTGCCGTCACCCCGTGGTCCTGGCGCTGCGGTGCGCGCGTCGCTGGGTGCAGCACGGCGGGAGCAGGAGGGCTCGGGGCAGCGTCACGGTCTGTCCGCTGGCGTGGGAAAGTCTGTTCTCTGGAGATGCTGAATACACAAATCAGCTCACAGAGAAGGAAACTCCAGAATTCAGGATTAATGAAGATGTTGTCACTGACTCCTGCAGTGATAATGAATGCAGCGGGTTACATTTGCTTTCTCTTGTAGTACTTGAAGAGAATTGAATTCAAGGGCATTAAACTTAAAAGCAGTTTAAAAACTGTTCTTTCACTGCAGACAATTAGCCGATGGGACTTATTTGCGCAGTGGTTGCAGAAACCAAACTGCTAGCGATGAGGAGATGATGTGATAGTGCTCTGAAGGACAGAGGTACTAAGGTGCTTACAGAACTTGTGTTTTTGTTGGGAGGAGACACGCTGGGGGGAGGAGGCAGATCTGCAGGTGCCACACGAACATGTGTGAGCTCCTTGGCGCTCGGCAGCCCTGCGTGGCGGGGCAGCGCTCTGGAGCCCAGCGCTCTGGAGCCCAGCGCTCGGCGGGGCAGCGCTCGGCAGCCCAGCGCTCGGCAGCCCTGCGTGGCGGGGCAGCGCTCTGGAGCCCAGCGCTCTGGAGCCCAGCGCTCTGGAGCCCAGCGCTCTGGAGCCCAGCGCTCTGGAGCCCAGCGCTCGGCGGGGCAGCGCTCGGCAGCCCAGCGCTCGGCAGCCCTGCGTGGCGGGGCAGCGCTGCACCTTGTGGGCTGAGCTGCTCCCCAGGAGGTACCGTCAGAGCTTGCCTGTATCTCAGGAGTGCTTGGATCACCGTAGGGTGGCTGATACTGGGGCAGGATAGGGAGTAACCTCAGTTATCATTCAGGCCAATCCCACTAATACCTGGACCATGATTCATCTCTTATCTACTAAGAATTAGCCACAAAGAGCAAATACACTCGTGAGTTGAACTTTAGTACCTGTGTGAGGTTTTAACTCTGGAGGCTGGTTACATGCTGGGTACTCACCTGCCTGACTTGTCTGCCGTTCTGTAAGGAACTCAGAATCTGTTCAGTAGAAAATGATCTTTTAGAGTGGATTCCCCCTGTCTTTTGTGACTGAGCTGCAAATGCCACAAAGGCATTGAAGCGAGTTTCTAGAAGCCCCGTGAAGGTTGGCGCAGGCATGAGAAGGGCTTTGCTCTTCCCCGCATCAGCGCCGTGTTTGTCAGGAGCCCCCCCTTCCCGTTCCCGTCTGGGGGTGCGCGGGAGCAGGACCGAGGCCGTGGCCCTGGGCTCGCCCGCCGCTCGGGCGCCGCCGTCCCCGTTGTTTCAGGTGCTCGGAAAGCAGACGGGCCCGGCGGGCAGCGCTCCTTCTCTGTCACGGGCTTCACCGGCGCGGTGCGAGGAGGAGGAGGAGGCTGCAGATGGGGAGAGCACAGCAGGGCCTGTGTAACGCCAGAGCTTTTGGGCTCACCTGGGGAGGCTGTGTGTCACCGTCACTCTGTCGTGTTATCAACCAGCTGTTTGATATCATGTGTGACTCATGGTGCCTTTCCCTTTTCTGAATTGAACAGCAAGGCCTCAACATTCCTGGAGCCGGGCAAAGACAGGGTGGGAAGCACGTACAAGAAATCTGTCTATAAGCAATACACAGACTCCACATACACCACCGAGATTCCCAAACCCGGCTGGCTGGGCTTCCTTGGGCCCATCATCCGAGCAGAAGTGGGAGATACCATTAAAGTACACCTGAAAAATTTTGCTAGTCGACCATATACAGTCCATCCTCACGGTGTGTTCTACGAAAAGGACTCTGAAGGTAAATGAGCCACTGCCATAAAGGAGATGGGCTTTAGTCGCGGGGGCTCGGGAGCGTGCGCCGAGAGCAGGCGCGGTTCCCCGCGGCGCTGCTGCTGCGGAGCGGCTGCGCGTGGGCGTTCAGCGAGGGCGGCTGGTGGCGGCTCCGCGGCTCCGCGCGGAGTGTCTGACCCGGGCAGCGCCGTCCACAGCGCAGACCGCTGGAGTTCTGGAAAAACCGCCAAAGCTCGCAGGTGGAGAGTGGTGCCGGAGGAGGGGCTGCAGGCAGTGTTTGAAGCGCTGTGGTACAAGAGCCACGAGTGTGAGGAGCTTCAGGGAGTTCACAAGAATGGTGAAGCGTGAGAGCAAAGATCTGCTGTTTGAAGCAGCTCTGGAGGCTGTAGAGGGGCCGCCTGTGGCACATGGGAGGGTTAAAGGCAACAGGCAGAACGGGAATCATCGTTCTGACTGTGCTGACCTGTTTACTGGCAAGTCGCCTTACAGTGGCTCCGTGCCTCAGTTTCTCTTTGAGAGAATGATGATGAAGCACTATTTCAGCTTCAGGATGTTGAATCTCACTTTGAAATCTGCGACCCAAGTATATGCGAGCAGCTCTGTTGAATGCGAGCAGCTCTGTGTAAGGTTACATGTATGGACATCTCTGCTCTTCTTGAATGGATGTTGTGGTTGCTCAATTGTTCTAGGAGCCCTGTATCCCGATATGTCCCCTCAGGATCAGAAGAAGGATGATGCTGTTTTCCCAGGAGGGAATTACACCTACACTTGGACTGTGCCTGAAGATCACAGCCCAACTGCTGATGACCCAAACTGCTTGACCTGGATCTACCACTCTCATGTTGATGCACCAAAGGACATTGCATCGGGATTAATTGGGCCATTACTTACATGCAAAAAAGGTAAAAACTCAAGAGAAGGCAGCTGAGGGCTGCAGTTTCATACTGTGAAGCTTTTTGTGGTGACTTGAGCAAGGATAGGATGAGAAAATACTCGCTGGGCAGTTCCCGGCTTCATGGGAAAATGCAGCCTGACTGGAGAAGACAGAATCTGAGTTCTGGTCATTACGTTGCCTTTATCCCTCAGCAGCTGGGCAGGTGAGCTTGGAGGCTTCTTGACGTGAGAGAGCTGTTTGAATCCATGTTAAAAGAAGGAATCTTGTCCAAGGCCTAGTTTGTGTATTAAAAACCTGAGGACCGTTTGATTTCAGCAGGGGTCAGGACACCGAAGGTGCTGTGGTTCAGCCGTGCAGCGGCAGAGCCGCTCGGGCGTGAGAACCTGCGAGCAGCCTATGTTAGAAAAGAGTGAGCCTGCGGGAGCTCTGCAGGGAGCCGTGCCGGGACGGTGGGGAAAGCATCTGTCTCTAATTTGTGTGATATGAGTTACTCTTCTATTGGTGTTTTAATCCCTTGACTGACGTCTGCTTTTCTGCATGGGTGGGTATTCGTTCATCTTCTCTTTCCCCGCAGGAATACTGACTGGAAGCTCTCAGAGGCGCCAGGATGTGGACATTGATTTCTTTCTGATGTTCAGTGTGGTGGATGAGAACCTGAGCTGGTACCTGGATGAGAACATTGCGTCGTTCTGCACAGATCCAGGCTCTGTAGACAAAGAAGATGAGGAATTCCAAGAGAGCAACAAAATGCACGGTGAGTGTCACCCTGTGAAGCCGCTGCCGCTGCCCAGGCGCTCCGGGGTCCCAGTGCTCTGGGACCTTGAAATGCACCTTTGCTGCTGCATGTGGGGCTGTGGGCAGAGGGGATGGAAGCGGCGAGGGCTGAGATGGTGTGCTGAGCAAACAGCATCACAGTGACCCTGCGGCAGCTCCGGAAGAACGGAGTGGTGTTCTGATTTAATCTTCGGCTTGAGTGAGTGTTAGCTGGTTGAAGACTGTGAATACCTTTTGTGCTAGGAGTGACTTGTGGAGCTGGGTTTCCCAGAACAAGGAGAGCAGGATGAGTTCTGGTTAGGTCTGTCCTCCAAGTGTCTGTGCTGTGACCTAACGGCAGAAGCTCTGGAGGCCCCTTTTCTAATCTCCAATTTTTATTTGCTTGATTTTGCAGCTATTAATGGTTATGTGTTTGGGAACCTCCCTGAGGTGACGATGTGTGCTGGGGATTACGTTTCATGGCACCTCTTTGGGATGGGCAATGAAGTGGATGTTCATACAGCCTACTTCCATGGAGAAACGCTCAGTGTTCGCGGCCACAGGACGGATGTGGCCAGCCTCTTCCCGGCCACCTTCGTGACGGCAGACATGGTCCCCAGCAGCCCCGGGAGGTGGCTGCTGAGCTGTCAGGTCAACGATCACATACAGGGTAAGGCAGGGCCTGGAGTGTCCTGCGGCCTCCCTTTTTTCTCCCGGTGTGGTAGGGGACAGTGCCTTCTGTGGGCAGCATCCCACTGCAATGTCCCTGCCTGAAGGGAGTGATTCCTTGTCTTGTATAAACTGGGATGGATTGATTTTTTTTTTGATTTTTTTTTTTTTTTTTCTAATGTGCAGGCCAGACTTACTGGGGATGGCTTAACCGCTGTGTGATGTTCTGTGTTGGTCAGTGGTGCAGACAGTGGGTTGGGTACCGCTGAGAGCTGAGGTGAGGCGGTGCCTCTGAGCTCCAGCCCTGCCTGGGACGCTTGCCTGGAACACCGAGGACAGCAGAGGCTGTTTGCCCTCTGTCCGTGCTTCCATCACATCCAATAGCTGAGGCAGACGCTCTGCTCAGCGACACACAAACCTCCTGGCTGTGAGAACCACCTGATTGTCTTCTCCCAGCGTGTGCTTTTTGGGACAAGAGAGGAAAAACGCTGGTTTGTGGCAGGAAGGCGGGAGTGTGGTGGTTGCCTGGTCAGAATGGCTGAGGGGGTTAAGCGCTCGTGTTCTCCTGTGTCTCAAACAGCTGGGATGGCAGCGCTCTATGAAGTCCGGCCCTGTTCCCGGCAAGCTCCGGCACCCAGGCTGGCGGGGAGAGTGCGGCAATACTACATAGCGGCCAAGGAGGTGCAGTGGGACTACGGACCTTCGGGGCTGGACGCGAGCAGCGGGAAGCGGCTGAGTGAGGCGGGCAGGTAGGCGCAGGCTGCGGGCCGGGGCATGTCTGGAGCCTCTGGTCTGTGTCGGGGAGGCTGCGAAGGAAAATGTGGCATTTCTTTGTTAGCAAAACACATGCCTGCCATTGGCGTGGAGA
The DNA here is from genome assembly GCF_964273445.1 of Streptopelia decaocto. NCBI lineage: Eukaryota > Metazoa > Chordata > Aves > Columbiformes > Columbidae > Streptopelia > Streptopelia decaocto. The sequence goes on along the minus strand of NC_138665.1, from coordinate 21,119,724 downwards.
GCATTTCCTGGGCAGGCAGATCATCCCATCTGGGAACGCAGGCTGCTGTGGCCGGACTGTGCTCAGAGCAGTCCTGGGGTCACAGCCTCACCCACAGCTGCCAGGAGCCCCAGCTGGTGCAGAGCACGGGCTGCCACAGCTGTCTCTGGGCTTCGTTTCTGCTGGCTGTGCCGAACTGGGAACAGGTCCGTGTATTTGATGAGCGATGAAGAAAGCACATTGTGCAGCAGACACAGGGGGGCAGAGCTGGCCTGCGGATACGCTCTGGTGTAGCCTTGCTGCAGCAGCAATTTCTAGGAAACGAAATGCAGTGACCTGGACCACAGCCTTCCATCCCACGTGCCGGGTGGGTGTGATAGCAGCTGCTGAATGCTTTCCCGTTCAGGCTTCAGCTGACGGAAGTAAAGGCATTCCTCCCTCTCCATTCCCTTCCCTGGGAAGCTGCTGGAGAGGATATACCTCTTTCAGATGGAGAAGTTAATGATTTACCCAAAGCCACGCAGCAGCTCTCATATAGACCTTAGAACTGCAAGCTCCTTAGGTCTGTGAGCTGGTCGTGTCACCAAGGTGCCTCTCCTGCAAGGCACGTTGTCTGTCCCTGTGTTTGGACAGGGCGGTGGTGAGGAAATAAGTCTTTCTATACAGCTGTTCCTTGTTTTTTCAGTTACGATTGCAGTTGTGCCCTGGGCTCTGAAGAGCTCAGTGTTGTAGCACCACCTTTCCATTTGCTGCTCCGGCTTTGTTCGCCGCCCTCCCTGGCACACGGCGCGGGGCTGCGGCTCAGACCGGTGCCGTGGATGCGCTGTCTCAGCGGGGGCCTGTGTGCGCGGGGAGCCCCCGAGCACAGCGGGCAGAGCAGTCTGAAGGATGAAGAGGCTTTGCAGAGACAAGATGTGCTGGTTCCAAACCACAGACACTGGCCTTGTCTGAAAAGCCGCTTGATGTGTAGATGCTGCTGGCATTGTCAGAGGTGTGGGGAGGGAGCGGGAGAACAGGACTGATTTTTCGTAGAAATGACTTGGTTTGCTTTTTGCATTTAGCCCTGCAGAGCAGTTTTTCAAGCATAGCCCCTACCGAATTGGAGGAGTCTATTGGAAGGCAAAGTATATAGAATATACAGATGGAAGCTTCCGTGAGGAAAAGCAGCGATCAGAAGAAGAGAAACACCTTGGGATACTCGGTAGGAATCACCTGGCAGCATAAATCCTGTTTCAGTGCTGGTGAGGCCGATGCTGGTGTTGGGTGTGCGGCACTGGTCCTCCCGCCTGCGGCAGGGAGCGGCGCAGCCTGTTTCGCTGCAGTTACGTTCAAGAGCAAGGGAACAGACCTGGGATGTGGGATGCTGGAATGGACGGGATTGCTTTTCCGCCAGGCAGTCTGCGGAGTGAGGGTGGAGGGACACACTACAGCGTTTAACAGCTCGCACTGAGAGCTCGCGGTTACGTGGCTCTGAGTGAGCGTCCTCAAGCACGGTCCAAGCCCCAGTTTCTCACAGAAACCTCCTCTCCCGAGCGGGGGCTCTCTCTGCGATAGCCAGCTGACAGCGGGCGGTGAGGAGGGGTGAGAGAAGAGTGTGCAGAGGCAAATGAATCACACATGAAGGCTTTGGGTGTACGTGGTGGAAGCACATGGGCGTGGTTCCGTGTTCTGCGTCGGCAATGGCCGATAACCTAATGACGCCAGAAACGAGCTGGTGGGAACCAATGGGCCCATGGAAGACTGACGGTTCCCTTCTCGCTGGCTGGGCAGGGGCTCACGGAGGAGCCGTGGGCTTAGAGCATCTCGCACCCGTCTTTACGCACCAAATCCCACACACCTACGCGAGGCACCTGTCTTAGAACTGAGGGGCCTTGTGTAGGTGACTGAGAGACATGGGCCTTCCCGAGGGCGTTTCAGCACATCTGGCCATTTTGTTACTCCTGTGAATGCCTGAAGCCTCTGGCCTTTCCTGCAGACCTGAAATGCTTTCAGATAATTCTTGTCAGCCCCCTGCTCCCCCTGTCAGGGCTGGACAGCCTCAGGCAGTGCCAATGCGTGGGCTCACCCACCGTTCTCTGCATCTTCTGCTCCTCCCAGCCCGGGTGGAAGGTGGCCGTGGCTGCTTTGGTGTGTCTGGTCACCCGGGGAGTTGCTCTGTTGCCAACATGCTCTTTCTGCTGTTTGTGTAGGTCCAGTGATCAAAGCTGAAGTTGGAGACACCATCCTGGTGACGTTTGTTAACAAAGCCTCCTGGCCTTTCAGCATCCAGCCTCATGGAGTGTCCTATGGGAAAGCATGGGAAGGGATGCGGTACCATGATGGTTTGTGCCTCCTTTTCTCCTTAACTCAAAGCTGATGCTGGTGGTAGAGCTCTGCAGCCCTTGCCGCTCTGCGCCGGGGGCTCTGCAGCCAGGCAGGGCGGGATGTCCTGCGGCTGGAGCCAGCCTGGCCCTCGGAGCCCGCCCGAGGCCTCGCCGGAGGACACGGCCCCGAGCTGGTGTCCAGGGAGGGTGGCAGGGGCAGAGCTGTTCCAGACGAGAATTGCAAACCAAAGCTCAGACCACGTCCCGCTGTTTGGGAGCCTGTGAGCAGAGGAACGTGCCCAGTGCACTCCAGCTTAGAAAACCTCGTGCTTCCAATGTTCATAATGGAGAAGCAGCTGGATTCACTCTTGCCTCCTGTCGCCATGCCCATCTCTGCCATGACATGGTGGAGTTTACACGATCCTAAGAGCATCTTCCCATGTGCTTATAAACACACCCACATCACGCTTCAGACATGCCGGGTGTTTTGGTGAGCGAAGTAAAGCCCGGTATGAATGCAGGTGGTAAGAAGGTGTAACAGTTTGTACCGGGACCTTGGGAATAACCGCGCCAATCTCTGTTTCGAAGGTCTGTCCCGGAACGGGGTGTCTGTGGCGCCGCTGCACAACTTCACGTACCGCTGGGCCGTGCCGGAGCGCGTCGGGCCCGGCCCCAGCGACCCCCCCTGCCTGACCTGGATGTACAGCTCGGCCGTGGACCCCGCCAGGGACCCCAGCTCGGGCCTGGTGGGGCCTCTGCTCGTCTGCAGGCCGGGCACCTTGGATGACAACAACAAACAGGTGAAGGGGTTTTCCTGCCTCACTCTTAGCAGGCTGTTTTCTTGTAGAGAAGGGGAGCATCAGCGAAGCATGAAGTAACGTAATGAAAACAAGACAGGATAGTGTGGGTCCAGAGAGCGGAGTTGCAGCCGGGAGGCATGTTAACATCAGAGCTGGTGGTGGTCTTGGGTGGGGGTGGCCAGTGTGTTCTGGGCTCTGCTTAAAGCTCGTTGACAAATGTGGCTGAACAACCGTGCCTCGGATGTGACTTTGTAAGTGACTTTGTCCTGAGTCTCACATAGCGGGCTGCTCTCAGTCCTGTGGGATATTCTCTGCAGTCTCAAACATTGAAAGACATTTTCACTTGCTGACAGGTGGTGTGGTTGAGTGGTGTATTGCTTTGGGGTGGGTGAGCCTCATTTCTTCTGCAAGATCACTTCATTTTCAATCAGAGCTGACTACATAAAAGCATATGAAAATCTCTCAGTCTTTATGCTTTTGATGAAAGAGAGGTGAAATCTGAAGGGCAACCAGACCTGCCTCTTGGAATTCCGCTCAGGGACAGTAAGTCTAGGGAAGGCAATAAATTAATATACTGGGAAAGTGCGAGACAGATTAGCAGAGCCTTATTGTGGAAAGCCGTGGGCGGCAGAAAAGCAGCCCGGTGCCGCCCGCGGTGCCGTCCGGGCGCTGGCGAGCGGGGAGCAGCTGCCGGCAGAGGCCCCAGGAGTTTGCTCCGTCTGCCGTCAGTGGTGGCACCCTGTGCCTAAATTAGGAGTGCGGAAGAGATCAGGGTGTTACAGGGTGGAAACATGAATCTTCTGAGCAGAGAGGCTTGTGAATGTGTACAGCTCACAGTGTGAACGAGCTGTGATGATGATCAAACACGTGCAGGTATTGAAAGGGTGTAAACAACAAAGAGACAGACTTGTTTGGAAAGGCAGGACAGGGAGGAATCGCCTGGGGCAGCAGCTGTGGCTCCACAGTCTCAGGCAAGGCTTCAATGAGTGCTGGATCGGGAGGGCGCACGTGTGCGCCGGAGCGCGAGTCCTGCAGGGCGAGCTCCGGGCGCTGAGCAGCGCGGTGTCAGCGGAGTGCAGGCAACGCCGGGCGCGTTCCTGGAGTGGGGAAACGCACCGTGCTTTGGGATGCATTTCTTAGGAGAATTAATGTTTTCAGGGATCTAGGGTAATAAAAACGCCCAGCCCAGGCCTGCGGTAGGAGAAGGGCGGGAACAGCCTGGGCTCTGGGCCCGGCTCCCGTCTCAGGTCTGCTGGGGACAGGCAGCGAACCCTCCACGTGAGAGCAGGGTTGTGGGGAAGGATGTGGTGGCTTCAGATCCTGGGCTGAGTTCTGATGGTTTTACTGATGTGAAATATCGTGGAAAATCCAGACATGGTGCCTCTCGTGGGACAAAAGAGGAACATTCAACGCGAGTAAAGGGACAGAGCTCTGGCCATCAGTGAACCAAGTTAAGGTGAAGAGGAACACGAGAGCCAGGCCAAACGGCTTTAACTGTAAGGATAGTTAATTGATTCATTTAAAAAATTAACAGCCATCATTATGATTATATCTTAGAAAGGAATCGACAAAGAGTTTTACCTTCTCTTCAGTGTGTTTGACGAGAACCTCAGCTGGTACTTAAATGCAAACATAAAGTACTATCTGAAGATGGAAGAGACTTCTGTGAAGAAGGATGATGGCTTTGAGGAGTCGAACAGGATGCACGGTACGGCTGGTGCGCTCTGCGGGCAGCAGAAGGAGCCGCAGGACCGGCGCCCTGCTCACCTGGAGCCGGCGCCGGGGGCTGCGCTGGGTCGGCTGCAGTCCGGGGGCAGCGGGTGGGCCTGGGACAGCAGCTGTCCGAGGGCGTTCAGGGTGAGTTACGAGCAGGCTGTGTTTCCGGTGGCAGGTCTGCCTTGTCAAAGGCAGAATTAATCTCCGGGCTGGTATCTGCCTGCGGAGAGTTGATTGTTTTCCCCTTTGCAGCCATCAACGGACTGATGTTTGGTAACTTGCCTGGGCTGAATGTGTGTGAAGGAGACAACGTGTCCTGGCACCTCCTGGGCTTGGGCAGCGAGGCGGATGTGCACGGGGCTGTGTTTCAGGGAAACACCCTGCAGATTAATGGGATGCGGAGGGATTCCACCAATCTGTTTCCCCACACGTCTGCTACTGCCTTCATGCGACCCGATAACTGCGGTGAGTGCCTGCGCGTGTGACTGGGCAGCAGAAGTCTCCTGTTGCAGTATTTGCTCCTGTGGCTGGTTCTCTAGCACAGCGTAAACCCTACAGCGGGAGCTGTGCTTTACATCCTGTTTGGTCCCATTTATGAGGCCACAGGTCCTGTATTTGCATTTGATTCTGGAGGAGAACAAGAGATAGAGGATCTTGTCCCATGTTGTCCCAGACTGATTCTCTAGGCTGCCACTTCCCGTGAAGTACCTGGAGTAGCAGCCCCGTGGACGCTGCTGCCCGTGACCCACACTGACATGTCTTTCAGAATAAAGTAGCAGACAGTTGCCAGTGCTTAACTCCCCTGTCTATGGCTTGGGGAGATTCACGTTTGACAGACCCCAGTCTCCCAGTTCACGGAACAGGCAGGTCACACCGTCCCATCGCGCAGTGGGACGGCCTCAGCTGCCAGTCCTCTCCTCCCCTTCGCGTTCACAGGCTGGATCTTCTGCTGAACCGGTGTCTCAGCAGTGGTACCGTGGTTACATCACTTTCTTGGTTTCTTCACATCTAATAGGCTGGTTATTGCCTAAGAAAGCCTCCTGAGATGATTTTTGTGTAGGACGTTGTTGTGTCATTCCTGCTTGCTTTCTTTAACAACCCCTTTTAATCCCAGCCTGTAGCAACCAAACTCCCTAAACAAACACACAGATACTGATGTGGGCCATGTCATAAGCTCTGTGTGGGAAGCAGCTGTTTCCTGGGATCTTTAAAAGCTGATTTCCTTGTTTGTGCTGCCTCCCTCAGGGATTTTTGAGATCTACTGCCAGACCAGCAATCATTACCAGGCCGGGATGAGGGAACGGTACTCCGTTTCCAAGTGTGGAAAAAGGGATCCTGCCCCTGCCCCTCAGTACAAAGGGGTGCGGACGTACTACATCGTGGCCGAGGAGGTGGAGTGGGACTACGCGCCTGACCGGAGCTGGGAGAGGGAGCGGCACAACGGTTCCGTGGAGAGGTAGAGCCCTGGTGCTGGGGGCCTCTGGCACGGTTCCCAGCAGACCTCGTGAAGCCCGTTCAGGTGTCTCGGCCACCTTGTGCCACTGCCGGTGGTGCTGCCGACGGGAGCGCAGCCCCCACGGCTCCCTTTGCAGCCAGAGCACCTAGTGAACCCCCCCCAGGGTAGCTGTTGGTTCCTCCTGAGCTTTCTGGTATCTCAGCACTCCTTCTGCATTTCTCAGCTACGCCGACGTGTTTCTGAGCAACGAGAACGGGCTGCTTGGCTCCAGGTACAAGAAGGCAGTTTACAGGGAGTACACTGACGGGACTTTCCAGACCCCCAAGGTCAGGACAGACGGTGCCGAGCACCTTGGGATCCTAGGTAAGGACACGAGCCGAGGGTGCGTCAGCCGCTCGCCCAGCGCCTTCGGTGGCTACGGGCTGTGATCCAGAGGCCTCCCAGATACACAGGCGTCTGCGGTGCTTGCAAGTGAGAAGTTCAGACTGTCACCCAGGTCTGCCAGCATTGGGGCAGCAATTCTCGTGCCCGCTTTTGCGCAAACCTACTTTCCTGTCTTGGGCAAAGCATTTTCACGTGGGCATTTCTCTGGCTGTAGAACAGAGTAACTGCTGACTGCTGGAGACCAGGCTGAGAGATGCGCGTGAAAATCTGCAGCTGTGAGAAATGCTTTTGGGGCAAACCGGGCAGGCCCTGGGAGGTGGAGGAGCCCGCTGCGGTGACCGTGGGCACCTGTGGGCGCTCGGGACTCTGGCGCCAGAGCGGCAAGGCTGAGGCACTGTGTGCCATTCCAGACAGGCTGCGGCTCTTCATTGTTGCACTGTCAGGCCAAATGGAATATGATCATATTTTTAAAGACAGCAGCAAGGTATGATCAAACTGGTGTGAAATTTAGCATAGCCGTATTCAGAAATCAAGACTTACTTGTTCTGGGCACAGTTAAACAACCTGCATTGTGAAGCTCAGTACTCGAATTGGGACTGACCTCCATCTGTTTTTTTGGGAGGTAGGGGTAAAGTAGAGAAGAGGAGGGGAGCATCATAAATATTGTAGGGGAGCATCTCTGTGGAGAAGATGGTGGGAGAGAGGAGGAAATATCCTCAGGAGATACGTTGGCAGTGTTTGCTGATCTCAGAGCACGTTCTTCCTACCTCAAGGTCCTTTCCTGTGGGCGGAAGTGGGAGATATTCTCAACGTCGTGTTTAAGAACAACGCCAGCCGGCCCTACTCCATCCACGCGCACGGGGTGCTGGAGAGGGAGACGGGGCAGGTGCCAGCAGCAAACCCGGGTGAGTCCCCGCTCGCCAGCCCTGTTCCTGTGCGGGCTCACCGAGCTAACTCAGGCTTCAGCTCCACTGGGTTCCTTAAGCGGGCTTAGATGTACAGGTTTTCTTCTGGTAGAGAGCTGGAACCAAACAGGTTCACTGTGGGTTTAGAGATACAATTTGTGTTGGAATGGCAGCCTGGGCTGCTCATATTCTGCTCTGGCTTCCAGGATAACTGTAGCACAAACTTTTCCATGTGCAGCCTCATCTCTGGATCCCCCAGGTCTGTCTGTAGGATGGAGGAAGGTGATGGCAGCTCCTCACAGCTCGGGTAGCCCTTGGTGGCCCTGTCCTCCTTCTTTGGCATCTGTACTGATGTGCACAATAGTATGAAAATAACATGAAAGAGGAGAAATGCACCATCGCTTGCCAGGACACTGAATGAAATCACCAGTTTGTTTCACAATCCAGACACCGGTTTGTATAACTTTTGGTCCCCTCCAACTCGCACAGGCTGCCTGAGTAACGAACAGCGTTCAGCTGGGCCCTGTCTTTCTGAAACCTATTACTGATATGCAAAATAATAATTAAAAAAATAATCTGAATAAGCTTCATAACTATACTTCAAAGAGGGAAAGATCATCTCAGGCTCCACCTGTACTGAGGAGAGGTGGAATTTCCTTGGTCAGGTCCACACGCAAAGGTGCAGATAAAAGGGATTTGTGCTGATACCAGATAATTGATGTGTGTCCCGTGACCTGTGGGAGAGGAGCTTCCATCCTGCCTTTCAGTGCTTGGGGAGAGATGTCTGACAAAATCAGAACTGAATTTGTGCTTTGGAGACAGGATCCTCTTTCCTTGTTTTGCTTTGTGTGCTGCTCAGCAAACTGCGGGAGTATCACACTGGTGTTGATGGTGCTTCTCTGACACTCAGGGGACATTTTGACGTACCAGTGGGAAGTTCCTGAGAGATCTGGTCCCGGGCCAAATGATTCAGCCTGTGTTCCTTGGATCTACTACTCCACGGTGGACCCGGTGAAGGTAAAATAGAAGCTAGAACCAGAAAAGCCCAGTCAGACCAATTTTCACACCCTTTAGAAAACAATGGGAGCTGGATACAATTTGGAGACTGACCCAGTTGAGAGGCAGAAGAACCATCTGGTGACATGTCCAGTGTTCTCCTGGGAGAGGAAATCCTGCCAATTTATCTTGATGTTTGTCCGTATTTTTTCCCAGCGCAAACCTTCATAAAACAATTCCCCTGTCTCCTTGACACCAACCTTCCTTCAGCTATTTGCAGCATATGAGAACATCTCCCTGTCAGTCCTGGTTTCTGTTGGTGAGCGCCATAGAGTTAATCTGGAAGGGTGGAAATCATTCAAAATTAGGCCTCATGGATAAAGGAGAAAGATTTGAGCGTTGCCAGGATCAGTTGCCGTAGCACTGGTACACAGGGAAACAGCCGCAAGGATCCTGCAATAGACCATCACATTCATCCCCGAGATCGTTGCCTTTGATCTCAGGTTGCAGATGTTTTTGCAGCCAGAGAGTGGGGAATATTTTGAAAACATTCATATTTATGACTTTCAGATTTGCATTCAGAAGAGCCTCTGTAGTCTCTGCTCTTGTGCTTGGGTAGCTGATTTTCACCAGTGAGGGTACTGAGACATTAGCACCGTTTGTTCTGAGCGGGGTGATGCGGGGAACAGAAAGTGTGGTTGCTGGAAGGCAAAGAACTGCGCACAAAAGGGAGGGCGAGAAGATCCTTGCCTCAGAGGTTTCTCCTTCCTCCTGATCAGGACGTGTACAGCGGGCTGGTCGGGCCCCTCAAGGTCTGCCGGAGAGGGGCCCTGCGGGCTGATGGGCTCAGGAGGGACGTGAGGAGGGAGTTCGCTCTGCTGTTCCTGGTGTTCGATGAAAATCAGTCCTGGTACTTGGAGGAGAATGTGGAACGTTACACTAAGGGAAGTCACAAGGAGATCAACCTGCTGGATGACAGATTTGTGGAAAGCAACAAAATGCACGGTAATACCCGTTAGGCACCTGAGCACCCATTGCTACCTACGCGAAGTTGGTGCTGAGTCTGGCCCCTCTGAGTGGTCAGGCACCCTGACCCGAGAGCCCGGCTCCTGCGGAATGTCCTCATCCTGTTCCCTGTCAGTGGCACGGGTGGAATTAACTGCCTGTTGTCAATATTGCTGCACATATATGGCACAAATCTTTGCCGGACACAGAATGACAGGGTTGCCTGTTGATAGGATTTACCTGGTTTTGTTTTTCAGCAAGTAAATTGTTCAGAGGTTTATGTGTATCTATATATATATATATGTATTTCCCTATCACTGGGCTAAGAAGGCCATTTTTATGCATTTTAACTTGTAGAAGTGACCATCTCTGCGGACTGACTGCAGGTTTTCAGCAAGAGGTGGTTTTTGAGACTTGAGTTAGAGTGGATAAGTAGCTGAGCTGGAGAGAGACAGACAGACTTTTGGGGTCTGTCACATGAAGACACTAACTGCTGATGCTCTGGTTCTGGATGAGCTTTGCAGCATCTAACTTGTCCCGCATGTTTTTCCTGAGGTGGTTCAGCATCTTTAACACTTCAGTAACAGCCTTTTCTGCTCTCTGCATGTTATTTACTGCACAGCCATCAATGGGAGGCTCTATTCCAACCTGCCTGGGCTGACCATGTTCCAGGGCGAACGGGTAAACTGGTACCTGCTGGGAATGGGTCAGGAGATTGATGTCCACACAGTCCATTTTCATGCCGAGACCTTCATATACAAGGTAAGACTGTCCTGCTGATGATAAAGCAGAGAGTGACCACTGATATAATCACTTTTGTCTGAAGTTTTTCAACTTTAACTTTTTGAATGACTTCACAGCATCTTCACCCAACTAGGAAAGGGATGGGATTTTACACATCCGGATCTGACTCACCGAGCCGCTGCATTGTGCTATGTCTAGTTTAACCCTTTTTAGGATCAGGCATTACAGATAGTGTTTGTTTTCCCAGCTGCAGGCCTGGAGCTGCTCTTTGAAGTCTTTTCTTGGGCTTTTACAAACTGTAGTAGTACTGAAGTGGTTTCCAGTGACACTGACGGAATTTTTTGTCTGAAAAGAAGCAGAGCGCTGCACGCTAACGTTCTCCTTTCTCTGTGACAGAATGGCAAAAGCTACCGAGCAGATGTTGTGGATCTGTTCCCCGGGACCTTTGAGATGGTGGAGATGCTGGTCGGGAACCCCGGGACGTGGCTGCTCCACTGCCACGTGTCTGACCACATCCACGCTGGCATGGAGACGCTTTTCACCGTCTTGCCCAGACCAGGTAGGGACCTGCCACTGGTTGTGACCATAAAACATCTGACTGTGCTGTCTGCTACTGCTGCGAAATTGAGTGTTTGCATCACACTTAAAGCTCCTTTACATACCATAAACAGCCAGGTAACTGAGCAGTTAGCAGTACTTAGGTACTGTTAATTTAAGATGTTCCCTTTGAACATGGTAATACCTGCAGCTGGAATTACTAGCAAATTGATTTCTGAGGTTTATATTGCCTACATTATTATTATGAGTTTTATTTTAGCTTGTGTATGAGAAGCAATGTTCAGCCATCAGCTAGTAATTATTCTTATTAGGAACATTACCCGTGCTCTAAACGCGCATCGGAGGCTTCTCGTTTCAGCAGGAGGTGCCGGAGGGTGCTCAGAGGTGTGGGACGGTCTGTAGGAGCTCTGGCTGCGATGGAGTCCCTGTTCCTCGCAGCAGCCTGCGCGGTGCTGCGGCTCCGGTTTGTTACCAAAGCAGAGCTGAGAACGCGCCCGTGCTTCGGCTGGCGCTGGGCAGTGCTTGTGCCCTTCAGGGTCTGTCTCTGCGGGTAGTTGGTTTTTTTCCAGAGTAGCTGTTGCTGGGCATCTTTCTGCTGGTGGCCAGTGCTTTTGCATCACTTGGGCTTTTTTGGCCCTTCCGTGCCACCCTTCACTTATTAAATTGTGTGTATCTCAGCCCACAAGGTTTTTTGTCTCTTTTGCCCTGGGATTGCCCCGCGGCCCTGCCGGGGCACACGGGTGACAGCCGGGTCAGCCCCGCGCGCTGTGGGCGCTGCGCTGCCCTTGCAGAGGCCGTGGAGGGCTGTGCAGCAGCAGCTCTGCTTGGGAAGCAGGTAATGCAAAACCACTCCCGGTGTTGTGCAAGGAGGGAAGAGAACCTGCAGCCCCTGGAGAGCCGTGCTGCCTCCGGATCCGGTCCCGTCCAAACACCGTGTTCTGGACTTGCTGCTTCCAGCCCAGCACTTTCTCACCCTCTTTTTGTTTCCTTTCAGAGCCAGTGCTTTTGGTGGTGAACGCCAGCACAGGTACGGTGTGTGTGGCACCGCGGGGCGCTGTCTGTGCGAGCGGGGAAGGGACATCTCGGGTCCGTGCGGAGTCTGGATCCACACGACGGGAGGAGCGCGGCACCGCTCGCTGCCGTTGGGCTGCGCTGCGGTTGCTCTGCGGCTGCCGGGGTGACGGGGAGGGTTCCAGGTTGGCTGGTTTGTGTTCTCACGTCTGCTCTGATGGTTAAAAACATGGCGGCTGGGCTCGTTAGGCTTGTTGGACCTCGTTAGGTGAAAAGGTTTAGCGGCCTCATGTCCTGTTGTGCTGGTTTGTGTGGGTTCATCTTCAGAGGCGTGTGCACGCTGGGGAGCTGGCAGAGGTACAAAGCGTTTTGGAGGAGGGTGCTGCAAAGGAGATTATTTTCCTTATCTCTTTCAATCAAAACCCAAGGGGCACCTAAGATTAGTTGTCCTCCCGCTGACAGGCAGTCGTGACGGTGGTTTTTAGGGACTGAGTCAGCATGTAAACAGGCACATCTGCTCTGTTCTTCCACAGTGAAGAGCCTGAGCACATATCCCCAGCCTTTCAGGTGTTTTAAAGAACAGATGCGAGAAGACATTTGGTCGGGCAGCACGAGGGAGAAGGGGAGTAGTAGATAAGATCCCTTTAAAATTTTCTGGGAAATGTCTGAGTAGTTTATGGTGATGTATTTCCTGGATTTTTTTCATCGTTCTCCACAACTCCACTTTTCAGCTGCTGTGAATGAATCCAGCTGGGCTGATCTAAGAGCAGCTGAAAATGCAGCCTTTGACCTACAATTCTTCAGCCTTTCTCTACTGATAATTCAGTCATTTCCTTCCTAACAATGTTTCCCTTACTCAAAGTGTGTGTAAAGAAGAGTAGGAAATGCGTCAGAGCAGTAGTGACAACATTAAATAATTCAGTTTTACGCTGCCCTCGGCCCGCGTCTCCCCAGGCGGGACCGCGATGCGCAGTTGTTACCCGTGCGAACGGCTCCGTTTCTCGGGGGGCAGGGGAGCTCGGGAGGGCTCGGCCCCCCCGGCAGGACCGAGCGGGGACCCCGGAAGGTGCTCAGCTCAGCAGCCGCGTGCGGGGCTTGGGGCGGGGGTGCACAGCAGCCCCATCTGGACACACGTCCTCTCCACGGCCCAGCCGCCGAGTCCCCGCAGCCTCGGGCCGCCTCCCTCGTCAGCGGGAGCAGCGATGGAGCGCTGATCGGGCCCAGCAGCGGTGGGACGTGCTGAGGTCCTGGGGCAGAGTGGATTAGGGAAAGAACTGTTGGTTCTCCAATTCCTGTGTGGCCTTGGGGATGGGGGTCTGTTGGATGGACAGCAACTGGACCTCCTGTGACTTGTTTTGGGTCTTTCTTTTGTTCTTTTTGTATTTCTCAGAACCTTTTAGTTGTAGAATTTCTGGCTCTCATTGGAACTGTATTTTTGTTTGTTTCTCAGAGTTGCCGCCTGAGGATACAGATGAGTCCCAGAAGATCAGGCTTTTTGGATCCAAGCTGGCCCAAGGGCAGGTGGAGGCCACCATCATCACGCTGGCCGTCGCGGGGCTGGTGCTCTTCCTGGCCGCCTGCTTCCTCCTGGGAGCGGTCGTCCATCTGGAGCGGCAGAAGAGGCTGAGACGCAATCGAAGGTCCATCCTGGACGATGGATTCAAATTGATGTCTAAAAAGAACTCGGCGCTATAAAAGCCACATACAAACTTCGGGCTGTGCGCTTGGGGCAAGGCTGGATCATTGTCCACAGCAGGGATTTTGGGGCGTCATTTAAGTCGTACACTGTACTTCTAGAAGCTGAGGAGGGAAAGCTGGAGCCCTGACCTCTTCGTGTATTCTCCTCAGCACTCCGGAAATAAAAGGTCTGCCCAGGAGAGACCCAAGGACCCTTTGCACTGACTGAAGATACGTAACAAAAGTGTCCTTCTGGAATGCTGTTCTCCCTGAGGAAGGGTGGAGACATTTCCCCTGTTTTCTTCTCTCCAGAACGACTCCACTTGGCCCTTCCCAGCAGACAAGCGTAGGCCAAATTCCTGTCTTGCTCCATTGCCAGAGCTGAGCTGGGAATTGTCTCGCAAGGAGCTGTGAGCCTTTAAATAATTAGTCTGAAGAGGGGAAGATAATTTTTTCATTTTTGGGAATCAATTAAGAATACAGAATAGAAAATGTTAATTGAGATTTGGATTGCTGTTTTTTGATGAGTAATTGGACAGATGGACATTCAGGGCAGTGCATGTCACGGTGCCCTGGAGCTGTGCCTCGCCACCAGCCCTGCTGCGGCACGTCCTCCCGCTCCCGGCACGCCGGGCCCCGTGCTCTGGTGACAGATCTGTGTCCTGTGTGGGAGCAGCAGCGTCTCCCGGAGCCGCAGAGGGTCCTGGTGGCCCTGCGCGGCGGTTCTGCCGGGCCGTGCGCCTGGGCTGCGCCTCAGCGCCGCCTCCTGCCGCAGGGACGGGGCGCTGGGCTGTGCTGCGCTGTGGTTTGCTCTCTTGCTTTCAAATATATTGTACTGACATGATCTCCGCCGTTGAGCTGTTGCTGCGCCGCTGCTGTGAGCTGAACCTAAGGCTCAGGCCTGTGTGAGCTGGAGTTATGGCTGGGACAGAAAGTCAGGGAGTGCCAGGGCCGTTCAGTCCAGGCAGATGTGGCAACAGTGCGGAAGGAGGAAGCCACAGTGCCGGTGCCATTGAGCAGCGCGGAGCAGATCGGCTGCGCTGAGCTGCTCTGGCGGCCACGGCTGCCTGCAGCGCCGGGCTGGGCTGTGGGCTGCAGCCCATGTCCCACCCTGCAGCTCCGTAGCCCACACTGCAGGCTGGTAGCCACACAGCCACATGGTGTCACCCTGCATGTCAGGTACCAAGAAAACATCTGTCTGCCTGGCTCACCCACCGAATCCCCATTATCTAAATGGATGCAAGTTGGTGGCTGGATATTTCTGTCCCTGGTTTTAAATAGGGAAGGGTGTAGAAGAAATCCATTCTGGGTGGCTTTCAGAGGCAATTAAAGCAGAGCCAGCTAAATGGCTGTAATGACAAGTGACTGCTGTAGGCTATTTAGGTATAACAGCACCATTTTATTCAGAACAATAGTTATAACATACTTAATCATGCTCAATTCATATTGGGTCGTGCATATTTCCAGCTGCCCTTTCCTTTGGCAGTGGGGACAGAGCTCATTGATTTCCTTTCATTACACTTCGTTAAGCCTGGTGAGGCGCTGGAGGGCTGATGAATGCTCTGAACATGGGTGCTCTTTGCTTATTGTCAGCTCTGGTTCAGCTGCCGTTGCAAACTAGAGGTTTACCCAGTCCTGGGTGGTTTTTAGCAGCTCTGTCAGCAGAAGGAAGAGCTGGGCAGGAAACGTTTTCTCTTTGGCTTGTGGAAAAAATAGATTAAAAAAGTGTCCTGAGCCCATGCTGAGACAAAGGAATAATTGTAACGGTATTTACTGCAGCCAGGGCGCAGAGCTGGTGCCGGCGCTGGCTCTGCAGGGGGACAGCGCCGGGACTGGGGCTGCGCCCCCAGCTTTGTGCATGTTCCTATAACAGTGGGCTGCCAGAATTCCCCCTGTAACGCTTTTGTGGCCAAGTGCAGCACCCGTGACAGAGGTCTCCTCTCCAGCCTGGGGAGCTGGGACGCTCTTGAGGCCCCAGCTGAGTGGCTGGTTTGGTGGGAATGGTGTCAAAGCAATTCCACGCCAGCTTTGGACACTCTGCTAAAACTCTCTGTTGCAGCAAACTGTGACGAAGAGCAGTTTATCAGCAACTTCACAGCAGCCTCTACTCAGAAGTCGGCTCTCCGGGCCGATGGGCATGTGAGAAGCAGGAGGTTTCACTGCTCTGGTGACTGAGCTGGAGCCTGCGAACAAACGCGCGTTTGCTCTGGCAGGAAACCTTCTGAGCGCCCTGAGCGCCCGTGCTGGTCCCCACGCACGCGGGGCCGCCGAGGGGCCCCTGCTCCAGGGGGGCAGGTCGGGCTCTGCTGCTCCGCGGGGACGTGGGGACGTGGGGCGGCAGCAGCTCCGGGCGCCGCTGAGGCCGTGGATCCTGCGGGCGCTCCCGCGTCTCCTGCCGTGCAGGGTGAACCAGCAGAGGTAAAGCTCTGCCCTGTGGTGGCTCGAGATAAATGGGTCGTGATAGCGTACACTGAGAAAGAAGTGCTCAGGTAATCTACTGGCGTGGCTCCTAGAGACAGAAGGATAGAGATATGCTTTTTGTCTGCAGTTCTAGTGTTCCCCTTCCTAGGCCCCAGCTATGTGTGATAAACTTTTCAGAAGCTCACCTAGATGATCCCTCACCTATTTAAAGCCACCCAAACTCTGCCAGGCTGTCCCAGGAGGCTGCAGAGCTGTTACTCCCTTCCGTGGCGGCGGCTGGAGGGTTGCGGGGGGCTGAGATGAAAACCCCTGTACCAGCGCTGCCGCTGCTCAGCGATGGGCGCAAGCGCCGCTGCCCCGCGCTGCAGGCGCCGTCACCCCCGCCCGCCGGGCAGCGTTCGGCTGCCGTGCTCTGCCCCCCCGATGTGAGACGTGCGTCAGCGCCGGGCTGTGCCGGTGGCAGCATAAAGGTACAAAACGTTGTCTTGATTTCTTCTTTTTTCTCAAAACACAAAAGTTCATGTCAAATTAACCTGAGGCGCACCATAAGAAAGCCTAGCACTGGTACCTGTCGGTGAAAGGATTGGAATGTCTTTGAGGTGTAATACAGTCTTTGATTCGGAATTAAATGTGTGGCTTAACGTGCAGCTCGCTTTATAACATATAATCACCACGGGGACTGTTTACAGTGGTTATAATTTTGTTGGCATAGCGAATTATGGGAGCGGTTGTAGGTCTGGAGCTATGTGCATATATACTGCCCGGGGAGAGGAATTCAAGCACAGCAGCTGCCAAAACAAAGGGCTCTGCAAGATCAGAGGAGGGATCTGAGCAGAAGTAAAAGCCTCCAGCTTATTCCCATGCGGAATACAGGAGTGAGGCAGGACGGGTACACAAGGTACCCAACCTGCCAAAGCGTTAGTCTCAGAAGCGATTGCCAGAATGGTCTGTGACTAAATTAATGTGGCAACAGCAGGACTGGGCATGTGATTGTGAAACAACTATTACTGGAAATTAGCATTTATGGTGTTAAAATTCAGAGACAGCCTGTCTTGGAAATCAATTTCTTTGTTAATTTGCTCCTATTTTGGGGAAAGTGGATCTATACTCAGCAGGTGTTCTTTATAAACCTCACATCCTTTGGTGTTCTTGAGAGACAGGTCTCATTCTGCATTCTTAGCCCTCGCTTTGGGAGAAAGGGACGGGCAGGAGGCGAAGCTGGGGCTGCCAAGGGAGCAGCGCGGCCCTGCCTGTGCACGGGCGCCCTGTGCCGGGGGTTCAGCTGTCGGGGAGGGGGGTTCAGCTGTCGGGGAGGGGGTTCAGCTGTCAGGAGGGGGTTCTGACTCCACCTGCCAGTGTGAAAACCAGAAAGTTCCTGAGCTGAACACATAGTGTGGCAGAGGCCACTGCTGTGAGCCCCTCCTGCAGCCTCCCTCTCTGCTCTCGCCACGGTTGGGGCTCTGCAGCTCCCTGCTCTCACCACATTTGGGGCTCTGCAGCTCCCTGCTCTCGCCACGGTTGGGGCTCTGCAGCTCCCTGCTCTCGCCACGGTTGGGGCTCTGCAGCTCCCTGCTCTCGCCACGGTTGGGGCTCTGCAGCTCCCTGCTCTCGCCACGGTTGGGGCTCTGCAGCTCCCTGCTCTCGCCACGGTTGGGGCTCTGCAGCTCCCTGCTCTCGCCACGGTTGGGGCTCTGCAGCTCCCTGCTCTCGCCACGGTTGGGGCTCTGCAGCTCCCTGCTCTCGCCACGGTTGGGGCTCTGCAGCTCCCTGCTCTCGCCACGGTTGGGGCTCTGCAGCTCTCTGCTCTCACCGTGTCCTGGGGATTCACAGTTAGGTGTGGGCGGGCTTTTAAAACCCAGCCTGTTGAGCAGGACTGGGCGTAAGGATTGCCACCAGTCCAGTTCACAGGCTCTCAATTGGTTAAACGTCAAAAAACCTCAACGTGTTGCAGCAACGTGGGCTTTAATACAGGTGGCTTGTTAGCTGGATTACATTTAACTGGGAGCACAGCCGTGCTCCAGCTCATCTGGAGGAGCTCATTAGCGGTGCATTAAGCTGAAATGTTCTTCAACCTTCTTTCATCAACGCTTTGCGAAATACAGTTCAGTAAGTTATCCCAGAAAACTTCCTTTCTGCTTTGTTTTCAGTGCAAAAGAAATCATTCTTGTGGAGAGAGCTCTTGTGTCATTTAACCTGTACTTTGGCCAGCATGTTCAGCATCACATCTATACATCCATGGACTACGGATGCCTACGGACACACGTGCGTTTTTGCACTGGCCTGTCCCGCAGCACCCAATGAAAGGGTCGCGTGCGGGCAGGAGGGTCCTGGCGGCGCCGTGGCCGTGGGGACGTCCCCGTTCCTCGTGGCGCTTTTCAGCTCTGCTCTCGTTTTGTTCTACACGAAAAAGCCAACGTGCGTCTCCTGACTGGAAGGTTTTGCCTCAATAAAACCGAATCAGGCATTCTAGCTCTGATTTCTCAAAACTTGAGGGAGATTTATGTCAGAACTGTGAGCTGTCTTTAAAAGGTGTTCATAATGGAAAATGGAAATTATCTTGTCTGTTTACAAAGACATTCTGATGCCACTGGAACGTTTCATTTGATTTTCACAAGGTGTGACTGAAACCACAAAAAAAAAAAGAGAGATGGGTAAATTCTTGACAGAAGTTCTTCTCACTCTCATTTTTCGTATTTCAGATTTACCCGGTGCCTCCTGCCACCTGAAACTTAGAGAGTGAGCGTATCTATTATAAACAGTGCCAGCCACCTACGTAAACTGCAGGGCAGGAGGAATTCAGTTGTCTGTTTCCATAGCTGACGATGACTTAGGGAGCCTGACTTGCTCAGGGCTGGGGAGGCAGTGAGCCAGTTGGGCTGGGACTGGAGCCTACAGAGACCTGATCTGGAGTTTGTCCCTGTCTGCAGCCCCGGTGAAGTCACCTGCCCGCGGTGGCTGCCCCGTCCCCTCCCTGTCCTGCCGCTGTGGCCCGAGCCTGGTGGCAGCGCAGCTCGTGTTCCCTCAGCGACCCTCAGCCATGAGCTGTGTCGTGGATGGGGCTGGAGACCTGGGCGGGGGCCCTTGGCTGTCAGCCGCCAGCCTGCGGAGCCCCGCGTGCCGTTGTCACCGTGACTCTGAATTCCGTACAACAGAGCCGGTTCCTGCCTGCGGGACTGGCTCCTCGAGAGCTCCGGAACCATTGCTGAGAGGGGTTCTCTGGCATGAGACAATTTGTTGCCTCTGGATCACTAAGCTCTCAGACCTTTTCTAGCCATCGCTTGAACTGAGAGTTTTAAATTAGAGGGGACTGATGGAGCCCTGGGCTCAGTCACTCATTCATTTTTCATCTCTGCCCCACAATACAGTGTGGAAAATCAGGCGTTTTTCTCACATGTTCCTCCCCACTTTGCAAACACGGTGAGAGTTCCTCAGCCCCCCGGAAGCCGTGTGTCCTCATTCTGGCACTTGCTTTCGGAGTACTCGCACTGCATGCAGAAACCAGCGTCGTTTAGAAACACTCAGACGAGCTGGGAACCTGCACTTTGTTCTCAGCAATTTCAGCCCACGGGTGACACTGCAAATGAGCAGGTCAGAAATAATCCTTTTGCTGGGAGCTGTGTAACAACCGGGAGCTCTGAGCCCCCCGGGCTGGTAAGGAGGCTTCAGAAGCTGAAGCGGCGGTGGGTTTGAGGTCCCGCGGGCTCGGCCCCGGACGCTGCGGGCGCCGCGTCGCTGCGTAATTGGGCTGATTGCAAAGCTCCCGGTGTAACGAGCACCGCGTGGCTCCCAGGGCCTGCCAGGGGCTGAGGCTCCGTGCTGCTCGGCAGCAAGACTGCCGTGTACAAAGTACTTGCTACATAAAATGTAACCATGGAGCTGGAATTACGTGATAAACAGACCTAATGCGAAAGCTGCAGACTACCCAGACACGACTTGCCCGGAGCTGCTGTGGGCTCCCCGTGGGAGACCCCGTGCCGACCTGCTCCACTGCCGCTGGCAAATGTGCTGAGCTACCCGATGCAAGTACCCAAAGCTTCTAACACGCCATGTGTGCAGAGAGCCAAGGATTCTGCTTCCAAATGTAAAGACTCCAGCAAGGGATCAGAGCCGGCGGGGGCTGGGGCAGGGGGCTCCTGCTGCCATCGAGCTGTCTGACCCCCGCCTGAGGGTCTCCGGGTCTGGCGGGGCCGGTCCCTTACACTTACTGAGTACATTGCTGCTGTTTAGCTAAGGTCGTGTTTTGAGAGAGAACCTACAGTTTGGCAGCTCCTCAAAACACACCATCAGTTTACAAATGTGTGTTTTGTTTCTAGTTATCGAGGAACAGGGTAAAATTTAGCATCACGTTAACTAAAGTATTGAGGAATGCACTCCAGAAAAACTGTCGTACCCCATTTCTGGGCTCCAGGCAGAGATAAGGGAGGTTGCTGAGTTCCGTGACTCGTGTTTCCTGCAGCACAGGGTGGACCCACGCTCTGATTCCCGTGTCGTGACGGATAGCAGTATCTTGACGAAGAGCACTTGAGAAGCAGAAACACAGCTCAGATGAGATGTAAACCTGTGACACACCCCACAGTCTCGCAGACTGCTGTTTTACCTCCTTCCTACATATATTTTCTATCTTCTCTAGTATTTAAATAAAGATCAAGGCAGGCAGTGCAAGATATTTGACAGAATCGCGTGTTGGTGAGTTGGCAGCTGAGCGGCAGGAGGGCAGGAAGGATCCCTGTGCCAAATGAGCCTGGAGAGTGTTCATGTGCTGTGTACAACGAAGTGTTTCTCATTTCTAGGGTGCTTCAAAGAACAGGAGAGCTGAGAACGCCCCGTCAGCTCGGGGTCTCTGCAGCATCCCCCCGCGGTCCCGCAGCCCCAGACACCCAGAGCTGAGACCGTCCGAGCTGGAGCAGCATGGGGAAATCCTCGCCACCGAGCTTTGTCAGATAAAAGCCCTCACTTTCCAGACCCGCCAGCTTGCCTTTAACACAGATTTTGTTTCCTAAGTATGTAAGTGTCACAGCCGTTATTTCACTCAAGCAGCCAGAAGGGAAAAGCAGATTGCAGCTCACCCCAGCCGTTCCGCCGGAGAGCATAACAAAGTCACGGCTCGGCTCCAGGGATGCTCGGGGACAGCTGCCCCTGTGGCACAGGGGACGCTGCTCCACGTCACAGCTCTGCCGGGCAGAGCAGCCGCCGCGCCGGCGCAGCCCCAGGCACACCCCGGGATCCTCGCTCCCGGCTGCCCAGAGCCACGGGCTGCGTGCCGGAGCGTTCCCCTCCCTGCGTCACTGCCCGTGTGCAGGCCACCCCAGCCCTGGTGACCCTCTCCAGCGCTCCCGACCCGCCGTGGCAGCGCCTGCTTTGTGCCGCTGCTCCCCCCCAGACGTGGTTTTCGTTGCTGTCGGAGCAGGCGCTCAGACGCGGGCGCACCTCCCGAGCCCCGCTGGCTGCAGGGAAACAGAAAAATCGTTATTGCCCGAGGTGCTAATTAGTAACAGACTGGCCAAAATGGAGACTAGAAATTCAGGGCTGCTGTTGTCTTCACTTGGCCTGCTTTTTCCATAGAAAAAAGGCACTAAAACAAATTAAAAAATCCTTAACCAAGTGCTTCTACAAAAATACTTTATTGGATATTTTTTTTCACAGACATAGGGATCTTTTCAATGTTTTTGGATATTGGCTCAGCTGTTGATGGTTATTGCTGCTTCACCGTCCAGCCACCCCGGCCGCCGGGCGTGCGCTGCCGGTCTGCGCGCCGGTGGAACGGCGTCCTTTGTGTGCAGGGCCCTTGTTGTGCGTCGGGTTGACTCACAGCACATGTTCCAATATGACTCAGAAAGAGCCGATATTTAATTATAGAGACATTCTGTACTAGCATCTGAGGTTCAGCAACTTAAGAAGCTGTTGCTGATAATAACAACAACTTTGCACTAATAGCCACTTCCACTCCAGGCTCTCAAGGCTGTTCCAGCGTTATCCTTGGCTGAAGAGCTTTAAACAACTGCCGGGGGCAGAACCCTCTGCCCAGCCCGGGGGAAGTTTGGATGCCACCCAGGGCTCCTTTGCTTCAGATTGTCTATAATCAAAAATTCATAATACCTTCTGGAGGTGGGATTTATGTGCAAATCACATACACCCTGGTTGCCAGCCGCATAAAACCTTTCTTGGCCGGCGCTGGAGGTGCTGTTGTTTTGAGCATACGAAACGAGACATCCTGTTCCCAGCCAGATTATTATTTTTGGTGTTTCAAAAGGGCTAAATTCTGGAAAATTTTAGGAAAACACAGATGATAAGAATGCCATTCATTTCAGAGGGATCAGGATTAGAGCTAAAGACAGGAATAGCATTTCTCACCTCTGAGCTCCTGTTGTGACATTAGGTGCACCTCTGTTTTTTGGCTTAGTCTTTGGTCAGCACCTTCCAAGCTGGTGCGGTGCCATTTAAACTAGACTAGTGCTTCCAGAGAGCGTGTTCAGCTCAGCCCAGCCGAGCTGGGGGAAGCGGCGCAGGACAGCAGGACCCGAATCACCTTCCCGCAGTGACCCTGCTCCCCCTGGTGCCCATCGCCCGGTGCACCCAGAGCCGCCCCAGCGGTGGCACCGGCTGTGCCGAGCCCCGGAGCCCCGGCCCGGCCCACGAGCCGCTCCAAGGCTGAGGGCAGAGCCTGCGCTTTGCAAAACCCAGCTTTGGTCACCAGGACTGCCGCTTACCGTCAGTGCAGCCACAGCTGTTCCTGGCCCAGGACGTTAAGCAGAGTCCCAGGTGCTTGCTTTGTGGAGATGAATAATTAACTGGCAATTTAGAAAAGAAGCCTTGCTTGATGGCAAGCAGTTCCTCAAGTGCCAGGCTGCAGGAGAGCTCTTTTGGGGTGAAATCACATGGTTCCTGCCTGCTTGAAAGCAAATTCTTCTCTTCCATGAGCCTGAAGGGCCCTGGAGTGTGGGAGCGTTGCGGGACGGTGAGTGGCCGGTGACCCGGCTCTGCCCTCGTTGCCCTCGCGGGTCAGCTCCGAGTCACCGCAGGCCTGCAAGGTGAAGCTGTAAGGAGCCAAGTCAAGTAACTGAGAAGTGAATGGGGAGGAGCATCTCCAACTTAGATTATTTGACTCCCCAGAATGCCCCCCCGTCCCCACTGGCTTCAGGACAGCTGCAAGAGCTCATGGTCTGTTGGTGAACAGGGGAACACAGACCCTCAGAGGAGCTGTCTGCGTTGGGCTGATGCCTGGGTCTGTCCAGCCTGAAGAGCAGCCGTTAATTAATGTAACCAGCAGTAGAAAGGAAAGATGTGGGAGGTTGTACTCTGGATTTTTGTATTTCTGGTCAAATTCTGACTGCTAGGAAAGAGGTGATACAATCTCAGAGTTCATTTTCTCTCTTCTCAAACATTTCCTCCAAGCTGAGAGCCTCGTAAATTCCTACATGCAATTGTAGTTTTTGTAGGAAATTGGTTATGATGATGACTGGACCCCAGTGGCATCATTCTTGTTTGAAATTCATCACTGTTAAAGGAACGAATGACACTGTCTTCAAAATGCTTTCTGGAGGCATAGGAGATCTCGTCAGACCGCATTCTAAAGCAAAACCTTTCGGATAGTTTGAGTCAGTGTCTTTTTCTTTCCCTACCACGTGCGTCCCTGCGCCAAGGGGCTGTTCGGTGACTCACTCCTCGGTCTGTTAACACGGCCCAATAAAGAAAAAGAATGGCTTCATCTTTTAGAAGATTTTTGACTTTATTGTTACGTGAGTTACTTCCAGGACAGTGAGCAGTTCAGAACTTGCTAATGGGTCTGCTGAGCTGTCTTCCTCCTGATTCACAAGCAACACGACATTAGAATGTTCTTCTCATCCTGTACTTATTTCAGCTGGATGAGGTAGCAGGGAGCCTCTTTGCATTTCTTTTTTCTTCCTGTGCTCTTGTAGATAATGTTGAGAAATAGATAAGCACAGGTGTTACTGGTGTGCTGTCACTCACCTCCAGCTTACCTTTCCTGAATATTTGTGTGCTGGGGAGAAAAACAAGTCTGAATTGTTCCTAGTCTGCTGATAATTTACAGTATTGTCCAGAACTTTAAAACACCCGTTACTTGGAATTAGCAAAGCTTCAAGAAAGGCTTTAAAGGGGAAAGTGACTGAGTGGGGGAGGCAGCAGAAGGCAGAGCCGCGGGATGCTTGGGCGTCAGGACGGGGGCCTGGGCTCGGGTTCCCCGTGCTCGGGTTCCCGGGTTCCCCGTGCTCGGGTTCCCGGGTTCCCCGTGCTCGGGTTCCCGGGTTCCCCGTGCTCGGGTTCCCGGGTTCCCTGTGCTCGGGTTCCCGGGTTCCCTGTGCTCAGGTTCCCAGGGGCCTGTGCTCGGGTTCCCGGGTTCCCTGTGCTCGGGTTCCCAGGGGCCTGTGCTCAGGTTCCCGGGTTCCCTGTGCTGGGGTTCCCGGGTTCCCTGTGCTGGGGTTCCCAGGGGCCTGTGCTCAGGTTCCTGGGGGCCTGTGCTCGGGTTCCCCATGCTGCGGGACGGGACGGGCGAGCCCCGATCCTTGGAGGAGCTCTGGTGTCTGCAGCCACTGACCGCGCTGGTGGTGGAAGGAGAACACGAGCACATGTGTTTCACGCTCTGCATTTCAGCTTTTCCTGGCTCGCAGGTTCTCTGAGCCAAGTGCTAATGCAGCCCCCTGGTTTCCCCCAGCGAGGAAAGAGGCAGCAGCTCTCGGGGCAGGGAGGAAAGCTGGATATTGGAGAGAGAAAGTAGCAGCTGTGTAATTGTACATAACAGCAATTTTGGGAGCTTTCAGCTCATTCTTGCACCATAGTAACCTCTCCTTTTGTGCGGTTGATGCAGCAATGGTTGGGCTGCATCTGAAAGGGATCGGTGTGAGAAATGGGTTGTTGAAAACCGTGAACCTTTGATCAGGTGCAGAAGTGAAGTCGTGGGTCTTATTTGGATTCCTGGAACTGGTTTGCGTTTCTATAAAGAGATGCCTGGGCACAGGGTGAGAGGTGAGGAAACGTAGCTGGGAAAGGGTCAAAAGCCCTTAAAAGCCTGTGCCCCCCCGCAGCCCCGGGCCCCGGCGCTGTGCGGGGTGATGGAGCCGCTGGCAATGAGACGTGGGGCTGCATCGGTCATCGAGCCCTCAAAGGGAATAGGAGATTAGGGTATTTGTTTAATTGAAAGCCAGGAATTTCAGCGATTGCAGGGGGGATGTGGCAATCATGTCAAGGTGAGAAAACAAAGCCGTGGGTAGTTCTGCTTTTCTTGGAGCAGAGCTGAATGAGGTGCAGCTGGAAAGAGAACGAACTGCATGCGAGAAGTGTTGTTTTCACAATATGAATGCAAACCAGGCCAAGCTGGAATAGCCATCGGTGTTTTGGAAACAGTCCCTGGAGCACAGAGACTTTGGGAGAAATGTCAGAAAGAACAAAAAGATCCCGGAATGAGTAAGAGCCTCCGAGAGAGCCTGCGAGCTGTGAGGACAAAGAGCCCGGGGCGCCTGCGCTGGGAGGGGGGGCTGCAGGCTGGGCGGGTGCTGGGGGCAGGCGGGCTGTCGCCTCTGTCACCTGGGACCCGCTGGGGGGGGGGCTGCAGGCTGGGCGGGTGCTGGGGGCAGCCCGGGCTGTCACCTCTGTCACCTGGGACCCGCTGGGAGGGGGGGCTGCAGGCTGGGCGGGTGCTGGGGGCAGGCGGGCTGTCACCTCTGTCACCTGGGACCCGCTGGGGGGGGGGCTGCAGGCTGGGCGGGTGCTGGGGGCAGGCGGGCTGTCACCTCTGTCACCTGGGACCCGCTGGGGGGGGGGCTGCAGGCTGGGCGGGTGCTGGGGGCAGGCGGGGCTGTCCCCTCTGTCACCTGGGACCCGCTGGGGGGGGGGCTGCAGGCTGGGCGGGTGCTGGGGGCAGGCGGGCTGTCCCCTCTGTCACCTGGGACCCGCGCCGGGGTGACGCCGTGTCCACGTCGGGCTGCTGTTCCTGGGCCGCTCCTCTCCCCGGCAGCCGCGTTCCTGCCCGGAATTAACTGAATGGGGTAAAACTTATTGTCCGTAGCTAAAATTTTAGATCGGCATGGATTACATTGATGTCCTGGCTTTTGTTCAGATTTTCAGGGAAAAAACAGCATTTTCAGAACACAAACAACCTGCCGAGCGTCACCTGCTCCGCAGTCGCTCTCTGGAGAAGAAGAGAGCTGCTCATGTGTGAGTTTCACAGCTGTGTGTGTCGCGGCTCCTGCTGTCCCTGCCTCCGGGGAGTCCTCAGAGCCATTTCAAGGCTCCTCATTGCACTTTTCTGTTCAGATATTATGTTTTTCTTCTGCCTCCCTTACTAACGGAACCGGGCTCTCTGTTCCCGTTTGACACCTGTAGCTGTTAGTAAATCAGACTCGGGGTTTGTTGGTTTTTCTCTGTGGAGTGGACTGTTCTCCAGAAGCTCCGGAGCTGCTGTCAGTGCAGCGCCTCCGTCCTCCCAGCGCAGCGTCCTTCGCACTCGGGGGGGAAAGGTGTGACGGGCTCCCACGCAGCTCGGCCACCTCTGCCAAGGGGACGTGGCTGCAGAACAGCCCGTCTGGCTTGTTCTCTGCAAAGGGAAAAACCACATTACCTGAACCGGCAGTGCTGGTTCCACCTCCCGCGGGACCCCGGGCGGCAGCTGCCGCCTCCGTTCCCCACCATCGCCTCCTCCCGCATCTCGTCTGTATCGGCCTCGTCTTCCTCGTCAAGAGCGAATCTGCAGGGTCAGCGTAAGTCAGATTCCACATCCTGAGCTGACAGCCTGTCCCTTGGTTACTTTACCCTGGTTTTACTTTACAACCATTTGATAGTCACAGGAAATAGGAAATAATATGAAATTTTATAATATAATTTTACACTTTCCCACTGCTTAGAATGATGTGTGTGTGACCAGTTGAGCACTTTGCTGTGGGTGAGCTGTGTGAGCTCCAGCTGATCTCCGGCGTGTGTCTGAGTTAGAAATAATTGCAAATGCACTCGAGGAGTCACAGAAAACCCGCCAGGTACGTTTGTGCCCGGCTCCGTGACGGCGCTGGGCCCAGCTGACTCCAGCTCCGCGTTTGGGAAGTTGTCCCTCCAGCGCTAAGGGACACAAACCAAGATTGCTGTGTCGGAGAGGAGCAAAGGGGTTCCTCGGAACCGAGCCCCTCTCTCAAATGGTGCTGCAGATCCAGCGCAAACTGCTTGTTTGGCAATAACATGATAACTTGTACACAGAGTACAGTACAGAGCTGGATAGCTTGGTGTTTCAGGATAAACACAGGTTGCTGTGCATGGCTCCCTCAGTTATGTTTGCAAAACCTCGTTCATAGCAGAGCGTTTGGATCAGGAGGGCAGGCAGTTCCTCACCACTTGCTGGGGGTAGTTCACAGGGTGCTTGTAAGTCCGTCTTTGCTATGGGAAGTCTGGGCCAGCGTATCCAAAGCAGTGATGTTCAGCTCCTGACGCCAGGGTCAGTGTCCTGGGTAATCCCACACAGGTGGGCTCGATCATCTTGCCTGTTTGTCTGCAAAATGGGAATGGTATCTCACCACCTCCCAGGAAAGCTGGGAGAATAGAAGCTCAAGTACTATTTCAGGGAGATTTAATTGCGTACCTTGGCAGATAGACAGTCTGTGCCTGGCACCTTCCTTTCACGTTTTTCCCCACAAAGGGGAATTTTTTTCTCTGTGGAACCCAAAAAAGAGAAGGCAGACTGTACAGTGTGTGCTCACCTTGGGGCAATCCATTGCACTGGGAAGAAAGCACGGCGCTTCAAAGGGGGCCTGGGAGTAATGAGTGGGGTTTCCTTGGGCACGACTGAGTAAGCTGTGCCGCACCCCCTGCTCGAGGCTGAGCACCTTCTCACTGCGCCACTCACTTGTCTCTTTGTCTCCTGATGCTTCTCTGCAGCAGTTTGTGGGCAGGAGCTGCTGCGGGTGCAGCCGCCAGGGGCTGCGGCGGCACAGGGGGGTGCAGGGGCACAGGGGGTGCAGGGGCACAGGGGGTGCAGGGGCACAGGGGGTGCAGGGATGCAAGGGGGTGCAGGGATGCAGGGGCACAGGGGGTGCAGGGATACAGGGGGTGCAGGGATGCAGGGGCACAGGGGGTGCAGGGATGCAGGGGGTGCAGGGATGCAGGGGCACAGGGGGTGCAGGGATACAGGGGGTGCAGGGATGCAGGGGCACAGGGGGTGCAGGGATACAGGGGGTGCAGGGATACAGGGGCACAGGGGGTGCAGGGATGCAGGGGGTGCAGGGATGCAGGGGCACAGGGGGTGCAGGGATACAGGGGGTGCAGGGATGCAGGGGCACAGGGGGTGCAGGGATGCAAGGGGGTGGGGGCACAGGGGGTGCAGATGCAAATGAATATGAAAGGAGCGTTTCATCATTCCTGGGAGCTCAGCCTGAGCATGTTCAGCCCAACGTGAGTGAGGACATAGCGCCCAGCTCTGCTCTGCTCGCTTTTTGCAGAAGCAGAACCCCATTTCAGTTCAAGATAATTAGCTGGAATAGAGTTTGCCTTCAGATCTTGTTCTGCATAATGTCTTCTCTTAATAATGGCCTCTTCCCCGTGTAAAACCATTGTCAAGCCTGGCAATAGACAGAACTTGCTCTTTCACATGCATTAAAAGGTAGTGCAAAGCAATTCATCCATCTCCCTGCCAGCCCCACCAGCGGGGAAGGGAGTTTTGCAGCAGGGTTGCGGTGACTCGGTGCGAGCTCCAGGAGAAGGATGTTCTGCAAGAAGTCCCCGCCTTGGGGGTCTTTTTCCTGAGCGATCTGCTGGGTATCCTGGGGGGTGTAAATGGGTGTAAGGATTTCAGGAAGGGAGCTTGTGCGCTTGTGTGCTGAGCGGGGTTTGGCTTCTCCCGCTCGAGAGCCGCGGCTGCGGGGAGGCGCAGGCGCTGCGCCGGAGCTCCCTCGGAACGGGGGGCACGAACGGCCCAGCTGCCCAGACGCCCAGTCTGAGAGTCCCAGGCCAGTGTCAAGGGACTGTCCCTGCCCGTGAACGTCCCGTGTCGTGCCTGGTTGCACTGAAGGCAGCGGAGTGAAAATGAAGCTTCACCTCGACTGAAACTTCAGCAATTTGACATTTCTTTTGGACACAAAAAGCACCAAAAATGTAAATGCTAAATAATCTCATGAAAATGAAGTTCCAAAAATTTTTTACTCAAGTAGTGTCAAAGTGAGAAAGCCACAAATTTTCTATTGAAACGAAGTTTGACTCTGCGCAATTCCAATGGGTATGTTTGCAAAAAGCCCATTTCTCCCTTGCAGCCTGGGTTTGACTGAGAGGAGCCAGCGCGGACGTTCTGATGCGTGGTGGGCGCTGGGTCTGCCCCAGGCAGCTCACAATGTGGGTGGATAACAACTGCAGCAAACCAGCAGGTGATTGCTGGGGTGTTTGACCCTTTGACAGAACAAATCGGTTCTGCAGGGAAACCTGTAGCAGCTTTGGCACACAGGGCACGGCACAGCAGACGGGTTTCTGCATCCAAACGCTGCTCTGCCAGGTCGTCCTTCTAACACGCGATGGAGAAAGGAGGGGGAACGCGGGCAGAGCACATGGAGCGCACGGTGAGGAGCTGGCGGTGCCACTGGCGTGTCGGCAGCCCCTGCCCTGCTCCCCCCGTGTATCCACATGCAGACATGTGGTCACGGTCACTGCCGAGCCATCAGCTGTGGTTGTGACAGCCGGCGTCTCCCGAAGGCGTGCAGGGAAATGCTGCTGTTCCTCCTTTGGCAGCAGGAGCCCTGCTGCTGATCTCGTGTGTGCCACAACTGCCACCTTTACGGTTGAACATGATGCATTTGTGACCTACTGTCCTCCGCATAAAATCCAGAGTTGATCAGTATCCTCACACAACAGAAACCAGGAAGCAAAAGATAACGTGTCTGCTCGCTGGCCTGTGCCTGGCTCAGCCCCCGCGGGCTCTGCGGTGCTGAGGAGGGCGCAGGGCCTGCCGACATCTCTGCAGACAGGAGCCTCCCGGGGCGCGGGGCTCGCTGCGCACAGCGCGGGAGCGCTCCTGCCCAGCTCCGGCGCCCGAGGCTGCTCCGCCAGGGAGAGGAGAGGGGAGAGGGAGAGGATAGGAGAGAAGAGAGGGGAGAGGGAAAGGAGAGAGGAGAGAGGGAGAGGAGAGAGGGGAGAGGAGAGAGGGGAGAGGGAGAGGAGAGGAGAGAGGGAGAGGAGAGAGGAGAGGAGAGAGGGGAGAGGGAGAGGAGAGAGGGGAGAGGGAAAGGAGAGAGGGGAGAGGGAGAGGAGAGAGGGAGAGGAGAGGAGAGAGGGGAGAGGGAGAGGAGAGAGGGGACAGGGAGAGGGAGAGGAGGAGGGATTTCCACCGTGTTGCTGCTGCCCGCTCCTGCTCTTCCCCCAGCTCAGAGCACACAGGGCTGAGCTGTAGCATGGGTGTCCCTGGCACCCAGCAGCACCCTGAAACTTCTGCTCTCATTTTCAGGTTGTGTTTCCCTTTTTACTCTGGAGACCGAGGAGGGGATGGTGTCGGACACAAAGCTCTCTGGAGGCAGAAATTCTTGGATGTTCTCTGTCTGCTGAAACTCTGGAAGGGAGAGAAAGGAGGATGCTGCAAATCAGGAAAGATGCTTCACCCCCATGGCTGTTGTGCTGGGGACCAGGAGGGGAGAGGAGACGGGCACGATCAGGCACATCACTCTCTGTATTTTGCCGCTCTGCTAGATCTGCACGTGTCAGACACATCGTCTGTGCGGGGTTGCAATGCACCTCAGGATAAACCGGGAAGAGATACACTATTGGCTATTTCCTATGCGGTGTGTCATCTGGCAGGCTGCATATATCACAGGGAAAGCAGGGACTGCTCAGCCTCCCAGCAAAGCTGCTTCAGTCCATAGCTCACAGACACTTTGAGGATGGAGAGAGAAGGGAAAGGCAGCCCTGGCTTTTCTGATTGTGACAAGCTCTGAAAATTCTTGGGAAACAGACACTTGACGGATGAAGGATTATATGGAAAACCAATGAAACAGATTTCCAAGGAGAAGTTGTGGGAGAGAAGCAGAACAGTGCCCGAAGGGAAATATTCTCTAGGGTTTCTTCCTAGGTGCAGAGAGAAAGTGTTTGGGGATCTCTGACATTTCAGCATCTGAATCAGCTTCTGTACATGGGACACGTGGGGCTGAAAGAGCAGCAGCTGGGGCGCCCTGGAGCAAAGCCCACGCGGGATCAGCACAGGAACGGGTCCCGTCCGTCAGCTCTTCTGTAGTCTGCAGCCACGGGGCAGGTTTGTAAAACGCAAGCGTGTGTGTTCCGCGCTGCGAGCACCGCGGTCAGCGCCTGAGCCGTGGGAGGAGCGCGGGGGACGCGGCCATGGGCCGGCACGCCTGGTTCCCTCTGCACTACATCTCCAAGCCCTTCTGGACACCGGAGAACCACAACACCACCGACTTCTTCTCTGCTCTGTACAGTTTCCCTAACCAGTCCTTGCACAGCGACTTGGACCTGGAGGACCTGGGGGACTTTGGCAGCGGGACCAGGTACGAGGGCGAGTCGCAGAGCCGGACGGTGCAGGCGCTGCTGATCGTGGCCTATTCCATCATCATCTGCATCTCGCTCTTCGGCAACACGCTGGTGTGCCACGTGGTGATCAAGAACAAGAGGATGCACTCGGCCACCAGCCTCTTCATCGTCAACCTGGCCGTGGCCGACGTGATGATCACGATCCTGAACACCCCCTTCACGCTGGTGAGCCCCGCTGCAGCCGTGTCGCTGTGTCAGTGTGTCGCTGTGTCTGTGTGTCTGTCAGAGCCGTGTACGTCTGTATGGAAGGGGCCGGGAACAGGCTGACGTGCAGTTTCTTTTTGCTGTCCCCTGTCCCTGGGCGTCCCGGCTGAGCTGCAGTCGGGCACCCTCCGCACTGTCCTCTGCCTTCCCAAAGCTGTTCCTGAATTACCAGCTCGAATTCACCTTTTCTGAAACTGACCGTGTTTCTGGGTGGATTTCTCCGCCGTGCTGTGTCCATGGCGAGGAGAGCGCCCTCTCGTGTGTCTGCACCGCCAGCCGCTCTTGGGCGCCGCCGATTAAATAACTGTGATCCCTCTCAGGAAAGAGCTTGACATCGACTTCAAAGGAACAGCACATTGCTACAGTTCATTGACAGAGTCATTACTACTCGACTTGTCTCTATAGGGAAATTAATTAGATAAACTGAAAACAAATTAGGTAGTCTTGACTAATTTTCTGTGTGTACAGATGTTTTGTAGTAAATGTGCTTTATTTCAAATTAACTTAATCTGCTTTCAGAATGAGTTACATTAATTTGAATAAACATTGCACAGTCAGGAATAAGAAGGGACTGAGAGAACAACTGTTATGTGGAATAATCTCCTCTGCAGAAACGCCGCGTCAGCAGCAGCTCTGGGGGAACCCACGTGAAGAGCCGGGTTGGGGGTCCCGTGGTCCTGCCCCCCCGGAGCCGCTGGTGTCAGGGGCAGCAGCTCCGGTCCCTGCGGAGCTCGGATGGGCAGGGGACAGCCCAGAGCGTGTGCGCGAGTCGCTTTGTCAGCGGGGGGGTAAAATGTTCCTCTCTGGTTGTGTAGCTGAATTGTCACCTCTGAAATTGCTGCTGGTGTGTCTCACCCGATGTGACATGAGAAGATCCATGTGCGACGCTGCCACCAGCCCCGTGCCCTTTCCCGAGCGCGGCCGGTGGCTGCGGAGCCGGGGGGGCACGGGCACGGCAGCTCGGTGGGGGTGCTCGTTGGGGGTGCTCGTTGGGGATGCTCATTGGGGGTGCTCGTTGGGGGTGCTCGGCAGGGATGCTCGGTGGGGATGCTCGTTGGGGGTGCTCATTGGGGGTGCTCGTTGGGGGTGCTCGTTGGGGGTGCTCGTTGGGGGTGCTCGGTGGGGATGCTCCTTGGGGGTGCTCGTTGGGGATGCTCGTTGGGGGTGCTCGTTGGGGATGCTCATTGGGGGTGCTCGTTGGGGGTGCTCGGCAGGGATGCTCCTTGGGGGTGCTCGTTGGGGGTGCTCAGCGGGGTGCTTGGCAGGGATGCTTGGCGGGGATGCTCTGTGGACAGGCAGCCCCGTGCTCAGAGGCGTCACCTCACTATCTCAGTGTCCTCAATGATTTCTTCTTCCACTGATTTGTCTCACTAACTCACCACGCAGCTTTCAGCATCCACAAATTCCAACGTGCCACTGTTTCTAAGGAGGCAAACCGCTGTTTTTCCCTGCAGAGCCTCATCAAGAAACTGAGCTAAGATTTATTTACATTTTCCATCTTACATGTACACGTGCCCACGCAAACACACACACGGAGCACCACTCAAGTGGATTTGTTTGCCCAGTTTAGTAAATCTCACCTCTGTTTCAGAGCCTCTTGTGTGGTCACTACTTCCCTAGAAAAACTGAGTATAATGCGCCTACAAAGCATAAGGAAACTATATTAAAGCATTTCTTTACCAGGCTCCTGGAAAGCCCTGTTTGCTCCCCTTTGGATAACGCACGCGGTTTTAATCCCGTTCTGTCTGTTCTTCAGGTGCGGTTTGTAAGCAGCACCTGGGTTTTTGGAAAGCCGATGTGTCACGTAAGCCGGTTTGTGCAGTACTGCTCCGTGCACGTGTCGGTGCTGACCCTCGCTGCCATCGCTCTGGATCGGCACCAGGTACGGCGCCGGCACCGCCCCGCGCTTGCGAGAGAAGAACGAGCTACCTACATAGGGTGTTGCCTTTTTTGCCAACACTTTTTTTGGCAAATAGCAACCAGGAAAACTTTACAGGTCAAGCAATGAGTGCGAACCAAAGTGTTTAAGTGAAGTGTAATTCAGTGTGTGGTTTTTGCTGAAGCTGACAGGCCCGCGTGCGCAGCAGCTCCGCGCCGCGCGCTCCAGGCAGAGCCGGCGCCCCTCCTGCCGTGCTGCGGGCACGGAAACGCTCGGCACTGAAAAGCAATTTTACATGATAAAAGACATGGTAGATGAAGTTCAGAACAATAATGGAATCCAGTCTGATCATCTGGGATGTGCTCCATCTGGTGTCAGAAAATCACAGTGACTGCCAGAGTATAGATCACCCATTTCTGTTGGGTTTTTGTTGGAGTTGTTGTTTTAGTTTCGTTTTGTTTTCGTTTTTTCCCACAAAAAGGTTGCTAGTCTGCCCATTCTCTGTGCAACATAGCGATTTATGAGAGCAAAGCATTTTGATAAGAATGAATTTAAATCAGCAGATTCTGGGTTAATTTCAAGGCATGGCTAGGTATCAGGAAGTGTTTAATTAAGAGCAAACACGACTCCTGCCTTTAAATGGGGTGGAATAGGTTCCTCAGAACCGGCGTTAGCTGGTACGGCCCAGGGAGGTACAAACAGAGCAAGGAGGTGTCGCTGCACAACGAGAAATCAGCCCTTGTCTTTAAAAGTGCCGCTGGTCCCGGGAGGCGCCGGGACAGACGGTGCTCCGGGAGAGTTCCAGAACCTCTGCTAAGTAGATATTTATGATGAGACTACGAAAGACATGCATGAAATATCGAAGGCTTCATCAGCCAAGGGATCATTTGGATGACGATAGGTCTGTTTTTAATGACTGTTTCACTGGTCGGTGTAATCACCCGCAGCGCACGTGGCTCAGCAGCCAGCCCGCCCCAGCGCGCTGGCGGTGACACCGAGCGCGTTGTGAGCCGCGGGACGGGCTGTTCTCTGCAGGTTATCGTGCACCCTCTGAAGCCGCGCATGTCCATGGTGAAGGGAGGGATCTGCATCATCATCATCTGGGTGCTGGCCAGCTGCTTCTCCCTGCCTCACGCCATTTACCAGACTCTGACAAGATTTTATATCGGGTAAGACGTTGGCATGGCGGGTTTTGTTTGTTTGGTTTGGTTTTACGTATGACACATGCAGCCGAACCGAAGCCCCCCAGGTTCGAAGGCACACATCTTCCCATCTGTGTTATTAAAAAAGGAAGTGTGGTGTAACAGAGAATTCCTCCTTCTCGTGAGTAGGTGATGTGTTTCTCATGAGAGGACAATGAAAATCAGCGGAATTGCCTTCAGGCTTGTTTGTTAGTCGATTTGGGCTCAGAGATCAGCCCCGGAATCTGAGGTAGGTACTGAAGAGAGGTGCTTTTCATCATTAGAGACACGTCACTGTGGATTTTCTTTTTCTGTTCCTGGGGGTGTATTGAAAATATCTTCAAGGGGGCCAAAGGTTAAACCTGAAGCAAAATATTCCATTACATGTGGCACTTCCCCACGCTACTGAACGGCTTCTGCCGTGTCTCTGCTGGAGCTTGTAAGGACGTCTGGGATGTTGTCCTCTGGGTGCTGCGTGCACCTGGTGGCGGAGCGGGCAGCTCTTTCTCTCTTTGATCCTCAGGAACAGAACAATACGGATGGTCTGCCTCCCCAGCTTCCCTCCTCCTGCCGATCTTTTTTGGAAGTATTTGGACTTGACTACTTTCATCCTCTTGTATGTCCTGCCCTTGCTTGTCATCTCCATCAC
The DNA here is from genome assembly GCF_964273445.1 of Streptopelia decaocto. Taxonomy (NCBI): domain Eukaryota; kingdom Metazoa; phylum Chordata; class Aves; order Columbiformes; family Columbidae; genus Streptopelia; species Streptopelia decaocto. The sequence goes on along the minus strand of NC_138665.1, from coordinate 21,084,340 downwards.
ATACACCATCGTGGCCAAGAAGCTCTGGCTGAGGAACGCCATCGGGGACCTCACCATGGAGCAATACTATGCCCACCAACGGAAGAAGAAGATGACGCTGAAGATGCTGATGGTGGTGGTGGTGGTGTTCGCAGTGTGCTGGTTCCCCCTCAACTGCTACGTGGTGCTCATCTCCTGCAGGGCCATCCACAGCAGCAACGCTCTCTACTTCGCCTTCCACTGGTTCGCCATGAGCAGCACCTGCTACAACCCGTTCATCTACTGCTGGCTGAACGGGAGCTTCAGGGCGGAGCTCCGGGCGCTGCTGTGCGCGTGCGGGCGGCGCCCCGCGGCCCCGGGCCACCCCCTGCGGCCGCTGTCGCCCCCGGCCCGCCGCGCCTGGGCCCCGCGCGCCTGCCGCAGGGCGAGGGCGGCCTCCCAGCGGAGCTCTGCGAGGACAGACGTCTCCAGCGTCCAGCCCATCGTGGCGGAAAGCTGAGCCCTCCGTGCGGCGGCCGCGCAGCGCCCTGCTGCGGTGCAGCGTCGCGGGAAAACCCAGCTGGGCGCCAGCCAGACCGACTCCTGCCCAAGGCGAGGGCTGCCCGTGACGATGGGCTTGGTCAGGACCGCGTCCACTCAGCCTTCAGAACTCTCCAGGGGGGACCTGCCCACGTGTCGGCTCCAGTGAGGGCTGTTGAGTGAATCTGTCATCGAACAATCAGCAAATATTCAGAGAATTCTTTAACAAGGCACAGAATTTTTCACAGCCTAAGCAAAGAAGGGAACCTACGTGGATTATGCACAGGCCAACTTGTGCACACCGTTTTAAAGCAGATGGCTGTTTATGCATATAGGAACACTGTATTGACTCCTTTTTATTTATTTGTAATTTGTTCAAGATGAATAAAGCGAACAGCATCCTTACATTGGTACCCAGCTCCTCTCAGCCGCTCGCTCTGCTGTTAGAGATGCCGCAGCTCTGCTGGCCGTGCTGCCACCCAGCGCGTCCCCACCGTGCCTGGGGACATGGGGGCGCTGGCCCGCAGGTGCCTGTGCTGCTGGTGTGCGCGGGTCCTTGTCACCAGCTCTGGGCTTTCCCTCCACAATGTCTCATGTCATTTCCTAGCAAAACTCTATATTGGCATGTTTCAAAATTGTTAATTGACATTTCTTTAAAGTCTAAATTGTTTTCAGTTTCAATAGTATGTTGTTTCTTATCAGCCGTCAAGAACTGTGTCCTTGGTGGCGTGTCCGCCTGTCTGTCCTGGAGCTGACCTGCTGGGCAACAGCAACTGCTCGGCAGCTGCTGACCAGGGCTCGGTTTGCACGAGGTGGGACCTGCGTTGTAACTCTATTAGGAACAGATCCGCAATTTTTAAAACCAAAAGGTGGGAGGCAGGAAAAGCTGGCAGTGGATAAAAGAGTTCATTTGCAAACCTTTGCACCCTCCCATGCTCAACAGAACTGAGCATCTGATAACATGGCTCAGCAATTGCCTCAGACGTGGGCACCTGTTTCCTAATTCCTGTCCATTCGGTGCTGGCTCAGCCTCTGTGATTGCAAAGGCTTCAGCCTCGAAAGACACTGAAAGGAAAATGAGATTCATCCTTCCTCTGCAGAACAGGAGCCGGTGCTCCGGGGAGCGCTCCCTGGGCCAGTGCGGGCGCTGCTCCCGCGCACGGCGCGCGGGTTCCGCCGCACGAGGGTGCGCACGGGTTCCTGCGCACGGGTTCCTGCGCACGAGGGTGCACACGGGTTCCTGCGCGCGGGTTCCTCTGCACGAGGGTGCGCACGGGTTCCTCCGCACGGGTTCCTCCGCACGAGGGTGCGCACAGGATCCTCCGCACGAGGGTGCACACGGGTTCCTCCGCACGAGGGTGCGCACGGGTTCCTGCGCACGGGTTCCTCCGCACGAGGGTGCACACGGGTTCCTGCGCACGGGTTCCTCCGCACGAGGGTGCACACGGGTTCCTGCGCACGGGTTCCTCCGCACGAGGGTGCGCACGGGTTCCTGCGCACGGGTTCCTCCGCACGAGGGTGCGCACGGGTTCCCGCACAGGATCCTCCGCACGAGGGTGCGCACGGGTTCCTCCGCACGGGTTCCTCCGCACGAGGGTGCGCGCGGGTTCCTGCGCACAGGTTCCTCTGTGCGAGGATGCGCTCCGGGAGGAAACTGAATTAGAAAAATCTCGTCAGAGAGCAAGCACCCAAGACTCAGATGTCGTCTCTGATTCGCCTGCCAGAAATGCGTTTAACAGGCTTTCTCCCGTGGGCCTTATCATGGGAACCTTTGTTTCGTTTGCACTAATAAAGCAGCACAAGCGGAGATGTGAATGGAGCCAGCACGGTGGAGGCAGCCATCCCAGCCTTTCAGTTTGTGTTACAAGGAAATAACAGCATAAACCTGAGATTACCACTGAGTTGGGGTTTTTTACTGTCTGGAAAAACCTGGAATTCTTACCGCTGCAAATGGCATTTCCATAATGCAACTGTCTGGAGGGTTTCTGTAAACAAGAGGTCTCTTGTTAAAACAACACAAACCACAAACCCAGATACAACCTTGTTAAGGTGGGTAATTTAATGAAACATCTTCTCATTCAAATGTTCTTTTTATACTGGAAAAAAATCAATGAAATTAAATAATGCAGTTTGCATGTGTATCCCAGCGCACTCCCAGAGAGCTGCTGGAACTCATTGCTCTGGAGCACGTAACCCGGAGCCTGTTCTTGCTACTCATCGTTGCAGCAGGGAGCGAGCGGGGCTCCGCGGGCTCTGCGCGGGTGCCGGGGCAGGGGACAGAGCCACAGACGGATCTCCAGTCTGCTGCTGTTCAGCTGCCTTAACAAATTGTCATTTCCTCGAGGTGATTGCCGGAACTTCCCGAATTTGTAAAAGTCTGGCAAAGTTCGGAAGTTTGCCATCATTATACGCAACCTTCCGCTGGATACCCTTGCTTTAATATGGGCTCTGTTAAAATTTCCCTGTGGTGGTAATACGACGAGATTTGATTCACTGATGTCTTCTGGGGGCTGATAACAGCTCAGTAAAATGTCTGGTTTCTCTCTTGGTTGGTTGGTTGGTTAGTTTGTTTAGAACCCGCTCTCTCTCCCCTTGGTTCTGTGTCACTTTTTTAAGTTTTGAAAGGGAGATGTGCCCTCCTACCGGGGGATCAACAAGCAAGCGCAGCCTGCTGCTCCCGACAGGCTCAGCACCGCGACCAAGACGTGTCTGCGTGTGTTCTGACACCTTGCAGCGTGACAAGCCCTTTGTAACCAGCAGACCTGCGCTTACCCAGACGAGGAGTCGCCCGTGGCCTCGTGCGGACTGTAAGTGCCCGTCGCTCCCACGCGTCTCCCTGCAGCTCGCGCACTAACGGCGGCTCTCGGCAGCGCTTCTCGGTCCGGACGGGGGCGTGGGCACATCTCGCTGCCGTCTCGCTCTGATTCTCCGCACCGCGGTCCTGCGGGGTCCCGGGGCTGGCGGGGCAGGAGCAGCGTCCGTCCCCGCTCACCCGGACCCGCCGCAGGGACGCAGCGCACGTCTCTGTGTCGCAGTAGTGGTAGCTCAGCGCTCTCCAGCATCCGACAGGGTTTAACAGTGTTCTGAAGTGAGACGTGACATGGAACCTGAGCGAGACCTCTGTGAAACAGGCTCCATGAAAACAGGGGATTTTCTTGCTTGGAAATAAAAGATATGGTCTTACAATTTCTCAGTGAAGAATGATGTTGTTATGCAGCACAACAGAAACACCCACCATTCTGAGTAACGCAGGTAAAGCAAGTTTGCTGCTAAATAACTTATTTTAATATGGAACTGTCTTTTTAACGTGCAGACAGTCCGTGCCATACCACATAATGCCGCAGAAAAAAGCCTTATTTCTTTTATATATAATACTCAAAAAAAAAAATCCGAGGTCTAAACCCAGCATTACTGCACACGAATTTTTTCCTCCTCTAGTGAAAGTTAAAAGCAACGGAACTGCTCATTTTCTTCCCTTTGTGACCTGACTCAAGGGTCCTGAGCTCCCTGCCAACCCCCGGCTGCAGGCGGCTCTGCCCGGAGCTCCTGGCACACCCGTCGGTGTCTTTGCTCTGGGACGTGTCCCCAGTGCCCCCGCACCGGGTCAGCGGAGCTGGTGTCCCCACGCGCTGCTGCTGCACGGCCAGGGCCACAGGCTGGGGACAATTAGTCCCGTCCTGAGCTATTAGGACTGCACCAGTTAATTGGGTTCACTTCGCAGTCCCATTAAAGCGCAAAGCATCGCGGTTCTCTCTCATCGAAACCAAGTGCCTTTGTTTAGAACGGCGGAGGTGCGGAAGGAGCGCGGTGTGCGGGGAGGGGGCGGGTGGCAGCGCGGCCGCCACGGGGCCGGAGCTCTGCGGGGCTGCCGGGGCTCCTGCCGCCCCACGCGCCGCTGGGAACCGGCAACGCGCCTTTGGGCTGGGCTGGGCCACTGCTGTTCTTAGACAGTCCAGTACAGGAGGGACGTTTGCCAGGGGAGTCATTATTAGCTAATCGTCTAACTATTAAGCTGGTAAAACTAATAGCAACTTCTACTGTGGACTTTGTCCATTTTTTGCATTTTTGTCCGCTGGCTGGGATTCAGGAATTGCTCCCGTTGATAACAAAGGTGTTGGCTGTCACAAAGCCATTATTTGCACAGGGACTGATGAGGAAAGTGGCCCCAATATTTTACACAACAAAATGAGGAGCACGTGTCTCAGATCCCCCGCTGAACACCCAAAGGCCTGGAAGAGCCCAGTCTATTTTTTAGCTGGAATGTGTCCCACCAAGGTCCTGGCATTAACGGAGGTCTTGTAATTCTTCATGAGATTAGCATTACCAACATTGCTCATTTATTTTTCTTCTACAGCTGCACTTCACTGCTTCAGCCGACACCTTTGTCTGTTTGCTAAAATGCAGGGGTTTTTCTTTTACGTCTATATTTGCTTTGTTCCAGAATATGTCAATGAGGTATGGAACAGAGTTTACAGGTGAGAAAAACCAATTGCTCTAATCACTGCCCATTAAAACGTTACTGACCAGCCTGCGGTGACTTGGAAGGATCTTTGGCAGGTCTGTCCTCGTGGATCCAAAGCTCGCTTAGCACCTTATTTCTCAATGGAAGTTTTATGTTAAAGAAACATGAAAATTTAGCAGGTCTCGTCTATTTGAGAGCTACCATGGAACACAGAGTTGAGATACTAATAATGAATGACTGGTTTTGAATCAGAGCCATCAAGAAACACAACAGCCATCATCATTAAACAGAACAATGAGTTTCAGTGTGTTCCCAGTAATACTGCTGTACACTCACCAGAGCACTCCTACTAAAGAACCGTGTTGACAAAGTTTTCTTGTAGCATCTAGAGAGAGAAAGAAGCTGTTTTCTTCTTTTTGCACTATACTACTTCAGACAAATGTGTGTGTTGCATTGTAGCTTTCCAACTCGGTCCAAAAGTTTTAGTTGTCTTTAGGGTGGAGAAAAATCCCTGGAATATCGGGGGCCGTGGGTGATGCAGCGGGGAAGCGCGCGGGCCCCCTGGTGCGCGGGTCCCCCCAGGGGGAACTCACTGTTACCGGAGCAGCACCCAAGGTCCTCGTCATTCCTGCAGCTTCCTGCTCGGGGTCAAGTCTTTGGCAGTAAAGGCCAGTTTTGGCAGTAAATGCCCTTTGCTGCGCTTCCTGGGGCGAAGGGAGCCTGCGTGCGGCCCTGGCACCTCACGGGGTGAGCCGGTGGTCCTGCAGGACAGGGACCAGACAGGCACAGGACCGGGACAGAGACAGGGACAGGACCGGGACAGAGACAGGGACAGGACCTGGACAGAGACAGGGACAGGACGGGACCGGACAGGGACCGGACCAGGACAGAGATAGGGACAGGACGGGACCGGACAGGGACAGGATCGGGAACAGACAGGGACAGGACGGGACCGGACAGGGACAGGACCGGGAACAGACAGGGACAGGACGGGACCGGACAGGGACAGGACCGGGAACAGACAGGGGCAGGACGGGACCGGACAGGGACAGGACCGGGAACAGACAGGGACAGGACGGGACCGGACAGGGACCGGACGGGACCGCAGCGGCTCAGGGCAGCGCCGGGAGCGACCCCGGGGCCGCTGCCCGACGGGAGGCGCCAGGGGGCGCTGTGGCACCATCCCGCCGAGGGCGCGCGGGGTGCGGGGGCGGCTCCGTGTCCCCCCGTGTCCTCCCGTGTCTCCCGTGTCCCCCCTGGCGCTGGATGGGGCGTTGCTGGCCGGGTTGGTACGTGGGCAAGGCTGGCACAAAGCTGCAAAGCCAGGAGTCCAAATAGACGTCGGGCGCTGCATCCCCGCGGCGGGCGCGGCGGGACCGGCAGGATGCGCCGGCGGCGGAGCTGGGGCCCCCCAGGAGAAGCGGCGCTGCCGCTGCCGCCCCGCGGCGGGACGCGACCCGGGCAGATGAGCCGGCGGGCACGCCGGGCGCTGCGAGCGGGCCCGGCCCGAGCCCGGCCCGGGGACGGGTGGCTGCGTTAACCTTCCATCTGCCCTGGGAACGGGAGGCAGGGCGAGGGCTCTCAAACCCCAGCCCTCTCACCAAACTGCGGCTTTTCAGGGCCGCTATAATGGCTTGAGTGGAGAGGGATTTCTCAGATAATTTAAAACATCATGTCAAAATATGATACAAGACTTGAAAAATACAATAAGAATGTGAAACCTACTTGGAGCATTTTAGTAATGTACAATACGGACAACTAAAAAGAAATCTTTGAAGAGATGATTTGTGTGTGTGTATGTGTGTCCTGGAAGTTCACCTGCATTTCAAGGAACCCATGGTCCCAATAAACCAGAAAACCACCCCTTTTCAGGGATGTGCTGCAGTTTAAATCACTCGTCGCTAATGCCAGTGCTGGAGCTCTGGAGCTCTGCCCATTGCCTTGGCAGACACCCCTTGGGCCTCAGGCACAACATACATCTGAGGAGTTCCGTATCTGAGTTAAAAGAATGCATTAAAATAAGTGAGATAAGGCAGCCTGACCTGGAGTTCCTAATGCAGCCCAGCTGGATCACTGCGCCTGTCCCGGGTTCCCAGAAGCAATAGCGCAGATGGGCAGAGGAAACGGAGCAACTGTGTCGCAGACACTCAGTGACAGACGCCACCAGCCAGCCTGGCAGAGCCGCCGGGCACCGGCCCGTGTGCTCGCAGCCGCGGAGCACGACCCGCAGACAGGCTGCGCGTCCCGGGCCTGTGCTGGGTGCCGAGCCAGCAGCAGAGGACCTCATTGCTGCAGCATTGTTCACGAGGAAGCCGTGGGCAGAGGAAATGTGAGTCACCACCACACCGGGATAAAAAGCCTCTGTGCAAATGAACAAACAAAGCACTTGCGGGTGAGCTCCACCGAGCGCCACTCGCATTCCTGGTGGGTCTCAGCGCGTTTCAGGATCCACTCCAAAAATTCTTCGTTATTCACATGGCTAAAAATAGGTCCTGACGGGCGAATTGCAGTGGTCAGCCAGAGCAGCGAGGGCCACGTCCCAGCGGTACACCCACCTTCACACTGGTCACATCCAAAAAGCACCAGGCGGGGGACGGATTTCCAGGGAAGTTGAACCAAGTGTTGACAGTGTCAGTTTCCATCCTCTGACATAATGTTTCTCCTCTCCAGCTGATGATTTGTTTGTAATAATAGTGCACCTAAATATACACAAAAGCCCATGATTGGAAAGAAACTACCCTGGGGAAGTTAAAACAAACAGATAATCCCACAGAGGTTTTCCCTGTCATTCACATGTTTTCCAGTGTTTCGCCGCTGCCCTGAAGGCTGTTTTGAGCAACGTCCCATCTTTTTTCTCTATTTCTTCTCATGAACGGGCATCCTGTCTTTTGTCCACCCTTCTCCTGAGTCCTCTACATCAGTCTCAAAATCATAAGACTCCATATTTTTTATATGGAAAGCACAATGTAGGCAAGGTTTGCTCCATCAGCTGACAGAAGAAAGGATGCTAAGATCATAGTGCTGCTCAGAAAGCATCAGAAAAGGAGGTGTTGGGTCAGCCTTGTGAGGATAATTCAAAAAGCGACAACTTTAAAGAGTCTATGGAGGAACAAGAAAGCGATGTCGCCCGTTGCCGCAGGAGCGGGTGGGGCTGCTGAGGCCGCTGCTCGCGCCGTCCGGCTCAGGCTGCGCGTCACTCAGCTCCGCGCTGCCCGGAGCCCCGGGGGACGTGGGCCGGCGGTGCTGAGCCCCACGTGCAGGGGCGCAGCCGCGCGGCCCGGCGCTGAAATCGCTCTTCCCAAAGCTCATTCTCTGCACACGTTGGGGAAACTGTTCCAGCCCAGCGTGAGCAGTGGGTGCGACCAGTGCAGACACCCAATCCCAGCTGAAAAACACCACCGGACCAGGCCCCACATCCTCCTGAGCTTTGAGATCCTAAAGGGAGTGCCTCCAAACCAGTATCAGGGCCTTGCATAGCCCTGGGCAAAGCTCTGTGTGAAGAAAAGACAGACTAGGGTGCTTTCTAAAAGAGTAACAGCTTCAAAAGAGCTGTAATGGAAACAAAAGGAGTGGCGGCTCCGTCTGCCCGTGGTGCCGGCAGGTCCCGGCCGCGGTCCGGCAGCCCCTGCCAGGCACAGCTCACGCCCGTCGCTCAGGAAGCACCTTCTGCCCCCTCCCGCGCCCCGGCCCCGCGGGCTCCGGCACCTCCGGGGACGCTGCTGTGTGCAGAGCTGCGTGGGGACGGTCGCCGGCGCAGCACGGGGTGCGGGAGGAGCTGAAGGCTGCACAGGGCTTTCAGACAGCAGTTCCCAAAGCAAGGTACCCAGCAGTAAGCAGTTTGTGATACTCTATGAACTTCTACAACGTGCTAATGTCCCTGGTAATTAGTGTGTGCGGGTATAAATGTCAGTTCAATTTTCTTTGCAGTCTGAGACTTTCAGATGAACTACATCATCTCGCTCTTTCCGATGATAACAAATATCTGTCTGGTAGAACGCTCTTTGTCCTCATTGCCGTGGTGCCTCCGTGTCTGCCCGAGCCACCAGCGCCCGTGGCCGCCCGGCCCTTCCCCAGTTCTGCGGAGCGGGGGATTCCCGATCCCCCTCACCCCCCACAGTAACTGTTTCTGCTACTTCTAGAAATATCAAGTGGAAAATACAAACTTCTGTCTCTGGGTAAAGAAAAATTCTGACTATAACTTTTTTTTGTGAGCTATTTATCTGCCTTAAACCAAACCCCAGCCCCTCGAGTGACCCATCCCCAAACAAGACCCTGGCACAGCACAGGGTCTCACTGGAGAATAAGGGGTTCAAGAAGGTGGGAGAAACTCGGGGGAGGGCAGGAAAGAGTTTTGTGGAAAGAGGGATTCCATCTGGAAGAGTTAAGGGTTTGAAAAGCTGTTCCAAGTCCTGTCTGAGCTGAGCCAACGTTTCGGTGTCGTGAGGCCTGTGAGGAATAAATAGAAGCGGTGCTGTGAGCAGGCGATGGGCTGCGCGCCACCGGCGGCACCGCAGCGCGGGGTTGGCGCCGGAGCGGCCGGGCTCTGCCGGCCCGGCACACCCGCCGCTCGGTGCTCCTGAACCTCGCCCGCTCGAGTCCAGTGTGGAGCGACATGGGCCCCTGGTTCTGCAGGGTCAGAGCGCGTGGTTCCCCCTTTTCACCCTTGAAAACGTGCGTATAAATATATGTGTGTGTACATAAATATACAAGCCCCATTTGAAATGGAATCCCCTTCATAGATACTGAATGTGGAGGGCAGACTTTTCCTATCTTCACAGAAACTGGTGGAATTAGGCCACAAATAAACTTGGTCTGAGATGTGAGGAGATTGGATCATGCTGGCAGCTGCGGCGGCCGCACCCTCCCGCCGTGCCTTGCGGGGCCGGGGAAACGCTCACTGGGCTGGCGCTCTGGGACCCGCTCTGCTCGCCCACAGCCAGAGGCGCTTCAGTGCTACCACTGGGTTTACTTTAGGGATAATCACAGGTTTTCTCAGTTTCTGGGGCCTCAGATGTGGAATCCAAGCCCCGTGCAGCAGCTTCAGCTACTGTCAGGACCTGTTTAACTCATGTTCCTCCCGGTAAATCCCAGTCTGCGGAGAACATCGGGTACAGACCCACAGCCAAACCGAGGAGCTCATTTGAGTATTGGAGGAGTTAAACATCGGCGAGACAGCAACAGTCAATGGAAATAAACGTAGCTCATACAAAACCTCAGAGGGTGTGTGGCGGTCAGTACGATGCTGTCAGATGAGGCAACCAGAGCCCACCCTGATGCTCTCGTGCTTTGGCACAAGACCTTTCCCCCTCCCTTCTCCCAAGCCAGGCAAAACTTTGATGACAGGCATAAGTTTAGTTCTTTTCTAATATGTTTAGGTTTGGAAGCCTTGCAAGCTACTCCCCATCATTCCCACCACTTGAGGTGGCTTTTCCGTTACGGCACCGACGTCCCCAGGTCTCTGGTGGGGCTTCATCTCTTCAGTTTCCTTCTCCCTCTGGTGGTGATGCTGAGCCAGCCACCCCAGGAACGCAGCCACGAGGGGGAGGAGGGCGCGATGTTCCTTTCAGTGATTAATGGGCAGTGCACTTGGAGCTAATAAGCGAGATGAGTTTAAAATAACATTCATCAAAGGGAAGAGCTTGTTGGTTGCTAATTTATGAGGGAGAGTCACTGCCCTCCTGCTGTAGGCTGATAATCTGGGACTGACTCACTGACTAAAATTGTTTAAACCATCATATTTCTGAAGTATTACATTTCAGATCAAGGCTTAAAGGGCCAGGAGTGTAACTAGCTGCCACCCTTACACGTGTCACCATCCGTCTTGAGGCAACACCAGCAGCAGGAGGGACGTCAACAGGCTCTGGCTGTTGAAGGTGCCTCCGGTTGTTCCGCGTAACCGCGGGTTCCCCTGTGTTCCCGTGGAAGCCATGTGCTTTGGGAAGAGGCGCTACACATAGGAGCCCTGTTTGCCGCGTGTCCCCGCGGTGCCACCGGCCGTGTCCCAGGGCCGCTGGCAGCGGGGCCAGGTGAGTGCCATTGTTCAAATGCAAGCAGACTGGATTAAAGAAGCCAAAGAACCAACAGAAAAGAATTTTTCTTCAAGTCTCAGTTTTCTGCAAATTGCTGAACAAAACCTAAAGCATCTGAAAATGATACCAAAACTACTAGGAATTCTGTATTTGGGTTTCTTGATAGCCTGGGAATGGGAGGCTTCTGCAACCCAGTTCTGCTATTAATAATGCTATTCTAACCTTCAGCTCCTCAAGTGGAAAAAACGTTTCATGTCTGAAACACTCCCCTTGCCCTCGTCACGGCTCCGGCAACGCACGAGTGCCAACCCGGCAGAGCCTCGCTGACCGTGCTCAGCCTTCAGCACTCGGTCAAGCAATGGACATTGTTTTTGTGGCAGAGGGTTTTTTTGGGGGTAAAGTCACACCTCAGGCTACAAGAAAACTCCTCAGTGGACACATTTCTTAGAAAGCTAAACACATACCCAAAAGAGCAGGAAAAATGCAGTAGAGAAATAAAATCCCCTTCAAAATGAGAGAGAAACAGAAAAGTTAAGTGTCTTGGCTGTACAGTGACACGATTTTCCCCTGTCTCGAGTCTCAGTAAAATCTGAGGCGTTAGTAACAGCAGCGTGTGTCCCCCGGCCGCTGCGCTCCCTGTGCTCGGTCTTTGGCCGGACTCGAGGGGCGCAGCGTCCACCTTCCGCCCAGCGGGTGTTCACAGTGACGGCACCGCACTGACCGAGCTGGCCAGAGCTGCCGAGGCAGCTGTCCCGGCCCCTCCCCAGGCCGCGGCTGTGCCGATGCGGGTGCCTGCAGCCAGCCGGGCGTTCCCAGGACACGCGGCGCTGCAGAGGTGCCGGCGGTGGCTGCGCCGGCCGCGCGGCTTGTGCCGTGCCGGGCGCTGTCGGCTCCTGCGCTGGCGCCCGGGCTGGCGGCAGCTGGAACCCGCCCGCTGCTCCGGGTGGGTGCTGGAACCCGGGTGCTGGCTCTGGGTGGCAGCTGGAACCCGCCCGCTGCTCCGGGTGGGTGCTGGAACCCGGGTGCTGGCTCTGGGTGGCAGCTGGAACCCGCCCGCTGCTCCGGGTGGGTGCTGGAACCCGGGTGCTGGCTCTGGGTGGCAGGTGGAACCCGCCCGCTGCTCCGGGTGGGTGCTGGAACCCGGGTGCTGGCTCCGGGTGGCAGCTGGAACCCGCCCGCTGCTCCGGGTGGGTGCTGGAACCCGGGTGCTGGCTCCGGGTGGCAGCTGGAACCCGCCCGCTGCTCCGGGTGTCAGACGTGCCGCTCGGCAAAAGCAAACGCAGCTGAGGGAGCCCCAGGAACCTGAGGTACCTTGTCGTTCCCCTGCCCTGCAGCCCCGGTGGGTACGAAAAGGTGCTGTGGGGTGAAACAGAAGGTGCCAGCACAGCGTGGTGCGGCTCTCTGAGCTGGCTGCCCAAAAAAGGGTGCCTGGCACTCGGGATGCTGAGGGGAGAGATGGGACCTTTGAGCTCTTACACATTGATAACAATTCACCCTCTTTACCCTCAACAAATCACTCCTTACCATAAAATTAGGTTAATGATAATGATTTCTCTGCTTCCCGGGAGGGCTGGGTATGAATTAACATTTGCCAAATAACGTGAGACACAAAAGACATGATATTAACGTGGCATAAATTGCTGTAGAGGAAATGCAGTTTTAAAATTGTTGGGATCCCAGGAGTGAAATAGTTGGGCATGATGGGTCTAGACTGAGGAACATGAGTGAACGTCAAAAAGATTCAGGAGTTGCTGTGATGTGGACGGAACGGCTGCGGCGGGCGCAGCGAGACCGGGCTCTGAGAGCAGGGCGCTGGTTTTCTGCAGACCATGGAAGTGTTAATTGTTTCAATGGAAATGGAGAGGAGACCCCAAGTTAATGACAAGGATCCTGGTGAGGCTGGTTGGTTGTAGTGTTCGCTTTGCATTGGCAAGTTAACATTGAATGTCAGGATGTGAAGATAAAGGCTCACAGCAGCAGACAAAAGTGATCTTCCTTTATCCCCACACCAGCACTGGAGTGGGGCAGATAAATGAGGAATTCATACTGCTGGACTGGATTCTGTGTTAGTCAATAATTCCAAAGTAGTTCTTGAATTAGTCTGTTACTAATAATCTATTTTCACCATAATTGGGAGGACAAGAAGTTCTGGCAGGCGGTGCGTGAGACATACAGGAGAAAATGATTTAAACAGAGCCAAAAATACCGCCATACTGGAGCCGTGAGTCAGATCCTGACCTTTCGAATGAGAACCACAGGGACTGAGCTCATGTGGATGGGATCCCAGGGATCCAGGTGAGAGTAACGGGACAGCTCAGCATGGCTGGCTCCGCATGGGGGCGCCGGGGTGTCCCAGGGGGCTGGGGACAGCGGGGCTGGGGACAGCAGCACTGCCCTTCAGACGGGTCTGTGTCCCTGGGGCCTTCCCAAAGGGAAGGATCGCCCCATGCTGCTGAGCTCCAGGGTTAGGTGGTGCTGCTCCCGATCAGCTCCTTGTAAAGAATGTGCATCCCCTGCTTAATGGCATCATAAACAGTAACAAATTACAGCCGCTTCTTGATTAGCATTTTAAAAGCCCTTGAAGCTGGTATCGGCTCACATTTTCCCAGGAAAGAGGACTACTATAAGCTCACTTTTGAAACCCACAATTCTTTGTGAAATGATGCGACTGCAAGAGACAGGATTTCGAGGAGAAGGTGCCTGTTTGGCCGTACGAGCGGCTCTGCAGGGATGGAGGGCGCCGCGGGAAGCTCCGTCTCCAGGGTTTTAAAACGCTGAGCTGCTTCTGCACCCTGGACAGGCTGGGGCAGGTACCGGCCCCCCAGCGCTGCTCAGAGGCTGCTCGGGAGCCACCGGTGCCCCCGACACCCCTGTATGAGCCACCGGTGCCCCTGACACCCCGACACCACCCCCACGGAGCAGCACAGGCAGCCCCGGAGCTGTCCCCATGTCACAGGGGACCGGCCACCGCTCCGGTGGCCCCGCGGGAGCACCGGCAGCAGGTGAAGCCTGGAGATGCTGAGAGCAGAACCCGCCAGGAGCCTGGGAGCGAATCCCGAGGGCACAGCAGCTCTGATGTGCGGCTGATCTGAGTTAGGAGTGCTCGTCCCCAGCCCTGCAGAGGCAGAGAGGAGAAATGAGCAGAGGCCCCTGGGATCCTCTTCACATGCCGTCCCCAGGGCTCTTCCGAGGAAGCTGCAGCAGCAGGTGCACGGGGAGCACCCAGTGACACCCCTGTCCATGGAGGGGGTGTCTCCTGCCGGCCTCGGGCAGCCCTGGCTGCCCAGGGCTCAGAGCTTTGGTGCCTTGTGCCCAGGGCCAGAGCTGCGGACCCTGCGGGGGTTTCTCATCACCTGCCTTCCTGCCTCCCAGGGAGCCGGCACAAAGCCTGTGCACACAAACCCATACGGACAGCTGCCAGCAGGAAAGAAATGTTTGTCTGCATTCATTCTCTGTTAATAAAAATAAGTCTTTTTCTAAGGTCAGAGGCAGAGGAGTTGTCGTGTCACATCCTGCTCCTTATGCCTCCACAGAAACCCTTCACTTTCCAAGCGCAGAGCGGAGCAGCGCCGGGATCTCTGCAATAACTTAACTCCACTCACTGTCTGGCTTTGTCACATCAGTGCCCGCAGCCCCAGTGCAGCAGCGCAGGGAACAGCAGCGTGTGACACAGTGACATGGGGGTCTGGGTGATCCTCTTTGCTTCGGTGCCCCTGTGGCTGTGGGGACACTGCCTGTGCACCTCGGCACCGCCTGCAGGGTCTGGTCGGGGGCTGGTCGGTGGAAGGAATAATTAGAAATCTGTCTCAATCTTCGGCTCTCAAGCCCAGCGTCACTTTCCCTTCACTCTGTGGGTGTTTGACTGTGGATGTTTCATGGGATTATGGGCGCAATTTTCTCCCTCCCAAGAACAAATTACTCAGCCAGATGAAATGAGCAAAAGATCCTGGTTTTGCTGATTCATAAGGAAACAATTTCCCTTCTATTTTAGCACCAGAACAGCAGGAAACTGCAGGGCGATTTGCCAGAGGGGCATAGAAAATGAGAATTGGTACAGATAATCCAGCATTTCCTGGGTGTCTGGTCATCCCTTCACACTCCGAAAGTCTGTGAGTAGGTTCATACTGCACAATATGGGGTAGAATTAAGAAGTTCATCCTCATCTTTATTAAGTTTCAGCACCAGAGGAGCTCAAATAAAGCTGCCAGAGCTCAGCGGAGTCTGATTCACATTGCTGGGCAGTGGTACCTGGTTCACATCGCTGGGCAGTGCTACCTGATGGATTCTCATCGCAGGGCAGTGGTACCTGATTCACATTGCTGGGCAGTGGTACCTGGTTTATATTGCTGGGCAGCGGTACCTGATTCACATCGCTGGGCAGTGGTACCTGGTTTATATCGCTGGGCAGTGGTACCTGGTTCACATTGCTGGGCAGTGGTACCTGATTCACATCGCTGGGCAGTGGTACCTGGTTTATATCGCTGGGCAGCGGTACCTGGTTCACATTGCTGGGCAGTGGTACCTGAGGGAAGCGCATCCCGTGGTGCTCCCAGCTGTGCTGGGTTCGTGCAGGAGCTGTTGGTATTTAATGACCATTCCCCACAGGGTTTCTGCCTGGCAAAGGGACAGATGTGAGGAATCTCCCTCTGAGCAGCTTTCCTGTCTCCGCAGCCCCGGGGTCTGTGGAAGGGCAGAGCCTGGCGTGTCTGCGGGCAGAGCACGGGCACAGCGAGTCCTCGGCTGCAGGGACCCGGGCTGGGGGTGCTTGGGGGTCTGGGGGTGCTGGGTGTGTGTCCCTGGATTCCTCCAGTTCAGCACCTGCACCTCATGAGCAGCTCTGGGCTCCACAGCGGTGCAGCCATCTGCAGTCCCTGCATCTTGAAGCACTTTAGAGTTTCTGTAGGAGTTTAGACTTCACTTTGCAACAGAAAGCCTTATTTGCTACCCGTAGAAGTATAATTGCCTGTTCCTGTCTGTTCTCGAAGCCATGAAGCAGTTTCTCCCTCCTGTGACACCTCTCTCCTGTGATGCTGGTGAGGCTGTTGCACGGCTCTTGCTTCTCCCAGCGCAGCTCCAGTACTGCGAGAACCCAGCGGCGCCAGAAACTGCTGCTCTTGTCTCTGCTGGCTCTGCTCATTGTCCCAGAAAATGACCAGCAATGCCCAGAAAGATGTTATGTTGAATCAGAACTGAATCAGAGCTCATGAAACTCATCCCTTCCCGTTCCCGCAGCATGGGAGGGGGCGCTGGGAGCTGCTCCGTGTGTCTGCAGCCTCGGGCTACGAACAGCGGCAGCTCCTGTGAGCCTGTTCGGTTCGGGAGAAGCAGAGGAAAGATTCTCTAAACAGGGCAAGGTTTTTGTGTTTGTTTTTTTACTCTGAGAATGAAGCGGGCTCTGAGCTGCTTCTGCACCAAACGGCGCCAAAATGCCTTTTTCCCTGGTCTGTGCTAGCGGTTCTCCGGGCTCCGTGCGGCGGGAGCGCGGTGCTGTGCCGGCTCAGAGCGGCCACCCCGCTCCCTCCCGCCCCGGGGCCGCCCCCGCTCCCTCCCGCCCCGGGGCCGCCCCCGCTCCCTCCCGCCCCGGGGCCGCCCCCGCTCTCTCCCGCCCCGGGGCCGCCCCCGCTCCCTCCCGCCCCGGGGCCGCCCCCGCTCCCTCCCGCCCCGGGGCCGCCCCCGCTCCCTCCCGCCCCGGGGCCGCCCCCGCTCTCTCCCGCCCCGGGGCCGCCCCCGCTCTCTCCCGCCCCGGGGCCGCCCCGCTGTGCGGGCGGGCGGCGGAGCGTCGCGGCGATGGGCGATAACACGGGCAGCAGAGAACTATGGGGAGAGGAGTTACTCAGACATCGTGGAAAGAGCAAACTGGAAGACGTCTACTGTCGAACTGAACAAGCTAGGAAAAAATCCATATAATTCTCTGTTGGTATTTCTTCTCTCTGTGCTGATCTCACTTCAGCACTGAAGTAACCTGGGAACAGAGGTGTGGATTTAACAATTTCTTGCAGTCCATTGCCTACAGCCCTAAAAGACAAAGTTTCAGAAAATATCCTACTTTCTAGCACCCTTTAAAGGAAAAGATATATGGTGTGCAATCTTGAAAGGCATCTTGATGATACACAGATTAGCTCATCTGCAGTTAGCTGCATTTTTTATTTTTGAGGTCACAGTCCTCAATGTGTGTGTGATTCTTAGCGCTAAGAGAGGGTTAAAGCAACGCGTGTGCTCAGGTACAGGAAAATAAGAGCAGGGGGACCGGGCTGCGCGGCTGCAGCTGGCAGAGGGACCTCGCTGCCTGAGGGCTCGTCCCTTGCCGCGGCAGCGGCGGCGCCGGGTGCCCTGTGCGCCGCTCCCACCGCTCCATTGCGGCCCTGACTGCAGCAGAACGCGCCGGGTGCCCTGTGTGCCGCTCCCACCGCTCCATTGCGGCCCTGACTGCAGCAGAACGCGCCGGGTGCCCTGTGCGCCGCTCCCACCGCTCCATTGCGGCCCTGACTGCAGCAGAACGCGCCGGGTGCCCTGTGCGCCGCTCCCACCGCTCCATTGCGGCCCTGACTGCAGCAGAACGCGCCGGGTGCCCTGTGTGCCGCTCCCACCGCTCCATTGCGGCCCTGACTGCAGCAGAACGCGCCGGGTGCCCTGTGCGCCGCTCCCACCGCTCCATTGCGGCCCTGACTGCAGCAGAACGCGCCGGGTGCCCTGTGCGCCGCTCCCACCGCTCCATTGCGGCCCTGACTGCAGCAGAACGCGCCGGGTGCCCTGTGCGCCGCTTCCACCGCTCCATTGCGGCCCTGACTGCAGCAGAACGCGCCGGGTGCCCTGTGCGCCGCTCCCACCGCTCCACTGCGGCCCTGACTGCAGCAGAACGCGCCGGGTGCCCTGTGCGCCGCTTCCACCGCTCCATTGCGGCCCTGACTGCAGCAGAACGCGCCGGGTGCCCTGTGCGCCGCTCCCACCGCTCCACTGCGGCCCTGACTGCAGCAGAACGCGCCGGGTGCCCTGTGCGCCGCTCCCACCGCTCCATTGCGGCCCTGACTGCAGCAGAACGCGCCGGGTGCCCTGTGCGCCGCTCCCACCGCTCCACTGCGGCCCTGACTGCAGCAGAACGCGCCGGGTGCCCTGTGCGCCGCTCCCACCGCTCCATTGCGGCCCTGACTGCAGCAGAACGCGCCGGGCGGCACCAACAGGAGCTGGGGGGGTACAGCTGCCTCGAAACCACCCCAGCTGCGGCAAATCTCTCTGACAACGAGCTTCTTGCACAGGGGGGAGCTGTCAGATTATTAGCACTTAAACTGCAAGCAAAGCGGAATATCAGCCTGTCCCTGTGCAGAGCTCCTGTGCAACTGTCACGGCCGTTTCTGTACCTGCTCCTCTTCCCAGGTACACAAACGTGAGCTGAATTGGAATGGGCTTAGACTGCAAAAACGAGCAGATGACATCAGTCCTGCCATGTACCTCTGCTCTCACACAAGGTCTCCAATGCTGACAGTGCCTGTTCTCGTCTCAGAAGGATTTCAGGGCTCAGGTCCACGAGCCTGGCTGGCCTAAGCAGCCGTCCTTCCATCGCAGCAAGTCACATCCGTGACCAGGTCACTGACCTGCACTGTCACTTTTCACTGAGATTATACCCTGTTGATTAGCACAAATGAGCTCAATAGAAAGGGAAAAATCTCTCCCCAGGCCCAGCACTTGGCAATAAATTTTCTGTGCTCAAAGGAAATGCCTCTCTCTTCAGTTTAAAGTGCTCATATCCTCAAGCTAACAAAGAGGGGGCCCTGGATTCCTCCTCTGCAGCCATTCATTTGCCTCCGGCTTTTGTGTTTGCCAAGCTAATCAGTGAAATGGAAAACACAGAGCATTAATGTGCAATTAAAGGCCAGGCACTCTGTAGTCACAGAAACCAAGTCTGAAAGAGACCGCCAGCTGATCCCCGCGGCTGCGGGCGCGGGAGCCGCCGTCTGCGGAGGAGCGAGGGGCTTCGGTGCGAGCTGCCTGACCGAGACACCGGCCAGGCGGGAAAAGGGCTGGAAGAAAAACGGGTAGGGTCTGAGTTCCAAACTGGATTAGCCCCAAATACATAGATTAATCCATCACCCAGTGCAATTAAGCACTGCTGACATGAGCAGCGGGTTGCCAGGGAGGCTGGTGAACAGTTTGGGCAGGTTTTCCAGCAGTCTGGGGGCGAGGAGGACGGTGTTAGCCCCACCGAAGGCTTTGCACTCCCGCTCCGTGTTCCCCCTGGGGCAGCGGCAGCAGCGAGCCGCCCGCTCCGTGGTTTGCTCAGGGCAGATCGCTGCCGCCCGCTCCGTGGTTTGCTCAGGGCAGATCGCTGCCGCCCGCTCCGTGGTTTGCTCACGGCAGATCGCTGCCGCCCGCTCCGTGGTTTGCTCACGGCAGATCGCTGCCGCCCGCTCCGTGGTTTGCTCACGGCAGATCGCTGCCGCCCGCTCCGTGGTTTGCTCACGGCAGATCGCTGCCGCACGCCGGCTCCGGCTCTCGGCCCTTGGACCCGCGTGTCTCACGTGCCGGGTTCGGTGCCTGCGCGGGGTGTGTGTGGGGGGGGGGCAGCCCTGTGACCCCCCTCCCCAAGCCCAGTTCCTCCGCCCTGTCCCAGGCGCTTTCCCGGACACGCGTGCGTGGGCAGGAGCAGACCTGCCGGGCCATTAGCGCCTCTTCTCCTCAGCAAACACATCCAGTGCAAGACGGGCTTTCATAATTTTTGCTCTGACACCTGGGAAGGGGGAACCCCACAGCACTGTGATTTAGGTCAGTCCTTTGAGCTAGGAAGTCGAGCAGAAGCAGGAAATCAGCATTCCTGAAACCCAGCAGTGAAACGGGTATTGAGGGGTCGTGACTTTGCACCGTGTGAGTGTTTCCATTTGAGTCAGTTGTACAAAATATTGCGGACAAAAGAGCCAAAGCTTGCACATGTAATATGTTTTGCCCAGTAATTGAAGCCTTCCGAGTGGACGCTGGCTGTGTTCTACAGCCATACGCTAGGTGGGTGGTTTGTGTGTTTATTTCTTGCCTGGATTGTTTAGGATTCTTAAAGTAAGGAAAGAAATGGAAAATTACTACCTTGTCCACAGTTATTACAGAAATCTGAGTCTCTAAGCGGCTCTGGAAATGTTTTGGTACTGTTTGATGCCAGGTCCACAGATCAGTGCTCTCGCTGACCTCCTTGGAGCTGGGATCCTGGGGCTCCAGTCTCCTCCAGCGCAGCGTTTCGATGGGGCACGGCAGCGGGCTGCCTGGCTGCGCGGAGCTGCGGAGCCGCGCGCCTCCGTGCCCAGCACCGTCGTATGTGTCCAGCACCTGAGGGCCAACCCTTGGGAAAGTCCCAGCAAGCCGGGGCTTGGCACAACGCTGGAAAATGCTCCTTGTGATTTCAGGTCAGCTCAGTCCCGGCTCTGGTGCCGCAGCGTTCCCCCTGGGGCACTCTCCCCTCTCCAGTCAATCCCATTTCTCCACATGTGTATTAATCCTATTTTTCAGGCTGCTTGGAAGGGAAGTTGGATCTAAAGTAACCAGAATTGGCCGTGGAGCCCATTTTGAGAAAGGATGCCACATTCACTCTTTTCTGTTCCCTTGGTGGTTAGGCAGGTTTAACTTATAAATTAAAAAGCGCGATAATCAGTAATTTTGTATTTGAGCTCTTCACACATCCTGGGGAAGCGCCAGTTGGAGTATGCTCTTCAGATTTCATTAGTATAATTTCATAAACTCTTTTGACCGAATTAGCTGAAAACTAAAGATAAAACACTTCAGAGCGAGAGACTGTGGAAACGCAGCTCTTTCCTGACGGCCTCCGCTCCAGTGCCTGTTTGCAAACTCAGAGGACGCCCTGGCCGAGCCCCGTCGCGCCTGTCCCAGCCCAGCAGGGGCTCCCGCCCCGGCCCCGCGCCCGCCGCCCGCCGTCCTGCGGGACGCGCTGCAGCCGCGGGGCCGCGGCCGCGGGCAGAGCTGGGCGCTGCGGGGGCGGCGCTGGTGCTCAGCCGGCTCGTGTCCGGCCGGAGGTGGGGACAATGCAGGGAGCCCTGACCCGCCGCCCGGGGGAGCGCTCAGCAGAGCTCCGCAGCGCGGGGCTTCTGACCTGACACCACGGTGAGGACCCCAAAACAAGGGTCTGGGGGGTGACTGGGACCCAGCCGGAGTGTGGAAGGAACTGCAGCTTCTCCGCACGACCGCCCTTTGCTGGCTTATGCGGATTTTGGCTTTGTCACCTCTCTTCCTGTGGTCAGAGCCGCACAAAGGGACAGAGTTTTGAAGTAATTGTATATTTTACCAGTACTTTCTGAGTCTCATCTTCCTCTGTTCCTTCCTTCTCTTGATATGTGAGTCATCCCAACAAACCTATCATGCCTTTAAAATTAATCAGGCCATTAAAGGGGAGAGAGGTGACGAGCCATTATGTAAAAGCCAGGAAAATGTACAGCAAGTGCTAAGGTGCTACCTGAGATTTCCTCACCTTGTCAGATGCATCCGAACCTCCGGCTTTGCCTCCTTTGCCATGACGGGTGAGGCGCGGTGAGAGGTGCCCACGGTGCCTGGCGATGCTCCTGCCCCCGGGTCTCAGACGCCGTCAGAGGTTCAAAGTGACAGCAATTCTGCGAAGTCTCGCCTGCCGAGTCTCGGCTTGCCGGCTGCAGAGCAGCAACGTGCCGGCAGACAGGTTTGGTTTTAGGACTGTGAGAAGTGGAGGAGTTTTGAAGTTTTCATTAAAGGTAACAGGCCCCTGTGAACTCAGTGAAGTGTGGTTTAAGTGCAGTTTTGCATGGTCTTGCCCGAGCTTGGCAGTGTCCCTGTTCACCGTTGCTGTATTTTCAGGGGCTACGAGCACTGTGCAACTGTGCACTGGCTGCTGCCCTGGAGTAAGCTGGACTTGGAGCCGAAGAAACGGGTGAGCCCAGTAACAAGTCGTATGTACCTCACGCCCCGAATGACTTACCCTTTCCACTTGTCGTCAGGTCGCTTTTACTAGCAACGAGTTTCCTGTTCGGGAAAATGTGGTTGGTTGTTTGTGTTTCTATCCTGTCCTCACACGGAGCGTGAGGAAGAATAAAGCAGAACCTCGAAGGAGAAATCGCGCTCGGGCTGTTAAGGCTGGGGCTCCTGCAGCGCCGAGCCGGGCACAGCGCTCTCCAGGGCACGCGGCTCCGTGTCCCCGCGCTGGGGCTGTCCCGGGGACACTGGTGGCCGGGCTGGGGGCGCAGGGAGGGACCAGCCCTGTGCCGCTGTCACCTGCTGGCTCCTCGTACCGCGGTGGGGACGGCGCGGCCGGCAGGAGCTCAACCCTGCCGGGGCCATTCTGTGCCATCTCCAGGAGAAAAACAGGCAGCGAGAAAACGACAACTCAAGGCTGAAGATGCAGATCCCAGTGGAGTACTGAGACAATACCCATCAGCTCAGGGACAGGACAGACTAACAATGTCATATCGCTTCTCTTTGTTCTGTCATCCAGGCCTTTCAGCTGAAAATTCAAGGACTATCAAATCCATTTTAAAGCCCTTCTTTTCCAGCCACTCTCAAGTTCCATTATTAGTAGCTATTACGTACTTGCCATTTGTATTTTGAATAATCAAGTCTAAATTGTAACTGTCCACAGAAAATCAAATGCAATTGCTATCGCATTGTTGCTCTTATTTCTCCTTTTGAAGCCCATTTTGTAACTCACTCCTCCAACCACTTGCTTATGATGAATGTAAGTGCTATTTGAAATATATGCTAATGGCAGACTAATCTGAAATAACGTGTTTGAAAGCACTGTTCCTGTTTAGAGGGGCAGCTGATGGCAGAAAGTTGTGCCTCGGTGCCGCTGGAAGGTCAGTTTGCACTTCCCAGCTCCTGCCACCTGAACCGTATTTTGATTTAACATAGCAGAAGAATGTAAACCGTGGCTGTAGTTTCTGTTTTAGATGTGAGGTGCCGGTGGTTTGGCTGCCTGATGCGTTTGTCCCGGGTGAGGAAAGCCGCGGCCGAGCAGGCGGGCCGGGGGAGGCTGGGGAGCCCGAGCCCCGCGAGCCGAGCGCCGGTGGGCGCTGAGGCGATGGAAGCGGCTGCTGGAAGCTCTTGCCCCGCAGGTCACAGTCACCAGTTCCTCTCAGCCGCGCTGCCCGGTAAACCGGGCGCTGTGCAGAGGTGAGTCTGGGCAGCGAGCAGGGGCGAGGGACCCCGCGCTGCCCGCCCGCACACCGAGCAGGCAACAGGCACTGCAGGGCTCCAGCCCTGCCTCGTGTGCCTTAAAACCTGGTGGTGACAGTAGACACGGATATTTGAGAGCAAAAGGAGCTCTTGCAGCTCTAAATTACGATGCCTCCGCTGCCTGTGTATCTGCAGCGTTATTAATTCATCTGTCTAGAGGGCATCCAGTGCTCCAGGAGACAACAAGACCTTCTGACTTTCAACAGTAAGACACAAGAAGGAAAGATACTGAATGTCTTTAATATCTCCAGCCTGTGAAGTCTCCTCAGAGACAGGCAGGTAACTTCAATTTTGCCCAAGAAAAAGAGGCAGAAAACTCAAAGTGATTTTGTGCCTCAACACAGCTGTACCTGCTCCTAAAGCATTTTCTGAGAGGTAAAACGTCAGGCAAGCGGCATTTCGACACTTGTCTAAGGAAAGGGAAAGCACAGGAGCGACAGGTGCACAGCGTGTGCGGGACAGCAGCGGCTGCTGCGGGCACCACCAGCACCGCGGGAACGGTAAAACAAACGCTTGGCACGTTTCACTGCTATGAATTCAGCTAAAATGGCGTGATTTCAGTCAAGTGCTTTGAACCATGCCTTTGGAAACGTGGCTGGCAATGATTTCAGTCTCTGCTTGGATTTCAGGTTGCAAACAGAGATGTTCGGTTCATCTGCAGCAGCACCCAGACCCGTTTTCATTCTCCAACCAGTGGGTGCTGGAGTGTTTCAAGAGGTTCTAGCACACACCTGTAATTAAATAATTTGCACCTGGAGAAAGATTACGTGCCTGGGATTTTGCTGGAGGTTTGATTAGACTGAACTCATACCTTTACTCTTTGAATGTACTTGCAGTTATACAGCTGGTAATAATTTGTGCCAGGCAAGAAAAATGTGAGAGGAAAAAGAAATTACTTCAGATGCACGGGAATCTCACACTCATGATGAGAGCGACTTCAGGGGAAAAAAAAGCAGATGCATCTTGTTGTGATGGTAATAAATGCACAGCATGTCCTTTCTACAGCCCTCAGGCAAGAAAACAGCATGGCAAATACAAGACTTCATTCTGCTGCTGCTGAAAGCAACTGGAGGTGTTCCACAACCTTGAACTGGAGCAGCTTTGAGACCCTGGGAAGCAATAAATACAACACTTTGAGCAAAGAACTGATTCTCTGGAAACACACACATCGTATGTATATATATGTGTATCTATATCTATATATATCTATCTATCTTTCCTTCCACGGAGGGAATTCCCATCTCTGTCTACGCTCTCTTTTTCTCCTGTTTACTAGGAAGATCTTCACTGGTTTCTCAAAAGGCCTCTGGCCGATGTGGTGCAAACTGGGATGCTCCGTCTGTTCCATGGCAAACACACCCAGACTGGGAAAACAGTGAAAATGTTTAAGTTCTCGTGACCGTTTCCTGCCTTGGCAGAGGCCTCAAACGCGCTGGAGAGCCGGGGCCAGGACAGGCGGTCCCGGCAAGACGTGACGTGGCCCATGAGCCACCTGCACCTCGGGTGACACGTCCTGGGGCACCAGGCAAGAAAGGGACAGTGGGAACGGAGCCACAGGAGGGATCAGGAGATCCCAGGGGAGACTGGAACTGGGCAGAATGCAGAACCTTATTTGTTTTTAGGGTAGGTGTGAGTGACACAGCCTGCAAAATGAGAAAGACAATAACCTCCAGTGTAAAGAAATGTCTTCTAATGTCTGTCTGAAATATAAGTTGTCTTTTGTGGTGTTTTTTTTTTTTCTTCTCACATTTCTGTGTCAGCATCTGTCAAGAGGAATCCAGACGTGGGAAAAACACTTACTCAGAACAGTCTACCAGTGCTGAAAATCCACTAAGAGCCTCATGTCAGAAATTCAGGCTTGGGGATTTTTGCAAGGTTTGTTGTCCATTAGTTACCGGCGGGTGTCTCTGCAGACACGGGTGCTCTGGACTAGTGCTGGTGCTTTCACTCCAGCCGGCAGTGGGGACCACGCAGCCGCTCGCTCATCCTCTCGCCCCCACCGTGGGATGAAGAGGCGGGAGGGGCCCGGGCTGGGCGCCCCGCCTGGTCCGGCACCCGCAGTGCGGCAGCTCCGCCGGGCTCGGCTCCTCAGCACCTGCCGCATCCTCGCCCGGTGCCGCGGGTGCCGCAGCTCCGCCCGGCCCTGCCCGAGGACTCGTGCACAGCCCAGGGGAACCAGCACCAGATCCCATCGAGCTCACGGGGCTTCACAGCGAGCTTGTCAACACTGCCCGTCAGAAAAGCGGCACGGGCACCAACGTTCCACGCCAGCTGGTCTGGGAGCGAGTGTGGGGAGGGGATCAGACTGTCATCCTCGGCATCAGCTCGTGTGTGTTCTGGCAACCCACGTGGAAGGAAAAAGAAAAAACGAGATATTATTCCAGCTGATATTATTCTGTTCCTGTTAATGACTTTTCAGACCAGCCAAGTCTCTTGGGAGAAAAGCATCCTGTTCCTTTTCCAGAACAACTTACAAACAGCTTGTCTTCAAAAGGAACAGTGACAATTTTCACTACAAGCATCAAGCACACTATCTGCTGCTTCTTATACTTCTAAAATGAAAGAATAACATGAAATTTGTAAGTAGCTCTTTGCTAAAATGCCACAGAGGAGTTACGATTCCTACAAAGGTATCTCTGCTGGGAACTGCTGTCTTTAGACCTCTCCTGTAGTACGTACAAAGTATATGCAAAGCTGTGGCACAGCAATAAATCCAGAATAGTCACTAACCCGTGCTGTTGCCTTCCCATCAAACGTGTACAGGCCCGGAGCCAACGCGTGTTCCCCGGCGCGGCGCTGGGTGCGAGCGGCCGTGCCCGCGGCAGAGGGCGTGGAGCGGGGAACCGCCGGCAGGGCCGGGGCAGCGCAGAGCGGGGCACCCGCGGCGCGTCCCGCGCGGGGCCGTGTCCCGGGCACGTTCCGCGGGGCCGCGTCCCCGCCCGGCAGCGCCGCGGCCGCCCTCGCCACCTCCGGGGGGAACACGCGGGGGGGACAGCGGGCGCGCCCGGAGCTTTTTTGTGAATGGAGCGGTGGCCGCCCCCGGGCCCCGCCCCGCCCGCGGATTGGCGGGTCCGCGCCCGCCCGGCCGCACCTGCGGGGTTCGGTACCGGAGCCGGAGCCGCCGCCCCGCGGAGCCGGGGATGCGCTGCTGGCGGGGCCGAGTGCCGGGGGCCAGCGCCGAGGGGTAAGTGCTGGGGCCCGAGTGCTGGCGGGGCCGAGTGCTGAGGGGTAATTGCCGGGGGGGGAGTGCCGGGGGGCGAGTGCCGCGGGGCCGCCTTCTCCTGGGGCTTTGCTGGAAACCGCGGGTAACCGGTGCCTGCAGCGTGCGTGCCCTCGGGTGGGGATTCACCTGGTTCCGTGAGCGGAACGCGGGTCTCTGCTCAGGGTTCAAACCGCCGGGCAGGCCGGGGCTGCAAAGGTGTCTTTAAATTTGTTAGAGGGGGAGGTTAATGTTTCTGCATGGGAAGAAGTCACCGCGGAGGCAGCTGGGGGTGCTCAGCCAGCCCGCGTGAACCAGGTGCTGGAGGAGCTGCGAGAAGTTGTCCCGAGGTGGCACTTCCTCTCTGGTCCCTCAGATTCAATCAGGCTGTAAAAACTGGAAGCTAAACTCTCGTACTGCATGGAACCAGAGTATTTCAACTCATCGGGATAACCTGCGTTTAAACCCACACTTCCTCAGGGAACAGGAGCGTCCTCTCTGCTGCACCTGTGGGCTTGTCCGAGGCAGCAGCCAGTGCTGGGAGCTTCAGCAGTTACTGAAAACGATGTTTGACTGGATACAGAGAGATCTGAGGAGAAATTCCGTGCTAGAAAATCAGGTTATAGCTGCATCATCTCGAGCTCTTCCTTTCTCCTGGGGCGTTTGTTCCTAGTGCCTCCCTGGGCAGAACAAGGTTCAGCTGTGCCGTGGGTCACATCAGGAGACCGACCCAGCTGAAATCACTGGTCATTTAGTTTTCAGATGGATCAGCTTTTTGATTTGATTGTGCAGGGACCTGGACACAGACACAAGAGAAATGGCTGTGTGTGGTGAGGGAGAAGGGATGTCCACGTTTAAGGCCATTGTTCCCTTATCGCTGTGAGCTACTCCAGGGTGTGAGTCCGGCAGGTAGTCCTTGAGAAGTGGGCTTCTCAATCACATGGGCACTTGAGAAAACCTCTTTGGCTTTTTAAAATGGAATAATCTGTGCAAGGTATCTTCTTGCCACATACCGGTCTGAAGCACAGGGGCTGCAAATCTGATTTGACCTGAGCTTTATAGCAGTTTCTTGAAACTCAGCCTTATCTCATGGCAGCAAAGACAAGTTTCCACGTGAGAACCTCATGTAAATTGATGCATGGAAGACAATAGGTGGTTTCATGCTACGGCATCCTCTCTCAAGCCATGGTGGCATTTCAGTGTAGCGTAAATATTCCAGCTGTGCTTGCTCAAAGATCAAAGTGGTTCAGCTGGAGCTGTCTAAAATCACATTTGATTACACACCCGCTGCGCTGCCCCTGCAGCTCGGTGCCGCCGGAGCTGCCGCGCACCGCGGCGAGCGGCATCCTCAGGGTGGACCCGAGACAACGGGAGGTGTGGAGCCCTCTGCGCCTTGCCCACGGGGGAGAAACTCGCAGGGCTGCCTGGGCCGCGGGCCCGTTTCCCTTCCTCCCGGCAGCCCCGAGGGATGTGGTTCTGGAGCCTCTTTGGAGAGGCACCTTCTTGTAGGTCCTCCCACACTCCCCAGAGTAAGCAGCCAAGCCAAAGAGGATTGTCCTATGGGAATGTATGGGTACAAACACGCGCAGTCACTGCACCCCGTGTCCATCAGAAAACAGCCGATCTCTGGCTCTTGCCGGAGGGTGTTTGCAGCCGAGGCCACACTGTGAGTGTGGGGTCTGCTGGGTGGGAGGTGTCAGGAAGCCGTTCAGAGCTTTGAAAGCTGATTATTGATCCCTCACACAGCGTGAGGTCCATCGATCTGTGCACACAGCGTGGGGCTTGCTGGGAATGGCACGTACCAAAGAAACCAGCCACCCTCTCGGAGAACTGACAGAGCTTCTAAATGGCTTTCTCCTGCCTCATGTAGCAGGTCTGTAAATACCAGTGTGTGGAGTTGGTAGGTTCCACCTAACATCAGTAGATCAACGCAATATAGAGTCACCAGAAATACCTACAAATGGACATGGGTAGAGGTGAGGAAGCTGATGCTTTTGTCTCTGGGGAATGGTTCTTGTGTATCCAGCACTGCGTGGGGGTTTGTTTGTACATGGTGTCAGTGGCTCCTCTGAGTTCGTGCCTCTACCGCTAAGTCTCGCTTTTTGCAGGAAAGGCTGTTTCCTCACTGGAGCTGAACCACTGGAAGCAGAATTCAGTTGTTGTTTGGAGAAGAAGTTGTGAGAGAGACTGAAGTCAACCAGCTTCTGATGTGATTTCTGGGTTCTGGATCGCTTTAGGATAACTGCTGGGGTGAGACGCAGACAGAAGCTACCTGTGCTCCTAAACCTGATCCCCAAGCGGCTCTGCCTTTGCCTTTCAACAGAAAATAACTGGATTTTTGAAGTAGAGGATGAAAACCCCAGCAGCGCAGCCTTCTGAAACTTGGAGGGAAAATGGCCTCGGGTGAGAACAAAGAAGAAAATGCTGACGTGGGATTAAAACAACTTCAAACGCCACCTGAGGCTTTCCTGCCTTTGCTACATGTAATAACTAGTTCTTCTCTCCAGCCTGCCTGCGGAGCTGCGGCTCCTCATGGTCTGTGAAGGGGCTGAGTGTGTGTGGTCCCAAACCAGCCCCTTCCCACCGTGCGGCTGGAGCTGCTCCCCGTGCCGCCTCTGCCCCGGAGAGCCCGTCGCATCCTCCAGCTTCGCCACTTAAGGTGTTTGCAATGGCAGCTGCATCTGCAGCAGCGTCCTGGAGAGCCGGGCAGCCGGAGCTGCGGCATCGCTCGCTGTGCCCAGCGGAGCCGTGGTGCCGGCAGCCCCGGGCTCAGTGAGGCTGGCGGACCCGCCATGCCTCGCTTGCTGCTCCAGTCGCACAGCTCGCAGGCCGCGGGGCTTCTGGAGGAGCTGGACCATTCCTCTTCCTTGGCCGAGCTCATGTCAGTCTACCAAGCAACCAACAGGACCACCTTCAACTGGACAGACAGCCGCATCGTTGAGTGGGAGAAGTTTGCTGAGCTGGCTAAATATGAGCCAGAATCCCAGAAACCAACAGTGAAAGCTCTCCTAATCGTGGCGTACTCGGTGATCATCGTCATGTCTCTCTTTGGGAACACGCTGGTGTGCCACGTGGTGCTGAAGAACAAGAGGATGCACTCGGCCACCAGCCTTTTCATCGTCAACTTGGCCGTGTCCGACATTATGATCACGCTGCTCAACACGCCTTTCACCCTGGTGAGCGGCCGCTGTGCTGTCCCCTCCGCAGGACGGGAGTGTCCCCGGGAAGCTCCGCCTGGTGCTCACAGCCTCCTGTGCGCTCTGTCCCAGGACTGAGGCGCGAACCCAGCACCACCAGGTCTAGCAGACAGCCCTAAAGCGCCGTTCAGGAGCCTGTGGGCTCCCTTTGCTCCCTTAGACTCTGTAACTCCTCAAAGGCTCCAAAGTCTCTCCAAGCACATCACCAAACCACAGCAAGAGCTTCTTGGGGAATGCAGAATAAGTGCCTGCATTAGCTTGTACTTTTAACATACACGCTGGAGAGCACTAGAGAGTCACACTTAAAACTTAGTGGGTCAAGACAACTCAAATACCAGTCATACTTAGGTGGTTGGAAGAAAGTAGTCAAGCTTTTCAGAGGTGCAAGTTGGGTAAAGTCTTCCCTGAAAGCTCTCGGTCCACTTTTTCTGAAGCTAGTTGTTAGTATAATCAAAAAGTTATTACTGCTGTTCACAAATGGTGTTCATATGAACAAGCCAGGAGGGCTGCAGCAGCACCGCTCATTTAATGTGTGGGTTTGGACCTTGTAAGCGCTTATGTGAAGGCGTTTTCAAATCAAATGTAGCTCTTCTTTCGTTGGGTTTCAGGTTCGGTTTGTGAACAGCACGTGGGTCTTTGGAAAGGCGATGTGCCACATCAGCCGCTTCGCGCAGTACTGCTCGCTGCACGTCTCCACGCTGACGCTGACGGCCATCGCCCTGGACCGGCACCAGGTACGGCGCCGCCCGCTCTTCCCAAGCCCCGCTCAGGCCTGGCCAAGCCAAGGGGGCTGCACCTTGGGCATTAACCCACACCCGGTGAGAGGGCTCTGGAGCTAAACTGAAAGACAACCCTTGTGTGTCAGAGTCAAAGGCCGGATGGACTTGGAGGGGGGAAATAACCAAGTGCAGCATCCCAGGTTTCACAGGACACTGCCAGACTTCCAGTGGAAAAGAGTGAGGATGCATCTTTCACATAGTTTTTAGAAGGCCAGGTCTAGCGTGGCCCCCAGGTGTGGCCAGGAAAGCTGATCCGAGGGGCTTTGCCGTACGTGGCTGGAAGGACGGCGGAGCCACCGCGGGTGCCGCGGGTTCCTCCAGCTGCACAGGGAGCTCTTCCGAGCCTTCGGTTCACCACCCAAAACACATAGAATACCAGTGCGGGCGCTTGCTGCGCCATCGCGCCGCAGGACGGCTGGGGTGGCAGCAACCCTCAGCTCGCTGTCTCAGGGCGCAAAAAGAAACTCTGACACTAAAGGCTTATGGTATAACTACGGAACTGGTGCTGGAGCTGCGTAAAGGGGAGCGGCAGAGTAGGAAACCTGGGTTGAAAATACTGGGAGGCCAAATAGTATCATCTTCCAGACTCCCAGATTTTATAAGCTCTTTACCTTTTCATCTACCAAAGACAAAATCATAAAAGGTGAGTTAATGCCTCAGAAGAGAAGAGGTCTCAGCTTCGTAGGTTTAGCTAGAACAGGAGACATATCTTTATGTAATTGATACAGAACAGACAAACATACCCGTAAGTGAAGAGACGTGTAGATGTCTTTTTTTTCTTACCTAATGGAACCCACAGTTTAAGGAAAATGGTCCTCACAGAACAACACTTTATTTGAAGGCACTGCTGAGCAGACCGAACAGTCAAGGTTTCCCATTTTCCAGGGCACACTAACAGGCCATTTTCCTGATCGCTGCCGTCATTTTCTGAGCAGCGTCAGCTCGTGTCAGCGTTCCCGCTGTGCGCCGCGGGCAGGGGACGCTGCCATCGGCGTTACGGCGTCACGGTGCCGTCTCTGCTGCAGGTCATCCTGAACCCGCTGAGGCAGAGGATGTCGCTGACGAGGGGCGCGCTGAGCATCGCTGCCATGTGGCTGCTGGCAGCCTGCTTCTCCCTGCCCCACGCCATCTACCAGAAGCTGTTCCAGTACCACTACAGGTGAGGTGTTTCCCTCCTGAACGGGTCCGGTACCCTCTGCAGCGCTGGGGCTGCCAGGGACAGAGTGGAGCGGGGGGATTTGCGTGGGGGTGAAACCTCACTGCCCGCGGCAGACGCTTTGTTCCAAAAGGCTGTTTTCTCCTGAGGGCCTTTCCTTCCTTTCCCCCTCGTGCTCGCTCAGCCCGGGTGAGGCAGGTCCAGCCAGCTTGCGCAGGCAGACAGGGAAGAGAGAGACGGGGCTGCAGTTTGAAAAAGAACATAAAACTCGTGGTGTAACATGAATTTAGCAAGACTGTACAGCACGAGCAGGGAGGAGAGCACCGCCGTTGCGGGGCGGCAGGGGCATGAACCCCGGGGCTGCAGGAGTTCATAGGCTGATTCACACCTCGCATTCCACCCGTCTGGGTTTATGGAACGGGACCAGCCTTCCTTGAAGCTTGAGGCTTGGGCTTATGCCCAACTTGAACAAGAACAGCAGAGGAGGAACCTCCGCGTCCCCCCTCAGCGCAGGGCCGGGAGCAGCGGCGTGGGGGGAGGCGAGGCCGCGGGGGCTCCGCTGCGCCCCGCACGGGGCGAGCGCGGCTGCACGCGGCAGCAGCTGCTAAAAGGACATGAAGTGGGATTTCACAGCCACGTGAGGACTCTGGAGCGTCAGGAGAAAGTGAAGTTTCTGATCTGAGGGGAAAAAAACATAAAAAAAAAAAGAGAGAAACAGAAGTGTGTCTTCCCCCATTGCAGCTGGTCAGTGATGGCATTCATTGCTGTCAGGGCAAAACAGAGAGCCAGGATGGTTTGCCCTTGCAATCCTCTTTTCCTCCATGGTACCCAACCTGTTCTGGTCCTCTTGTCCCCACCAGCCTGTGGCGTTGCTACGACTCCTCCTGGCTAGAAACCAGTCCATCATGCAGCACAGGGGCTGTTTTCTCATGGCGCACCACGCTGCTGGTGCCACATTTCACAGGAATGCCAGACTGGAGCCCAAAGGGATAATCTTACAGTGAACAGTGTTTTCAACCTGAGAGCAGCGGCCCCAGGAGCTGGGTTAGGAGACAGGAATGGGAAGAAGGAGAAAGATTTCTATCATAGATATTGAGGTTCTGCATAAAGGACAAATCTCTTTCTCCCCGGCACAGCCACTTCCCTCCCGTCAGCACGGCAGGGAGCGTCCGAATGGCTGCGTGGGTTCTGTGCTGCTGTTTGGATGTGAGAGGGCACATGAGACGGGAGAGGAACGCGGGGCTTTGCAGCTCTTCCTTACGCGTGCCTGGGGCTGGTGTGACTGAGAGATCGCT
The DNA here is from genome assembly GCF_964273445.1 of Streptopelia decaocto. Lineage (NCBI taxonomy): Eukaryota > Metazoa > Chordata > Aves > Columbiformes > Columbidae > Streptopelia > Streptopelia decaocto. Next base: position 21,051,533 of record NC_138665.1, on the reverse strand, counting down.
CCGTGCGGGATACGATATCTGCAACTGCTCAGACCTTGTAAACAAAGTGCTGGGTTACTCCTGCACTTGCGTTGCCGCGCAGCTGTGCTCGGGTATTACTGCACAAATTGCTCATGAATGAACAAACGCTGCTATCTGTTTCGTGGCACCTGTCTCTGCTCATCCCTTGGCACGGCCAGAGGAAACCGAGCCCGGCATCGGCATGAGGCAGCCCAGCGATATAAGGACTTCCAGGACGCGCTATTTTCATCCCTGCTTTCCATTGAATAAAAATCGCAGCTGTAATCGAGCTGGTAATAGCTCCTGCGCGTCAGGGGCTGCTGAGGGAGCTGTTGTGGCGCTGGGGACGGGAGGACACGGGCTCTGCCAGCACCAACCTCTGGCTGCAGTGGCCACGTCCACCGCTGGACCAGAATTTACCAAAATACAGCATCCTGACTGGTTGTGCTCTCAACCAGCCTTTTCCCTGAAATAATTGTGCTCTGCGCCCTTATTCCAAGGTGAGAGGGAAGGGGCAGTGACTGGTTTTGGTTACCTGTGGGGTCACACTGCTGCCCGCGCTCTTCAGATGCGTCTTTAGGCTCCAGCCGCACTGAAGCATCACCCTCGCCTGGCCGCAGCCCCGACGGCCTCCGGAGCCCCAGGCTGAACGTGCCGCTGCCCCCGTCGCTGCTGCTCTTCCCCCGTGGCTTTGCTCCGTGGCTGTGGCGGGTCTGATGCCGCTGCGGTGTCACCCTGGCGCTGCGCTGCAGTGTCACCTTGCTTGCTTCCCTGCCAGATCTCCAGTTCCTCGGGCAGGTCCCATCTGGCAGGCAGGGGCTGACCTTGCTGTGCCATCGGCCAGACAGATCCTGGGCAGGAAAAGGTCAGGACCGGGGTTCAGAAAGGATGATTTCCGTCCGCCTCAGGTCCCCTCTGGAGCAGCATCTCCAGGTCCCTGTGGCCACGGTCACACGCTCTGCTCCCGCGCCCCGTGTCGTCCCCCGGCAGCCGCACAGCCCTGCACGCAGCCCCCGTGCTCGAGCCGTCTTCTGCTTGTGGCACAAAATCCAGCTCCGGAGGTCAAAAACAGGATATTAAATATATTAATCAATGCTGCAACAAATAATGCAGCTTGATGGAGACTAAAATCTGTGCTGAATACAAATGAGATGAGGACAAAAGTGGAGGAGAAAGGGCAAAATGGAATAACAGAAGGAGAGGAAAAGAAGAAAGGAAAAGGATAAAATATCCACCAGAAATCAACGTGCGAGTGCTCCTTTCTCCTGATGTTCCATCGCATGCAGTCATCCGCTGCGGGATGCGCAGGGGACACGTGGCTCTGCAGAGGTGCCGGCAGCCAGCAAGTGTGAGCCTGGATCCGCTGGGTTGAACGTGACAGGTCATCAAAATGTGGTTAAAATAAACGATCACATAGAGTTAAACTTGGTTCTTTTGTTAGCTAACCATCATAAGTTAAACTGTCAGGCTTAAGTTAAACTTGAGTTAAGTGACTAGGTTTTCTAATCATCACGCCTGTTTTAAGATGTAGCGATAAGAGTTTAAAAAATGGTCTCCTGAAGCCCTGGTGGGAGCGGGATGGTGGGTGGGAGGACGCAGAGCTGCCTCCCCGTGGCCCCAGCAGCCCCGTCCCCTGCCATCCAGGCTCTGACGTCCCAGTGCCGCAGCAGCTCCTGCTCCTGCCGAGGGGTCAGGTGCCCGCTCGGGGCGCGGAAGCCCCGCTGTGGTTTGCCAAGTTAGCGGCGCCCGTTTGCACAGCAACGGCCTCACACTCTATATGTATTTGTTTGTTTTCAAGGGAAGCCACTGTCCGGAGTTTGTGCCTCCCCGATTTTCCTGAGCCCACAGAGCTGGTCTGGAAGTATCTGGACCTGTCAACCTTTCTCCTCCTCTACCTGCTGCCTCTGCTGATCATCACTGTCACCTACACGCGCCTGGCCAAGAAGCTGTGGCTCCGCAACGCCATCGGAGATGTCACCATGCAGCAGTACATCACCCACCACAGGAACAAGAAGAAGAGCATCAAGATGCTGATGCTGGTGGTGGTGGTCTTTGCCGTCTGCTGGTTCCCGCTCAACTGCTACGTGGTGCTCATCTCCAGCCTTGGCATCAAGACCAAGAACGCCCTCTATTTTGCCCTGCACTGGTTCGCCATGAGCAGCACCTGCTACAACCCGTTCATCTACTGCTGGCTGAACGAGAGCTTCAGGGCGGAGCTCCGGGCGCTGCTGTGCGTGTGCCGGAAGGTGCCGCGGGCGGAGGACAAGGCGCTGCCGCCCGCGGCGCCGCGGTGCCGGCAGGCCTGGCTGCGGCAGCCCGGCGGCCCGCAGGGGCCTGTCCCCGAGCGCCTGTGCCCCCCCGGGACCACCCGCACGGCCAACACCGACCTGTGAGCCGGGGGCCTCAGGTGAGTTCGCTGCATTCACTGGACAGCAAAGGGCGTCCCCTGCTCCTCCCGCGGAGTCGCTGCTGCGGCTCTGGGGTCTCGCTGCTGCCTTGTCCCACAGCAGCATCCCCCGCGCTGGGTGGGGGCAGCAGAGCCCCCAGCCCTCCCTGTGAGCCCACGGCTGCTCGGGAGCGGGGACACGCGCAGGGGACGCGGGTGGCCGCGGGCCTGGGGATCTGCTGTCGGGGCTTCCCACCCGATGACGAGCGGAGGGACAGGGACCCAGGTTTCCGCCACTGCTCGTGCTGTCCCCGGTCACGGGCCCCTCCCAGAGCTCCCAGTTACACCGAAGCCTCCCCCGGCAGCGAGGGTCAGCCCAGAGCAATTTCCCCCTCGCTCCGTCTGTCCCAGCTCGTCCCCACGCCGCTCCAGGGGAGGGGGCGCTCACCGGGCATCGGCACAGCAGCCTCAGGTGGCACTTGGGTGCATAAATCCAGTCCATTGAGAATTTCTTTTTGTTTCTGTGATAAATATACTTGTTCAGGAAATAAACCTACCCTGGCACTAAACAAAAGGCTGCAAAAATTGTCATCAGAGCTGTAGCATTCACTAACAGGAGAATGAAATCATCCTCCAAATTACTATTTGCTGTAAAAGAGTTTCATTTAAACAACAGAATTGACTCAGACTGAGAAGGTTTTCTTTACAGTTCTGGGAAAAAGAATGTAATGCAGCTGCGCTGGGGAGGCAGGTCAAAAAGAGCCACAGAGCGAAGGAAAGATGTAGTGGAAAAGGAAGAAAAAGACAGGGAAAAGAGGCAATAGACGCAGAAAGAACCCAGAAGTGCTACAGCGGCCGGGCACTGGGGAGCAGGACCTGGCCTGGCCACGATGTCCCTTCTCCATCACCCCACCCTCCTGAGAACCACACCGACCCACAGGGGCCAGACTTCTCCTCAGCGTCCCTGGTGAGCTTGAGCACGAAGGAACAGAGGAAAGTGGAGAATCGCATCCTGGCTCCCAAAGCCAGGTATGTGACCCAGTGCCGAGCGGCATCGCTGGTGTGCACCGTCAGCCCCGGCACAGCCCGGCTCCCCGGGCACAGCCCCGGCACAGCCCCGACACAGCCCCGGCACAGCCCCGCTCCCCGGGCACAGCCCCGGCACAGCCCCGACACAGCCCCGGCACAGCCCCGACACAGCCCCGGCACAGCCCCGCTCCCCGGGCACAGCCCCGGCACAGCCCAGTGCCCCGGGCACAGCCCCGGGCACAGCCCTGCTCCCCGGGCACAGCCCCAGGCACAGCCCAGTGCCCCGACACAGCCCCGGCACAGCCCCGACACAGCCCCGACACAGCCCAGTGCCCCGGCACAGCCCCAACACAGCCCCGACACAGCCTGGCTCCCCAGGCACAGCCCCGGCTCAGCCCTGACACAGCCCAGTGCCCCGACACAGCCCTGGCACAGCCCCGGCACAGCCCGGCTCCCCGGGCACAGCCCCAGCACAGCCCGAGGCACAGCCCCGGCACAGCCCGAGGCACAGCCCGAGGCACAGCCCCGGCACAGCCCCGGCACAGCCCCGGCACAGCCCAAGGCACAGCCCGAGGCACAGCCCGAGGCACAGCCCGAGGCACAGCCCTGGTACAGCCCCGGCACAGCCCGAGGCACAGCCCGAGGCACAGCCCCGGCACAGCCCCGACACAGCCCAAGGCACAGCCCCGGCACAGCCCGAGGCACAGCCCTGGTACAGCCCCGGCACAGCCCAAGGCACAGCCCCGGCACAGCCCAAGGCACAGCCCTGGTACAGCCCCGGCACAGCCCGAGGCACAGCCCTGGTACAGCCCCGGCACAGCCCGAGGCACAGCCCGAGGCACAGCCCCGGTACAGCCCTGGCACAGCCCCGCTCCCCGGGCCGTCCCTTGGCTGTGGTGCGATGCACCATGCACACAAAACACACCATTTCTGAAGAGATAGTTCTATGGGTCTTTCAATATGCACATTATATCTTGGGCTTCTGTGAAATAACCATAGCAACAACACCAACACTGGTATCTTCCACGACAAATATTAATCTATGGCTCTCGCTGTGATTCTGAAACGAAATCAGCTTCGCTGCTGGCAAATTCTGGGGTACAAGCCAAGCTGGGGATTAAATCCCATCCCCAGGGCTGTTGTACCGCACAAGAAATTGTCAGTGGTTTCTGGAGGCGTTTGTCCAAGGATGCTGGCACCGCCGGCCGCTGGGCTGCTCAGGAGCAGCCGCGGTTCCTGGAGGCAGCCGCGAGCCTTGGAGCCGCACCGGCCCGTCGGCCCTGGGCTAGAGGAGCTGCTCCGGAGCCTCTGTTGTGTCCAGCGCTGTGGGCCCAGTAGAAGAGCTAAAGCGTCCTAACCTTGTGTTGAGTCCATCTTTAATATTTCTTAGTTGGTGTTTTCTCCCCCCCTCTCCCCTTCCTTCCTTTCTTTAAATGGCGTTATAATATTTTTTTCCAGAGGAACCAAAGACCTGTGTCTCTCTTCATGCTCCCTTGATCTTCTGCCCATCCATGTAGTTAGCTGTCTCTTGCTATAAAAACAACCTAGCTGCTTTTCCTTGTTCTGTCAACTGCAGCATCTCTTCATTGCTGGATTTTTCTCCCCTAAATGGGCATGATGCAAGAGCTGACTGTATTGCATCTCCGTAATGGCTCAGCTATCTACACTGGTAATTATCAATGCCCGAATGAGATTCAGAGCCTCGCACACTTTGCCTGTTGCTTCCAGGCTCATGTATCACTTGAGGATGCCCCGACTGCCACAGCAGCACTCTCAGCAGCGTCCAGGCGAAGAATAGGGTGCACCACGTAAAAAAGGAAGATAAACTGAGCCATGCTGTTTGATTTGGGGAAGGCACGGTGACGGGGGCAAGAGACTGTGGTTCTGCTGAGCTGCAGGCACAAGGGTGCAGCGATTGCAGGGCCGACCCAGACGAGGGCTGCCAAAGAGTCTAAGAAATTCTGCTTTGCTGGAACAGTCATGGTCTGAGCCAGCTCCGCAGGTGAACATGTTCAAACATTCATCAGTTTGTCTTCAGACACGCTGCTTGGCTGTGGGAACAGCTTCCTGAGCGGCACCGGCGGCAGCCCAGTGTCCGAGATCACCGGGACCGGGGGACAGTTCCCAACCAGGACCAGCACAACCCCCCGGCCCTGCCGTCACCCCTGGCCCTGCCGTCGCCCCCCGGCCCTGCCGTCGCCCCCCGGCCCTGCCGTGCTGCCCCTGGCCCTGCCGTCGCCCCCCGGCCCTGCCGTCGCCCCCCGGCCCTGCCGTGCTGCCCCGCGGCAGGCGGGCGGCTCCAGTCTGTCCCAGGCAGGCAGAGCCCTGCAGCAAAACCCCGAGGGTGAATTATTAGAACACCGAGTTACCAGGAGTCTCCTCCAGAGAAAGTATTTGAGCCCACACAGATCACTATGCCATGATTCAGAGACATGTCTGAGTGATTAACAACCCAGATTTATTAACGTTAGCTCATGCCAAATGCATCTAACTGCCTTCAGCATAGTTGCTGATGAAGATGATAACAGAGAACACAGTGCAGGGGATACCTGAATTCCAGAAACAAATCCCCTTATATAGCCCCATCACATAATGAACAAAGAAACCACAAAATGCCAACTAGATGAACAAAAAGCGAGCAGAACAAAAATGCACAATGAGTCAGAAAATTAGCTCAGGAAGGAGAAACAGAATAAAGTTATCATCAGTCAAGTCTTCAAGTGGAAAACAATACTGAGAGGCTGCCCAAAGCATACACGGAATTGTCCTCAGCTAAATCCGGATCGAGCCCTGGAAGTGGAGCTGTCCCTGGTCGGAGTCAGGACCGTCCTCTGCCCCGACGCAGCTCCGCAGGCTAGGCCTGCAGCGCCGGGCGCGAGGGAGGAAAACCCCGAACCTCGCCCAGGAGGCTGGGGTGCAGCGGCACACCCGAATTAACGCTGGGAGGCTGACGAGCAGACGCCCTGTGCCACGGGCAGCGCAGCAGAGTCTCGCCCTCAAGTCGGGGCAGGCGGCTCTGCCCTCTCACCCAGCAGCCGCCAGTGCGGCCCCTCCAGCCCCGCAGAGAGCGCTCCAGATCTCCCGCACTGGATGGACACCAGGCGGGAACCGACGGGGCAGGCTCATCCTGCAGCCGGCACTCGGGTAAAGCTCTCCGCAGGGCTGCCCTGGCCCACCCGTGCTCAGCAGTCCTCCCTACCCAAATTCCAGCACGCTCCTAACTGCTCCCCCGCACTCGCTGTCCCGGTGCTTCTGGTGCACCCACCTTTCCCACGACGGACGCCACTGGGCGCACCCGGCGAGCTCTCTGTGCCCACAGCTCTGGCCAGGCCGCGTGCTGGGTCTGCGCTGAGCAGAGCGGAGCCGCTGGGGCCGGGCCGATGGCGCGCGGCGGGAGCGCAGGAGCCGGCTCCAGAGGCTGCGGCTCCAGCGCGAGCCCCACGGCGCTGGGGCGGCCGGGGGAGCGGAGCTGGCGCGGCCAGAGCAGGGGCTGCAAGGGGCTGCAAAGCCTCGCTCAGGAGGTTGCTCACGTCTCCCCAGACATCAAAGCAAATGCACTTCTTGCCCTGCCACCTCCAGTATTTTTTCGTTTATCCGGGCAGTAAGCATTCAGTCAATGCGTTTGGCCCCCTCAATGAAGGTTTGTTCTCCCGTGAGCCTGTCCTGGTGATAACACCGTGTTCGGCAAAGCCAAATGGCATGAGGACACTGCCCCCTGAAACGAGCTGCCAACGACCAGCAGCTGTCACCTACCACAGGTGACAGGGGGAAGTCAGTAGTTAAAAAACCCCAGCGGCTGAACCCTGTGGAAACCATGTGTCTGTTCTCACAAGGCTATGGTCTGTCTCTTGAAGAGACTTTTCCATGACAGGCCTCATAAAAACCTCCTTGGCAGATAGGAAGAGACCGGTTGCTTTACAAAATCAGATTGATGGATCGTCTGATTTGTCTGTTGGAGACAGAAACAATTGCTTTGTGGGACACCACAAGGAACAATTACGGGGAGTGCCCCCGTCAGTGGAATGCTGGAAGTTTTTGTTTCTTTCTGAACTGTGATACATCACTCGGACCTTTCACATTCAGGTTAATAAACCAAGTCCTTCCAAAGGACTGGAAAGGAATCAAGTTTTAGTTGTCACCATTGCGGTATTCCTAGAATTCCCATCATCGTCCATTGTCTTTCCCTGATCTATCCTTAGAGGTCAGTTATTTAACACATTATTGTCATTTTCTACCCTGTTCCTGAATTAAATGTACAGTGGCTCGTGCTCACAAGCGCTGACCAAAGCCAGCAGTTCCGGCACGGGGACGGCAGCCGCTACAGCTCCGCAGAAACACCTCAGCACAGCAGCCCTCCCTATGTTCCCACTTCTATTGCAGGCTATAGGCTTTTCCCTTTATTAAATTTGAAGGTTAATTTTACGAAACCCAAAGCTAAAGCTGACTTGAATGAAAGGTTACCTTGTGTTCTATTTAAAAGAATTGTACTAAATTGCATTTCTATTTAGTGGAATAAAAGCATCCTGTTGTCCCTCACAGCAAGCAGGGCATAATGTGGGAATGTATTCATCCTGTAGGCGAACTGTGGTGGTTAACATAGCTAATAAAGACCATGAATATTTAGCAATATATTCAGATGTCTCAGCTGTAAATGGGAACAGGCTGAAAATGAACTTTGAGCTTGTTTGACCCTCCCCATTCAAACACCCGCCAGCACCACCGGGTCCCTCCCCCTGGAACGAGCAGCTTTAGTGGCCGTGGGTGCCCTGCGAGACGCTCCTGGCGAGGCTGGAGGGCCGGGCTGGAATGGGTGGATGTGAAGCTTAGTGCCCTGCGTTTCTGGTTAGCTCTGGGGCATCTATTCTCTAATCTAAGGGCAGGGGTTTTGTTTCATTTATGGTGTGGTTCTCGGTGCGGATGGAGAAATGGAGGGGCAGGAAAACAAAGAGGAAAGAATCCCCCTGCGGGTTAGCGAGAACGCAGCCCGGGTGCGCTGCAGACCCTTCACTGACGTGTGTATATGTGCACACATACCCGGCCCTGCTCCCATCAGCGCTGCCCGCGGCGGGTCCGGCTCCGGGTCCCACGGCGCCAGGGCCGTGTCCGACCCTCCAGCTCTCGCTCCTGCTCGTTTTAAACTAACCGCACCAGGTAAGGAACTACAAAGATTGGCCCTATTGCCATTGTATTTAATTGGAGTGTTTATTTGTAACCCAATAACCTCTCAAAACCAGCTCAGAGGAGGACGTGAGGGGGAGTTTGAGGAGGTGTTGAATGGGTTGCAAAACCACTTCATTCTTTTCCTAAAACTCTGTTGCTCAATGCAGCTGCAGTTGAATCCAAACCCAGCCCATTACCCTGTCCATTGGCTCCTTTTAATAATTGTCACACAGAAACAGGCTGGCCGGTCTCAAAAAGCCTCATTTACCACCAGGGCCCAGGGATGGAATACAGGAATTTCACTGGGATAATAATGTATTTTTGATGGATAGTAATAACTATTGGCATCGAGCTGTCCCTGTGAAGACAGTGTGGCGCTTTGTTTTGGTTTTAGTCAGCAAGGCTTTATGTTTGGAGCTGCAATGTTTTTCCCTTAAAAATGAACTTCTGCTGCCAACATAAGGTATCAGGCTCCCTTTTTTAGTTTTTCAGTGGTGGTTGTTGCTCCCAGTTTGGTTCCAGTTGAGAGAATTTGCTCTCATTCATGTCTCCCTAATGCTCCAAACCCTGTGCCCGGTTCCCCAGCCCCCCCCAACATGGGGGTCCCCTTCTCCACATCCGGGGGACGCAGGGCGGGGACAGTCCCGGCCCGGCTGCGGTTCTGTCTGCCCCGCAGAGCCGCAGGGGGACGTTTGCAGTCACTGCGGGCGACACGAAGCGGGGGACGCTGGCACCTGGACACTCGCACTGCGACGATTTGAAACTGCCCTGGAGGGGCCCTGTGGGTCAGCCCCACGTTCCACAGGTGAGTCTGGGGGCAGCAGAGAAATAAACCTCTGTCTGCTGGCCAACACACTCCATAATTCAATAATGTGCTGTAAAACCTGTGTTTTCATTCCCTTGTAATTGCGCTGGTGTCCTGCAGAGAAGCAGTAATACGAGAGTGTGCACACAGGGGAACGCCTGTGGAAAACAAAATGGGAAAATCAGAGAACAAACAATAAAAACATCGTTGGTGGGGCAGGAAAGTGGAAAAGGAGAGAAACCAGGGACTGGCGATTCAGTCCTCTCTAATGGATTTAAGGGTCCGTTTCCAGCAGGAGCGGTGTGACTGCAGTGTCCCAGCCCCGCGTGCCGCCGGCAGCAGCGCGGAGCGGCCGCGCACACTGGAAGGTCCGCGGCACGGTGGCTCCGGCGCGGAGCATGGGGCTGCGGCGCCGCGGACGGGGCCCGGAGAAGGGGTTTGCTGCAGCTCCGAGTGGGGGAACCTCTGGAGGACGTGGGTTCCTCTGCGGAGCCTCCAGCTGCCGTTCCGCGCCCTCCACTCCTGCATTCTGCCAGATTATTCATGCCACACGAATAGATACTAACGACAGGGCTTAATTTACCTTAGACCGACACAAAACTTTGGTTGGATGGTTTTCCACCCACCTGAAATGTGGTCTGAACCATTGTGAAAGATTCTTCTAGCTGTCACATAACTGAAGGCAATCAGGGTTCCGTGTGCTAACGAAGCAGCTGTGGCGGGTGCGGCCCCAGAGCCGAGCTGCACAGGGCGCCTGTTCTGTCTCTGCGCTGTCTCATGCTTCTCCGGAGCCTGCTGGTCCATGTTTGACATCACATCTCTCTATAGGGTGGGCAAGAACACGAGAGCAAAAGCAGGAAAGCTGCATTTGCCAAGGTGTTACCGAGCACTCCAGCATTTCTGCTATTTGCTCGCTCCACCCCAGCTTTCTGCTGAGCCAACCCCCCCGAGGAGCACGTGCTTCTCCTCTGACCCTTTTCTGTGAAGAGCCGCCTTTCCCTGGCCACGCAGTCTCTTTCCCTGCCCTCTACTCGCCCAAAGTACAGGCTTTTGGTCTGTATTTCCATGCAATGCTGGTTTAGTCCAGATCATCTCAGACCAAAGATGGAAACACCAGGCTTCAGGAAAAAGGTCTTGCTGTAAAAGCACTTGGCTCTGTGCATCCAGAATCTGCACAAGGGCAACCTTAGAAAGCTCATCTGACTTAATTGTTCACAGATCACACAGTCCTTGTTAATCCAGGGCTCATTAGTTAGCCTGGCTCTCTCTGTAGGCTGCCAAGCAGGATCACGCCCAGAGCATTTAGTTTATGGGAACATCTGCAGCCCGGGCAGACCTGCCCCAGCTCCGCCGTGCAGCTCGATGCTCACGAGGCAGGAGTCCCCTGTGACGAGGACACCAAGACCCCCCTTGACTTGCATTAGCACCTCAGTAGGTCTCAGATAAAGTCTGCCCAGGGTTTACTGGTCTACAGAAGGACTTGGAGCCGCTGGTCTCCTCCTCTGCAGTTACTCCATCAGGGGATGCAAGTGATGCATCTCAACACCCCACACACTTAAGCCAAGTTCTTTAAATTAAAGCCTGTCCGTCAGGAATATTTGGCTTGGCAGGATCTCTGGCCACAAGCTGTGGCCGCAGGACACACGTCTGCATTCCTGCTGCGGGGACCAGCCCAGGAGAACGCCCAGCACACATGCCTCGCGGGACACATGGTGTTCACTGGCACCCTCTGGAACCGGAGGCTCGTCAAGCAGGCGGCCCCTGTGCCCTGGATGCCTCTGCCACGGCTCTGCATCCAGCGGGAGCTGTTCCTCCAGAGGCAGCGAGGGGAGGCCCGTGCACCCCAGCCTGCAGCTGCGCTCCAGCCCCGCTGCAAACCGGCTGAGGGGGCAGCAGGGACTGGGGGCAGGGGCCTCTGAGCTCTGAGCACCGCGGGGCTCCCGCTCGCATGGAGCGGGTCTGCTCCTCCGCCAGCTCTGCGCCACAGACACGCCTCTTATCGCAGGGCTGGGAAAGGAATCCCAAGTGCTTGGGGGGAACACGGTTTATCACAGCTTCTTGTGCATCAGCCAAAGCTGAGGCAAGACCAGGCAGCACAGCCGCCCCGCGGCGGGGAGCGGAGCGGGTGCACCCCCTGTTCACAGGAGCTGCTGGCTGGGGTGAGCGCCTGCCTGGCACGGGACAGCGGACCCGTGCGGTGGGGCCAAACCCACCCACCCCTCACCTGCGGCGCGGCCAGTCCTCGGCAGCTGAGAACGACAAGCCCTGCATGGTTCCAGCGCCGCAGCCTGCAGACAAGGCAAGGCACCTCCAGATTCCCATCCCAACAGCGTGCCAGAGGCTGCGTCCCCACCATGCCCGGCGCTCTCGGACACGCTCCCCCATGGGCTGGGCTCTGGGGACCCGTCCCAGGAGCTGCCCACCCCGGGACAGCCGGGGTCCCCCCGAGCCCACAGCACGTCCCCCTGCACCATCCACCTCCAGCTACAGCGGGGCTGGCAGGGACACCGGCATCACCAACCCATGCAGACCTTCACACACAGCTGGCTGGTCCCAGCACAGCAGCAAAGTCATCGCAGTGAACACAGAGGCCCCAGACACCTGAGCTCCCTGGAAAGGGTTCTCTGGAGCTGTGCACCCTCAACAGCTCCACCGATGCTGTGCGTTTGCGTTCAGCGATGAATGACGGGTTCTTGGGGGCCCGGATGCCGGGGCTGCCGCCTCCCGCGCCGCTGCACCGCGCACAGCAGCACCGATACAGCCTGCCAGGGCTTGGACATGTGTAACAGCTTTAATTAGGAAAGAAAATCATATCCTTCATTCTCATAATTATTCTAGAGAACAGGCAAATGCAAAGGCATGAACAGACTTAACAAGCACCGTAACTGCCAAACTTAAAGAGCAACTGCCTTTCCGTGAAGCTTGAGGAACCGGAGCTCCTCGGGCATCATTTACGGGGTCCCCGACCCCTCCCCATCCCCAGGCCACACGATGAGCCCCACCTGGGATTTGTCCCTTCTGAGGGAGGTTAAACCTGCACACCAGTTCACAGCCGATGCCGGTGCTGGTGTCGGGCAGGGCAGGGGCTGCTCCTGCCCGCGGTGCCCGCTGGAGCCGCTCCTGCCCGCCCCCCGCGTCACGAGCGCCACGGGCTCCGCTGCGGCAGCGCTGCTGAGGGCGCCGCTGGCCCGGCCAGGCCCTGCCTGTGGGCCGGGAGCACCCCAAACCCCCCCGGCGCCACCTCCTCCGGCCCTGGGGTTTATGGACCTGCAAACAGCACTCGGGAGCAGCATGTCTGCGAGGAACGGGGGGCACATGGCCCGTGTTTAATGAACAGGGCAGGAGCTCAGCTACTGCTTTATTTGAACCTCGACATCACCCAAGAAACAACAGGAACAACTCTGCTTCAGAATTACAATGGTAATGACACAGAATTTACAAAAATATAAATAACCTATTCGTAACCTTTAAGAAAAATAACATTCACCATAAAAATACCATGTATTCCCCTAGGTAAACCATGGCTACAGAAATGTATTTATTGGTTTTTTAGAAAAAGCACCAGAGTCTGCGTTATGAAGTAACCAAAACGCTGGGGCATTGCCCCCCAGCACTTGCAGACTGTTCTGAGAAGTGTGCCCGGATCACCAATCAAGTTCACCTCAGTAAACGGCTCCTGACAGAGCATACTGAAGTACAGTTCTCACAAGCACCCTGTCCAGGAAAAGCACCCAAGGGTTTCATAGGATTTAAGTACGTGCCTATTTTTAAATCTGTGCTTAAGAGCTTTCCAGAACAGGGCAGGACTTAAACTTATCATATAAATTCCTCTGCGAATCAGACTTCCAGACAAGAGTGGTGTCAAAAACAACTGCTTGTAAAAAAAATAATCCCACTGCACAAAAGTCTTTCCACTGTTCGGCCCAGCTACAGTTTACACAGATGCTGAATTATGTGATTTCTTTCAGCTCTTTTTGAGCCATGCCAGCTTGGCACAAACAGCTTCCTGACGCTGCAACGCGAGATCCAGCGTATGGGAATTTCCTTCCCTTGTATTCCAAGTCTTGTGCTGAAAATACTGTTTAAAAAAACAAAGTCAAGTATCAAGTCCATTGGTTCGCAGCTAAAGCAACTCCTCTCCCAGGGACTGCTGCCCATGGCCAAACAGCAGCGTCGCGCCCCATCTCCCAGGCTCACACGGTTCCCCCGGGCTCCAGCTGGGCTGTGGAAACCAGCCAAAGGGGCTCCCAGGGCAGCGCTGAGGCCACTGCTGGATTGTGGCCCGTGCAAACACCACAGAGTTTGCCACGGCGCTGGAAGGAGCAGAGTGCCCGCTGTGACACCAGCCGGGGGAGCGGGTGGGTGGGCACCCTACGCGCCACGCACAGCACGGCACAACCCCACCCTACACTTCGTGTATGGCACAACCCCACCCTACACTTCGTGTATGGCACAACCCCACCCTACACATCGTGTATGGCACAGTCCCACCCTACACATCGTGTATGGCACAACCCCACCCTACACATCGTGTATGGCACAATCCCACCCTACACATCGTGTATGGCACAACCCCACCCTACACATCGTGTATGGCACAGTCCCACCCTACACATCGTGTATGGCACAGTCCCACCCTACACATCGTGTATGGCACAACCCCACCCTACACATCGTGTATGGCACAGTCCCACCCTACACATCGTGTATGGCACAACCCCACCCTCCACGTTGTGCACGGCACCCCATGCACTGCACACCCACCCCACGAGCCGCCGCCTCAGCCTCGAGGCAGAGGTTGGGTTTGACTGTGAATAATATTGCTCAGACATCAAACAGCTGAAAAATAATAGTTTGCCTTAAAAACTATGAAGTGAATGGGGTTAATTTCTTCAAAGAAGGGAGAAATAAACAAATGTGGCAAACACTCCACGCAATGGTTGAGCCCAGCCCAGCAGAGCCGCTCAGGGAGGGAGGAACATGAGGACCTGCAGCACACGTGTGACAATGAACATGAGCCACCGGTGTCCCTGGAGCCCAGCGGCCCGTGTCCCGGTGCAGCCAGCACGGCACGGCCAGCGGGCGGGGGATGTCCCCTCTGCACTGGGGCGGCCTCACCCGCAGCATTCACTGTGCGCAGGGCTGCGGGCACCGGAGACAAAACGTTACTGAGCTACCAGAGAGTGTCCAGAAGAAGCTACAAAGGTCACTGGGTTTGTTCAGCCTGGAGAAGAGGAGACTGAGAGGCAACCTCATCATGGCCACAGCCTCCTCACAGGGAGCAGGAGCGGCAGGCGCCGAACCCGGCTCTTTAGTGACCAGTGACAGAGCCCAGGGAACGGCAGGAGATGTGCCGGGGAGGGCCGGCTGGACGTGAGGGAAAGGTTCTTCACCCAGAGGTGCCGGACACTGAACAGGCTGCCCAGGGAGGGGCCACGGCCCCAGCCCGACAGAAGAGACTGGACAACGTCCTCAGACACACGGGGTGACCTGTGGGGCGTCCTGTGCAGGGACAGGACTCCATGATCCTGTGGGTCCTTCCAACTCAGCACATTCTGTGATTCTATAATGTCCTCGTTATTCACTGTTTTTAATTTAACAGCCATTCCTGCTCATCACTCGTGCCCGAGGGACAGGAGGAGGCTGGTTCTGTGTCCTGCCCAGCCCCCGAGGGACCCCCCACTGGTGGCACCGGTGACACACAGACACAGGGACACGCAGGACAAGCCACCCAGACGGGTTCCAGTTCCAGAGTCAGTGCTGGCAAGTTGAGCCAGCTCTTACTCAGACAGCTGTAGGTAAATTTATCTTAATTCCCGCTGGAAGTGACTAAGTGTGTCCACAGAGGTATTAAATATTTATTTGATTAATCCAAACACTCTCTCCCTGCCACAGAGAAACCTCAAACGAAAAGCCCGACCACAGGCTGTGTTTGCTTTAGCAATACTTTTCCTGACTGCTCCGTAACACACCAAGTATGT
Source organism: Streptopelia decaocto (assembly GCF_964273445.1). NCBI lineage: Eukaryota > Metazoa > Chordata > Aves > Columbiformes > Columbidae > Streptopelia > Streptopelia decaocto. The sequence goes on along the minus strand of NC_138665.1, from coordinate 21,036,172 downwards.
AACCAGAGCCTGACTAACCCCAGCCTAAAACGGGCAAAAAGTCTAATACTTCTGGTTCTTGCAGAGCAAAGAGCAACAGAATGACCTTGACTTTGGAAGAAACAAACAGCGGGGGAGAGAAAGTGTCACATCCAGCTGAAACTGCTCACGCCTCCCGTTATCTAACCACATCCTGAGCGCGTTCAAGTCTTAACAGCATTTAACAGGGAAAAGAAAAAGACCAGCAGCTATTAATACCCGTGTTCGGGCAGATCCGAGCAAAGCGCTGCCTTCCCAGAAGGTCGCCTGCTTTTTCTGAGTACTGCGCTCAGATAAACGGCAAATCGCGTGAGCTCGGCCAGGGATGCCCGGCAGGGTAACAGTGCCGCTTGCTGGCGGCCACACGGCCCCGGTGACAGGGACGGAGCCGCCGCACCCGCCGGACCCCGCCGCAGCGCGCAGGGACGGTGCTGGTGCACGGCTCCGGCACAACCCGCGCGACACTTACCGATGCCACCTAAAGGCACCGGTGCCGAACCACCAGTCATGGGGCAGTGCTCTGCCCATGAGCTCAGCAGAATGGAGCCAAGCCGGGCAGCGGCGTCACCGCGCTGGCACCGCGCCGGGGAGCTCCCGCCTGCCCCGGCGGATGTGCCGGGCTGCAGGGGCAGCGCTCGGCTCCGGCTCCCACTGCACCCTCCAAAAGCGGCTGCCAGCGCAATCCCGGTAACGCCCCAGCGGCTGGGGGCAGCTCCAGAACAGCCTGGACACCTGCAGCCACCGGCCCCGGGGCACAGCTCCCGAAATCAGGGGCACCCGGCGCGGGCGGGACCGGTGCAAGCTCTGACAAATCCTCCAGGAAGAAATGAAAAGCAGAAGGGTGTTCTCCTCCCTAGCAGCTACACCCAAAAATGAGAAAATTAGGCTGGTTTTAGGCAGATCAAAAAAAAAAAAAAAAAAGAAGAAAATCATTATTTTAAACCAAGTTGGCTCTGCTGTGACCAGCACAGGGACAGAGGTGCTGTGACCCAGCCATGGGCACAGGCTGCAGCCTCCAGCTGCCGCCCAGTGCCGGCACGGCGGTGAAGCAGCCTGGTCTCTGCCACCCTGTGTCACCACAGGGCGGTTTGCAAAGCCACAGTGGCCACAGGTTCCTGTGGGGCAGCAGGACCAGGGCGTGAGCCAGCACTGTCCCCAGGCCGGCAGCCACCGCTCTGCTCTGTGACAAGGACAAATGTCAGCCCAGCCCTGGATCAGTCCGAGAGTCCTGCAAGAAAACTGCACCGCGTCACGAACAGGACACGAAGGGGAAGGTGCTGGGGCGGCACGGATGGGCACGACCTCGGCCTCCCTGAGGACGAATGCTCCCCTCATGTCCTTCTGTCACACAATGCAGAGACCATCTCCACGTACTCCTCACTTGCACAAAGAGGTTATGTGACCGCAGGGCTACCGGATCCTCTCCCGTACCAGTACACAGCACCTGGAGCTTCAGCCGTCCCCTCCCTGTCCCTCTAGCACTGGCGACCCTGGGCCTGGCCGAGCACAAAGTGGTCACAGAGCAGGAGCAAAGCGTCGAAGCGCTGGAGCCGCTGCAGGGCCTGGGCCAGCAGCGGGACGGTGACCGCGTCTCCCGAGCGGGTGAGGTGAGCGACGAGCTGCTCGAATCCAGAAAGCCGTCCCAGCAACTGCGGTGCGACGCCCAGCTCCAGCGCCACGTGGCTGAAGTTCTTCGTGCCGTTCAAGGAGGGGTCCAACAGGAACGCGAGTGACTGCACCAAGGAACGGGGCAGCTCTGCTACCGGCAGACCTGGGCAGCAACACAGCAAAGGGAGGTCAGAACCCAACACACCTGGCTGGGATAAGAGTAAACGGAGCAGCTGGGCTCCTGTCCCTGCCCAGCGGGTGAAACGCCGCCCTGCCACTGCAGTTATCTCCTCCGGCATCGCCTTCAGAGCTCAGCAACATGCAGCTGGCTCAGGATGGGGAGGCTGGTAACTGGTGACAACTGGGCATCCATCCACACCTGCCCACAGACCCTTCAAGGCAGTATCACAGAAAATCTACCCTGTGAACCAGCACCAAAGGCCACCAAAGCCAGATAAGTCCCTGTGACAACCGGCACCTCCACGTAGCTGTGGTGAGCTTCTGGAGGAGCTCCCTCCCCAGCACCCGCCTCTCTACCCCGATACTCAGCGCACAGAGGTGACTCTGGACAGACACTTACCCTTCGTCTTGCTGCTGATCTGAGTCACAAGGCTCTGGGCATCATCCACCTGGCAAGACAGAGACCCGAGGCTGTTGGCAGCCCAGCGAGAACAGCAACGCCTGCCTCCATGCCCAGGGCTGTCAGAGGCTCGGGAACGGCGCTTCCCCTTCTGCACTACATCCCACAGAGCCAACCACCTCCTCGCCATGCTCCAGGGCCTCCCAGTAAACCGCTTCCATAAACAGGCACCCGGAGCCGGCTGTGACAGGGGTTTCTGTGCCAGACGTTTCCTGAGGCTCAGTGACGTCAGTCACCAGGTCCCTGATGAGCTCACTGGAGAGCGGAGGAACCCGCTCCCGCTGCGGGTCGGCTTCACGGAGAGCGAGAGGACAAGGACCACTCGAGAGCACATCAGTTAGAGATACGCTCATACATCCCATAAACAACTGTGGTCTTCTGGGTGTTTGAAACCATGCCAGCAGGTCACGTCTCCATGGCTCATGGCTTGTTTAGTGACACACTACTAAACATCTGGCAAGTTGGCTTTTGTAAGTACCAGTTACTCCCAAATACTAACGAACCTTTGTCTACCCGCCTACCCCCCTGGCCAGCCCAGCACCCTGTGCCTGAGCCTCAGGTGTCCATGGGTGTTGGAGGAGCCCTGAGGCCAGAGGAACTCACCGGCTGCTCCTCGCTGTCAGCAGTGGGATTCGGGCAGGCGGAGGGCGGGCGCCGGGCTCCCTCCCGCCCCGCCCCGCCGGCCTCTGCCGGGATTCTCCGCACCGCCCGGTCCTCCGGCCGCTCGCCGCCCGCAAACTCCGCCTGGGTGGAGAACTTCTGGAGGTCCAGCTCTGTGCACTCCACCGGGGCGTGTGGCCACTTGTGCTGCATCTCGGAGGCGCAGGAGGAGAGCGGGGCCATGGCGTCCGGCGGGGCCCGGATGAGGGGCTGGCTCTCCAGGAGCCCCCGGCCCCGCTGCCCTTTGGAGGCAGCGCCCGCCAGCGGCACGTCCGGCTCCAGCTGCAGAGCGGGGAGCTGCAGGCCCAGGGCTTCCCCGTCCGAAATGAACTGCACCGCTTCCACGGGGCCTGCAACCAGAAACCGGCACGGCTCAGCGGAGCCCAGCGCCCCGTCCCCCGCACCGCCCAGCAAAGCCACCTCTGTGCCTTTCCACAAAGTCTTGCGTGGGGTCGAGCCCTCGCCCCAGTGCAGGGAGAGGGGCTGGGGGTCTCAGGAGCTTGTGGAGGTCGCAGCTTCTGGCATCTTCTCACAGAAGCCTCCCCCACTGCTAAAACTTTGCCATGCAAACCCAATACAGAGCTGCAGGGGCTGCACATGACCATTTCTGGTACAAAGTCTGTCAGCAATTAAGAGAGGTCCCAAACTTCCGTTTGGTGGGACTTGGACACTGTCCAGCTCCATCCTTCCCGCCCCAGGACACCTCAGTATGTCCCAGGACCAGGCGAGCTGGGCCCAGCACCCCTCCCTGCCCCAGGCACAGCCGCAGCTGCGGGTACCTTCTGCCTGCCTGTAGCAGGGGCTCAGGTTCTTCACGCCCAGGCAGCAGGGACCAGACATCTGCTCCTCACACAGGAACCTGCCGGGCACCGCCGCGGTTGGGAACATTGCTCGCTGGCCCGAGAAGTTCTGAGTCCTCAGGAAGACTTGGAGGACAGAGGAGAACCGGTCTGAGCGAAGGCTTGGCTCGCTTCCCCAGCATGTCCTCAGCCGTGCGGTATGTCTGCTGCGAGGAGCCGGCAGCTCCCTGGCACGCTGCGGGGCTCCGGCGGGTCCCAGACTGGCCACCACACCTGCTGCCCTCCTCCCTCACCCGTCCTGCCCCATACAGAGCCACCCAACCTCAGCTGGCCCCAGAAACCCCGCGGAGAGGGGACCGCAGCTGTGACAGTGAAACGGCAGCGTCCCACTCCCCACGGTGGGGCTGCGGAGGGAGGCTCCTCGTGCCTTTGAGCAGGCAAAGCACAAGAGAGGTCCCTTGCACAGCAAGAGGGGCTGCGGGCACGTGTGAAGGGCAAAGGGAGGAGGGGGAGAGGCACTGCAGGCATCCACTCACCCCGCTGGCACTGGCTCTTCCAAAACCGCTTGCAGTAGATGATGGAGAGTGCCAGAAGCACCAGCACGATGATGACCAGGGCACTGCTGGTCAGCGCAAGAAGGGCCGTGTCCTGCGGCGGGACGGTGGGGACGGCTACCTTCACCAGGTTTGTCCTGGACCGACCTGCAAACACACCAGCCACAAAACGCTGGAGCCTAACCCCACGGCTTGGGCCACCCCCCGCGCCCCGTCCCTCCTCCAGCAGGTCTGTGGGACAGCGGCTCGTGCTGCGGCCAGTGAGCAGGATTGGTGACGGGATGCTGCGTGTCTGAGGGCTCAGCTTCAACACGGTCACGGTGACTTAGCACGCACCGTGACCCGCGTCCTCCCCCCGCCCCAGAGCAGCCCGACCCGGGCAGGGACACGTACACTGCGGCTCGGAGGACGGCGTCTGCTTGGTGCAGGGGATGCACTCCCAGTCCAGCTGCCCGCTCAGCCGCGCCTTGCGGTAAAACCTGCAACACAGCACAGGGTCTCAGCAGCGCGGGCCCCACGGCGAGAGCCGGCCCGGCTCCCGCAGCCGGGCGGTTTGTCCATCCCGCAGCCGGGCGGGCACAGCCGACCCCGCGCTCCTGCCCAGGGCTGGGACACGCAGGGCAGCGGGGCTGCCCAGGGCTCCCATGGCTGGCTGAAGCTGCACCCGCAGCTACTTCATGCCTGTTGCCACCTTGGCCAAGGAGTGACAGCACCTGAACCGCCTCGCCCCTGCCCCGCGCCTGCTCGAGTGGGTGACAGTGCCTAACAGCTCCACGAAGCCACAGAAACCCCCCAGCCTGCAACTGCATCTGGGAAGAGGCTCCTTAAACAGAGCCCTGGCACGTGCTCTGCAGCCCCAGCAGCTCCCAGGCTGCGGCACACAGCCACCTTCACCTCTGCAGCTCTTCAAACCCACCACGCGTGGCACGGCGTGGGGACCACCAGCTGTGGCATTCATTCCATGGCCACTCATCTCCCAGCACTTTGCCACCCCTGTGCCCACAGGAACAGCCCAGGCCTCGAAGGACTTTTCTTCCACTGCTCATGCACAGGAGCCTTTATGTTCCCTTCTTTGGAGCTACAAGGGGGATTTTATGTCACTAGCAGTGTCCTCAGAGAGGTAGCCCTTGGTGAGCAGGGCTCCTCCCATGCTCCGGGTGGCCTCAGCTAAAGCCCCCTCTGTCCCCGCACCCTGCCCGCTGCCACCACCGCGGCTCCGGCGCCGCTCACCCCGGCAGACACTCCCCGCAGACAGCGTTGGCCGTCGCCGAGCAGTTGGACTTCTGGAGGCGGTTGATGAGGGCACAGGAGAGGCAGGTCTTGCAGCCGTGGTGGCCCCAGCTGTCCTTGAACTTCCTGGGAGGGCAGGGGACGCACTGTGCGTCCCCCCCGCCGCCGTCACCGCAGTCCTGCAAGACACGAGGGCGGTTATGCAGCTGTGGCCAGGAGCCACTTCAGGTCCCAAAGTGGCACAGAGGGGACTGGCCCCACTTCTCTGGGGACAAGGGGTGGGGGGGTTACTGCTCATGTGCAGGGTCCTCAGAGCCCACGGAGAGCAGAGGCCACCGGAGCACTGGGACGGGGCACACGGGGAAGCCATTTGCTGCCCATGGGCCGTGTTGAGGGAGCAGGAAAGTCCTGCAGCAGCGTGTCCCTGGGCAGTGCTGGCTGGGGACCCGCTGGGTGCCTGGGCGGGCAGCACCGGCCCCAGCGCCGAGGCCAGGCCCCCGCAGCCCCGTGCTGCTCGTGCCCACCCAGCCTGCAGCGCGGCTTCACCCGCTGGTACGGACTGGGAGGAAATTTAGATTTCCATGGGCAGAAAGGAAAGAGGGCATGCTGAGGGGCAACACGAAATCCCTTCCCAGCTCCTGCTTCCACTGTCTCACCCTACAACGGTTCACCGTCCCTTCCCACCGAGCCCCAGCTCTCCCCAGCACGCCAGCGGCTCAGAAGATCCTTCTGGAGGAAGGCTGGCAGAGGATCCAGCTGGCACTGCACAGCCTTGCTGCCAGATGGTTCAGGGCTGTTCAGAGCAGCCGGGTTACCTTGGAAAGCTCCTGCCCGGGCATGCACTTTCTGCAGGGGGTGCATTTCCCATGCTCGTCCCGGTACTCGCTCTCCTGGCAGGCCATGGGGCTGGGAGCCTGAGGAGGAGACGGCAGAGAGGTCAGAGCCGGGCCCGGCACGTTCGAGGTGAGCAGCACTGCCCTTTCCTGGGCAGGCGTTCCTGCTCTGGCGGGACAGCAGCCCGTGCCCCTGGTGCATCACGGCTGCCAAGGCTGCGGCTCCCAGCGCACACGGGCTGCTCCGGTGCTCGGGAAGGGTTTCCCAGCGAGGCTGGGGATGAACCGCCTGCTTTTGCTGCCACGACGCAGCCCTCAGGATGGAGCAAATGACATTTCATATCCAGCGTTAAGGCAGACACACCAACTGCCCAGGTCACCGATCCGCTGGAGGCGGGTGGGCTTGGGCAGCCCCGGCTGCAGGTCTGGCTACCCCAGACCATCGGCAGAGAGCTCAGTCCCAGCAAAGTCCCAGCTTCAGGACCCGGGAGCTCAGCTCTGACGTGACCACACGCCAGCGCCCAGTGTGTCCCTGGCAGAGCAGGACACGCACCCATGGCCCCAGTGCCCCGCACACATCCCAGCTCAGCGAGGTTTCACTGCTGCTGTCCCAGAACCAGCACCCACCACCCTGGACACAGCACCCAGAGCCTTCCCCAGGTGAAGCCAAGGGCAGAGCTGCCCCAGCCTCAGTGGAGCCTCAGTTTGCCCCTTGGGGAGGGTAGTTCACAGCAGAACACGAGACCTGGGTCTCACCAGGAACAGACAACTCAGAATGACGCTACAAAACTGAGCAATTTATTTGGAGTTTTGGGGCCGCCTGCTCATTTCTATCTATTCCAGGTGTGTTCTTACTGTGATGACCAAAATGGAATAAAATCCAGCCCCCTAGACCAATCTTCATTCTGCTTTTCCCCTAACCCTGTGAGGCAAATCAGGAGAGAAACTGTGTTCAACCAGCCTCAGGAGCAAGACCCCTGTAGCTCCGAACGCCCGCCAGGAACAGGGAACACCTCGACACGCTCTTTGAAGAGCAGCACCCGCGCAGCCCCTCCTGCCGCAGCCCGGGGCAGCGTCCTCCCGCCCGACCCCGCCGCGCCCTCGCCGGGCGGACGCAGGCGCTTGGCCGGGCTCCCCGGGCTCCGAATGACCGGGATTCATTGGGGATGAGTCTGTCCGGCCGAGCGCGGCGGGTGAGTCACCTCGCGCGGCTCCTCGCACGCCGGCTCCCAGGGGCTCTTGCAAGGAGAGGCAGCGCCAGCCCGTGAGCACTGACGATGAGAAGCTAAGGGAGCTAAATTTATCTTGCAAATATCTCGGGAGGGGCATGATCACAGCCTATAAATAGTGTGAAGGTTACTGACACCACTGAATAAATAAAGGAGATTTGTCACCATCTCAGAAGGTGGCGCAGAGGGAGCTCGGTGCCAGTGCGGCGGGGGGAGCACGGGGCTTAGCGGTGGGGTTCGGGTACAGGCTGAGCGCAGTAGGGAAAGTAAAAAGAGGGGAGACAGGCCCCGAGCAGGTGACACAACCGGTTCAGAGGGCTGGCCTGGAACCCAGCCTCGTGCGCTCAGTGCCGTGTCGCCCGGCCCCGTGTCCCGCCGGCGGCGCCCTGCCCAGCGCAGGCATCAGGGCTGCTGCGCCGGAGCCCGCCGCTTCCTTTGGAGTTTCACCCCTAACAAGAGCGTAACGGTGTGTGAAATAGAGTTGTGGGAAACAGGAAAGGAGCGAAGACACCGGGCTCCGGAGAACAAGGGGACTGCGTTTCACCCCTCTCCAAAGCGCCCTTGTAACACGAGAGAGCAGTGCTGTTGAGAAAACCACAACCCAAACCACAGACCAGCGGTCTTCGAGTGAACCTGTCCTGCCAACACAACATGACCTCTTCCTCTCAGGTGTTTATGGAGTTCTCTGCACTTCAGAAGGCTCTGCAGCCAGGGACTGTCCCTGTCTGCCCAGCAGCTTAAACCAGTTTCCCACAAGCAGAAAGGCGCCCGGGCCCAGGGAACGCGGTGCCAGCACACGGCACCGCCGCGGGACGGCGGGGACACGCAGCCCCGACGCAGAGCCATCGAACACCAGTGGGCCTGCTAGTTCCCGAGCCGCGGTGTAAAGGTACATGGAACAAACACTTTGTCGAATGGCTTGAAATTTAAAGCTGTGGGATTTTTTTTTAACTTCTCATTTTAACAACAGTAAGTGCAGCAGGTATTCAAACCACATCACACTTTCCTGGGAAAGCAGCAGCTCCTGAGAGTCTGATAAGCAACGAAAACAACTGGTCCTAATGAGACAAAAGTAAAAAATAAAAACAACCAACCAAACCCTCCCACCTCTTTGGATCCTACACGGGATCTCAAGGTGGCTGACAGCATCAGATTTTATTTGCCAAAGAGCATCAGTGCACTTAGGAGTTGGACGCACTGCCATTGTTTCGAATGCAGAAACCTTCTACCTTAGAAACGCCGTGATTTGTTAAGGGAATCTCTCATTGCCTTCACGGGACAAGTCGGCTGCGCAGGGCGAGCAGAGCGCGCTGCCCACCCAGCTGGGACAGCAGAACCACGAGCTGCTGAATGAGCTTCACGGCACGAGATGAAAACCAACACCGAACCCCAAGAAACCCCACAAACCAAAACCCGCATTTCAGTAAAGCTACAGTGCAAGTTCATTCACCTCTGTGACAGCTCCAGAGCTCTGCCATTCGGTTTCTCCTGTGAAAATGTAATCTTCAAAAAAAACTTAGAGTACCTAGGAATCTATTTATAAGCGTCTTTATGTCCAGCTAGTGGATTCTGGCAGGAATCAAGGGAGAGTGGCAGGACATCATCGGAGGGTTCTGCGCTCGGCACACCAGACAGGCACAGCCACAGTAACTGTGCCTCAGGTGAGACCCCTGTGCACATCAGAGCAAACACCGGAGAGCTGACATCCTAAACAGAGCTGCAAGTGCAAAGGAGGGGGGGAAATGAAATGTTATCTGGAAAATATTACTTCATGCCTTGGGTTTGGCAGTGCCGAGTCCCAGTCTCTTGCTCAGTCGTTCCTCCGCTCCTGTTCGTTTAGTCTGCGCTCGTTATGTCTGGACAGCATCACTTGTGCCGCCCCGCACGGCAAAGCTCGCTGGGAGCGGCTCTGCCGGCCCCGAGGATGCCCGGAGATGAAACACTGCTCAGAGCGGCAAACATGGGAAAAAAGGCCGAACCGGCATCTTTCCACACGGCTTGGAAATCAGCAGGTTTTCCAATCTATTTGGAAATTCTGCTCACAACATTGTCCACTAACTGTTTAATTTGCAGTGTCTGGGAACTTGTGTTTCCTTATGTGAGAGCAGCCCCAGCCCGGGCTGTCCCAATTAAATAATTACAGACTGGGACCATAACTGTGATTTTTGTCAAGTTCTGCCTGCCCGCCTTGGGCATCCACACTCTTCCTTATTAGATATCGCAAGTAATATTGCCCAAACTCCTATTAATTTTCATAAGACTTTGGGTTTCTCTCTGTTTTTTTTTTTTTTGCCCCGCGTCTACTTCTTAGTAATTATCACTGTCTCACTTGTGATAATAATTCAGTCTCCTCAGAGTGCCTGGGTTTTTCTTCAATTGTTAACGCTGTCATAAATAAACTCACGCAAACCACACTGAGAAGAAAAAAAGTATCGTGTAATTTGAATAATGACGGTTATGAATAAAAGAATTTGCAACAGTACTTATTCTGAACTCCTTGAGCAGGCCCTTAGGAATGCCTGACACTTCTGGGGAGGTGAGAACACTTGAACGTTTTCCAGGGGTGAGCGCACCCGGCGCGGACCCAGCCAGGACCCGGCTACGCGGTGTCACCTCTGCCCCGCCAGCCCCTCGCCCCCGCAGGTCCCGGCCCGGCGGCAGCTCCTGTGGGACCGAAACCCCGCGGCGAGGCTCCGGCTGCGAGCCCCGGGCGCGGTGTGCCGGCTGTGCGATGCATGTGGCGCTGCCGCCCACGCGTGTTCGCCACCCCCGCCGTGCGGCCGCCGCTCCCCGCCGTGCCGGAGGGCGCCCGCCCACCCACGCAGCCCAGCAAGCCCCGGCTCGCCCGCCGCCTCCCCCGGCCCCCACGCGCGGAGCGCGGCCCGGCCCACGCGGGGGAACTGCCGAGCGCCGCCCGGCCCCGCCGGCGCCCCCCGCCGCCCGCCCGCGGGAGAGCGGGCAGCGAGCCGGGATATGCCCGGGCACGTCTCGGCGAGGGGCTCCCGGCGCGCGGCGGCACCGCCACCGCATCACCGCCCCCGCATCACCCCGCCCGGCACCCCGGGTCCGCACCCCCCGGCCGGGCACCCCTGCATCCCGCGGCCCGGTACCCCGAGGTGCCGCCGGAGCCGGTTCGGTCCGCGTGTATCGCTGCCGTTGTCCTCGCGGGTGCGGGACCCGCCGCAGCCCCCGCAACAGCCCCTGGCCGGCGGTGTCACCGACACCGGGGAGGGTCGAGACCGCCGCGGGCGGGTGCGTGGAACTCACGGGTTACCTGTGTTCCGGTGCCGGCGGGACGGTGCGGGCCGGGGCGGGCAGCGCAGGCAGAGCGGCAGCACCGGCAGGACGATGCGGGGCGGGCAGTGCTGGCGGGACCGGCAGGACGATGCGGGGCGGGCAGTGCAGGCGAGACCGGCAGCACCGGCCGGACGCGGCGTGTCCCGCGTGGAGCGAACGGCACCGGCAGCTCCCGCCGCCACGCCCCGTCACGCCCCGCCCCGCCGCCTCCCATTGGCGGGCGCCGTCGCCTGGGCGGGGTTATGCAAAGCAGCGGCCGTGGCGGGGCGGCCGGCGCACCGAGCAGCGCCACCCGGCGGCTGGGCAGAGCAGCGACGGCGCGGGCCGTCCGGTGTCACCGCAGCAACTCCGGCCCACGCGCGTCCGTGGGCTCAGCAGCGGCGGGCTCAGCAGCGGCGTGGGGCAGCCGGGAGCCCCAGGCCGGGTCCGTGTGCCCCAAGAGCTGCATCTGACTCTCTGCTGCGGGCCCGGGGACGCTGGAACAGTCCCTGCGCAGCCAGCTCCCTCTGTCAGCACGAGTGAATGCATCAGAAATGAATAAGTTTGACAGTTTGGGCTGTGGCTCTGCCCACAGGGACCACCCGGGATCGCCGTGGCCAGGGGCTTCTCTCACGCTCAGAACTGAACTTGTAACAGCGCATTTGGTGTGACTTATCAGTGAATCTCTGGGGCGGCTTAGGGTGTTGTCTGGGATGTATCCCAGAATTATTGTGCAAAAGACTTGCTCCATCAGAGTGTTTACCAAATTGCCATGTGGAATCGAACTTTCTTGTGCAGGAGGGAGTTTATTTTCCCAGCAGCACTGATCTTGGCACCCTCTGCTCCGTGTATTGTGCCTCCAAAGCAGTCGGCGCTGGAGCTGGATCTGCCCGCTGCAAACCCCTCCTGTGTTCCCTGCCCTCGGGCGCCGGAGGGTGGGCAGTCGGTGCTGCTCCTCTGCAGTGGCTCGGGCAGGGGCCCTCGCTAAGCTGTTGGACAAGGATGTGTACCTGAACCGTGCTGGTTTTAAACCTGTTATTTTGTGACATTGTCCCCATTTCTTTCTCTTTTTTCAAAATTTAAGTGATGTTTCTCCAGCAGATGCTTTTGAGAAGTCGCCTAAGTTCCCCACTGTCACTGCACAACAGCCTCCAGAGAAGCTAGACTGTGTGACTGGAATAACTAGAAGGATTTCATGTGGAACTCAGTTAAGCAGTCAACTGCCTGGCTGTTTTCTCACCGAGACTTCTGACTTTTCACAACTCAGTGCTTCGCCGGGTTAATGATGCCATGGCCACAGGAGCTGTTCTGCAGGGGATGGGATGACTTCACCTTCCTCACGGGGCCGTTCGCCTCACTCGGGTCCGTGTCTGATGCAACCGCCCATCTTGCGTCAGCGTGGGCGGCCGCGCTGCCCGAGGGGCGGGTTGCACGGGGGCGTGGGGCGGGGGGACAGCCGAGGAGGGACCCAGGGACACAGACAGCGGCTCTGCTGATGCTGAGCTGTTCACTGGGCACGATGACATCAGCAGAGGGCAGCTGTGGGGTTATTTTCCTCTACAAAGCTGACTGAATCAAGGTGAAAGATGTGCAGACAGAGTATCCAGTATATCACACTGGCTGGATGACGGGTGCTCATTTGCAGAGCTGCTCAGAACCCGCGTGGTTTGGGGTGCTGTGGGGTGCTTTGGGGTGCTATGGAGTGCTATGGAGTGCTGTGGGGTGGTCCCACTGGCAGACGGTGTGCAGCCCCACGGCGCTGGCCAGCCCGAGCCCTGGCGCTGGTCAAGGCTGCAGCGGGCAGCCCCTCTTCACCCCGGTTCCTTCCATCAGCCCCCCCCCCCCCCCCCCATTTCCCGCCATGTGTCCCGCTGTCCCCTTGTGTCCACCTGGCGGCCAGGGCAAACTGCCCGAGGCGCCCACGCTGTGGCTGCGGCGGGTTCGCAGTCACCCCAGCAGCTCCCGTGCGCGGGAGGCGCGGGGCGGTGACGAGCCCCGCAGCGCGGTGACGAGCCCCGCAGCGCGGGACGCGGCCGGGCTCCCGCTGCAGCGCACAGGCTGTGCGGCGTTAGCGGTGCCAGCCGCACGCAGAGGGGCTGGCTGTGCCGCGGCTGCAGGGCTCCCACACTCCGGGTCTGGGTGTGTTTTGCAGACCAAGCCCCTTGAGACGTTGGCTTCAACCCACAGAAACATGTCCTCAGGTATTTGGTGTTGTGACTGTAATTACCCAATATGCTCAGGGTCACGTTATCTCCGTTAAGTTTTAAGTACGTAGCACAATTAATGTGATTACCGTACTACGAGCTAGCAAAACCATGAATTCTGAGGCAGGGATCTGTTTCACAGGGTTTTTCTTGTGTGATGGACCATTCACAACACTAGAGGGCACCAAGTCCACCGCGATTTTACCGTGGGGGCAAAGCGGCTGTGAACACCCCACCCCACTCACAGACAGACAGATACAGACAGACACAGATCCCTCCTCTGACACAGGGGGATCGTCCACGTAACACATGGTGTGGTGGAGAAGTCACACTGGTGCAGTCACCTGGACCCAGCCCAGTGCTCTGCCCTTCGCCAGGTCACATTTACCGGGTGGGGAGGTGATGGGGGCTCATGGAGTGGCACAGGATCCCCCAGGAGCAGCACAGGATCCCCTGGCAATGGTATAGGATCCCCTGGGAGCAGCACAGGATCCCCTGGCAATGGTATAGGATCCCCCGGGAGCAGCACAGGATCCCCTGGCAATGGTATAGGATCTCCTGGAAGCCGCACAGGATCCCCAAGGAGCAGCACAGCTGCTTTGGGCTGAGATCTACTCAGTTCTCCCTATGAGAAATTTCCCGTGATTGCCTAAACTACAGCTGAGCAGAGAGTTTTGAGGTGCTATGTGACTTATTTGTTCTTTGATGCACTTTCCCCTGACAGCACCCAAAATAACAGGGTGAGCGTCCGGAGGACCTTGCTCTCTTGCCTGCTGGATGGCATGACTGCACCTACGCGTCTCACTCGGTGCGCAGGATTCCTTCCAGGGCCGTTACATAAACGGGGTGTTCCACACGATCAGCCCACGCATGCTGTGACTCCTTTGTACGTGTCGGTCAGGACTTGTTGCTGACTTTTTCTGTGAAGGTATTTAGAAGACGTTTGGCGTGTCTGGGGTTCTGTCTTGTGGCGCTCCAGGGCCTGGGGCAGGAATCTCAGCCTTTCCCAGGGCAGGAACGCGCTCTGCAGCGCCCAAGGCACGTTCCTGCGGCTGTGAGCCTGGGACGCTGGGCACTGTGGGGGTGCAGCCCAGAGAGAAGTTTTAAGATCCGGCTTAAATCCAGGTTCAGCTGACCAAGGGACTATAACCCTCCGAAACAGTGCCCTGTGCCTCCAAACGCATCCAGGCTGCCCTGTCTTGACAATGATGGAGCATTTCACAGCACTCCGAGGCAGCGACACTCGCTTTCCAGGCACGGCCTGGGGAGGGATGGGCGGCGGGATCTGCTCTTCCAGCAGCTCCCATCGGCCGGGCCGCTCTCCTGGGGGGCGGAGGAGGGAAATGCAGCTCCCTCTCCACCTGAGAGCCACGAGCTCACCTAAGGACAAGTGTCGCTGGCCAGAACCACCTGACAGCCTTTCTCTGGCAGCCATCAGGACAAGGCTAACGCGACGCTTCTCCAGAAGAGCCTCCAGCAAACTGTGGTTCAGGGGCAAGTGGTGTCTTTGCATTAAGTAATGCTGGTGGCTTATTTTTCCAGGGAATTTGTGCAGCCCACAAAAGCCAGGTAGGCTTTTACATCCTCAGCCTTCCCGAGCAGAGTATCCAAACTCATGGGTGCAGGATGCTCATCTCTCCTTTCAAACCTGCACATTCGCTCTTGGGCACAGGCTTGTGAAAGTTAATGTTGCTGGCTTGCCAGAGCCTGAAGTGCGTACCTGGACCCACGTCCCTGTCACAAATCTTTCCAGGGCATTAACGGTTAAAATGTTCTGAATCTGCTCGTCCTCACAGTTGAAAGGAGCGGCCTCCAGCGGGTTCCCGTTTCTGCCCAGCGGCTCCCCGGCGGGTTCCCCCGCCCCCGCGCTGCCCCTCCCCGCCCGCCGGGGCTGCTCCTCCCGCACCGCGGGCGCGGGGCCGCGGCTGCTCCCGGGTGGTGCGGGACGCACGGGCAGGACACGGGACGAGGCGCCGCAGCCCCGGCAGCGCCAGCCCAGCGCCGGGTTCAGCCCTTCCCGAGGGGAGCTGTTGGTTTTCTTGCTGCGGGAGCAATCGGGAGCTGGGGGGCCCGCCGTGCCCGCGGCAGAGGGTGCTGCGGGAGGTGCTGCTGGGCCGCTGTCAGCAGAGGGCACTGGGTGCTCGCCGGGACGGCTCACGCCGCACAGACCTGTCATATCGGTTCATCACCCTCCTCCCCAGGCTTGGTTTGGGGAGGTCACACAACCACCGGCACAGATGTCATTTTACTTCGCCTTAAATAATTTTTTTCTCTCTATTCTCCCAGCCAGTTTCAGTCATTTTCTCCAGTTTTCCCTCCGCTCCTCTGCTGCGTCCCTGCACCACCCAGTGCGAGGTTTCTGAGCACCTGAGACTCTTCCCCACGATCTCGCTGCCCGTGCTCTTCACCCCAGCAGCCCACAGCGCTGCCCGTGCCGCAGCCAGCAGGACAGGACCCCTCCCTGCCTCGTACTGCTCTGTGCACCCTCCTGCAGTTCTAGCTGTGAGAACACAAGCAGGCAGCACCCCTGATGACAGGGTGATGTGTTCAAACGCAGGCACGGGGCCCTTGCTTTCACGCTCTTCTGCTCAGCAGAAGCCCCAGATGAGCTGTGCTTTGCCTCACTCTTGTTCACTCCTCTCCGTACCATCGCTCAAAGCCCCTTGTTTCCCACCAGACACCCTTCAGACAGCTCACGGTGACTCGAACACCCTCGGTGAGGCCGGGAAATGCCAGGGCGATGCTGCCGGGAGCTGGCACCGCCAGGCTGTGCAGGAGCCGCAGGCGGGGAGCCCGCGGTGTGCCCAGGAGCAGAGGGTGCCACTGCAGACTCTGGGAATAAACCTCTGCTGCTGTACCCAGCCCTACTGCCTACATGTGTCTTGCTGGACTTAATGCTCTTGGTTTTGGCTCTTTCCAGTGCTCCTCAGGCGGTCTTTCTTAAGGGAAAAATCCTGAGAGGAATTCCGCTTTGTTTTGTGCAGTTCAGGCCATTAGCAAAACTGCATTTACAGCTACGTAAGGGAAGCGATCTGAGCCAGGTGGGCAGCGCAGCAGAGCTGGTGTTGGTGGAGTCACCACCTTGCCACGGGCGGTCGCCAGCCCCGGCACAGCAGCGCGGCCGTGCTGGAGGAGCGGGAGGTGCCGTCCATCTGTCCATCCGAGCTGTCGCGTGCTGCCCCTGCCCTGCTGCAGAGCAGCCCCGCGGGCGGCACAGCCTCCGATTCCGCAGAGCGCCCACGGAGCGGCAGAGCGGCCTGGGGGGCTTTGGCAGCAGGGGGGAGGACAACAAGAAACTCTAATTGGAGGGAAAAAGGACAAGGAATGATTTTAACTTTTTCACGTTCCCAGCTGGGAGGATGAAGAGCAGATTTCAAATGCGCCAGATGAGAGCAGGATGGAGTGTTGTCTTCGAGCACAAGGAGCTCCCTGAGGCTCTGTTAGCTTGTGAGGGGCTGAGGAGAGGTCACCGGTGGCTGTGGACGCTGGGACACAGAGCAGAGCACACAGACACCGGGCAGCGCCATCGCCCCAGCTGCGCCCAACAAAAGCTGCTGGTGGCTGTAGCACCCGCTGCGGGTCAGGATCCCCGGCTGCCCCCGGGAGCAGCGACTCACGTTTGGTGCCTTTGGTGGGTTTTTTTAAGGTGGAAGGTGCTTCCCTGGTCACTCAAGTGAGAAAGCAGGAGGAACACCCCAGATAAATGGGGGCTGTGGAAATGACAGTGTCTCCTAATTTCAGAGGGGAAAACGATGACCAAGAGCCGGCTGGAAAGCCGGCTGGCTGCCTTGCGGTGTTTGCAGGAGCCGGCTGTCAGCGAGGAGCGTTCCGCTGCCCCCCAGCCGAGCTGTGCCCGCACGGAGCTGTGCCCACAGGGAGCTGTGCCCGCACGGAGCTGTGCCTGCAGGGAGCTGTGCCCACAGGGAGCTGTGCCCGCACGGGCACCTGGGACACGCGCCCGCTGCTCCCCGTGTCCCAGCCGCACATCCGTCCGACACTTCACGGACAACCTGACGGGCCCCGGAGCCCTGGCATTCAGCGGGAGAGGGGCGAAGTTTCACTCGCAGAGTGAAAACAGCTCTGCATAATCCCCGATGTTTTTCATGGCATTCGTTTTTGGCAACGTGTTCTCGCAGCATGATCAAAAGTAAAAGCAGAACAGATACAAATTGTTGGCACACACCTCTCCCCTGCAGCATTTGGAGGACACCACAGTAGATTTCAGGAGCTTTCCCTTGGCAGAACTGGTAGAAAGTTACTGAGAATCTTTCTGGCAGTCCCAAGATGCTGTCAGAGAATAAGCAATCACGTTGTGTTTATGTACTCCTAATACCTGCATATTTGAGAAGAGGAGGAATTATGTGCTTAAAAGTCATTGATGGTTGTTCCATAGTTAAAAAAAAAGAATAATAACAATATATAAGATGGAATAACTGCAGGAGCAGCACCGAAGCCGCCCTGCCCCGCAGCCCGGGCAGCCGCAGGCACACTGGGGCACGTGCAGCGTCCACACGACCTTCTCCCTCCTGGGAGAAGACACCGAGGCGACGCTGCCGCCTCCTCCTCACCCTGGGTCCGTTCACAGGCAGAATCCAGTAGATAAGAAAAGCTGCAACGCCCCCCCATGCTTTGAACAGACCTGGCACGTTTCTAGCACTGTTCTAACTCCCCCGTGAAGCGCTTTTGGCTTTTCAGACAGGGGTTCCTTTGTTCGCAGCTCCTGCTGTCAGGAGCCGGGTCGGCCGTCGCCCCGCGCCTCCTGCCCAGCCGGCGCTGCCCAGCCCTACCCCTGCCGGCGCTGCCCAGCCCTACCCCTGCCGGCACTGCCCAGCCCTACCACTGCCGGCGCTGCCCAGCTGGCGCTGCCCAGCCCTACCACTGCCGGCACTGCCCAGCCCTACCACTGCCGGCGCTGCCCAGCCGGCGCTGCCCAGCCCTACCACTGCCGGCGCTGCCCAGCCCTACCACTGCCGGCACTGCCCAGCCGGCGCTGCCCAGCCGGCGCTGCCCAGCCCTACCACTGCCGGCGCTGCCCAGCCCTACCACTGCCGGCGCTGCCCAGCCGGCGCTGCCCAGCCCTCGCTGTCGGCGCTGCCGCCGTCCTGCCCACACAAACACTCACCGCTCCGAGCCCTGACTAATGATTCTGCTGTGCTGTCAGCCTTTTGCGCGGCACCCAGGAGGAGAGATGTTCTTCCAGAGCCCAAGGACAGGCCCTGCCTTGAAGATCTCTCAGGCCAGGCTCCAAAGGCAGAATGGAAATGGCAGAGAGCAGGGGGAGCCGAGCCAGGGGCTGGAGCTGGACTGGTGTGAAACCCGATGAGCGGCGGCGAGGCTGCGAGCGCCGGCACCGGCCGCTGCTCACGGACAGGGGCATAGGCCTGGCAAAAGGGTCGTCTGCAGGTGATCAGAGCTGCGCAAAGCTCTGCAGGTGAAGACAGGGACTAGATTTAATAGGGGGAAAGACTCCAGAAAGGGAATTACTGAAGAATAGAAGAAAAAGCTTCCAGGACCACACCAAAGGACCACACCCCAGCACCCTCCTTCTGACAGGTGTTGGGACACAGGGAGGGGAATGAAAACAGAGCACAAACACTTAATTAGTAAGCCCTGATGGGCTCCTCTTCCTTGAACTCTCTAGTTTGCTCCCAAACCCATGGACAAATGCACACACCAGCCCGGAGAGGAGCTCAGGCCCCTGCGAGGAGGGATTTCACTGCTGCTGCCGAGTCCATCTGACTTGCAGCCACGTACCTGCTCTGATTTCAACAGCGCGCAGCCCATTTGCAGCCGAACAGAAGTCAACCCTAAATGTGTCCATACATCGAGCGCCAACACTGGCAGTCCAGAATACAGAATTAAGCATAAACTCAGCAGTAGCAACCCACTGCCTAAAGTACATTTATAGGCATTAGTGCAAATCAACTGTTCTTAACTTCCTGGCAATAACTACGGCTGTTGCATAGCCATGGTGTTATTGTACAACTCAATAACATTTCAGCCTCTTATAAATGAATATTGCAAAGAACCGTTTCAGAAGGGCAGTCACGGCATGAAGTCAGCTTAAATCAGTGTGATTTTTTAAACATACCAGGATCTTTGGGCAACCTTTTGCTCCCACTTGTACCCACAGCCTCATTCTATGCAATTGAATTCTCAGAATTGATTTTTCAAACTGACTTTCAGATCCATGAGAGAGCTTCGTCTCTGAGAAGCCCGGCAGCGCTCGGGGGCTGCAGGCGTTATTATTCCTGTTTTCTGCTGAAGCCTGAGCACGGACCCTGCATCTAAATGTTGACCCACGGAAGCTGAGAAAAGCAGATTCATTGTTTTCCAGTCGCTAAAAAGCGAGTGGTCCTCCCCTTGGGATGTCACCGAGAGGGCTGCGCCAGCGCCACCCGATGGCTGCTGTGCAACCGCAGAGCCACCCGAAGCCACAGAGGTGACAGACCTCGCCCCGTTTTGGACTTTGCGCAGGACTGGAGCAAGGTTTCCCGAAACCAGACAAAGAGCTCCAAAATGCCACGGTCACCAGAGGGCTGGAAGCAAAGACACCCCACATCCCATCGAACAAGCAACAGCCTGACCCACAGGACTTTCCAAGCTGGACGCCACGCGTACGAGAGAAAGCCTGTGGTTATTGCTGTCCATCTCGGTATTTCTAGCCTTCATTTACGGCTGTGTTATTGCCTGCTGGCCTTGTGGCTTCTCTTGGCAGTGACAGTGCCTGTGCTCTGCGGCGGCCGGGCGGCCGGGCGCGGGTCGCTGGCGCGGGTCACTGTCATGGGTCACTGTCATGGGTCACTGTCGCGGGTCACTGTCGCGGGTCACTGTCGCGGGTCGCTGGCGCGGGTCAGGAGCGCTGGGGACCCGCAACTGCAGCGTGGGGTGTGACAATAGAAACCTGCCCAAAGACGGGGCTGGGCCGTCATTCCTCTTGGTGCGCTTGTGCAGGAACTGGTCCGAGCATGGGCTTCCTCTGAAGGTCGGGTGGACACATTTGCACCAGGACCCAATGCACTCAGACCTTCAAATATTGGTATTTCTTGGCCCAGGCTATTGCAGCTCCCAGAAAAGCTCCTGAGGAGTCTGGGCAATGCTGCTGTTTAATCGGTGTCTTCCTAGGCTCATTTTGTTTTGGAAGGTAGAAGCAAACTGGATGACCTCCTTTTCCTCCTGCCTCCAGCCTCTTCTCTGCATAACTACAATTTAAGCTCTTTTGAAAAAGCTCTTATTTCCCCCCCTTATTTCAGCTTTTCCAGATCCTCTATTTTCTGCAGGGAAACGCCCCCAGGACAGCACAGCCCTGCGGAGCGGGAGGGCCCGGCCGAGCGCAGGGCCGTGCGGCGGGAGGGGAGACCCCCCGGGCGCCGGGCCCGCTCGGCTCAGGCTGGGGCGAGACGACGAGGTGAGCCTTGGGAGCCGCCTGCACGGCCAGCGCCCGCAGCACAGGGAAAACGACGGACGGACCTGCCACCTCATTCGTTACTGTTGGCTTTGCCCTTGACTCTGTTGATCTTTTCAAGGTAAATATCAAATCAAGCCACGGTGAAAACAAACTGCCGCAGATTTATGACTTCTGCTCTTAATTATATCTTCCTTTTGTAGCTGCTCGCTCACAGGCAACACTCTTGGCTCCCCGGGGAAGCCAGAGCAGGTAACAGACCCAGCTTAGCTCTGCAATGGGTGAGTGTCCCTGTGCCTGGGGAGGGGTCCCTGGTCACCTCCCCGCTGGAAGGGACAGGGACAGGCTGCCCAGGGCCCCCCGCAGCTGCAGCTGGTGATCGTCCCCTGGCTCTGACTCAGCTTCAGCTCAAGGTTCCCCAGCTTGGTTTGACCTTTGCAGCGCGAGTCACGGCACGAGTCACCTGGTGACACCTGCTCGGTGACAGACGTTCCTCTGCACAGGGACGCGGTAGCTCGGGGCCCCGCGAGGAGCAGCCCGTGCTGCATCACCGTGGGCTGCAGCTTTGCACGTTTCCTCCCGCGCGCCCGGCGCCCCCGGGGCAGCAGGGGCACCAGCACCCTCTGCCAGGGGCCGCAGAGCCAGGTCCGAACCAGTCTGAACAAACACCCCTTCGAAACGGAGGAGAAAGTAAGAGATTGTGAGGAAACAATCCTGACTATGAATCTGTTCTGCTGTAATTTTTGGCCTGTTGCGCAGGGACCTCCACAGAGCCTGCGCTCGGGCTGTGTTCACTGCATGGGCATTTTTGTGGACACATCTCCTCCCCTCTGTGTTTTTGGGCACAGTTTCCCTCCCAGTGGGACCCTCCCGGCGTGCCCGAGAACCGCAGCTATTTTCTACCCAGGGAAACGGCATCGGAGGAGCCAGCGAGCCAGATGAGAACGAAGGCCGTTCCTTGGGAGGATAATGAGCGTGGGGATTGATTTCAGTCCTAGGGGCACGCTGTCAGCCACACCGCGCCAGTCAGCAGCTTTGCACAAAACTGCTTACCCTATTTTTCCACAAGTGTTACTGAAGCCAAACTTTAATGAGGTATTCTGTCCTTTAAAAACCCCAAATAGTGACTCCCACATTTAGAGCAATAATATTTCTCATTGCAAGTTGGTAAAGTAATAAAGGCAATTACAAATTCTGAAAAGAAAATATTTTCAAAGAAAATTTGGCAAAATATACTGCAAAGCTATTATAGCCCAACATCGCAAACTGTTCCAATGGAAACACTAAAAGATTTGCTTTTTTAAAAAAAAGATTTTTCACTCAAAAAAGTCCGGAAAAGCAGCGACTGTGTCCTACAAGAAGCTCGTTACTGGCTCTTTTGTCAGGATATAACGCTGAAAGCCAGCAGAGAAGGCAGCAAGGACATGTTCCCTGGTCGTCCCTCATCCCCCGGTACAGGACACGTCTGGAGCCGCTGTCACCTGGGGAACCGTCCCCTGCGGTCCCTGCAGCGTCCGCTGCGCCCGAGGAGCTCCGAGCCACACGCACCCTGCGCAACGCGTGCGGGACCGCAGGTGACACCGTCTGCAGGTGACACCGTCTGCAGGTGACACCGTCTGCAGGGCACACCGTCTGCAGGTGACACCGTCTGCAGGTGACACCATCCGCAGGGCACACCGTCTGCAGGTGACACCATCCGCAGGGCACACCATCTGCAGGTGACACCGTCTGCAGGTGACACCGTCTGCAGGTGACACCATCCGCAGGGCACACCATCTGCAGGGCACACCGTCTGCAGGTGACACCGTCTGCAGGGCACACCGTCTGCAGGTGACACCACCCGCAGGGCACACCATCTGCAGGGCACACCGTCTGCAGGTGACACCATCCGCAGGGCACACCATCTGCAGGGCACACCGTCTGCAGGTGACACCATCCGCAGGGCACACCATCTGCAGGGCACACCGTCTGCAGGTGACACCATCCGCAGGGCACACCGTCTGCAGGTGACACTGTCTGCAGGGGACACCGTCTGCAGGTGACACCGTCCGCAGGACACACTGTCTGCAGGTGACACCGTCTGCAGGTGACACCGTCTGCGGGTGACACCGTCCGCAGGACACACCGTCTGCAGGTGACACTGTCTGCAGGGGACACCGTCTGCGGGTGACACCGTCTGCGGGTGACACCGTCTGCAGGTGACACCATCTGCGGGTGACACCGTCTGCGGGTGACACTGTCCGCAGGGCACACCGTCTGCAGGTGACACCGTCTGCAGGTGACACCGTCTGCAGGTGACACCGTCTGCGGGTGACACCGTCCGCAGGGCACACCGTCCGCAGGGCACACCGTCTGCAGGTGACACCGTCTGCAGGTGACACCGTCTGCGGGTGACACCGTCTGCGGGTGACACCATCCGCAGGACACACCGTCCGCAGGGCACACCGTCTGCGGGTGACACCGTCTGCGGGTGACACCGTCTGCGGGTGACACCGTCCGCAGGCCCCCGTTGCAGCCCTGCAGGCCCGGTGCGCAGCCGGCGCTGTGCGCTCGCTGCATTCGAACCGGAACGCAGAGCAAGACCAACCAAAACAAACCAAACCAATCAAACCCAACCCAACCAACAACAAAGCAAGCAAACAAAAGATGGAAAGATGCTGAGTACCGAGCAGCACCGTTCAGCCTCTGCCCACTGAGCTCCTCAGTTTTCCTTTCTTTATTTTCTTTGTGGACAAAATAAACCCCTACAAACAAACAAAAAAACCCCAAACAAACAAAACCAAAACAAACCCCAAATCCTCTGGCAATTGTTTGCAAAACAAGAAACTGCATTTAGTGACTGTGGTTCTGTAAGAAACTTACACGTAAGGAACGGGCCCAAGGAGGCTCTGTCGCTCCGGCCCGGCTCCGCGCGGCTCCGCAGACCCTGCCCTCAGCAGACCCTGCCGGGCTTCCTTCAGCTCTTACCTGGCATCCTGCCCTTCTCACACCCCACCCCACACACACTGTGGGCAACACTCGTGTGAGGAAAGATACCAAAGAACGAGGCGGTACTGACATCAGAACATGTGGAATGAACAAAACAGGGCATCTGAGATCCTTGTGGGTTGTATTCAATGAGAAGAGCCATTTTGGTCACTTCTAGCCCACTGAACGGGCAAGTTTGGGGCTGATGGTGCCAGAAGTGTCTCTAATAGAGCAGTTCCACGTGATCCAAGCGGTGGGTTTTACACTGGGTGCTCAGCACCCGTTTCTGACAGGGCGCTCAGATCCCTTCTTTGCACATTCAGCCTGTTCTCCTCTCACGCACCCTCTCGCTCGCACGCTTTAATCCTCAGGCTGTGGCCAAAATAAATTAAATTGACGAATAGAGCTTGACCCAAGTATTCAGTTAGTGGCATGTTTCCTTAATAAGGAAGAGAAAGTGAAAACATAGAACAAATTGCAGAGATAAGCATCAGCAAAGTCAGAGCTAATCGGATCTCAGCACGTTGATGTGAGGCTGGCACAGGGTGGCTCGCGGTGCGCTGGACGTCGGAGGGGAGCGCTGGCCTCTGCTTTGGTGGATGTCTCAGGGTACTAAACTCCCGCTCTCGCAGCGCGGCCGCGGCTGTGGCAGCCGGAGCACCGCCCGGCGCCGGCCGCGCTCCCACCGCGCTCTGCCCGCTCTGCGAACGGCCACGTGCCTCATGGCAGCCACCTCTCACTGTGGGTCGGAGCACCAGCGCGGGCACGGGTGGCCGTGCTGCACAGAAACACAGAACGTGCCATTCACAGCATCCCAGTGTCAACCCGGTGTCACTGCAGGGCATCAGCTCACGAAATGCAAGAAAGTGGCTGCAGAAATGAATTATAGTGAAAACTAGTGTTTTTCTTCTTTCTGCATTTCATGCACAATCGACACTGCAGACGTTTGTGAGGCAGCCGACGTTGGTTCTCAGTTCTTCAAACGGAACATGTTTCGTAGCACCAGCTCTGGGTTCATGGCAGACACCCCTGGGACGTTTCCCGAGCCCGTGGGCGGCTGCGGCTGCGGCTGCGGCTGCGCGACCGGCGGGCGGGAGAGCGCGGCGGGGACGGCGCGCGGCCCAGGGAGCGCGGGACAACCGCCGGCACGGAGCGGGCTGAGAACACACAGATAACACAGCGAGAACAAAGGCAGAAAGCGGCCCAGTCACCTGTGACAGGATATTCTGGGAGTGTTCGCTGTGCCGCAGGCAATGACACTGAACCGCCAAGTCTGAGTGAATTTTAACCTCCCAAGTCTCCGCATCCAAGGAATGTCACCTGCCTCGGCCATGTGCCCCGTTCCCGGAGAACAAAGGCGCCCTTGTCCCGGGCCGGCCGCGGTGGTCTGCCCGGCCGGGCACCGGGGCGCGCTCCGCTGCTGCACTGGAAACCCATCAGCACAGGATGTGGAACTCGAATTTAACGAGACTGCATTACTGTGTATCGTACTCAGTAACTGAAGCAACTGGTAGATCTTGGCTGCCAGAAAATACTGTCAGCTACTTCAAAACAGTGCTGAGATGCCAACCACGGTTCCTGCTGGCGTGGACACCCGCCCAGCCCCAAGGAAAGCCACCAGGCTTGGGGACACGGGCTGCAGAGGCAGGAGCAGGCACTGTTCATAGAGTCATGGAATCATTTCAGTTGGAAGAGACCCTCAGGATCATCAAGTCCAGCCATAGCCTCACTCCAGCACTAAACCATGTCCCTAGGAACCTCATCTAAACACCTTTTAAACCCCTCCAGGGCTGGTGGCTCCAGCACTGCCCTGGGCAGCCTGTTCGGTGCCCACAGCCCTTTCCAGGAAGACCCTTTTCCTACCGTCCAGTCTGAAGGCCCCTGCCCGCCCGGAGCCCCCGCACGCGGCGCCGTGCGACTCCACCGCCCGGGCTCCTACAGCTGCACGGAAACCGACGTGCACGTGGATCCGGGTGTCGAGCGGATGGTGAGAGCGGCAGAATCCAGACGCGTCCTGGGGTTTGTAAGCACTGCGAATGTCCCTCCCGACCACGGGAGGTGTGTACGCTGGGAACAGGCTCAAATGGGCAAGCGGCAGTCCTGGGGGGAAAGACTGACGTGTTCTTGCACAATATTCCCTCGATTGTAGAAAACTGAGAAGAGGGAGAAGAAAATGAAGATGCCTGAAATGACACCTGGAGTGTTTCCCAAGTAATGCACGATGTACTTAACTACTTTCGGTGAGGGTTAATATTGTGTTTTACATTTTGCATAATGTACAGTTCAAGGATCTCTCCTTTAATCAACAAATGCTTAAAGCACTGCTTCTTGTAAAGTATATTTTGCATGATATTAGATCCTTTATGAACATAGACATGTCTTCAGCAAGCGCCATCATCTCGGCACTTCAGACGGTGCTTCTTGCTGAATCTTTTAACTTGAGTCACCAATGAAAAAATAAAATATGTTCCCCCACTTTCTGTTTCACTTTTCACCTGAAGTCGGGCTGAACCGGAGCTTGGCCCAGCTGTACTAGTGAAATGCTGCTTCCCCAGTATGTCTGGCCCAAGCGAGAACTGCGAGTGCCAAAGCGCGGCGGGGAGCGTCCTGCGCGGCTCCGCGGCCCAGCTGGCGCCGGGAGCCGCTCCACCAGCGGGAGTTATCTTCACCAGCCTCCCACATGCACCGCGTGACGCTAACGGTACCGGGAGATGCCTATGACCATCTTACAAAACAACCTTCGGAAGGTCACCCATCAATAGCTCTCGTCATGTGCTTTTATCCCGAGTGAATGAAGGGTTTTGGACACATACAGAGGTTGCTGATGGGCCCATCCTCGGCTCAGGGTCTGGTGTCACCGTTGACCTCTGCCTGATTTTCCACAGCCCCATATGCAACACATGGCAGCTCCAGACAGTCCAAACCGGGACGTTGTGCTATGCCTGACATTAATGACCTTTTCTACCGTTTCAGTTGAACATGATGTGGCATCCCTAGGCAGGACTGGAAGCAGGCAGGTTAATTTGCAGACAGGTGCAGGCAACTGCGAGCAACATGATAGCAGCAGAAAGGTCCTGGGGATTCTCTGATGAAAGAGAAATATAGGTATTGCCCTCCACAAACTTCTCATTTCACACTCTGGCAGATTTAAACCGTGTGTCTCCAAGTGGTCACGAGCTGGACAAGCCAAAGGAGAGGTATCCAGAGATGAACTCCCCTCCGAGGCAGAGGAACCTCTGCAGCTGAGAGCAGGAGATGTGCTGCTGGAAGTGAGCGGCCTCCTTCTCTCCCACCCCATCACGGGATGAATTAACACCTACACTAACTGTCCTTATGGCAGTCGATGATGAAGACAGGAACATGGGAATGGTACAAACTGCCAAGCAAATCCTGTAACAAGGGGAGATACTTGCTTCCGTTAGAACACCAGACCTGGTACCTCTGAACATTGGCCCCTGCGGATGCACCGGCCCAGTAAAACACGTTGCAGAGGCCTCCCGGCCACACGCTGTCGGCACCCGCCGTGGCCACGGGGGTCGGGAGGGACACCAGGACAGGCTGCGCCTGCACCAAGGACACTTGGCATTGCTTCCTGTGCACAGAGTTCCACGACATCCCAGCAGTGTCTTGGTGAAGGAATGATTCACGAGAGGCTGGGGCTGCTGCGGAGCTGTCGGTTGTGAACAAAAGGTCCACGCAGCATGAAGGCTTGCAGAGACAGCGCCGGTTCAATGTGTTAATTATTGCGAGTGCGCTTCCAAAACCACAGGGGTACTCCTGGAGCGGGCTGGCTGTGCCACTGTCGCTGCCGATCACCAAACCCCGTGTCAGACACGCGTCCTGGCAACGGAACCAGCTCAATACACATGCAGTACATCAGGTCTCGGTTACAAAATCAATTCCATATTTTTCAGCGTGCACGTCTGTCCTTGTGTTATGTTCTCGAAAGGCAGCACAGGACATGGCAAACTTTAGCGCCTGATGTAGTGCAGAACGGTGAATGTATTCTGGAACAGGGGAGCTGGAAGGAGCAGGATGACAGGAGGTGCTCCTGGTGCTTCTCAAAACACACATTACAATACATGTGTGTTCTGAGAGCAGCCAGGGACTGGGTGCTTGGGACATTATCCTACAGAAGACACTTTCTGTTTGCCAAAGCTTGCATGTTGCCACTGCTGATCCTTTACTGAAATGCTAGATATCAGCGGTCCCAAGAACTTGAGCAGAGGTGTATCGGGTAATCGTGTTTTTCAATTAACAGAGATGATCAAAGCCAAAGGGTCACCCGCGGCGTTCGGGGAATGCCCCGGTCCCAGCTGAGCGCCGGGTGCTGTTCCGTGCCCTGTGCAGGGCTCGTGCCAGCCCGACTGAAAGGCTGAAGTTGTGCTTTTCCCTTCGACCAGGAATCTCCGGTGGAGTGAAGGCTTTAGCCCTGCTGGTTCTGGGCACTCAGCACTCAGAGCTTCCAGCGCTCACAACGAAACCCCAAACTGGTCAGACCGAGAGGGAGAGGTCTCGTTTCGGAACAGGGGAAGGCAGCGCTGGATCTGGTTTGGCAGTTCTGCAGGGCTGGAGGGCCCGTCCCCGTCCCCTCCTGCACCTCGAGCAGGGCTCTGTCAGCCCTTCCCAAAATATCGTGGGTATTTTAGAGTCTCACCTATCGGCTGGAGAACAGCAGTACTGTTTACCTGCCCTGAAAGAACATCTCAGCTGTGACTGTCAACAACAGCTCTTTTTAAGCTGGTTTCCTAAGTGAGCAAGGCTTTTCTAATTATAGTGCCTTTCTGTCCTTGCAGCCCTTCGTTAACAGCCCCCCGTCACCCTCAGGAGCCTTTGCTACCTTCGCTCAGACGTGGCTCCACAGCAAAGCTCTTACAGACTCCGAGTCACTGCAAGTGCAGTGCAGTGGTGGTGGCAGCGACAAACGGGTGAGGTCCCCGGCAACGCTGTCATGAACGGGAAGTGTGGGTGGTGGCAGTGACAAACGGGTGAGGTCCCCGGTAACGCTGTCATGAACGGGAAGTGTGGGTGGTGGCAGTGACAAACGGGTGAGGTCCCCGGCAACGCTGTCATGAACGGGAAGTGTGGGTGGTGGCAGTGACAAACGGGTGAGGTCCCCGGTAACGCTGTCATGAACGGGAAGTGTGGGTGGTGGCAGTGACAAACGGGTGAGGTCCCCGGTAACGCTGTCATGAACGGGAAGTGTGGGTGGTGGCAGCGACAAACGGGTGAGGTCCCCGGTAACGCTGTCATGAACGGGAAGTGCGAGCCCAGGGAGCATCCTGCGGCCGGCAGCCCGGGAGGAGCGCGGGGGACGGGGCAGCAGCAGCGGGTGGGCTCTGCAGGGGGAGGTGTCAGGATGCTGCTGGAGAGATGGAAAGGGATGTGGAACGAACACCAGCAAAGCGCCCAGGCGGCAGTGCTCAAAACACAGCTTGTTTTCACGGGTTGCTGCCTCCTGGCCCACGTGGTGGGTACTGGAAGCCTTATGGAATTGTTTCTGTTAAGAGGTGAAAATGATGATGTGAGTCAGATCTTTTCTCAGTTCATTCCTTCCTATCTGCAAGTGTCAAAAGTTCTGTTTCTGTAAACACGGCAAAGGTCAGCAATAGCCAGAAGTTTCCGCGTTAGCAGTTTCCAAGCGCACTTTTCTAGCCAGTTCTGTGCCCTTGAGCGCTCTTTTTGTTCTCTTTGTGCATCAACCTTCCAAGGAGTCCTCAGGCTTCCCAGCCGCCCTCTGCCTGGAACGCGGGGCCAGAGCCGCAAGGCCCTACAAGCACTGGCAGCCAGTTCCCTAGGAAAACATCTTGTCTGCACAGTTATTTCTCGTTCAGGACTTGCACAGCAACGTCTCATTTTGGACAGCTGGTTCTGCTGTTGATACCGTTGTTAGGGAAAGGTGTCTAACGATGTCTCCCACTTAGCAGGATGAGAAGCAGCCACCTCTGCCATGAGCTTTGTCAAGAACTTTGGTTCCAAACTCCTCATTAACCACTATGAACAGTCATTAGTATCTTTTGGTATAACAGCTCTTTTTCCATATGGAAACTTAGATTGTGATTTCTACCGTTCTTCACGAGGTGTGTGAAGGAGGATTCCTCGTTCACTGGAACCCACCTATCACATTATTACATGGCTGGAGAAACAGTAAGGTGAGAAACTACTTATTTTCCAAAAATGGATCTTTATCATGCTCCGTAGCTGAGTTGTGTGTTGGAGCATGCACACAAGTCATAGATAACAGATATCCTCACTTTAGATCATAGTCTACAGCAAAACAAAGCTGAAATGTAAAACCAGCAGAGATTAGAGCCAGAAGGGGACAAGCACATGTTAATGGGAAGAGCAGAAAGCAACAGAAGGTTGTGTTACCTTTATGGGAAAAGAAGAAGAACCAGATCTGAAGAGCTGAAAGCGAGAGGACGTGCTGACTGATTTGCTTCTCGAGTTCCTGAGCAAACTCCAACACGTGCCAAGGTAACTGAGGGGATGGAATGTAAAATTGCTCTTTTTACAGCTGAAGCCTTCACGTTGATGCCAGACACCAGAGCCTCTAAACGTGACACAACCAGCCGTGGTGCCAGGCCGGCCCCGCTGCCCGTGGCGCAGGGCGGGCCGCGCTCGGCCGCCTGGCTCCGGAGCCAGCAGCGGGGCCGAGCCGCGGCGAGCTCCGTGGGGCCAGGCCGGGCTGTGCTCGGCCGCCTGGCTCCGGAGCCAGCAGCGGGGCCGAGCTGCGGCGAGCTCCGTGGGGCCCCGTCACTGGGCTCCAGCGACCCACTGGAAACGGTTCTGCTCCATGGGAGGCAGGGGGTTCCAAAATGGAAAAGGTGGAAACCTTTATGCTGCTCCTCAGCTCATGCATTTTATGCTGAATTCTGCAGGTCATCAATGAGATCCTGCTTCAGGTGAGAGGAGGTTTTGGAGGAGATTGATGGCGGGGCTCAGCTGGGCTCAGGGGCCGAGCTGCAGCTCAGCTCTGTTTCTCCGGTGTGCCGGACACACGCCGCAGGCCAGGAGAAAGGGCCAGGACCACGGGAGGGCAGCGCCACGTGTCTGGAGCACTGACCGCACCGAGAGGTCGCTGTCTGACCAGCCTGAGCGACAGACGCGGCTCGGGCAGGAATCCTGGACCTTTGGGAAGGAAACCAAGGAAAGGAAACTAAAGCAAAACCAGAATACAGTGTGAACTCTTGGTCAGCGCTGAGGGAGAGCTCAGGGGTGTGAGGAGCCAGGCAGCGTGTGCGGAGCGCAGCCAGCTGCCCCGCCGAGCCGGCTCCTGCGCCTCGCCTGGCTGTTCTGGAGAGAAGAGACATCTGCGCAGGGCGGAACTGACGGGAGGACGTGAGACCGCCTGAGGGGCTGGGAACAATGAAAGTGTGCTAATTGAACAGAGCGAGGAATCGTTCCAGCACAGCAACCGGATGGGCAGCAAGAAACTGGTGGCAACGGTGCTGCGTGGGGACAGAGGAACGACAGCACCCGCCGTCTCCAAAGCCTGGGACCTGCTGGTACCACCAAGGCAAAGCACGTAGAAAAATACCATCATTTCACCAAGTAGCATCTAACTTTGTCACTTAAACTTGCACAGAACTACAGGGGATTTGAAGCCCGAGAGGGCCGGGTGTCCCAGGGGATCGGGCCCCCGCGCGCCGGCCGCAGGGCGCGAGCGCAGCACGAGGTGGCGCCGCTCCCGCGAGGCCGCGCGCGCACCCGGCCGGTCCGGTGCGGTGACACCGAGCCGGGTGCTCAGGCTCCGTGCGGTGACACCGAGCCGGGTGCTCAGGGTCCGGTGCGGTGACACCGAGCCGGGTGCTCAGGGTCCGGTGCGGACACACCGAGCCGGGTGCTCAGGGTCCGGTGCGGTCACACCGAGCCGGGTGCTCAGGGTCCGGTGCGGTGACACCGAGCCGGGTGCTCAGGCTCCGTGCGGTGACACCGAGCCGGGTGCTCAGGCTCCGTGCGGTGACACCGAGCCGGGTGCTCAGGGTCCGGTGCGGTCACACCGAGCCGGGTGCTCAGGGTCCGGTGCGGTGACACCGAGCCGGGTGCTCAGGGTCCGGTGCGGTGACACCGAGCCGGGTGCTCAGGGTCCGGTGCGGTCACACCGAGCCGGGTGCTCAGGCTCCGTGCGGTGACTGAGCACGTGGGCGCCTGCAGCGCTCTCACGAGGTGCTTTTGGGGCAGCTTTCCTGCGGTATTTACTGAACCCGAGAGCGTTTAAATGGCAAATAACGAGCACTGGGGAGCCGGCCCCCGGACCCCCGCCCGCCCCGGCCCCGCCCGCGCTGGAGACCCGAAGCTCGGGCCTCGGCAGCTCCGTGCGGAGGATTCACGCGGAAAACCCCGCGGGGTGGAGCCGCAAGGTGCGGGCCGGGCCGGGAGAACAAAGGCGCTGGGGAGGAGGGGCAGAGCCGTCCGCGGGCCGCGGGCGGGGGCGGCACGGTGGGGCTCCTGGGGAGGACACGGCACTGACACTGCGTGCGCGTGGGCTCCAGGGCCTCAGTTAAAATCAGAGGCGAGCTCTGCGGGCAAGTGTTTGCTTTCTGCCGGCACATTGCTGCTTTTCATCGACCGGCCCATGCAGAGGTGTCACACACCGTTTTCTTCAGCCGCCCTCGGCAGGGGATGATGGTCGATAGCGCGTCTGGGATTTTTTCCTTTGTGCAGGTAAAATCATTTTGGTGTAGTACTGAACTGCAGCTGCTGGAGCTCAGCAGAGACCATGGACACTTGCAGCGGTACTTAGTCGCACGCTGATTTCTGCTTGCTGTGGCTGAGCTGAAGAAAATCGGTGTTCTGGTTTTGGCTGGTGGTGAAACGCTGCTGTTCTGCAGCTTTCCTGGGCAGGCGCTCGCTGCTCTGTGCTGAGCCATCGACACAGCATGTGCTGAAGCCTGTGGTTAGAGGGACATGTGGCCCGCGGCTTCGAGACAGCAGCCCCTCACCTTAAATAACCCAGATAGTCCTGTGGGCTCGTGTAACTCCCTGGGCCGTGCTTTGCACGGGGTCAGGTGCAAATCCTCCCGCGAACGCGCAGCACCCCGTGTCCCTGCGGGGGGCTCTGCCCCTCGCGCGGTTCCTCGGCTGTGGCCGCAGCGATGAACCCGACGTGTCTGTGGGTGTGAGGAGAGCGCTCCTCGCCCGAGGGGAGCAGGTCGGGCCTCAAGCACACAGGGCGCTGTTAGTCTGCAGAGCTGCTCTGGAAAGCTGGTCCAGCTGCCGCTGAGTGCCGCGCTATGGATCCAGCCGTGCAGCCAGTTCCTCAGCCCGCAAGTAGTCCATGTTCTGTCTGCAGTGTCTGGAAGCCGTGGCTGGCCAACCAGCGGCCGCTGCCCTTCAGAACACACTCCGGGTGTTTTCCTCTGTGGCTGTGGCTGGCACAGCTCACACAAGGCATTCTGAGGGCATTTGGCAGTTTGAAATGACGCCTGTGCCCTCCTCTGAGGCTTCTCGGTTTGCTGATGGTGGAACAAACAGTCCTGAAACGTTACTGCTTTTTTCCAGTTCTGTATATTTTTTCTGGTCTTTCCAAATATCAGCACAGCGCTGTAATCCTGCTCAGCAGTCCCGGAGCCTGCACTTAGAATCTGTGGTGAGAGGCAGGTCTATCAGAATGCAAGAACATTTGTGAGTTAGTGCCATTAAAACCAATGCAAGAGACTTAATGGCCCCTTAGTCCCTGCGTTGTTTTTGAACTCTCCACTACCATAATTTGTTTTCCCCTCCGTGGAGCAGTATTTATGCTCCATATTTCATGCATAAAATGCATTCAGTTATCAATTCAGAACAAAAGAAGGCAACATTACCTATGCAAATTCTTTAGCTAAATGCTTTCCTCATTGTTCCCAAAAGGAGAAAGATGAGACCACATGTAGCCACAATGCCCATCTACAAAATGTCTGCTCTTTAGTTTTGGCCATACTCATTGGGCGCACATCCACTTTTACGTTACTCTGCTGGATGTGAGTTTTCCTCTTACTGCAACAGCGTGTGCACCTCGCCCTCAGCAGCGCGTTCGGGTTCGGCACCGGCTCCAGAAGGTGCTCCAGCGTGCACCCAGAGCGTGAGTTCACAGCTCACCTGCTGTCGGGCTGAGTGACGGCACTTACACTTTGCAAAGTGTAATGTAAAAATGGTCTAAAATTGGGGTTACTGAGGGACTGCTGGCAGCATTCCTAACAGGGGAAATTGTGTTTTTTTCAGATTCATTCTCCCGGGCTGTTTCCATCTCTTTCGTCTCTCCAGAAGATGCTCAGAGGTGTCCGCCGGGGCTCAGCAGGTAAAAGACCAGTGACCTGCAGTGGGAACGGGGAACTGGCTCTGTTCTGTGACTTTTTATTCTTCTTCCCATAACATTATTTCACTTTTAAACTTCGCCCAAAGAAAGTTCCCTGGTCTGTTGGGCCGGGAGGGGCATCTCCCGCACGGCCTGTTCCCCGGCACGATCCGAGGGATTTACACGGTTCCCAAAGGTATCTTAACCTGCCCCGGAAGACTGTTGTGACAGCTGCGTGTTTGTTCTTCCACATATGCAATAGATGTACCTGTCTGTTTGGATGCTCTAAGCAGGGCAGCATCTGCTGGTACCTCCGTGCGTTCAGCTTTGTAACGCAGTTACTCTTTACACTTTCACGTTTCACATGTCATTTTCGGTTGATGATAATGTGGCTCCGTTGCAGTTCGGTTCTATGCACTAAATGGCTCCGCGATGGCTGCGGAGCGTCCGTATCGTCCGCTCTCGGGACGTACACGGTGTGCGCTGCTGTCACGTCTGTTTGGGGTCCCCTTAGCAGACTGGGGCTCCCAGCATCCCGGGGAACCCAGGAAGGCTCCAGGCTGTTCAACATGTGTCTGAATATCATCTACATCAGGTCTTTGAGGAATCCAGTTTGGTTCTGAACCCTGTAGCTTAAGATTCAATAGAACTTGTTGAAAGCTTTTTGGTGGAGAGAGTTGGCAATTGGCAAACTGCCTCTTAGAGAGCGGTTTAGGTTTTAAAGCAAAAATGTATTTGCAATAAGAAAAGGAAAAATTGTCAAGGGATTTAAACTTTCTTAAAAATAATGTGATTGTGATTTAAAACAGATCTTTGAACTTGCAACTACCTGGCAAATTTTGTATGCAAATCCACTTTTGTATATCTTCATACTAATGTGATAATTGACAGAGAACTTTATGGGGAAAACATCCAGAAGGAGCTTTGAATGTTTGTGTAACATCGCGTTCTGTTTAGTTAGGAGAAGAGCTATTCTCAGGCAGATCTTTATTTTGAAGGGAAATTCTGTGGAAGCGACAGGAACACACGATATAGAAGCTGTGGTTACAGAGGGGAGGTTCTGTAGGTCGGACGTTCCCGGCTCCTGGAGCAGCGTGGGGAGCCGGGGGCTGCAGTGAGGCGCAGCGGGAGGCGCCTGCGGCCGGGGGCTGCTCGGGCCGTCCCGGGGGGCTGCTCGGGCCGTCCCGGGGGGGCTGCTCGGGCCGTCCCGGGGGGGCTGCTCGGGCCAGTCCGGGGGGGCTGCTCGGGCCGTCCCGGGGGGCTGCTCAGGGGCTGCTCGGGCCGGCCGGGGGGGTGCTCGGGCCGGCCGGGGGGCTGCTCAGGCCGGCCGGGGGGTGCTCGGGCCGTCCCGGGGCCATCCCGGGGGCTGCTCGGGCCGTCCCGGGGGGTGCTCGGGCCGGCCAGGGGGTGCTCCGAGCCGCTGTCCCGGCACCTCCTCTGGCTGCGGAGGAGCTGCCGGGATAGCTGAGACCTTGACAGCTGGCCCTCTGAGCGCAGCTCGGAGCGGATGACACACGCGGCCCCTCGGCCACCTGGCTCACACCGCAGCCAACACGACACGAGCAGCCAAGAGATCTGGGCTGTTTTGCCTTTTGTTGGATGTTTCACACATGGATTCCATGAAAGCACAAGACCATAGAGCATGAGTCCTGTCACAGCGGGATTAGTCTAAGGTTTCTCAAAGGCCTGTCCTTCATTTAGGCCTTGTTTTTTTTCCAGATGAGTTTTCCTCTGCTATTCTGGCAGCATCCACCAGTAGTTTTCTGGTATTGACACTTCCTGGTTATTCAACATGTCAGAACCCTTTGAAAATAGAGTTACCTGTTGTATTAGTGACAGTTTTATTTATTCTATTTGTATAAAATGCAGAGGTGCTCAGAAGTGGCTCCGGGCTGGCTCGGAGGCTGCAGCACAGGATCCCGAGGTGCTGCCCGTGCAGCTGGGGGTGAGGAGCGGCCCCTCGAATTGTGCAACGCTCCTCGGGCTTGGGGATCCTACACCTGGACTTCATTCCGCTCGGCTTCATCTCCAGTTGCTGATGAAAGGCTCATCAGTGCAGCTGGTAGCAGTGAAACGAGCTTTTGTAATCCTTCTTCTCCATAGACATTTCATGGGAGCAGCAGGTTGAAATGATGCCTGCTCCGGCCTCTCTGCTGTTTCAGTTTAAATGGCTCGCATTGTGTTCTTCCGTGCCCTGTCCTGGGAGGCTCCAAGAAGACGTTAGTTTCTCAGACAGCTGTGCTGCCTGCGGCCGGCCCTGGCGCAGCTGCTGGCTGCAGCGCCGCGGGCGCCGGAGCAGCGCGGGAGCGGGAGCGCGGAGCTGGCGCGGGTGCCGCGGACCAGCCCAGCCGCACAGCCAGCGCGCCAGCGGCTGGAGGTGGTTGCTGTCCTCATTTACAAATAAACATTTTCACTCCTGGGCTGTATACAAACACTACAGAAACAAACCAGCCTTTTAAAGCAGAATCTGGAGCAGCTGCTGCTATGGACTTACCAGCTCAGCACTGTTTGTGTGGAAGGTCCCCGAGAGGCTCATCGCGTGGGAGACCGCGCAGGGTGTGCCGGAGGGTGCGCGTCGCTTTGGTCACACACAACAGACCCGTTCCTGGCGATGGGCACTATCATGGCTTTACCATATAGGTCATACTGGC
The DNA here is from genome assembly GCF_964273445.1 of Streptopelia decaocto. NCBI lineage: Eukaryota > Metazoa > Chordata > Aves > Columbiformes > Columbidae > Streptopelia > Streptopelia decaocto. Next base: position 20,999,821 of record NC_138665.1, on the reverse strand, counting down.
CCAGAAAATGCAGCACAGCTCACAAAACGTGGCAATAATATGCGGCCTTTAAGGAGATCCATGCCACGTCTTTGAATTTAAAAAGCAAGCTTTTTGTACCTTACATACTGGATAACCTGAATTCGCTTGTGATCCAGAAATTTACCAGATTACCTAGCAGAGACATCTTAGACCCTAAAATAAGGTCCTAAAATCTTAACTTTTCTGTCGGTGTATCACCCTCATATTGCTTCAGCATAATACCAACAAACCCAGTGTGATTTATCTTCACTGTATGCGTTGGGCTAAGGAAAGAAAAGCCTTCTGGAGCGGCAGTTCCTCGTGCAGGATGTGTAAATGGGATGGTCAGCGCACCTCAGTGAGGAGCACCATGGAAACGCAGGCGCAGCAGCGCTGGATTTGCTGGTGCTGACACTCCCTGACCAGTTTGGACACATGAAGGTTTATTACATCTTTGAATTAAATTCCAAATGAAGAAACGTAACCTTTTTGTTCCAGATTTCTCAAGTCATCCACTGAGCAAAGACAAGAGTGAGCAACCGGCAGATGATCTCTGGTCGTAATTACTGGTTTGATGAAGATTTTGGAGATGTCCAGCTGGTAGAAAATGAAAATGGGGGTGTGCCCCGAGCACCAGCTTTGGAGCACAAGTGCCGGCGCTCCCCGGCAGCGGAGCTGCTGCTGCTCTGGCGCTGGAGCGCGGAGCGGCGTGTGCACGGCGCGCTGGGAGCCCGGTGTGCCTGTCACCTGAGGGCTCCCGCGCAGCGTGAGCGGTGTCTGGGCTCTGTGCCTCTGGTCAGCTGCAGCGAGGTGCGGGGAGGTCTAGTGTCCGAAACGTCCTTCCTGCCACGCGCCGGCTGGAAAAGGAGTTGAACCCAGACGATGGGTTTCCCAGGCAAAAGTGTCATTTGCTGAGCCAGGCTGCAAAATGGTATTGTCGCTGTCACCCCCTTGTTGACAAAGCACGTGTGCATGTGAAGGGTGCGGGCACGCTGCTCTCAGCGCTGGGGTGGATGAGTGCTGGGACTCACAGCTGGAGCTGTGGGGCATAGAGCAGGGAGGACAGAGCACTCGGGGTGGCTGAGTGCTGTGACTCACAGCTGGAGCTGTGGGGTGTGGAGCAGGGAGGACACGGCGCTCGGGGTGGCTGTGAGTGCTGTGATTCCAGCTGGAGCTGTGGGGCATGGAGCAGGGAGGACACGGCGCTCGGGGTGGCTGTGAGTGCTGTGACTCACAGCTGGAGCTGTGGGGCATGGAGCAGGGAGGACAGAGCACTCGGGGTGGCTGAGTGCTGTGACTCACAGCTGGAGCTGTGGGGCATGGAGCAGGGAGGACACGGCGCTCGGGGTGGCTGGGGAGGAACCCGCGATGGGAGGGAACGGCTGTCCAGAAAGAGCGCAGAGTTAGAGCGGATCACAACCTGGACCCAAAATAAAGTCTTACTGTTTTAAAAAGACCAATAATATGATGTTTAATTAGGAATCCAGCCAGCAAAACAGCTGAAGTAGTCTTGTGGCTCAACTAAGTTTTGGTAAAGCCTCAAATAAAACAATTAGTTGGGGCTGCTCTCCAAAGAAGATATGAACTGCCTGGAGAGCCAGAATAACAAAAAGTCATCAGAAATCCTATAACCTGTCTGTATGACCTATAAAGACAGATAACTGTCTGCAAATATGTAGAATGCTGTTACACAGGGGAATAATCTGTTCTCTGGGCTCATGCTGGATAAGACAAGGAATGATGTGCTTGAACCACAGCACGAGTGATTAAAGCAAGACATAAATTTTTAGAAGTATTGGCAAGAGGCAGTGAAACCATGAGCACAGATTGCCTGGGGCGGTGAAGTCTCCATTGCTGGAGGCCTTTGAAAGCAGGTTGGACGTGCACCTCCCAGGAGCTGCAGGTCTGATCAGAGCTGGTGTGGTAGAGGTGGGTGCTGTGGTCTCTGCCCCGTCTGGTCTCTGTCCCGCTGTCACGTACACCGGTGGGTCCTCTCTTGCCGTGCTGGGGACGCGGGCAGCAGCGTGAGCACATTCTTCTGACCCTCGTGTGGCGAGTGCTGCCGGTGTGTGCTGCCAGTGTTTACACGTTCTGTAACCGAGAGTGGAGCCTAATGAGTTTCCAACTGAGTTATCAGGGATCTTTTCCGTTCATGCATAAGATGTTCCAGATACAACAGAAACAGGATAGCTTAGATGTTTTTATGAAACCTCAAAACCATGGATGTTTTTGCCTTTCTCTACAGTTGCAGGGCAGTGTCATTATTCATTTTCTCGATTAGGGTCTTGTCAGCCTGCTTGTCCTCTGAAGTTCTGGGACATCCCGGGTCTGGCTGCCCCTTGCGGCAGTGTTGGCACGGGATGGTTTGGGGTTCGGATATCCTCTGTGAGAGCTGTGCGAGAGAGCAGGAAAGGTGCAATTGAGACCAAGGGGTATCAGCGACAGCACGGAACTTACGTCGTCTTCATGTCATCTTAGTGAAAGAAGACCTGGGCGCAGGTCTAGGGGAATGGGGGCTCCGTTTTATCAACTCTGCCCCGGTCACCTGGTTACAGCGCGGTGGGATTTACACCCTTAGTGGCACTAAAGCACTCCGATCCCTCGGGGTCTGCATGTACACACCTTGCTGAAGGAAGCCAAGGAGCTCCAGGGGAACAGAGCATTCCCGAGCTGGGAATCACAGCGACCGGGCAGGGGACGGTGACACTTCATTCCCCTGCGAGGGAGCAGGTGGGACACTGAGCACGCAGCGCGGGCGGTGAGGACGGGCACACGTAGCAGCAGTGCTTCGAATGCGCGGGAGAACGGTATCAAACTTCCATCCCACCCCCTTCCAAAAGCTGCAGTAAGAGGTAACATAGCCGAAAATCTCAATGATGGTAGTGATAATAAAAACCTCAGACGTGGGACAGATACTTCGAGCATCAGTGCAGCCGAACAGAGTGTACTGTGGTAAACGTCGCTGCACTGGGCACTGGCCAAATTGCTTAATTCCAGTGACCTTTGGTTACAACCCATGCCCGCCCTGTAAAAACTAACTAATAAATAAATAAAGGTTTGCAGTGGTTAGCTGATCAAAGCCATTGTTTGTCACCATGTCCTCAGCAGAAAGCAATGTTACCACCTGCAGACTGGAGAGATGTTTTTGTGCGAGCTCTGATGGAAACTGATAATTCTGTAGCCCAAGAAGCTGAAGAGGAAGAAGCAGATGGATATCAGCGGTTTGGGTTGGGGTTTTTTTTCCCACAGTGGTTCTTTGTTATGTTTTTGAGGTTTGACTTTCACGTATCCCATACGAAAATTTCGTAGTGTTAAGCAGTAATTATTTGTATAAGAAGCCAGATTGGAAACAGAATTAATCGGTGTCACAACTCTGTCTTGTGCCGTTGTTCCAGCATGTTCATCTTAGAAGTAGATTTTGTAATTAAAATCCAATCTGAAGCAGGTGTGAAGGAAGAACATTAAGGTGTCAGGGAAACGAGCCTTATATCCAGACACAGTCATAGGCAAAGCAAGGGCTGCGGTGTGGGCTGGGGGTGTCTGAGTCACCGGTAACTCAGTGCCTTGAGAACCAAGGCAAAGAAAATGCTTTGTGCATAAATGTGCCCTGTTCCTCTTCCAGGAGGAGTAGAAAGGAGGAGGAAGAACAACCGGATTACCCTTTACAGTGGTGTTTGATGAATTTCTGAATGGGGTTACGCGATATGGTGCTGAAAAATACGAAGAGCTGTACCTAATGATTTGCAATATCTCGTGTCCTCTCTTCTGGGGAGTTTGTGCTGCCAGCCTGTGCTCTTACACTGGAGAACCCTGAAGCAAAGGCTGTGTGCTTTTAAACGGCACAGGGTGACAGACCCTACCAGTCCCACACACAGTGGTGCCGGGGCTTCTGCTCTGCTCCATACGCTGGGGCTGAAGGAGGGGACCCACAGAAAGAGAAACGGGAATATTTGTCTCTGATGCTGGTGTCCTGAGAGCTTTCACTTGTGCTTTTGCTTTTTATCAAGAAAAAACATGCAGATATGATCCCTGGTAAGATCACCGTGGTCAACATGTCAGAAAAATTCAGAAGTCCCTCGTTATCGTCACCTTCCACCCTTGGACCAGTGCAGAGCTTTGTACCGTGTACCAGCTGCTATAACGGACAGGAACAGTGCGCGGGCAGGACGTGCTGGGGGAGCACGGGGGGGGCTGTAGTAGCTCCTGCTCTCAGACGGCCGCGTGCCCTGGGACGCGTGCGGAACCCGAGCTCTCGGACATTCTGCCTTCACTCTTCACGTGTGTTCACGCTCAGAAGTGACACGTTGTGTTTTTATCTGAACAGGGAGAGAGCGCCGAGAGGGCGGGATGCGCGCGGGTGCCGCGGGGCTGCGTGGGGCAGACACGAGGGACCGGGGCGGGATGCGCGCGGGTGCCGTGGGGCTGCGGGGGGCAGACACGAGGGACCGGGGCGGGATGCGCGCGGGTGCCGCGGGGCTGCGGGGGGCAGACACGAGGGACCGGGGCGGGATGCGCGCGGGTGCCGCGGGGCTGCGGGGGGCAGACACGTCTGTCCTCCGCTCGCGCCAGGCGAGGGACCGGGGAGCAGCAGCTGAGCCCTGGGGGGACGGGGTCAAACCCCAAACCACCTGATCCAAAAGAAGGAAACAGTGGAACTGCAAAGTCAGCATTGCGGTGCCTGTCAGGTTCGCACCCACAAGTACCGTATTATAAAAGCAAAGACACACTAGAAGGCAGAGCCAGGAAATTGCAGTGCAAGTCATTTAATAGAGGATGCAAAGAGAAGGTAGCTCCTTCTTTCCTTCCACGCCACCTCACCCGTCCCCCACATACACACATTTCTATCAAGTTTCCAGTTCATTTTTTCAGTGAACAGAAGCTGGTGGATACATGGCATGGGAGTGATGGAGCAGGGGGGTCAGCTCTGGGACACGGCACCGCGGCGAAGGACAGCCGAGAGTGACGGTGCCAGGAACGGGGCGGCGGGGGGACAGCGCGGGGTGGTGGGAGTCACGGGGTGTCTGGGGGAATCACAGTGTGTCTGTGGGACGGTGACGGAGCTGTGGGAGTCACAGTGTGTCTGTGGGAATCACAGGGTGTCTGGGGGATGGTGATGGACCTGTGGGAGTCATGGTGTGTCTGTGGGAGTCGCGGTGTGTCTGTGGGAATCACAGGGTGTCTGCGGGACAGTGACGGAGCTGTGGCAGTCACGGTGTGTCTGTGGATCACGGGTGGGACAGCACCGGAGCGTGGGAATCACAGCGTGTCTCTATGACCGTACCCAGTGCTGTGCAGGAATCTGAGATGGAAAGGAATAAGCTTTTGCCGTAGTTTTTGCCTGAAGCAAGTGAAGCTCTTATCTGAGAGATGTATCACTAGAGAGAATCCTGGAAAGAACAGCCTGTACCGTTAATTGTGTCTCATAGAAGCGTAACGAAAGGCAGGGGCTGCGAACTCCGGTCGGGAAGATGCACTTCAGGAACATGCCGGGGATGTTTAGCGGCGGGAGGGCAGCCATGGGGACAGGCTGTGGAGAGAGAAGCTGCTCATTTTCAGCACTTCAGATAGGGAAATCAGGACTGGAAGCTCTTATACAAGGTGTTGCCCAGTTCCTTGAGCAGCTCTGGCGGCTGGTGGGGGTTTATTTGCACAGCGAGCAGGCTCCTCAGCCCTTGCTGGCAGGTGTGGGGGAGCAGCTCTGGTTCCGGAGATGGGGAGATGTGGCTCCTGCAGCCGGGGGTGCAGAGTGGGGGGAGACACAAAATGCAGAGGTCGGCTTTTCTGTGCAGTGACTGTTCTCTTGCAGCAGGCAGGTTTTCACCACTGTACAGGACATGATTAGGGAACATGGCCATAGCTCGTATAGCTGTGTGGAGATAGAAAGCTGGTTAGGATGTCCCCATGAAACATTCATGGTAGATTTTGTTTCCCGTAAAAGAGCGTTAATGACTCTGTTAATTATGCAGTGCAGAAGCAGCTTACAGCGATGTATACCCAGAAAATCATGGTGGCTGGATGTTGAAATATGTCTTCCCACAATGTTTTTGTAAAAGTCCCATCGATTTGATGAAATTTGCCTTGTGTTTCACTGTTTGCTGAGGAGAGTGACTGTGGTGACTGAGGAGCCTCGGGACCATGATGACCCAGGTGACTCCGATTTCTTTCTTGCTGTGTTAGAAGAAAAGAAACTGTACAACGAAACGTGTCCTCTCCACGGCCAGGCACGGTTGGTCAGTCAACCACATACACAGGTTATTAATGTGCAGATACAAATGGGGGATTACGGAGCTCACGCTGGAGCTGATAGCCTGGGGGAGAACAGAAGTTCCTCTTACCCTTTGTGTGTTTTGTAGCCAGTGGAAATGGTCATCAGTCATTCTCAAAAACCATTTGATACAAGTAGACTGAGAGTCTTTCCCAGGATTTCAGTGTCTAGATCACTGCAATCATGTTTATCCACTTTTAGAATCCATTTTTCAGTGACTTTGAAGAACTCCTGCCTTGCTGCGTTTCCTGCTTTGTGCTGTTTGGAGCGTGGGCTGGCGAACGCAGCACCCGGGCAGAGAACGAGGCAGGACTACAGCATCTGGGAACAGAGAGAACCCGTGAAATCCCCCGTTCATCCACCTCTGCCCATAGATAACGTTGTGATGCTCACTGCTGCACGGCTGATGGATGGATGGGGTTTTCAACCACTTTCAATAACAGATAATTCCACTGTCTTAAAAACACATCACTACGAAGAGCTTGCAGACATTCAGCCCTGACGGTCTCCTCGAGAAGAGCAGAGTGTGTCCTCCCCACTGTGCAGCCTCAGTGGCTGCACAAACCGTCCGGTCTGCCTGAGTTCTCACCTGAGACCCCCCAAAATCGGGATGTTGTGTCAGAGGATGACGAACGTGCTTCATTTTCTGTGTTATTTGGTGTGCTGAAGATTCTTGGTTTCATTTTGTTCACAGCTTTTGAGTGGTAATTCAGGAAGGGCTGAGAACTGCTGGTTTTCATACTGTAGGTTTTCTTTAGCCATGTCAGTGCGTTTCCTTGAAATCCTGCTTCTAGTCTGTGCAGATGGACAGAGGAGGAATGTCTGTTTATATTTAGACTTGTTCCAGCCATGAAATTAGTAGAATAAACAACAATAGAACTAGAAAGATAAGAGAGATTTTAATTTGGTACAGCCATCATTAATGGTTTATTTGCTTTTTGATCTTGGAACTTGCGCCATCCCTTAGTAAATAAAAATGCTCCATAGCAGCTACAAAGAACAATGGGGAGGTGGAAACAGAGCCAGAAGTAGCAGAAACGAAGCAGGCTGGACAGGTATGGAAGTCAAGAGCAATGGGCCACATCAGCACAGCTGGTTGTGCCTGGCGTGGGTGAAAGCTGCGATCACACGGGAGGCAACGGGCCGTGGGGCTGCCTGTCACCCTGCTGTGTCACTGACAGCGTCAAGCCGAGTTACATGGTGCCATACGGTTGGTAACAGCATCGTCTTCTTGACAAGGGGTTGGAAAGCGCTTCCTCAGCGTGACAGAGCTTAACCCGTCGTGAGCCCTGGCTGTGGACGTACCCGCTTGGCCGTCCCCGCACCCCGGGGCCGGGTGAGCCGGGCCCCCCGCACCCCGGGGCCGGGCTGTGCCCCAGCCCCGCTCGGGACGCGGCGCGGGCGCCGGTGCCGCCCTGTGCCGGTACCCGGGCCGGGGGACCTGCGCTGCCGTCGCTCTCGGCGCCGCGGGGCTGCGGGTGCTCGGACCGCTCTCGCAGGCTCCAGCCGCATCTCCGTCCCTCCCAGGCAGCGCTCGGCCATCAGTACTTCTCCAGGCCAATCAGTGCTATTCTTTTCTTGATTAATGCTCGCGGTCCAGAAGAAGGATGAATTACAATTGCATAACAGAGTTCATTAACTTAAAAGCACGAGCTGGATGAAGCAATGCTATACAGAATAATTCTTTCCCAATAATCTAAGTAACTCTAAAGTTCAAATTCCCTTTCATCATAGAATTTCTCTACCAGCGTTTTCTCATGCGTGCGATTGAACTCCATCCATGGAAGCAGCGCAGTTGACACAGCCGGTCCAGGGAATGCACCACAGCAATGGATTAGTCATGGCTGCATCGTTCCAGGGCTGCGAGGGAGAAGTTACTACATCAGTCCCTTTGTTCTCGGTGCCTCGGACGCTCTGAGGTGATTTTGGCAGCCGCTCCAGCCTTCGGTTTTCCAGATCGCCAAAAATCCTGAAGTCTGGCTGATGAATGGGGGCTGTTAGCCCTTGTTGCTACTAAGACACTGGCTTCTATTTCACATTCAGATATTTTTTGAGAGAATATACAGTAGTGATGATTCCTTTTGTACTATAGCCTTTTTCCCTCTCTTATTTGTATCCTAGCTGCTCCCCAATACAATTGCCAGCTCTCGGGTGTGGGTGGCTCAGTTACTATTTGGGGATTATGTGCAATCCCCTTTGCTTTGCATGCTTTGGTATAAAAATGCGACAGGTTTTCCTGAAGAGAAGACAACAGGATGACATGGGCGGCTGAGCTCTGGGGCTGCTGGGCGGCAGAGGCGCCGCAGCCCTGCACGGGGAGCGCCGGCACCCACCGGCAATCCGGGACTCTGCTCTCCAAACTGCGACTTTGAGTGTGCGATCGAACATCTGGTAGCAATATGGATAATTGCAGAAGTATCCAGCAATGGAAGCTGTATAATGTCATGCTTGCATGTCACTTAATAGCAGATCTCTCTAGTTACACATGAGCCAGGTGGGGGCCATCAGAACAAATGTGGGGTGCAAAATCGCAAATGGGAAGAAAGTCCTAATGTCAATTATTTACCAGTAAAGCTCCCCACACAATCATCGGAGCTCTCGGTGGAACTGATGCTCATTATCTGCCAGCTCACGTGCTGGGAGCGAGACCCGCTGGGCTTCTTTACCTTTCTGCCAAAAAACGTCCCTTCTCCTTCTGTCCAGTTTTCGCCACCTGTAACAGAACACCTGAAGCGAGTGTGTGTGCTGGGCCGGTCACCCGCTTCTGAAGAGCCACCCGACTTTGAAATGCCTGATTTTAAAAAGACGTGGCTATTAAAATACCCCCCAAACCAATCAAAAGATCTGAACACAGATGTATAGGAAAGGAAGCAGCTCCCTTTGTTTTGGGATTGCGTTGTTGCCCGCGCACACCTGGGGTCGGGGCAGAGCGGCTGGTGCAGGAGCTGGGTGGGTCGTGTTTCTCTTTCTGGAAAAGGGTTTTCCTTGGGTTTAAATGTATTTTAGTCTGTGCCCCAGGCGTCCATCAGATCTAAGCACGTGTCTTCTGTTCGTGTTCAGCCGTGGATGGCGGGATGGAGACGAGAGAGCAGCACTTTTCCCTGACTCCCTGTCCCTTGGCCCAAGCAGGTGCCCTCTGGCTTTTCTTATTTGATCGTCATTGCTAACAATATCAGAGGGAAGCTGTGGCAGACATCCGTGGGACATCTGAGGCTGGATGCTAGCTGAGCAGTGCTGACGTTCTCAAGCCTCTGAAATTGAGAGGCTGTATATTGGGCAGTTCAAAACCAACTAACCAACCAACTAACCAACCAGCTAGCTAACCAACCAACCAACCAACCAGCTAACTAACCAACCAACCAGCTAACTAACCAACCAACCAGCTAACCAACCAACCAACCAACCAACCAACCAACCAACCAACCAACCAACCAACCAACCAACCAACCAACCAACCAGCTAACCAACCAACCAACCAACCAACCAACCAACCAACCAACGAACCACAGACAACTCCAACAGGATGTATGTGCTAGCAGGCTTGCCACAGTGCTGTGACCATTCCAGCAGCTTTATTTATTACTAGCATTTTGGAAGGAAGGACAAAAGTGTGAGCCAGAGGATGATTAAAGAGTGAGCTGAGGAAGTTTAGACTCCCTCAGAATAAATCTGAGTAATGAACAGCATTTATTATGTCTGGTTAAAGGCAAAATAATAAGGACAAAGGGTAATCCTGTGCTAACAATGAACTGTGAATTTTGGTTTGTACTTGTGAGCCACAGCCACAGAAGATGTCTATTCTTGCTTGCCAGAAGTACTTTCCAAGCCCACGATTTCTTCTCAGGCGAACACGCCACCGCCGTGCACAGCTGCGGCCATCAGGATGCACCCGCGTGCAAGCACAGCTGGTTCTCCCCAGGAGAAGCTCACTGCAGGCTGAATTCCTCACTCCGGTACGTCCTTACCCTCTGCAGCATCACCCCTCCCAGCCGCAGCCCCAGCTGCCCTCTGCCTCCCCGGAGACCGCGCTGGCTGCCATTGCGCTCTGTGCAGTCAGCAGGCTCCCGGGGAAATATTTCTGTCATGAGACCTCAGAGATACCTGAGGTCAATTAGAAGTACGAGGCACGCTCTGCCGGTCAGAGTGATGTCTTGCTCAGGGGCTTGCAAAGTTTTGTACGCTGATTGTTTTGGGACAAATGCTCTCATTCACCACAGAAATTGGTAGTTGTAAAGAAAGACCAAAAATAAATGACGCTGGGGTGTAAACTCCCCTCCAGAGAAGTCACAGCTCACCAGGTAACACGGAAAAAACAAACCGGTTCCTTTAACACGCTGCCTGCCCAACAGGAATCTTTTACCGTGAAAGCCCTGGCATACGGCACCGGCCGTTTCGTCAGCTGCGGGGAACGTCCCTCGTGGTCTGGAACACGGCTCCTCCCGCGCTGCGGCGGGGGGCAGCTCCCGGACAGAAAGCTGCAGTAATTCCCGAGCCGTGGCAGCTCTCATCGGACAGCAGAGCTGGCTGCGGAGCAGCCCGAAGGCTGGGTTTTGTTAGACAGCGCTCGGGGCAGCGCCGTCAGCGACGGGACTGGTTGGGGCTCACGTGCGGTGCCTGCGTGGCACGTTCCACGGCTGCGGGCGCTGCCGATTACGTTACGGTCACAGGTGTCCAGAACTCACTCTTCTGTTTGAGTCTCTCTCAAACTGTGTGCCTGCAAATAACGTCATATGTGATCTTCTCGACGTGATTATTATATACGCCTAAGCAGAACGAGTATTTCCCTGTTTGAGTTATTGGATTTGTTTTCCCAGTTCAAACTTTCATCCACTTTTCAGACCATGACCATATGTTTCCTCTCCCCGTTTTCTCTGACTTGCACTATTACCTACTAAACATACAGCCTGTTTATGTTGGTCAGCAGCGTCAGAACCTGTACGTGGCTCCCATCCTTGCGCAAGTCACTCCGCTTTGCAGGGTGATATCTCTCGCCAGTGTTCCAAATACCGACCAAACCGTACAGTTTTATTTATCCTGTTGAATTTACTCATCATTTTGCAGTGACTGCAACCCAGATAAATTACAGTATTTCCTTTGTATTCATTCCTGAGCTTGGGCTGGATGCTTTTTGCTGTTCCTTTTAGAAGTTTAAGTAGGAATCCAGTAGAAAATTAGAAACTGGATTCCGCGTACATCGTTTCCCTGAGCGCAGTAGTATTTCTGATCTAGGAACAGCAGCCACAAGCCCCTCTGACCAGAGCAGACGCTGTTCCTGTTTCCCGCCATGGCGCTGCCTCCCGGTGCCCCGCGGGGCCGCATCGTGGGTCCCGCAGCACGGCGGGAGGTCCACGAGCTCGTGACCCGGCTGCGTGGGCAGCACGGGGACAGCAGCGCTGGGTCGGGCACCCCGCACCCGTGGGGCTCGTGTCCCCAGAGCATCTCTGTGATGCAGAACAACGGGGGTGCACTGCGGGAGGGGAAGGGCTGTGTGATCTACGCTGGACTGCCAAGTGTGTTAGTGCTGTTGTTGGTCTGTCCCGTGTCTTCTAGAGGAAGGCATGAGCACGTCACCAGCTCGAAGATCACAAAGCTGCTGTATAGCAGATACTTTTAGAAAAAGAATAAACAGATCGAATATCCCTCCTCATCTTGAAGATTAGGAGTTCATGGTTTATCATCACGAGACCCTTTTTGTAAGGAAGCTGTGGACAGACTTCCCTGCCTTCGACCAGAGGAAAGACGCCCATCTTTTGAACGCTGACTATTAGCACTCTTGTGTTTGCTGTAGGTGCAGGGCCAGATGTGCAGGGGCCTGCGCTGTCCCTGGCGCAGCCCGGCCCGGTTGGTGCTGATGGGCTGCGGGACGGGCGGCAGCTCTCACAGCCTGCTGTCTGCAGAGCGCGGTGGGGCCGTGCGAGACCCCGTCCCCTCCACGCACCGCTCTTCTTCCCCTTTTTGGAGGCAGGAGAAACCATGTTGCTGGAGAAGCAAGAGCACCGGAACATGGGTCTGACAGCCGTTCAGTCTGCCTGGCGCTGTCTGAAGTGAACAAGCCGTTGCTCCGCTGTTGACTCTGGTTTCCAGCTGCTGGGGGAACCTCAGGGAAGCTTTTCCTGACAGTCCCGTTTCCAGCAGGAACTGTCCTCATTCCGCACGCAGAGCTTACAGTCAGCTGGAACTGCAGTTACATCAGATCTAAGGACAATATTGACCTAGGGACTGTGTTAAACAGCAGTGAGACTTTTGCAGAGGGCTCTGCAGGTGTCTGTCTGGAGCAGGGTGCTTGCCCTCTGCGCTCCTGAGCTTCAGGAGGCTGAAACCCAACTGCTTTTGAGTTTGGGAAGGGATACAAAATTTTCAAGAGAAGTTCAGGTCCTATGAGAGAATGAACATAGTCTGCTGTATGTAGCGCTATTACGTATGTAGCGCTATTATGTATGTAGTATGTAGGGAAACGCTGTGCTGCTCTCCTTCTCCTTCCATCAGCTTTCAGAGCGGAGCAGGGCTGCAGGAGGGCGCAACGGCGCGGGTCCGGAGGGACGCGATTTCCCGGCGGCACGGCTGGGCGAGGGACGGTCCTGGGGGCTGCCCGGGGCTTCTCGCTGGTTCTCACCGCCAGGCTCCCTTTTCTCCCTTGTTTACTCAAACAGAAGTGTATTTTCTTCCTGCTCTGCTCCGGGTTCCCGCTGCATGGCCTTGCTGCGGCCGCGGGCTGCCTTGACGGGAGCCGCTGGCCGGACGACGTGCGTGCCAAGGCTGTCTTTATTTAGACGAGGTTTCTGCGGGCTGAGCTCTGCAGGAGCGGGGGCTCTCAAAGCGGCACCTCCAGCTCCATGGTGAGCTCGGGGAAAGCGCCTTTGACAGTCCTGCCTTCTCTAGCTCCTTCTCTCTGTTTTTTATGGGGAAAACAACTTCTGAATAATTTAGCAGTGTAGCAGACACTAAGATGTTCTTTTGCTTTCCTCCTTGCTACCAGGAGAGATGAGGGTGGGGCAGGACCTGAGCTCGGACGCGCCCCCGACGCTCCTTTCCGGGCGGGTGAGCTGGGGCCGCTTCCCCCGCTCTGTGCACCGTGGGGCAGACTGAACGCAGACGGCGGATGTGCTGAGCATACCCGTGGTAGCTGTTGCTATTCCAGCAGAGTCCGGGGTGTAACACATCAGCTCCGAGGCTCCAGACCTGCGGGCAGGATGAGATAAGGCAGGTTACAAACCGGGATTAAAACAGCAACAGAAAACAGATTTTCCCAGGCAAGTGGCAAAACCAGGAATGGAGTTTCAGATCCTACGTGTTAAACAAACAACCTTTCCTAAATTTATACCAAATGGGCATAATAGATTGACTCAGGCTTAATATGGCCAAATTCTATCCATATTGGTGGCACTTTCTGGCTAGATGTCAAGCGTAAACCGGGGAGCTGAGATATGAAACCAACTGTGTATCATAGAACACGTTTCTTTAACTGGAAGCAGAGCTCAGAGTGTGAGCCCAGCCCTCGTCTGGGCTGCGATTGGGATGAGTCTGTGTGGAGGATGGGAGGAGGCTGAGCATAGGTGTTGGTTTCATATCCCCACACAGAGGATTTGGGATAAATATTTCATCGGTTCAGAAAGGTCTTGAGAAATATGCATGATAGAAAGTAGCAGTTAGTTAGAATAGAGTAGGTTTCTTGGGGCTTTCAGCTTGATAAATCCAGGTGTCTTTCCTCATTCCTCTGGTGCTCACTCAGTCTCTTCCTCTCACAGAGGTGGGGAATGGCGGCCCCGGACAAAACAGATGATGTTTGGTCAGATAAGGATTTAAATCGGCCCACTAATGTTGCTGGGAATGCTGCCTATTTGAGGTGTTTATGTGCTGGGGACATTTTGCGGCAGCCAGGTGACTCCTGTCTCTGGAGCAGACCTGCCCGGTGCTGGCCGGCCTGGTGAGCCCGGTGAGCCCGGTGCTGGCCGGCCCAGTGAGCCCGGTGAGCTCGATGAGCCCGGTGAGCCCGGTGAGCCCGGTGAGCCCGGTGCTGGCCGGCCCGGTGAGCCCGGTGAGCCCGGTGAGCCCCGTCTGCATGCGCTGCCCCGGGCGGCAGCGCCGGCACCAACCGCCCCCCCGCGCTGGTACCGTTTGTGTGACGGGCGCTCACACCAGCAGCGCCTCAACACTGCTGCCCATTCACCGGACACCGGCAGCGTCAGTCCTGTCATTGCGGTAAGTCAGAAAGCTGGGATCGCTGTAAATATATCATTTTCTCAGCTGCATGCAGAAGTCAAGGTACAAACGCTGTTTTTACCATTAGCTTTGCTGCGACTGATTTACTGCACTGATTAGGTGCACGATTTTGCTTTTAAATACTCCGAGATGGAGGTTTGTGACATGACGGGTCAATTGTTTACTGAGGGCCAACCAGACTCACAGACTCGCCTCCGTGTCTCCTGACTCCTCTGGAAACTTGAAATATTTGAATTTATAAACAAAACCGCTCTGACGTGGAAATTCTGTGATACAGACGCTGCGGGAACACCCATTGAAACGGTGAAGTTTGCATTTGGTATCCCCATGTGTACCACCTGAGGTCCCATGCACACTGTGCAAGGCGGGCAGCGGTTGCCCAGGGCCAGGAGGGGGTCCGGGCTCCCCGCGTGGTCAATGTGGGTGATGTGCCACCGAGCCCGCCGGAGCTGCTGCTCCCAGCAGGGCTCCCCGCGTGGTCAATGTGGGTGATGTGCCACGAGCCCGCCGGAGCTGCTGCTCCCAGCGGGGGTACTGGGGCAGTGGTGTGATCTGCCCCGACCGGGTGTCAGGGAATGGAGCGTTTTCAGTGTGACCTGCAGCTGAAGCTTTTCTGTCCACGTTTAGTGGATGTGTGACACCTGTCCCTTATGTGACTTCGTTGGGGACTGAAGGGACTGCAGTCACACTGCAGCTTTTCACCTCCAATGACTCATTAGTAGGTGCTCCTGCCCTTACAAATACACTGTTTTCACAACACTGTTAGGATTTAACTTCGTGCCCCCCTGGGAATAGTCCTGCTCTATCAAAAAAACCTGAGGCAGTGAGAATAGCCCCACACCTGCACGTGTATGGACGTACACAAGTAGATACACGACAGCGTTAATTTAATTGCCTTAGGGAAACAGGCTGAAGAAGAGGAGGAGGAGGAAATATCATTTGACCTTCCCAAGCCAGTGATTTGTGAAATAAACAAACATGGAATTAATTTGTTTTGTACTGCAACATGAAAACAGAATGAAATCTATGTGGGAGATTAGACTGAAACACAAACAGGCTTTGTAAACCAAACCCAAGCCAAGCCAAGCCAGCAGACCTGCAGGCAGGTGCAGAGCCGTGCGGCAGAGCCGTGCGGCAGAGCCGGCGGCAGAGCCGGGCGGGCGGCAGAGCCGTGTGGCAGAGCCGTGCGGCAGAGCCGTGCGGCAGAGCCGTGCGGCAGAGCCGGCGGCAGAGCTGGCGGCAGAGCTGTGTGGCAGAGCCGTGTGGCAGAGCCGTGTGGCAGAGCCGGGCGGCAGAGCCGGCGGCAGAGCTGTGTGGCAGAGCCGTGCGCAGGCGGCCGCTCGCGGTGTCCCCGTGGCGCGGGGCTCTGTCCCCCGGGCCCGGCGCGCTGCGGCTCGCGGACGCGGCGGCTCCAGGCGCCAGCCCCAGCTCTGAACCCTCCTCTCCCGGTTCGGGGCGAGTCTCCCCAGTTCTCTGCCGACAGCATGGGCACCTGAAGCAGCGGACAGGCAGGAACCCGGGCTGGCAGGGTGCGGGGAGGACAGAGAGTGTCCCGCGGCTGGCCAAGTTCTCAGACTCGTAATCTGCAGTACAGCTCACGGCTCTATCTCTCTCCTGTGGTTTGCACATGCTGTTTGTTCTCCTCATAGACCTTTCACTGACAGGACATATGTTTGCTGACATGGACATTCTTTGCTTTAGCTTTTTGTCTTTTAGCCTGTAAATAGTTTTGAGCGAAAGGCGCTCACACGCTGCACGTCCGTGCTGCCCCCTGCCCAGCACATCTGGATGCCGGCAGGGACATCCTCAGCCTTCCTTCCCTCCCACAGCATCTCTGGTGTGCCGGGAGCCCTCTGAGCCGCCCGTGTGTCGCTGGTGAGGCGGGGACAGGTGCTGTGCCCCAGCCGACGGCCTCAGCGTCGCGCTTGCAGAGGGCTCTGGCGTAATCTTTGCTCTATTTTCACTTCTTCTAGAGCTTATTTACACCTTTGCTTTCCAACGCGAACTGAGCATCAAAACCTCTCTGCACAGCAAAAGGCACATGATATGCATCATTATAAGAGTTTTTTCCACAAAGAGTTCTTAGTGTTATTTGCAGCTTTGAACTACAGAATTTTACTTCAAATAAATTTAAATTTCAGACAAAACTTAAGCTTGTGCCATGTAAGTTATGAATATTCTCATTAGAAAGTCTTGAAAGATTTTTGGGATGATCAAGTGAATTGAAAAGTGCGGGCGTGCAGAACCAGGAGGCTGCATGGCCTGGCTCTCAGTTCTCTGCTCAACAACACGACCGCAGTGCGTCCTGTTCCCAAACGCGCCGTGGTTACTGAACCTCAGGATTGCTCGTGCTCTTCTCAATCTAGAACTACATTTGGTGTTAGTTGTGCAAAAAGGATTCCTGATCCATTTTTTAGCAGATAGAGTCCAGCAAACTCCGCGCGGCTGGGAGCCCGTGTGCGGGGGGACGGGAGCAGGGCGGCGGGAGGGCGTTCCCTGCGGGGAGCGCTGCATCCTGGCTGCTTTTCTTACACCCGTCGGGCAGCGGCTGCTGGTGCACTGGGCGCGTCCCGGCGTGTGTGAGGTGAGCTCGCGGGACGGCTCTTCGGTGCCGCGGGGGCTGCAGCAACACATCCCGGCAGCTGGCCCGCGCGAGAGCAGGAGTGACCTCAGCACTGGCTTTGCAATCGCGAGCTGCTTTAGCTGACTGGAGGGAAGGAGGAGGCGAGGAGGGGTCACGGCGCTCCCAGGGGTCTCTCTCGTTTGAAGAAGCGCTGCTTTTGCTCGGGGCCAAGGCGAGAGCAGCGGCGCTGGCGCTGGCGCTGGCGCTGGCACGGAGCGCCGGCACATCCATCTTGCGATGGGGCCGGACAGGCAGCAGCCGCCAGCAGAGCCGCGCCAGCCCCGCGCACAGACCTGGCTCCGCGGGGACGGGGTGAGCTCCAGCCCAGCGAGAGTCAGACCCGGCATTTAGTAAGAGATGACGCTAGAAATACCTGGGGAAAACTTCCCAACTGTTGATGACAGGCAGAGAAGATCCTGATCCCAGTATGACAAGGGCCAGGGCCAGAGTGCAGCACCAGTAATGATCATTTGCTGGCGCACAAAAGTCTCTCTAGAAAGTCCAGGCCTTGCAGAGAAACTTCCAGCATGGATGAAACCTCAAAATGCTGAAAATTCAAATCAGGGTTTGTTAAGTACTCTCAGTTATTTGTTACCCTCCCTTCACACAAACACAATACTCACTATTTCCTCTATTTAATTGCATTCTTGGGCAGAATTTCAATTGCATCGATTTGTTTTTTAAGCACAAACGAGTAGTTTGTAAACCTTTTGTAAATATCTGCATGGATCGTTACCTTTTACACACATAGAGGTTCCTGAATTCACACCACGAACTAGAAGCCAGACAGAGAAAGGAGCTGGAGCGATAAGAGCAGATGTGCACAGGTGTGAGGCCGCCCTGTCGTACACCATGGCCAGATGTGCACAGGTGTGAGGCCGCCCTGCCTCATACCAGGGCCAGATGTGCACAGGTGTGAGGTCGTCCCCGCCGTACACCATGGCCAGATGTGCACAGGTGTGAGGCCACTCCGCCACACACCATGGCCAGATGTGCACAGGTGTGAGGCCGCCCTGCCGCACACCCGCTGCGGCTCCCCGGCTGCACCCGCGCTCGGGCAGCTCCGGGGCCAGGAGGCGTTTGGGGCTGCATGGTCACCCCAGCGCCCTTCCCGGTGACCTGGTCTGCACTCCCTGTCAGGGCCGGTGCCATCGACACCTCTGGCCATGCTGAGAGCCGCCACTGGCCGCGCTCCGGGCTCACGTCTCTTTCATCGTCACACACACATAACCTTCTACAAAGCATTGGCTCCGTCTCCGTAGGTTCCTGCGCAGGCAGCCCCGCCGGGGGCTCGCCCACCTTTCTCGTCACAGGAACAGCCAGGCAGCTGCTCCTCTGGAACCGAGTGTCAGTGCCCACTCGGAGGAGGAAAAATCAAGAAGAATGAGCTGCACAATCCTGGCCTGGGCAAGAAACACACAAAGGTTTCCAAGTGGCATTTCTTTTTCCAGGGAAGCTAAATATCAATTACCTACTTTAACTCTGGTTTCTCAGCCGCAATTGCCAGCGGGAATAGTAAGAGCGTGGGTGGGTCCTGCTACATGGGATTGCGTTCATCAGCAATATGCTCAGAGAGCCAGCACCTGCGCTTGCTGACAATCCTTCTTGTAAGCGTGTTTCTCAGACAATAGCTCGTTCACAATCTTCACTTTTTCTGTGCCCGCTTCATAGAGCAGAACATGCTCCTTATATATTCCCCGTGGCACTGATATTGATCTCCATCAAAACAGTCGCAGAAGAATGAAAGTACAATCAGAGCGCGGGGTAGAATTACAGTACAGCGCCTTGGAGCTGAGCAGTGACAGCTTAATAGACCTGCAGTAAATGAACAGCAAGACAAAAACAATATGCTGTGGGAACCATAAATATGTGATTATGAAATAACAAACCAGGTTTCCCTAAGTGCCAACAACCTTCTGGCATTCCATTTAAAAACTATAAATCTGCCATGGCCCAAGTTAAGTAAATTTCCCTCAGTGTATTAAATTCTTTGTTTACAGGGAGGGTAATTATACTGACTTCTAGTGCAAATACGAGATGTCCACTGCAGAGCACGTCAAATTAAACAAGGGCATTCAAGCGGAGGTGACAAGCGCCTGTGCAGGGCGGGCAGGGCTGTGCCGCGGGGCCGCACGCCTGCGCCGGTCCTGGCGCGGGCGCTGCCAGGGCTGACGGCTCCGGGCCCCGTTGATGTGGGGGGATGGATCCTGCTCATGCCAGGTGTCAGCTGGTGTTCTTTGGGAGGAGCAAAGTCAGACCCCAGGGACAGGAGAGAAGGATTTCTGAGTTTTAACCTTGATTCTGACATTGGCTTTTTTATGAGCTTGGAGAAAACAGAGACCTTCACCACAGACACAGGAGGGATCAGAGAGCTCACCAGCCTTACAAGGAAGTTTTGCAGGTTAATTAGGGTTTATTTTCGTAGCACTCTGTGTGTGAAGGTGCTAAGAGATACACCTGATAAGGAAGTTTACAAAAAGCCACAGATCAAACCGCAGCTGAGAACGCTGTTAATCATTAGTTGCAGATCCAATGGCAGCAACAGGAATGGCTCGGCTACAAGAAAGGAATGGGAATATTATAGGAAACCAACTGGATTTCCAGTTTCTGAACATGATCCCTCTGTAGGTCGTGAGTGACAGTGTTGAGCATTCGCTTCCACCGTCAGCAGCATCCACTGTTAAGGCTGACGGGTAATTACCAAATGGGCTCTCAAGGAGACTGTGCAACCAGCGCCTGATAGGCGAATCTAGATTTGAACTGAGCAGTGGTGAATGGGCTTAATTGTGCTTTGGGAAAGAATGAAAGATGAAAATAACATTGACGTCAGTCTCATGGTCCTCAGGAATAATCGCGCAACAGCAGTTCGGGTGAGGAAGGGCGGACGGGGCGCGGTCTCCGTCGCGGCGGCACCGGGCGGCCGAGGGGCCGCGGGCAGCACGGCTGGAGGCCCCGGCCACGCGGCGCGGGACGAGGAGCCCGGCGCGGCCAGCGGGGCGAGCGGGGTCCCGCCGTGGGCTTCGGCCTGAAGTCGTCATATTCTCTGCACTAGAGGTTTATTCCAGGTGCTCCTATCTTTAAACAACATGCATGCAAAATCATCTTTATTGACTTTGAATACTGACAGACAGAAGAACTAAGTTTAAATGAATGGAGTGAACTGAGATAAACCCTGATTCTAGCCTGCGCTTAGCGCTCTTTAAAAATAGAGTCAGTGTGCAATAAATTCTTCCATTAGCTGTACCCCAATAACTTCATTAGACTGCAGGTGAACTGAGACATATTTCAGGATACATTTCCTTTAAACTCTGTGAAAATTAAAGAACTCCTGTTTGTTTCACAAGAAACTATATCCCTAGAACAGTGTAGTTCTGAAAATCTCAAGGAAAACAGGCCATTATTTGCAATGCGTCGCGTGCCTGGAGTCAGATGATGCCTGAGTGCACGTGGATTAGCTCAGTGGCTGGAAATGTGGGAAACGGAGGAACCTGCGCCGCAGCACGTGTGCGGCACATCCACGGCACACACCGGGACCGGCTGCTGCACCAGAGCCGCCTCAGGATCCGCACACAAAGGGTGGGAAGAGCCAGATGCTAAAGTCTTACCTGTTTATCTGTTTATTTACCTGTCGATATCTCCAAGCTGCCTGTCTGTCTGTCTGCCTGGCTGTTGGCTGGCAACCTGGTCAAAGGATTTCATATTCTTGAGCTGATTTATAATTGCTGTGTTTCTTCATTCTTCCAGCGAGGTAAGAGCCTTATTAGCCGCATTAGCCACCGCAACATGTGGAGTGGATCTGGTGACAGGAATCGCAGGCAATGAGCCATTGGCAATGCGGCAGCCAAATGAGCAACAAATGTAGGAAGCTGTCGCAGAGACCGCGTTTTGGCCCTTTTTCTTCCTTCGCCT
The DNA here is from genome assembly GCF_964273445.1 of Streptopelia decaocto. NCBI lineage: Eukaryota > Metazoa > Chordata > Aves > Columbiformes > Columbidae > Streptopelia > Streptopelia decaocto. The sequence continues at coordinate 20,978,804 of NC_138665.1, read as the reverse complement.
GCACTGAGCGAATTCCGGCAGCACTGCCAGTACCTTTTGCAACCGTACGAAAGCGATGGGGCTGTTTCTGTGCAGAGAGCGGGGGGGCGGTGCTCGGCGTGGCGGCGCTGCCGTGGATCGGCCAGCCCGTGTGTCACCGAGTGTGCAGAATGCCCGGATCCAACCAGAAAGCCGTTCGGTCAGAGCCCCAGGGCCGCGGGAGAGGGAATTATCTTCCTCCTTGGCAAGGCAGCTGTGTCAGGACAGCAACACCCGACTCGTGCTGGGAGGGCAGAGCTGACATCCGAGGTCTCTTCTCCGGTGGGGGTTTGAGTGTCTTTCATCCACACTTTTTTGTTTTACTTACCATCCTGTTATAGTCTCTGCAGCTGTTGGTCCCCCACGTTTCTCTCAAAACTTTTAATTTCATCCAAAATCAATAAGGTCCCACCCTTAAAAACGACTGGAAGCATTCCCTGAAGCTGATTGCTTGTGAAACGTTCTTGCGTGGCTGAGAAGAAGATAGAGCTAGATAAGGAATCACATTTTGCTTTGCCAAGTGAGTCAACACGACGAAGCCAACAATCAGCCCATAAACACGAGGCAGAACCTGGCACCTCCTTGCAGATAGACAGAGAGATAACACAGTATGGAGGCAACATGTCCCATATTACCCAATAGGCAGCCAATATGGATTTGCAATGTCCTTGCTGAGGGATGGAACAAGAGCAGAGAGTTTGTGGAAAAGAGACTTAGTTTGCAGAGAAAAAGATGAATTAGAAATACTACATTGGCCCGCTCAATACCTTGGAGACACGCTGGGATTCTTCACCTCTCGCACTGGTGAAAACAACAGATTCCTTTCAGCTCATTGTTGTTCTGAGCTCTTACATCTTTTTCCAAAGAAGAACATGGGTGACACTTCAATCTTATCTTCAGCACTATTAGTCTGATTCCTCCTTCTGGAACCCAGGTCTCTGGTTCCTCGGGCCTGGCTGCGTTCCACCACAAAGTACAGCTGGCTTGGACCTCGCACAGCGCTCGGAGCCCAGAAGGTCGCAGAGCTCGGAGACACGCGGGATCTCGCGCCCAGGCTGCCCTTCCCGGCCGCCGGCTCCGTGCTCATCAGTCACCCCGGAGAGCGAACCCAGCCAGCTCCAACTGCCCGTTGTGTGTCAGGCGGCTCACTGATCTAATGATACGAGATGGGCTTGTGTTTCCAGGTCTGACAGAATTATTTATACATAAACCAGCCTCATTCCTGTCTGTTCAGATCAGTTTTCTCCTTGCACGCGAGTCCAGTTTTATGACAACAGAGTTTTAGGGCTGGAGAACCTTATGAGGTCGCTGGGACACCCGGGGGGACGTGTGACACACGAGTGGGGCCCCGGCACCGGCCCCTGTGCACGCTGTCCGTGCAGTGCAGAGCACCGGGCTGTGGGGTGCGGGGGGAGCACCGGCCCCTGTGCACGCTGTCCGTGCGGTGCAGAGCACCGGGCTGTGGGTACAGGGGAAGCACCGGCCCCTGTGCACGCTGTCCGTGCGGTGCAGAGCACCGGGCTGTGGGGAGCGGTGGCACCGGCCCCTGTGCACGCTGTCCGTGCGGTGCAGAGCACCGGGCTGTGGGGTGCGGGGAACGGCGACCCCGGCGCCGCAGGGCCGACCACCCCCGAGAGGAAGACAGCGAGAGCAGCCTGGAGTTTGTCGCCGTTCTTCAGCTGCCAAAAATCCTGCAGCCATTTCCCTTTTCCTGGGGTAAAGTCATTGACATCGGGCGGGAAAGTCACCTGCTTGGCTGTGCTGTGGTCTCTGGGACATCCACCTTTTGCATTTCTTCTGAGCTTGTTTCTCCTGGGCTAAAAAGGCTGGAAGCGTCTTGGTTTTGTGTGGTTTGGTTGGTCGGTTGGTTGGTTGGGGTGGTGTTCTTGTTGTTGTTGCGTGGGGATTGTTTTGTTTGCTGTTTTTTGTTGTTGTTGGGGTTTTGTTTGTTTTGGGTTTTGTGTCTTTTTCTGCCACATTCGAGCCGCCTCTGTTCAGCTCGGCTCGGCAGGCGGTACAGGTGGGAGGTACTGGGAGCTGGTGGCGAGGCAGGACCTGAGCAGGGCAATCCCTTTGAAACAGACCAGGTTCGTGTGTTCCTGGCTCAGTCTGTCTGTTAACACCAAAGGGGGTTGTGTCTGACAGCGCAGAGCCGCTGCCCATGGGCGCTCTGCCGGTGACACGTACAGGGGGAGGAAGCACTGAGCAGTCCGTTGGAACTCTTGGCTTCCCAGAAAATAGCGTGAACAGGGTTGTCAGGCACCTGACCGAGATTCTGGCGCAAGGGAATTCCACTTTCCTTTTAAGCTGTGTTTTCTGCAGGTGGTGTGTTCGCGAGCTCCTGCTGTGGATTGGCCAGCAGAGCGCTCGTCCTCCAGCAGGCAGCCCCGGTGAGTCCCTGCGGCTGGTTCTGTCGTAACCCACGCCGAGCCCCCGCGCTCACAGCCCATGGGCACGGGGAGTGGGCGCTGCAGGGGTCACAGAATGTACCGGCCTGAGGAAATGTCGAGTGTGTGTCGATACGCTGGACCAGCTTTGTTATCTGCCTGGGCTGAACTGCTGCAAGGAAGATCATAGAACAACAGGTTTATATTCTCTGAGTCTCGTTGACAGCTGTCTGTTTGGTGCAAACTAGACCAGAAAGTTTGTATTCAGGTTGACTCCATGTAGGTGAGAACATGACACTGCATCAGTTTATTTTTACATCTAGATGGAATAAAAGTCATGAAACAGAATTCATCAAAATGAGCAAAGCGCAGCTGTGCAGGAGCTGACAGAGCTCGGAATGCACAGCTGGCTCCAGCCAGCGAAGGGCCCGGGCCCGGGAGGGAGCCCAGGTGGCAGGAGCGGAGTCTGGTGCGCCGGGAGGCAGCGGGACAGGCAGCGGGACAGGCAGCGGGACAGGCAGCGGAACAGGCAGCGGGACAGGCAGCGGGACAGGCAGTGGGACAGGCAGTGGGACGGGCAGCGGGACAGGCAGCGGGACGGGCAGCGGGACGGGCAGCGGGACAGGCAGTGGGACAGGCAGTGGGACAGGCAGCGGGACAGGCAGCGGGACAGGCAGCGGGACGGGCAGCGGGACAGGCAGCGGGACGGGCAGCGGGACGGGCAGCGGGACGGGCAGCGGGACAGGCAGTGGGACAGGCAGAGGGACGGGCAGTGGGACAGGCAGCGGGACAGGCAGCGGGACAGGCAGTGGGACAGGCAGCGGGACAGGCAGCGGGACAGGCAGCGGGACAGGCAGTGGGACAGGCAGCGGGACAGGCAGGGCAGTGCTGGCCAGGGACTGTGCCCTCGCGTGGCTTCTCCTGCGGGTCTGCAGGGGAAAGCTGAGGGCCCCGGCGGGTGCTGAGCGCCCAGTCCCGGCAGCGGCTGCGAGGTCCATGTCTGGTGAACAGATGCCACACCACAAGCCCATCATCACAAGTGGCTCTGGTCAACAGCCACGGCCAGTTTAACCCTCCCCGCGGAGGAGCTGGGCTTGGAGCGGCCACGGTGGCTCCGCTGTCACGTCACCGCCCGGCTGTCCCCCGGGCGTCCCCGCGGAGCAGCCGCCGCTGCCGCTGTCGCTGCCGCAGCCGTGCCCGTGCCGTGGCCGGCGCTCGGGGGCTGGCGATGCTCCCATCGCTGTGCTTGGCAGCTGCAGAAAACAAAAGGCGAGGATGGGAGGTGTCCCTCCACACCTGCGCGTCACAGCCCTTTCACTGCCAGTGGCTTTCTTTTCCGGGTCATCTGCATGAGGTTTCCCTTGCCAAATACTTTTCATCTCTACTGTTTCTCCCTTGGGGATGCACTGTTTTGTTTTTCCTCGTCATTTATTACACCAGCATGCTTCTTCCCTCCTGCAGGAGCCGGGGCAGTTCTCAGACAGGGCACGCGAGCAGCACCCCCGGCCAGGCTGGGCTGACCTGCCCAGGACAAGCCCGTGGACATGTCCCATGTGCCCGTCCTGGGCTGCAGTGGGGACACGGCTGCGGGTCCTGGCCCCACAGCGCCGGTCCTGCCGGGGACAGCAGGAGGGACGGACGCTGTCCCTTCCGCAGCTGGCTCACCTGTGTTACAGCAGGCTCTGTGACAGCGGATCTGCACAGCTGTCCCCTGTCACCGCTCTGCACACACACCCTCAGCACAGACCGGCTCTGCACAACTGTCCCCTGTCACCGCTCTGCACAACTGTCCCCTGTCACCGCTCTGCACAGCTGTCCCCTGTCACCGCTCTGCACACACACCCAGCAGCACAGACCGGCCCTGCACAGCTGTCCCCCGTCACCGCTCTGCACAACTGTCCCCTGTCACCGCTCTGCACACACACCCTGCAGCACAGACCGGCTCTGCACAGCTGTCCCCTGTCACCGCTCTGCACAGCTGTCCCCCGTCACCGCTCTGCACAGCTGTCCCCTGTCACCGCTCTGCACAGCTGTCCCCTGTCACCGCTCTGCACACACACCCAGCAGCACAGACCGGCCCTACCCGAGCGGGTTTTCCGTCCCGGGCCCGGTCTGTGTGTGCTGCTGCCTACAGATTCAGGAGAGGCACAAAGTGCTAGTGCAGGAGTAAGTGTACTGCACTGCCTCGGCTTTTAATAAAGGTCTAGGGCGCCTTAGACTGCTTCTTCAGCCACATAATAGATTTATGATGAACGAATGGACTCCTCAGTGTCCATTAAGCAGTGAAAATCTGCTTACGAAGTATATTGTGTAAAATCTTACACCTCCAGGACATTGCATCAGCGTTTTTGTGACCTGCACTGTAGCACCGCCATACAGCTGTGCAGTTTTGCTGCAGTTTCCTGTGGGCAGTTCCCCTCCCAGAGCAGCTCGTCCCACGATCAGCGCAGCCCAACCAGCCCCGCAGTCACGCCTCAGCTGAGCCGTGGCGCGTCTTTCCTCTGCCGTGTTCGTCCGCTCTCTTATGGGGTCTTTAAGTAGCAGGGTTGGAAAACAGAACTTAAAGGAGCTCCGAGGTGTTCTGGGGAAGAGCTGTGCCTGCTCAGACAAAGACCAGCGATGTCAGAAACTGCAGATGAAGGAGAGCGTTCTGGTGCTTGTTTGGGCAGCGGCCGTGGGTTCGGTGGGTGCCGTGGAGCCCCCGCAGCCCTGGTCCCTCACCAGGCCCGTCCCTGGCCAGCAGCGTCCCAGCTCCTCCCAGCTGTGCGCTGGGCAGGCTGGTCTGCCCACAGGGTGCCTTGGGCCAGGCTTTAGGGAGGAGCTTAGGGGTCACAACACCATGTATGATCTCCCCAGCTCTTCAAACTCTGCCCAAAATGCAGTTGTGTAAGACACGATAAATGGTAGAAATGTGTGTTTCATTAGGCATGAAGTTTCTTAAAGTTCTCGGCACCGCGCTGATTGCCTTGGATCAAATGGGCCAAGCGCTTCAGTCATTTCCTCAAGCTGCATGAACAGGCTGTTCTGAAAATCTGTCTCCAATTTGTAGGAGAAGGAAAATACGTTAGTGATTCTTCAGAGGTGACAGGGATGAATTTGGGCAAGGAGAAGAAAAACATTTCAGGTGACTGTAACTGTTCCAGAAATGTTACCTAAGAGCTCTGCTCGGTGCTGTGTTGGGAGCAGCTTGTTTCGGGAGGTGTGCCGAGGCAGCGAGAGCCGTGCGGTGCGCGCCCCGTCGGCGGTGCTGCCCGCTGCCCAGCAGCCTGGCACGGCCTCCGCTGCTCCCGGGCCGGGGCGGCGCGGGCCTGCGCGTGCCCGGGACCCATCGCGCTCATCTCCGAGCGCGTTCTTGTGCAGGGGGGACGATGCTGCACCCGCTGCCCCGGCTGGGACAAGGCGTGCAGGGTGACCGGTGGACAGAGCCGCTCCTCTCACTGATCTCTGCCATGAACACCATCAAAACGCACAAGGGCAGCGGCGAGGAGCCGGGCAGTTCCCCTCCCCGGAGCACGTGAGGTTTGTTCTTTCTTGGGTAAAAGCAGCGTGAGCATTGGACATCAAGGACAGGTACAGGGAGAGCTCAGCAGCCTGTGGTCCTGAGTTGGAAGGATGCAACACCTTGAGCAACAAGAGGTGTAAGACATTCTCGCCTTTCAGAACTGAAATACATGAAAGCCAAAACATTTCCTGCACCCATCTGCAAAGAGAGTTTTTAAAGCCTCTTAACCCACCCACGTGAACTCACACCTCTGTCCAACGAGACAAGGCAAGTTAGCAGTCCAGGATTGACACGAATGGCCGAAACATTTGAAATGTTAAGGAGCTCTGTGTAGCAGCAGGCAGTGTGAGAACAGCACCCCCAGGTAAGGAGGAGGCGTGGGGCGGCAGATGGGGCCGCATCCCGGACTCCCCGTTTCGCCGCAGGTGCTGACGGGGCCGTCCCGGGGCGGCGGCTGCGCCTCTGGAGCACAGGGACGCTCGCTGCCCGCGCCGCGGCGTCCGGACAGAGACAAAGACACCTCACCTGCTTCTGGGGCTTTTTCCCCAAATTACATGGTCTTCATTGCTTCCCTGTCATAATCAGGTGAGAACAGTGACAAGTTCAAATCCACATGGGCACAAACGCCCGTGGCTGATCACGCTCTGCCGCGAGGGGAGCGCAATGCCGCTTGTGCTCGAGATTCTCTTTCAATATTTGCTTCGTTATTCTAAATGCATCACAAGAACAGTTCTTAATTTTCTGATACAGGCTACTGTGGCTGGAAAGGACTTTGTTATTTCAACACTTACGGGACATGAATAAGGAAGGTCTTCTGCAGCTATACCATAAGTAGGTTAATCAGCTCGTAGCTGGGGTAGCACAAAAGAAGTAGGACTGTCAAAGTAATACTGTTGGCAACTGGCTAATGGGTTATGCCTGCAACTTGCCTCAAATGCGTGGGAGCAGAACTGTTGAACTATGTGCTATCGGCCTGATTCTGCTAGAGATTAATGGCTACAAGTGACTGATTCTGCTCCTGGCAAGCTCCACGGGAGCACGATAACATTTGGGCTCCCAAAGGCGGTAGAGTTGTGCTCTTACAGATCACCTGGTGTGGACATTTTTTTCAGGGAACAAAAGAAAGGAGCAGCTGTTAATTTTGAGTCTAGGCAGAAGGTTTTAGATGGAGTGTCCCTATCTATCTGAAAAATGTTATTTGCTGAGGTTCTGAGCAGCCAAAGGATTTCATCAGAAGAAGTCTCCTCTTGGTGTCTGATGTATTTGACAGCACTCTGTAAATAATCGTTTTGGTACTGATCCAGCAAAGCACTTAAGTGAATCCTTAGCGGTAAGCACATGAGTATTTCATACGATCGTGGAGTGGGTTGGGCGGAGGGACCGCGGAGCCGGCGGCTCCAGCCCCGCGTGGGCAGGACCGTCCCCAGCAGGGTCCCCAAAGCCCCGGCCACCTTGGCCATAACATCTGAAATATTCCAACAAGAACGATGGTTTCAGTGCTTAGGCTGAAACAGAAACTTTACAGACGAGGTTTGCACAGGTCTCTCGCAGTTAGTTCAAAAGCAGCAGTTTTAGAAGCATTTTGTGTGCTGCAGACAGGCACGACGAGCTCGCTGGAGATGTGTGACTCCATAGGAAAAGGAAACAGAAAATTGCACGCAATAGAATTTTCTGTCTGTGGTCAAAGTGGCAGAAGAAACGGTGTCATTTCCTCTGATGGTCGCATTCAAGAATAACTAACTGTCCCCAATCTACTGTTTGTTGTACTTGAGCACAGCCTGAAGAGTATTTATAGCTGTTTTCCTGTGGCATGTACAGAGCATGGAACATTTTGAGCCAGATTCTAATACACGGGGCTGCGCTGATTAGCCCTGCAATCACCTCCTTGGAGTAGGTTCCTGTGTGTAAGATACTCACACTAACTCTCACCTACCCAGCTGCCAAGACTCTGCTGCCAAATCCTGCTCCGACATGTTTAAGTCATACAAAGGCGAATACTATAAGGATTCCTAGTTAATACAATTAGAAAAGGCATCCCAAAGGACTTGATTACTAACTTGTATAGTTAGCTCTGTATAGGATTAAATATGTAAATACTGGGAACCCCTTCAGCCAGCAGAGGCCAGTCCGAGCACATTCATCTTTTATAGGCTGCTGTCACTGGCATTTCCCTGTTACCAGCTTTCATTTTAACTTCAAGGCAATTCTATCCAGCAGCTAAAACACTGCGCAAGGATGAGAACCTTTTAAATGTGCAAAGGCTGTGTGGCAATGGGAGCCGCACCTTCCCCGGTGTTTGTAATGGGTGCAGCTCCCGCTGCAGCACCTGACGGGTGGATGCAGCTACTGCAGGAAACCCTCCTGCTGCTCCCGGCCTCCCGTGCCGAGCAGTCAATGCCTGCTTGATCTTTCTAGGGATGAGCAGTTGTACAATGGCTCCAGAGAGCGTTTTCGGCTGTTACAGAACGGATCTAACACAGCTGCTGGCCAGGCGAGCCTCCCTGCAGAGTGACCTCCCCGCTTTCACGAGGACGTGTACGTTCGGATCAATAAGGTCGAGTCTGTGCAGAGCCAGCGTCCCTGTCCCAGCGAACAGGAGCAGCCTGTGTGCGGGTCGGGTCGGTCCCTGTGGGTCCCGGGCAGGGGCTGGGGGTCCGGCCGCGGCTCCGAGCGGGGCTGGGGGGCAGCCAGCAGGTGCTGTAACAAACACCAGCGGCTCGGGAACTGAGTATGTGGTGAGGACTCAAAATGGTGAACGCTAATTAGGGCTGAAAGAGCCAAGCTTTAACTTTGTGAGCCCGTAGGTAGCATTGAAAACAAAGCCAAAAATCCCTCTGGTATCAGCAGTGCAGAACAAGCTACAGAAGGAACGTAGGAAATATTTATGTAACAGCTGGAGCGGTGTCTGCAGCACCGGGATGGGTTTGTCTTACTGTCAGTAGCACGGTTTCCTGGCTAATATCCTACATTTTCTTTTTAAAGCCCCTTCCTCGAGCAAGCGGGGTCAGTCATGAAGACACGAACACAGCCGGGTTGTGAAGGGCAGCGGCACACAGTGTCAGTGCAAATATTGTCACACTTTGGGATTTAACGGAATTAATTAGTCGCAATATTGACTGTCTTCTTGAGGCTGGCAGCACTAGAGGAAAGCTAGAGCTTTGGCAAGAAGAAAGAAAGAAAGAAAGAAGAAAGAAAGAAAGAAGAAAGAAAGAAAGAAGAAAGAAAGAAAGAAGCAAGAAGACAGAAGAAGAAAGCTAGTGCAATGGCAAGGAGAAGCTGTTCCCTTCTTTTTGCTGGGAGGAGAAGGGGGGCCGGGGCCGGTGGGGCGGGGATGCTGTAACGAGGGGACACGGGCAGTGCTCGGTGGGCTCTGAGCACACGGAGACACCCGCAGACCTGAGTTCCCCATCATTCCGGCAGCTGTGCTGACTGTGCCCCAGGCTCCGCGGTGCCCGAGGCCAGCGCCGCGCAGCACCGGACACGGGGCACAGCGGCTGGGGGAGGCGGTTTGAGCTCAGGACGGCAGCGGGTGGCTCATCGCGGCCGTGTCCGCGCAGGAGCGGCCCTGGGGCAGGGGACAGCGTGGGGACAGCCCGGGGCAGGGGACAGCGCGGGGACAGCGCGGGGCAGGGGACAGCGCGGGGACAGCCCGGGGCAGGGGACAGCCCGGGGCAGGGGACAGCGAGGGGACAGCCCGGGGCAGGGGACAGCGAGGGGACAACCCGGGGCAGGGGACAGCGAGGGGACAGCCCAGGGCACGGGACAGCCCAGGGCAGGGGACAGCGATGGGACAGCCCGGGGCAGGGGACAGCGCGGGGACAGCCCAGGGCACGGGACAGCCCAGGGCAGGGGACAGCGATGGGACAGCCCGGGGCAGGGGACAGCGAGGGTACAGCCCAGGGCAGGGGACAGCGCGGGGACAGCCCAGGGCAGGGGACAGCGTGGGGACAGCCCAGGGCAGGGGACAGCGCGGGGACAGCCCGGGGCAGGGGACAGCGTGGGGACAGCCCGGGGCAGGGGACAGCGCGGGGACAGCCCGGGGCAGGGGACAGCGCGGGGACAGCCCAGGGCAGGGGACAGCGCGGGGACAGCCCGGGGCAGGGGACAGCGCGGGGACAGCCCAGGGCAGGGGACAGCGAGGGGACAGCCCGGGGCACGGGACAGCGCGGGGCAGGGGACAGCGAGGGGACAGCCCGGGGCAGGGGACAGCGCGGGGACAGCCCGGGGCAGGGGACAGCGCGGGGCAGGGGACAGCGCGGGGCAGGGGACAGCCCGGGGCAGGGGACAGCGAGGGGGCAGCCCGGGGCAGGGGACAGCGAGGGGACAGCCCGGGGCAGGGGACAGCGAGGGGGCAGCCCGGGGCAGGGCCGGGCCCGGTGCCTCCTGCCTGGGGTGGGAAGGACCCGTCGGGCAGCGATGTTACACACACAAATGGTGTCTTATGGATTCCCATTGTGTTCCCACAGGATCTGCTCCCTCCGCGTCCCCAGCCGAGCCCACACAGGCACCGTGTCCGGCAGACGTGTCACCGTGTCCAGCAGACGGTGTCACTGGGGCTGAGTGGGGGGAGCAGCCAGGAAAGAGAAAAAAAATGCTCAAAAATGGCTAAAACACTGCAGGGACCTGGGAAGGAAACTGCAAGCTTATTAGGTCAAATGTTAACTGAAATCCCTCATTCTGCTTTTCGCTGTATCCAAGTGATAAATAAATATTTTAACATTCTTTATGATAAACTAAAACATAAATGATTTGGTCTTGTATGAAAACAGTTAGAAAGCAAATATCAGACATTTGTGTTGGTAAACAAGCTCGCATGAGTACAAACAGGACTTATACAACAGAGCTAATGTGGAGCTGCTTTAAGAGTCCCAGAGGATTTATGTCAAGTTTTAATGTATTCTGTTTGGGCAAACTTTTTGTTAATCTGACATCAGTAATAAGTAATTGTCGTGTGAAATGATTTCAGTCTCAGCCCTGCGAGGGCTGCACTGCGCAGCCCGGGAGGTTCTGGTTACACGCTCGGTCCCTGCGGAGCACGTTTAACAAATCCAGCTGGACCGGAACCATCGAGGTTCCCAGCAGTAACTACGGGGAGTAGCAGTTTGCTCGCGTTTGCTGGGCTATCTCTAGGATGTGCACGGCGAGAAGAATGTGTTCTTTTTAAGTATTTCTAGTGGAGAAACCATTTGTAAGATACGTATAGCTTGAATAACAAGATACATGCAAACTGCTTTTTTAAATTAGGAGAAGAGAGAAAAATACGTTGAAGGTTTTACAAGTGGGATGCGTTATTGAATGTCCGTTTTGTGTTGCAGATCGTGCTGTGACCCGGCCCCACGTTCTGCCCCTCAGCTCGTTACCCACCCCGCGGGTTCTATGTTCTGTTCCATACACACACATCCCCTGACTTTCCAGACGACTCGTGTTCTGCCAAGCAGGCCGCACTACCAGGAGGTTAATCAGTATCAAGAGTTTTAATTCTCTATTTAGGTAAGAGAAGCAAATCTCAAACATTGAACTGTATCTTGGTCAGCATTGTATTTTTCAGATTTTTCTGAACACTTATTACATTAAAAACAGTGAATGAGTTCTTTCTTAATTACAGTATGATTATTCCTTTTGTTTGTCTGCTGTATCAAGCTGCATTAAAAATCAGTTAAAATATAGATGCAGACTTTTGAGATCATTTTTATAGTTAAAGGAAATGCTATTAAATTCCGAGTATGTAAAAACATGGTTATTTTAATGTTAAAAGTATTTCAATAGATAAACAAAGCGCTGTCCCCATGCCATGCATCTCATCGACGGCACGGGGTCCCCGCGTCCCTCCGGTTCAGCACAGGACTGACGGCTCCGGCCACGCTGGGCACAGGACACGCGGCTCCTGCCCGCGCTGGGCACAGGACACACAGGACACGCGGCTCCGGCCCGCGCTGGGCACAGGACACACAGGACACGCGGCTCCGGCCCACGCTGGGCACAGGACACACAGGACACGCGGCTCCGGCCGCGCTGGGCACAGGACACACAGGACACGCGGCTCCGGCCGCGCTGGGCACAGGACACACAGGACACGCGGCTCCTGCCCGCGCTGGGCACAGGACACGCGGCTCCGGCCCACGCTGGGCACAGGACACACAGGACTGACGGCTCCACCCGCGCTGGGCACAGGACACACAGGACACGCGGCTCCGGCCATGCTGGGCACAGGACACACAGGACACGCGGCTCCGGCCCGGTGCTGCCTGGCGGCCTGGGCCGGGCAGCGGGCTCGGCCGAGACGTCCCCCGGCCCCGGTGGGACGCTTGGGAGCGGCGGTTTCACTTCGCAGTAAACTTCAGTTTTCGGTACTTGAGCAGTGACTTCACCTGCCAAATGTAAAAATGTCTTTATGATCTTGGGAGCAAATACAGAGAATAATAGCATGTTTTCATCTTCAGTTTAACATATTTTTATAGACTATATTAGGTTTAGACATGAATCTAGGGTCTCCATTTTTTTTAATTAATCAACATGCATTTAGTTTACATCAGTAAACTCCTCATAAAATAAAGGAAAAAGTGATGTTTCTCTTAAAATTATTTGACACATTATTCATCATTTACCATCCTGCAGAAACATCTGCTCCCAGAGCTCCGCAAAACCCATCCACCCTGCGGGGTGTTCCCCAGCCATTATCCTATAACAAAAGCCACATGTACCTCAGTCAGAACACAACTGGTTTGTGAACAGCCCCTCTTTTCGCTCACGGTTAATTTTCGGTTGGGCGGCTGGTTCGCGGGGGAGACGCCGCTCGCCCCCGGCACCGCTCGGCCCGGCAGCGGCTCCGCCGCGTCCGACCCGCCGGGCCGCTGCACCCTCGAAACGAGTTTATCTGATGGAAACGGCGGCACTCTTACATTGGATGTCCCCCGCACCGTCTGATTTTAATATTATTTTACAACAGAAAATGGTGTCTCATCATTCTTGCACTCAGATTTAATGAATAAAACCAAACACCGCTGGAACGCTAGAAAAGAACGCGTCGGTATCTGTGAGACAGCAAAGCGAAACAAAATGCTTTCAGCCCGCCTTAGTTCAGCAATAAACCGCAATCAGATGCAGGAATACCTCAGCACCGGCCCCTGAGCCGCACGGCGTCCCGCAAACAATCCACAACACGTTGTGCAGCTTCGTTGTGCAGCGACGCTCCGGCTGGGCTCCGAGGAGCGCGGTCCCGGCGCGCCGAGGCTGCTGCTCGCTCGTGTAACCAAACCCGCGGCCCAGCTCGCACGCAGAGACAACGGACACACGCAGGTTTTCCCTGGTCCTTCCATAAACAACGCGCATTTTACTGTGTAAAACGCAGCGCTCGGAACTGAAGATGGAAGCTGAGATTGAGATTGAGCTTGACTTCTAACCTCTGGAAAGTGGTTTTCTGGAGAGGGTTTAATGAAACTAGTAAAGGAACTTTGGAACACTAAAGAAAGTTACATTTTAATATGTGTAAGATAGTAACTGCAAATAAAACACTGTGCATTAGAAGTACAGATTTTCCTTCGTCAACCAGGTATAAAGATTAAAATACGTGAAGCCTTTAAAAAATAGCGTGTGCAGCCATGCACACACACACAGAGAAAAGGACACGTGAATGCCAGGGAAACAAAATGCTCACAAGATGCCTTTTTCAGGAAATAAATTAAAAGAAAAAAAGATTTACCAGCTTCTTCAAATTTATGTGACGATCTAATCACAAAATTGCTTCTAAAATAATACGTCTTAACCACATAGTCAAGCAGTAAAAGCCGAAGCGTTGGCTGTGTCGGCTGAGGAGGACGGAAGCGGTTTTGCCGTGTTCCCCTGTTGTGCCCGGCGGCTCCAGACGCAGCGGCAGCGCCGCACGGCCGCCGCTCGGGCGCTCCCAGCGCGCTCGGCCCGGGCCGGAGCGCTGGTGTCAGACCCAGTGCTTACACAGCCCCTTGGAATCACGCATCTGAATAACACACTTTTGTTTAAAGCACAAACGCATCTGTTTCTTAAGCGATAATAGACTGCATCTCGATCCTCAGCTTTTTTCCATACAGTTCTTGGTGCTAATCACGAGAACTCTCCCTTGATGTTTTGCAGAGTCCATATATTCCAGTCCAGAGGCCTGACAGCTCCTGGAGGATGGAAGAGCAAAGACACTGCAATCTGCATGCACTTGGCAGGTATCTGCATGGATTTGGGGCAACGGCTGATTTTCTGGGACAGGGGTGGGGCATTTGCATTATTTACAGGGGACACCATAATAAGATTCAGTTGCGAATCCTGGGTTTGTGCCTCTAGGTTTTTGCCATCGTTTCTGAAGCGCGGAGCAGCTTTGCAATTCAGCTGGGCCATCGTTACTGCTGCGTAGCTGGCGGGAGCAGCGGGTTCGTACACTCAGCTGTGCCCAGGAAAAAAAAAATATATATATATATACTAATGGTACTAATCTTTTAGAAAATCCAGTTAAGCCTTTTATACCTGCTTTTTGAAAAGCGATGCACACAACCTTGTTCCCGCAGGAGACACTTCTTTCACAAGTCTCCCCCATGCTAAGGCTCTTCCCACGTGGGGACGTGAAGAGCCGTTTGTACCGTGGTGAGCGCTTGGCCGCACAGTCCTCCTTGTCTCTGCAGGTCTCTTCCCCGGCCCGTCCGTGTCCCTGCGCGGAGCCGCAGCTGCTCGGCTCAGGCACCGCGCTGCGATGTGCCGGACGGAGCTCCAGGGTGCGGGCGGGATCGCTGAGACCTGCGAGTGTTTAAACAGGGACTCCACACCTATTTCACAGTATCTCCCTCCATTTTTACCCTTTGAGGGTTTAGTTGAGCTTCTTTATTATTTTAGGGGCTCTATTACTTGTCAGTACAGACCGGCCGGCTTCTCTGCGTCACAGGCAGCATGGAGGACGCTGCCAAATTTTGCTTGGCTGGATTTAGTTTTTTATTTTTATCTTCCATGGCTTGTAAAAATGCTTTTAAAAGGCTGGACATGAGTCTTCACTTTCCCGACTGGCTCCACTTCTCCATTTGCAACAAATCATTACTTTTTTTCCCTTTATCCTGAAAAGGGTTGAAATTAAGGGGCTTGTTTTAACCTATCTTAAATGAGTATCATTCCAGTAATGGGTTCCGTTATTACGGGACCAGTAAGGGGAGCTCAAGTGTTGTTTACGGTAGGTCCTACACTAATGATGTCTGCTGGCTATTTGGTCTTTTTCAAGCTCACCTGCACCCAGAGCAGTGGTGCAGATGCACGAGATGCACCAACCTGCTGTTTCTCGGCAGTGGGGAGCGGAGATTGTTGAAGACGCGGAGCAGAGGAAGGTGGGAGCAAACTCTCCCACTGGGTAGGGAGAGGGCGGCTGGTTCCCTCGGGTGCCAAGTGAAAGGTGCGCGGGTGCTGGGGTCACACAGGTGCCCTTGGCCAGGCCCAGCCGGGGGAAGCTGCTGAGCACCGACTACCTCAGTGCCCTGCGAAAAGGAGCGTTTTCGCCGCTGAATCCGGCTCGGCCGTGTGCCCTCCCGAGCTGCGGGCCGGGGGAAGGCGCCATCCCGGGAACCGGGGCCGCCGCAGCCCCGCTCCGCCCCGCTGGGCCCGGGCGCTCGCCCAGAGCCCGTGGGGGCGGGCGCTGTTCCCCGTCCCGTCCCGCTCCGCCCGCGGGGCCGGCGCGCCTGCGGCGCCGAGCCCAGAAATTGCAGCTCCGCGGCCGCGCAGCGCCTGGGCCGCCCCGCGGGGCTCCGCTGCCGCCGGAGGGGGAGCCGAGCCGAGCCGAGCCGAGCCGCGGGCAGGGCGGGTGCCGCTTCCCTCCGCGGCGGGGACCGGATTAATCATTGCAGAGCGCTCGGCCGGCGGCGCGGGGCGGGCTCCCCCGCCTCACCTCCTTCCCCCGCGCCTGCCTGCCGCGCTGCCCCCGCCGCCGCTCACACGGGCCGCACGCAGCTGCTCGCTCCGCCGGCTCCAACTTTTTCCGCCTGTTGCGCGCTCCGAGCATCGTGCCCGCCGCTCGCCGCCCGGCACGGCGCTCCGGCGGGGATGGGCGCCGCGGGGCAGCGCGGCTGGTAGCCCGCTGGGCGGGCGGGCGGCCGGGGGAAGCCTGCCGGCGCTCTCCGCTCCCGCCGTTGCCGCTGTGGCTGCCCCGCGCTCGGCAGGCATGGAGGTGCAGCTGGGGGTCGGCCGCGTCTACCCGCGGGCGGCGGGCAGGACCTTCCGCGGGGCTTTTCAGACCTTCTTCCAGAGCGTCTGCGAGGCGTTCCAGGCGCCGCGGGAGGAGCCGGGCACCAGCCAGCAGCCGCCGGCGTGCGCGCCCTGCCCGCCGAGCCCCCGGCCGCCGCCGGGGTCGCCCGCCTGCCTGCCGCCCCAGGAGCCCCGCGGCGCCGGGAAGGGGATGCCGGTCGCCGGCCCCGCCATGAGCTCGCCCTTCCCCGGCTCCGGCGAGCTGAGGGAGCTGCTGTGCGAGGCGGACGCGCTGCCGCTGCTGCCGCCGCCCGAGGCCGAAGCGGAGCCCAAAGAGGACCCGCTGGGCGACAGCGCCAAGCAGCTCTGCAGAGCCGTGTCCGCCTCCATGGGCCTGGCCCTGGAGGCGCCGGGGGAGCCGCTGCCCCGCGAGGACTGCATGTTCGCGCTGCCCGCCGCGCCGCCCCGCGCCCCGCGCCCGCCCGCCGACCCGCCGGAGCCGCTGCCCGCCCCGGCCGCCTTCGCGGGCGCCGAGGCCGTGCTGGCCGTCGACGCGCCCGCCGGGCCGGGGCTCTACCGCGGCTCCCCGGGGCCCGCGGCGCGGCCGCCCCCCGGCTTCAGCCTGGCGCCGCCGCCCGCCCGCATCAAGCTGGAGAGCCCGCCGGGGCCGGCGGCGGGCGGCGGCTGGGGCGTTCCGTGCCGCTACGGCGCCGAGATGGCCCCGCCGGGCCCCGCGTCCTCCTGGCCCGCCTTCTTCGCCGAGGAGGAGCAGCTGTACGGGCCCTGCGCCGAGCCGCCCGCCGGGCCCTTCGGCTGCGGCCGCGGACCGGCCGCCGACACCGCCGACTTCCCCGCCGACGCCTGGTACCCGGCGGGCCGGGCTCCCTTCGCCGCCCCCGCCTGCATCAAGAGCGAGCTGGGACCCTGGGCCGAGGGCTACGCCGGCGTCTACGGCGACGTCCGGTGAGTACCCGCGTCCCGCCGGCACCCAGCATCCCGCATCCCACCGGCATCCTGCACCGCGCATCCCGCCGGCGCCCCGCAGCCTGCGTCCCACCGCAGCCTGCGTCCCACCGCAGCCTGCGTCCCACCGGCGCTCGCACCCTGCATCCCTCTGGCACCTCGCACCCCTCCAGCCGCTCCGCTGCCTCCCGCAGCTGCCCCGGCAAACGCCGCGGGTCCAGCCCACCTCTGTCCTGCCTGCTCCCCGCTTGATTCACCTCTCGGCTGCCAGAGCCTTCCGTTTTACCGAAATGCTGTCACTTGTGACTTATTTCTGGCACAATCTTGCCTAATACTCCCGGTATTCTCCGCCGGCCCCTAAAGGTTTGAGTGCATTTGTCTAATTTCGTTACGCATCTGTTATCCCTCATCTCTCGGCTGCTGTAAGTGTGCGGGAATTGGGGCGCTGCGCTTGAAGCACGGACAGATCTTGAGATCAGGTTAAAATTCTCCCTGCCCCTCGTTCTGCCGTGAGCTGGACAAATGGGCAATGAGCTGTGCAGAACAGGCTGCGACTGCTGGGTATATAGGCAGAGAAATACCGTGTGTGCTCTGAAGCTCTGCTTTAGGTACAGGCAGAACTTGTGTTTTAAAGTAGAGATAGGAGTACAGGAGAGGAGAGGTGTGAAGGGTTCATTCAAAAGTAATTTTTGCATGTGGATTAACCCAAGAAAAGTAGATTAACTGTCTCTGAAATAGGTGTACACCATCTAAACCAGTGGGCATACTGCATCATCACCTTTCATCATGGCAAATCACATTGCTGTGTGAGAATCGCTGCAGCTGATAGAAATATGACTGAGAATGTGACTGCAAGAGGGTTTTCCCGCTGGCTCGGGGGCAGCCCCAGCCACAGGCGGTTGGCGTGGCCTGCGCCTGGGTTTGCGTCCTCGGAGTTCCACATCCACATGCACACGCTGTGCAATTCTGTCTGGTGGGAGCAAAGATTAAAATGAACAGCTACATTTTCCCTTTAAATTAGCAGAGAGCAAATGTATCACACTTCTGTGTCTGTGCTTGTTTGGCACTTTAAAATGCTCTCAGCTTTATTCAGGCAATGTGGTGATTATATTCCACACAACAATTTACTTGGGGATTTTATGAAGGAGGGGAGGGCTTGGCAGAAAAGCTGGGGTAGAAGTGAGGACGGGTCACAGTGAGTCCAGCGGGCAGTTTGCGCGCCCTGGGTGTGCCCCTCTGGAGCCGCGTGAATCTGCCGAAATCAGCGCAGGGTGGGCAGGGATGAGTGGAGCTGGAAAAGTTCAGCTGCCCAGGTGCTGGCAGTGGGGGAGGCAGGTTTTCAGTAGCAGAAGGCTCAGCGTGCGATGGGTGGTTTGCCCGGGCAGCGGAGCCCCGCGCCCATGGGGAATGCCGTGTTGAGAGCAGGTTCTGGCTCATGGGGTGGTCAGCAGGCAGTCGTGTGGGCTGGACCTGGGCAGCAGGTAAATTTTGCCCAAGTCCAGCCTTAGAGATAAATGATGTTCCGTGGGAAGTGCTGTGTCCTCCTCTTCCTCGCAGCTCTGTTCAACGTGTTGTGTCCGCGTCCCTGCGGCACAGCGGCTCCAAAGGGCCGGGGCTCCCACTGGCAAGTGTCTGCAGGGATCGGTGGAGCTGGAGCCAGCACAGAGAGCTTTAAATGCCCTCCCCTTGTTCCTTGAACTCCGTTGCTCGTACAGCGTTACCCAGCTGCTGCAACCAAGCCATAGACTGATAGTATCTATACCCTGCTCTGGGTTCGGATGCAGTTTTTAAATACTGTAAGGAAAGCAGAACACTCCTTTGTGGTCTGGCTAAAGCCATCCAGGTCAATTGCTGCCAAGTTTATATTTCATCCCAGCGAAGTCTCCATTTACTTTACCATGTGCTGCCTGTTAATTGTCGTGGTGTTTAATCTTCCCCGGGTCCGAGCAGTGCCAGCGCAGCGCAGTCCCTCTGCAGCCGCGGCGCTGCCGGTGGCGGTCGTGCTCCGGCTTCCCAGGCAGCAGCGCTTGCGAGGAGAGGGTCGGGGGGCTAAAACGCTTTACTGTAAGGTTCCCTCACCAAAGGATGGTATGCTTTGGATCTGCGCTCCCCTGCTGGCTTCCAGTGCCGGGTTTAAAATCCTGCCCTGCGCGGCGTTGCACAGAAAGCTTTGCCCTCTTGGCCTTGGAAGAGTCCTCTTGTCGTTTAGCTGAGGGCAGTTCTGTGGGCTCGGTGCAGCTGCGCCAGCCCTGCGCCGGGAGCCCCGCGCTGCTGCAGCGCCGCAGCTGCAGGCACAGCGGTGTCGGCCGTTCCAAGGCGTGTGGCTCCTGGCTCTGGTCGCTGCTTTGTGCCAGGGGCTTCGCATCCCTCCCCTCCCAGGAGAACCTCTCTCACAGCCCCGGCTCTGCCCCGGTGCAGTCCAGCTCTGGTGTAAGTAGGTGTTTTTTAAGGTAGAAACAAACACCCACTCTCCAACATGACTTTAAAGCATGAACGGTTTCTGAATGTTTGGGGAGAGTTATTTACATTTTCCCTGTGTATAAACGGCTGTCAGTCTGGGTGTTGGGGTCGCTGCTAGAAGAGTTTCCCTGATCGGCGCGGGCCAGGGGCTGGACGCTCGCGGATGGGAAGGGAGCGCGGCGGCGCAGCCCCGGGCACAGGGGCGGTGGGACGGGCGCTGCGGCGGCGCCGGCGCGGGTCCCTCGCTGCTGCGGCCCTGCCACGTGCACGGGGCGTTGTCTGGGTGTAGAGGCACCGAAACGTGACAGAGGAGACAAAGGCATCAATAGAATTCGGTTTAATGTAAAGCTTTTGATATGATGCACCTGGTTGTGCCAGTAATGCTTATTTGTAGTTAGCAAATTAATACAAGCTTTTGTTACACCGTGCACTTGTAGCTGTTAATCTTTGTGCTCTGGTTATCGCATAATTATTACCAGCAGTCTTTGAGGTGACTCAATAACCTGTTTTAAGAGTGAGATGCAGCACTTACAGAATATGGCTTGCAAGACCAAAGCACAGCACTGGTAAGGGGCATAGGTCAGTTTCGTTTAGGCTAAAATGGTCTCAAAGGAGTTATTACGGAAGCAATGGAAACAAAGGTGATAAATTTAGGCAGTAATTGGCTCAGAAAAATCTAGCTGTCCATGTAGCTTCAGACATTTTTCAGTGGCACTTGCTATTGCTACTGTTACAGGTTTGGTATCGCTGTATTTGCTGGTTCCACCTACCTGCGGGTTCCTCTCGGCTCAGCTGCGATCAGCTTGGGCGAGCGCCGTGTGTTTGTGTATCTGCCGTAATGGCCAGATAATCTCTCTGTGGCCAGCTATGTAATTGTGATACCGCATGCAGATAATACCTGTAATAATTTCTCTGTACTGAAGGAGGAGATAAGATTCTGATAAAGAGATCAAGGGCGGGTTATTGGGCTGGCAGTGGGAGGGCAGCGGCTGCTCTCCACGACGTGCCCCGTCCCAGGGACTCGGGGCTTCTGACCCTCAGCTCTTCGCTGCGGGGCCCAAAGCCCTTGGGAGGGGATGACCCTCCCGCTGCCGTTGTCACTGCGGCCTTTCTGCTCGGGGAATCTGTGTTATGTAAATACTGCTTTTGAAGACAAGCTGTGCGTGGAAGAACGTGGCTCCCGAAGCCGCTCCCTTGGCCAGCTCTGCGGTGCGCGCTCGCGGTCCGCAGCTGCGGACGATCGGCAAGGCTCGGGAGCCGGGGCAGTCACTGCTGTGCTGGAGCTTTCTGATGGATCCTGGTAAAGAGAAAGCATTAAAAACAATCTTCCTCATCACCTTTTGATTCTGGTCCCCATTGGCAGGCACGGGAAGGCTGCTTGAAACCCAGAATAAGGCGCCAGTCCTGCACCAGTGCCGTGTGGTTCAGAGGACTCAGGACCCCTTTGAATGTCAATTGGCGCATTACCGAGCTGTGACCAGGGGCTGGTCGTGGCTTGAGGTCAGGTTGTGAAATAGCGATGTGCTGGGGCCATGCCGGGAGCGGCCGGGCTGGGCGGTTCTGGAGCCCGGCTCTGCCAGGCTAGTTACCTAGACTCAGCCCACAGGGTGCGAGAGCAGCAAGTGCCACTTTTTTAAAGGCTTTTTAAAGACTTGGTGCAGGGAGCACACTGAAATCCACATGGGGAGCCTGGGTCCTGGTGGCATAATGCACCGAGGGACCGGCTGTTTGCTTTTGGAGGCGCCCGGAGCCACGCAGAAGGCGCTCTGGAGCAGAAGGATCTTGGTCCTTGTGTTGACACTGGTGAGCCCTGGGGTGACAGAGGCGCCGGTGCTCGGGGTGCTCCCCCGGGTTCGCGGTTGCGGGGCCGTGCAGGAGGCGGTGAAGCTCTGTCCCCTCCTCTGCCACTGAACTGGGGTTTATGGCTGCAGCAATGAACGAAGAAGGAGGAGCCATCTTCAGTGCTCTTTAGTTTCCAACTGGCACCGTGGAACTCGGAGCTGAACGGGGTCGGGGTCTGTGCGTGGTGGGAAGGGAAGGGAAGGGCTGATCCCACCCCTGGTCCTGAACCAGGAGGAAAACTGAAATGTTGCTGTTTCCTGCAGGAAGAAATTCCAACATTTCCTAAAATGTTGCAAGTTTTTGTGGTCATATGGGAACATTTTGTTTTGGCACGATATAAGCAGTTTCATTCACAGAGTTAACAGGAATTTGTAATATAGAGCAATCGTCTGTTCTCTGTATTTTTCTGTCATTTATATTAATTACGTTTTTATCTTCGCACTGAGCTTCGTTCATGTTTTACGAGCTGCTGATGTACAAATGGCCGTCCTGCTGTGCCGCCCGCGCCGCGGTTGCTCCTGAGCGCCGCGCAGGGCGCGCTCCACGCTGCCGGCGCCCGCTCCCACCGTTCGCTGTGAAATCGATACTTCCCGCTCGTGATCGCAGGCTAAAATTACAAAGTTAAATATAAAATATAAACATTTTATCATCCACTGGAACATTTTAAAGTTATCAAAGGAGCATTTACTGAAAGGAAACTATTCTGTGGGAGACTTTCTACTACTTCTAGTAAAAACCACCGTTTGTTTTTCTGAGCTGATCCCGGAGATCTGTGCAGCAGTTGTGTGGCTCTGGCAGCTAAATGGTGGAAATATGTAGAAAAAATGAAGTTGCCCCTTGCACAGACATCACAGACATCGAGCCCGAGGTCTGGGAGCATCTTTCGCACCGGGGTGTTCCCGGCTGGGCCGCGGCGTTGGCTGGGCCCGGTGTGCCGGTGTCACCGGGGCTTTCCCGCTGTCCCTGCGGGTGGCTGGACACGGTGACCTGATCTCCTGTCGATGTACGCAGCCTGTCACTCCTCAGTTAAGGGACCAGAGTTAATTTAGATGAGCGAAGCTGTTGTAGTGTTTGGGAGGCTGGTGTAGTTGGGAAACAGCCTGACCAGAACTGGCTTTATTTTTTAACAATAGTAGTTGTATGAGCAAGCCCATTAAAATCAAAAGGAGCTGACCCAGTTGTCATGGCGAAGACTTGTGAGGGAGGTTCTTCATCCATATTCCTCTCGCTGTATCCAGCGCTGCCCCTGTGTTCCCCACCAATGTGCCTGTGCTGCTCACCCCCCGGATGAGCGAATCCTCCCCAGCTTGGAGGGGCGCACAGCCCGGGGAGGGGCGCACAGCCCGGGGAGGGGCGCACAGCGAGGAGAGGGGCGCACAGCCCGGGGAGGGGCGCACAGCCCGGGGAGGGGCGCACAGCTCGGGGAGGGGCGCACAGCCCGGGGAGGGGCGCACAGCCCGGGGAGGGGCGCACAGCCCGGGGAGGGGCGCACAGCTCGGGGAGGGGCGCACAGCTGAGGCGCCCGGCTCACCCGCAAGGCGCCTGCAGCGCTGCTGCAACGTGTTTGTGCTTTATTCTCCTTTTAAAATAACCTTCACACCCCCTATTCTTCCCACGAGTATTTTCAGGTGAAGTTCAATGCATCCTCTAACAGTAATCAAAGTATCACCAGCAGCAGTACTCTCTGCTTTGATGGCACTTTCCTTCTGGAGCACGTATGAGCAGCAATTCATTTAGCCTGCGGGCAACCATGCAAAATAGATATTATTCCTTTTCCATGGATGGAGTGAGATGATGACATGTCCTCAGAAGCAATAAGACTGATTTGGTGGGACACAGATTAAGTGATTTTGCAGTAGTAGAAATAATCTTAAAAATACAGCCCATCTCTGCGGGTATTTATAGCCGGTGCCCTTTCCCGGCAGCGGGCACCGGTCCCGCTGGGCGGGAGTTGGATGTCACCTGCTCCGGGCATCTCGGGCATCCGCACAGGGCGAGTGACACCCCGAGCTCTCCGCAGGGCTCCTGGTGACTTTTGTGTGTGATCAAACAGCAGAATGGAGCACACCGTGATAAATAAGTGGCAGCCCTGGTAAAGAGCGGTGGATAAGCCCGTATGTTTGCTGGGGGGCTGGTTGGTGCTTCCACCGCACTGCTCGGCTGTGGGGCTGCTGAGGGGCTGGTGATGCCATGGACCACGTGGAGCTCCTGGGGCTTGCAGGCCAGGTGTCTGCTGCTTCCAGACCAGCTCTGGGAGCAAAGGAGAGGCCTTAAATAAGGCTTAGAAAGTCAGAGCAGATCTGCCAGTATTGGGACGCCAGTAGCGTTCGTGTGGGGCATCCTCTGCTGCGAGAGCGGGGGACGCGGCGGGCAGTGTCCTGCGGGTCCCCGGGGAGCAGCCGGGCACACGTCACTCTGTGGAATGTGGGGGACCTGGGGTGCGCGGCACGGGGAGCTGGAACCCCTCCAGGACAGGGGCCGCTGCTGGTGTGCTGTGTGGTGATGATCTGTCTTTGACTGGTCAGCCGGCTGCCGCGGGAGGGGTGTCCCTGACACTGGCTGCCTGGCCCGGGCTCCAGCACCGCTGCAAAGCTCGGGGTTCAGTTTCGCAGGAGTCTGGGGCTCTGATGTGCCAGAGGCTTGTCTGAGGCTGGGGGTGCGGGTTGGGGGTGCAGGCTGGGTGCCCTCTTCCTCCATGCTGGTGTTCTGCGGGACTGGACGCTGGGCTGGCTGTGGCTTTGGGAAGAGCCCTGCGGGTACATCCCACGTTACAACAGCATCTCCGTCTGTGCTGCGGCCACCACCTCGCTGGGTGTTCCTGAAGCGCCATCAGGAGCAATCCCTGAAGTGCCAGAGGGGAGCCCGCAGGTTTCCTGACGTGCGTTTCCAGAGCCACTGGGACACGATCGGCTGCCCAGACAAGGTGGGAGACCCTGGGCTTTGCTTCCTCCCCGTGTTCTCGCCGCTCAGGGAGGCCTCATAGGGCTGCTGCTCGTTGTCTTTCCCAGGATGATACTTTACTTATTTTTCTGGCGTTTTCTCACCAGCCCTTCAGCTGTTTGGCTGGTGTTACATATTTTAGCTGCATTTGCTTCTTTGCTGGTTAGAAATGGCAGAAAAAAATGCTTTGACCTTGGCCCGTGTGCTGAGAACAGAGTCCAGGCACAAGCTTTTTGTATCAGTGATTTCTGGGGAAGGCTCCTGCCTCCTCCCCCCTCCCACCCGCAGCGGGAGCAGCGCCCACGCGGTTCCTGATGCGCCTCTGGACGGGCTGTCTCGGCAGCTTGTCTTCACTCTTGTAAAGAGAGAAAAGGAGAAAAGTAATTTGCGTGCGGATCAGGTTAATTGCTTTCATCTGGGTGGCAATTAGGTGCATGAACTGGAAAATGAAATACCGCATGCAAATATTGATCAGATGATCTACATTTTTCTTGGATCCTGTGTGTTTGTGGGCACGCACCACCCTCCGCCCCGGACACCGCGCGTGGGTTTTGCGTGCGTTCTCGTGTAGAGAGCGTGTCCGTCCCTCGCTGCGGTGCGTGCAGCAATCGCCCGCGGGGAGACGCGGAGGAGCGGGCGCTCTGCACCATCCTGCCCCTGGGTGCTGGGCACAGGCACCCCCTGGGACACGGGGCTCCCGGAGCCTCTGCACAGGGACATCCCCTCCTCTTGTCACTGCTCAGGGGCAGGTCCCTGAGCTCCCTTCCCTGCTGTCTGGCAGCGCTGTCCCTGTGTCTGGGTGGCACGTGGCCTGCTCAGGTCTGGGTCCTGGAGTCGTGGTCCCATCGGGACCGTGTCCCCTCCTTGGCTGGCTCTGGGTTTGTCCCTGTGCATGCTCGTACACTTCGGAGTGTGCGGGGTCATCCCAGTGAGTTCAGCCTGCTCACACAGATTTAGTTTTCTGGCTTTCAGGTTTTTGCTTTGCTTTTATGTGTCCTCTGAGGTTGGAAAGTCTCTCCCTGATAACACCATCTTCCGCTTGCAAAGAAATCTGTTACTTCCCAATCTGCTCCCAAGTCCCCAGGAACATCTTTAGATGATCAAATTGAGAAAAAATAGCAGCACAGGGATTTTTTTCCCCTTTCTTGTTTACAGCGCAGCCTGTGCCAAGCGGCAGGTCCTTGGTCCGTGGTGAGGGTGGCTGTGTGGGGGAGCAGCGCGGGGCAGCGCCCGCAGGATGGAGCATCCTCATCCTCCCCTGCAGCCGTGGGACCAGGCTGGGCTGGGTGGCAGCTGAGAGGGGCCTGGGGACAGCGGTGCTGCCTTCGCTCAGCTCAGCTTGGTGCTTAAAAGCTTGACTTATGGCCTGAGGCCTTATGGCCAGCTGCCCAGGCCCCCGGGTATAAGGTGTCACGGGGCAGCGGGACCGTCCCTGTGTGTTCCGGTGAACAGAGGGGACTCCGGCTCCGTGTCCCCTGGGGATCCCCTGGGGCCGGCGGTGACACTTTTGCTCCCGGCTCTGTCCCACGCACCCTCGCCTGTCCAAGAGCTGGGTCAAGGTGGCGCTCGGCCGCACTGTTCCGAGATGATTATCTTGCTGCATGTTTAAAAGAGAATTCAGAGAACACTGTCAAGGCTAGGAGGCCTAAAATTAGATGTGGCATCTGTGTTTTGGTTTGCAGGCGGGATTAAAACGGTTCCTGGCCGCTTTCGTTGTTCGCCTGCTCAGGAGAGCGGAGCGGGGCTGGAGCAGCGTGCGGGGCTCCTGGCTGACGCCCCAGCACCTCGGCGCTCAGCGTCGCTCCCAGCGCGGCTCCGCGGGCTGCAGCGATCTGCCTGCGCTTCGGCAGCCCGGGGTCAGCCGCTCGCTGCTGCAGGGCCCTGCCCGCTCTGTTTCCCGAGAAGTGCTTTCAGCCCCCAGCACCGGGCCTGGCTGCCCGTGTCTGGTGTCTCCAGAGGAGCACTCCAGCATCAGGCTCCATTTCCGGGGCAGCTGTGGGCAGCTGTGGCCGCGGGCACGCGCAGGGGGCGCAGGCGGGCAGGGGGCGCAGGCGGGCAGGGGGCACAGGGGGCACAGGCGGGCAGGGGGGCACAGGCGGGCAGGGGGCACAGGCGGGCAGGGGGGCACAGGCGGGCAGGGGGGCACAGGCGGGCAGGGGGCGCAGGCGGGCAGGGGGCGCAGGTGGGCAGGGGGGCACAGGTGGGCAGGGGGCGCAGGCGGGCAGGGGGCACAGGCGGGCAGGGGGCACAGGCGGGCAGGCGGGCAGGGGGCACAGGCGGGCAGGGGGCACGGGCGGGCAGGGGGTGCAGGCGGGCAGGGGGCACAGGCGGGCAGGGGGGCACAGGTGGGCAGGGGGCACGGGCGGGCAGGCGGGCAGGGGGCACAGGCGGGCAGGGGGCACGGGCGGGCAGGGGCCCGGCGCTGCGCCAGCGGCTGCTGCGGGATGCCGAGGAACGCGCCTCTGCCGCTGAGATCAGGGCTAAAAGTGCCAAGAAGACCATAGATATGTGAAACCTTCGTTATAATTTGCGTGTTTACTCTTTATGAGATGACTCAAAGCTTGATCTGCTTTGAGGGCATGGGGATATGATATTCTTGCGTAAGCTGTGAAGTCTCTTCTAGAAAACAAGTGGTTTGCCAGCAGAGTTGAAGAGAAAATTTGCAGATAGAGCTTATACCCATTTAGGACATAATAAGGAAAAGCGTTTTTGTGTGCTTGGAGCTGTGTCTCTGCAAAGGTTTGGTCTTGGTGTAAACATGCCTACAAATAAACCAGTTCTGCCAGAAAGTTCCAGGACCAGCTGAATCATAGAATCATTTCAATTGGAAGAGACTCTCATGATCATTGGGTCCAACCGTAACCTAATTCTGGCACTAAACTGTGTCCTTAAGAACCTTGTCTTTCAAGCTCCTCCAGGGATGGTGGCTCCTGCCGCTTTGCTGCCCATGCGTCAGGTCTCTGCGCCCGCTGTGTGTCCCTCCCGTGTAAGTGCCATTTGCGGTCTTCTCATTTCCCATGCTGGATTCCTCCCTTGTCTTCCTCTTCCCATTTTCAACTCTTGCTTCGTCCAGTAGAGAAATACAAATGCAGAATTTGCAGCACCGGTTTCCTTAGCGATAATTCTGCTGCCAGATGAACTGGGGAAAGCGTGACACGTGTTAAATGTCCGAGTCTGGAAGCGAATCCTGCCGTCCCCCAGCAGCGCGGCCGGGAGCCTGCCCGCCATGGGCTTGTCCTGGCGGCCTGAGGGCTGCGCGGGGGGGCTCCGGTCCGCACCCCCGAGCGCACCCACTTGTTCCTGGGTGGAAGAACTGGGACTGTCACACGCGTCCCCAGGAGCTCCCGCGAGCGGGGCAAGTGTGGAGCCGAATATCCACTTCCTCATCACAGAAGAATGTGGCCGCTTGTGTTTACCAGAGCCTGTGAAACTCACGGGAGGTCAGTAAAATATAATGGTGGGTGGTTCGCGGGTTTGCGGAGGCTCGGGGGAGCCAAGCTCCCAGCAGAAGTAGCACCTCAGCACCAGGAATTCACTGTGTTGCTAAACCAGCTCTGGAAAGTAGAGAAAATCCAGTTTATTCAGCCGGTTCAGTTGAAAGGCTCGTCATTCAAAACACAGATCTACTCGGAGCTGTGAAAAAGCCGGAAAATGCGGGAGGTTTTAATCCAGCCCAAGTAGAGAATGAGGCATGGGACAGTGGCGTCCCACGGCTATTAAATCTTGGAGATCCCTTAGAAAATGGCCCATCACAAATAAAATATTAACCTAGAATCTAATAAAGAAGAAATGCGACATACACCATTTCTGAGTTATAGAATGCAAAATCAAAAGTCATGGCAAACTGTAGAACTGCTTCAAAAAAGCGATGTCTATTTGTGGAGCAGAAGGCTCTTGCTAATGGAAAGAACTGTCACATCCTCTGCAGAGGCATCAACAGCGCCCTGTTAAAACGAACACGTTCTGCACATTGCAAAGAGAAAATGTGAAGGTAGGGAATGTTACCGAATGCGTTCTTAGGGAAAATCACTGCAAAGGGAATGTTACCGAATGCTTTCTTAGGGAAAATCACTGCAAAGGGAATGTTATCGAATGCGTTCTTCTGGGAAAATCACTGCCAAAGGCAGATGTAGAAAAGATGGAAACTGATTATTTAAGTAGAGTGGTCCTTGTTGCTGAATTAAATCCCGGTCCCTGGGCTGGTGAAGGGGTGGCGCTGCCTGTCCCACCTTGGGGTCCCTGGGCTGGGGAAGGGGTGGTGCTGCCTGTCCCACCTTGGGGTCCCTGGGCTGGGGAAGGGGTGGTGCTGCCTGTCCCACCTTGGGGTCCCTGGGCTGGGGAAGGGGTGGCGCTGCCTGTCCCGCTGGGGGGTCCCTGGGCTGGGGAAGGGGTGGCGCTGCCTGTCCCGCTGCAGGGGTGTCCATGAGCACGGCGTTGGCAGCAGCCCCGTCCTGCCAGCCCGTCACCCCCAGCAGCTGTTGTTTCCTGTTTGAGACACCGCGTCACTTGGTGGATTGACCCAGTGATTTGTGGAGATACTGCGGGGGCCAAGCGGCCAGTTCACGAGGTGCCCGGCTGCGCCTGTCAGGGGACACGGGGCTGTGCTGGGCACCTCTGCAGCCCCAGGTGTCCTGCCCGGCAGCGTCTGGGCAGGAATTGTCCTACAGAGCATTGTGAGCAGGGGCTGCTTGTCTGGTTTATAAATGCAGTGCTGGCATGGGATCGTCTGCTACAGAAACAAAGGGAGCATCCAGGATGCTGCCAGGATGGAGAGGCAGGATTCCCCATCCAGAACAGTGGCAAGGTCCTTGGAGACAAAACATATGGATCAAGAGTATCTCATTATTGGTGATTTTCATATAGTCACATTTTCTTTTTGCCAGTGGAGGAAGTGGACTTGAGAATGGAAGATTATGGTGTGGGTTTAATTTAAAAAACATCAGTCAGGACAGACTGTTTCCTTGGGCAATGAGCAGGGCTCTGTGTGCACCGAGGACACCAGGGTCTTGTCCTTGGAGCTCCGGGTGACTCCACAGTCGCCAGGACAACACGGTGCACAGCGCTGATGGCCTCGCCAGGGCTGAACCTCGCTTGTTTTACTCATTTTGCTTTTTGTCCCCTTCGTGTTTCATAATCAGGTGAATTCCCTTCTTAAGTAACCTTGCAATACATTCATGCTGTCTCTTTTTGTAGATCCTGCTCTGCCTGGGGAAATCAAGTGTCTCATCTTCTCTGGGCTGATTTAAGCTGCTCCCTGAGCTCACTGGCTGGAGATCAAGTTTTGAGGCAGAAGGTTTGGTCTCAGTACTGTATCCACATCGCAGCAGCTGCTGCCGCAGAGGGACCCGGGGGCCGCCTGTGGGACCCAGGGGCCGCCTGAGGGACCCGGGGGCCGCCTGCGGGACCCGGGGGCCGCCTGTGGGACCCAGGGGCCGCCTGCGCCTTTGCATTTCAGGGGTACTGCATCTGCCTCCTTTCACCCTTTTAACCTCGTTTTCTGCTGCTTTCTTGGGGATGACTGGAAGGTGGGAGCCAGTGATGGTGGTTGAAATCAGGAGACTCGGCGGGGGTTTGGGTTCTGCCGTGGCCTCTGCTCTCCACCCATCACTAGGTGCGCCGTGGCTGTTGGGGACTGTCCCCAGGGCTGGGACAAACAGTCCCAGTCTCTGGTAGAGATGGGGCTTTGGTTATGGCTGGGACCCAATGTGTGAAAAATAAACTGACCAAATTAGTAAACAGAGCATTTGAAAAGACAAAAGATAATTGGGTTTGGGAGTTTGAGGAGGGATTTGTGCAGCTGTGCTTGCAGAAGCTGCTGTTGCCCCGGGCTGGGAGCAGCCCGGTCACAGGGAGGGATGCTGGCTCTGCCTGCCCTCGCTGCCAGGGATGTTTGCAAAACCCGTTGTCATCTCTCATGTTTGTTTAAATCCAATGGAGATCGAGTCCCCTGTGCGTTTACGGCGGGCTGCCCCGTTGCTCACGCTGTGCTCCGCGCTGCTCGCTCAGAGATGCTATCTCACCTCTCCGCCTCCAGCGGTTCTGCATGAAAACAAGACATGGTCAGTTTAGAAATGTAGTCAAGGCTATTTAGAAAAAAGGAAATAAATTCAGTGTACAAGGCTGCATGTTTATAGATTAGACTCCTCAAAGCATGTTAACAGATGGGATGCTTTAAAGTTTCCGTGCAGACCTCGTTATCTGGGTCAGCGCAGCTCAGTGACTGTGGAGGGGAGATTCAGTTCAGCTCGTGCTGGAGCCGGCGGCAGCGAAATGGGAACGTGCAGGAGGACCTGAGGCTCCTGCCCGAATGAGCAGTCACGGTGCCGGCTGAGCGGGGACCCTGCCCCGGTGTCCTCCGCAGACCCTGCTCCAGGCACCCGCCACGCAGCTCCAGGGATGGGAAGCCGGTTATTTTTGATATTGTGCTTGAAAATGTCATGCACAGATTATGCCCTTTTAAAGGCAACATTTACCACTGATAACATCACAGAATCTCAGAAATAACAGTACTTGAAATGGCTGGACAGGATTCTGTGTCATCCAGGCTTGTGGGCAAGTGCTCCTTCAGTTCATGGCTCAGCATGTCCTTGGCATGGTGGCCAGGCTGCCGATAGCCGCACCGCTGTGAGGGTGCGGAACCCCAGCACCTTCCCCGCGGTGAGCGAGCGAGGTGCCGTGCTCCGGCGTTCCCGGCCGTGGCTTCGGGGCGGGATGCGCTGGGCACGTGGCAGCTCCGGGCAGGATTCTCCGAGGCCGTTCCAGCCACGTCCCCGTGTCTGCGCGTCCCCTGCGTTGTGCTTCAGCTGTTTGGACGAGACCGCTGAGTCCCAAAGCCAAATCAAATTCAGGAGTGAAGGAGGTGGAAGTTGTGTTTGTTCGGTTACGTCAGACTGATGGAAAACAGGGAGTGTGAGGAATGCATCATGGTGAATTCTTAATGAATTAATGTGGTTGAGCAGGCAGCATGGGCTGCAGAGCCGTGCAGATAAGCACAAACATACGTTCTCGTGGTGTGTCCTGGGCGTCAGGAGCTGTGGGCAGCTGTGCCTGGCTCCCTCTGGACCGTGTGCCGTCTGCTGCTGGGGTGGAAACCCTCTTGGTGGGTTAGGAGAAGTGGCTGACTTTTCTCTTATCCATGGTTGCCCTTGGCTTTCTGGGCACGTTGTGAAATCTCAGCTGTTTGGTTAAATTAACTATTGACAAACAAGTGCTTCTTGCAAAATTGTAGTTCCTACTCTACAGAAATATTTGTGTGTGGCAGGAGGTCAGCAGACTCTTCATTTCCTTAAAGAACCCTCTGAAACAACAGTAAAATTCTTCCTGCAGCCATCAGGGAGATACTGAGGTTGTTTTTTCCCCGGCCGCTCCGTGTGCAGCCCTGACCTTGGCCTTGGGGCCGTGCGCCGGCTGGATCGGCCCCGACGTCACGGCTGCGCCAGTTGTGTCTGCCCACGCCGCGCTATCTCCTGCTTTGGCTTTCGGACCCTCTGTGACATTTGCCACATATTGTGCAAACTACAGTCGTGTATTCTGGAGCCCCCACGCCACGCTCGGTGCTTGTTTTGGTCAGAGCTCCGTGTTTCCGTGGCTCTGTGGGGTGGGTACGATCAGGAGGTACCGACACAGTGAGAATGTCTGCTGGGGGCAAAGCGCCGAGCACACACTGTGGTGCTGGTGCTGGTGCTGGGCCACCCCGGGTCCCCGGTGCAGGGCAGAGCAGCTCCTGGCGCCGCTGGTCGCTGGGACCCGTCCCGGTGGGTGTCCGGGCTCTGCCCGGCAGCTCCCGCTCTGCACGGCCTCCGGAGCCGCCTCTGGCTCACGGCAGCGCCGTCACCCCTGTGCTTTGGGAATGCCCTTAAAGGTCACTTGGAAACTGGAAAATAGGTTGTTAAAGCTCACTCTGAGTTGGTCACATTTCAAGTTTTATTTTTCTTACAATTTTCTCTCTAAATACAAGAAAAAGACAAATTGGCATCTTTTTAAAATCAAGAGTGTTCCTGGGCAAATCCTTCCACTCTGTGGACAGTGTGCTGCTGGTAGTAAAGGCACAGGGGCGAGCTGGAAACATTGCTGGTGCGAAACATCCATCTCCCGACCCGAAATGTCCATCTCCCGACCCGAAATGTCCATCTCCCGACCCGAAATGTCCATCTCCCGACCTGAAACGTCCATCTCCTGACCCGAAACATCCATCTCCCGACCCGAAGCGTCCATCTCCTGACCTGAAATGCCCATCTCGTGACCCAAAACGTCCATCTCCTGATGCGAGGGGTTCGCAGCCCCCGTGTCCCGCCTGGCGGGGGGGGGCGGCTGCCCGGGCTGCCCCACGCAGGCGTTCGGGTTTGCAGGGGCAGCCCCAGCGCCGTGGGGCCGCGCTGCCCAGCACCCATGTGGGCAGATGCACCTCTATAGGTACACGTGGGCACAAAGGTATATATGCACTTGCACAGCTCTTCTTGTGGAGAAAGAGCTGTTTAGAAAGCACTCGAGCCTTAATTGGTAACCTACTTTGCAGCTTTAAATAATTACGCCTCAAAAGTACTCCAAGGTCTTCTGGGGGTCCTGCTTCTGTCGTCGCAACCGCTGCTGCTGCGAGAGCCACTTTGGCTGATTTCTGATCTGAAATACATAGTGCAAAGAATTGGGAAAGCACAATATGGAAAGCCTTGTAGAAAAAGATAAAATAGCTCCTTTCAGATTTCTGGTTGCGTGGAGAGGAGCAAAAAGGTATCAAGTCGTTAGAGGAAAGGTCTGGTTCTGCTGGAGTCTGAAACATTGCTGGATATATAAGATCTTTAGCAAAGCTTTTCTATCTGCTGCGGGTTATTTGTCAGTGGTGCCAGCTCTGCGGTGCCTCTGGGGCTGAGGGGGGGTGCGGGGTGTCCCGGGCCGGGGTGCGGGGTGTCCCGGCCCGTGGGACGGTGCCGGGGCGCTGGTGAGGCAGGGAGGGCGTTGTTGCATCAGGACTTAACTGCGGCAGATCTGTTGCACCCACCTGCATCTCCCTGTTTAATCGGTAGTTGAAGAAAAGCCGTGGCAGTGGAGGTTGTCGGGGAAGGAGAGTTGAGCAGCATCTGCAGGGCAGTCACTGATGCTGATTGCTGCTGCTAAAACGATGGGGAATTACTCAAGCTGTTTCTGGCCTTACGAGCAGAGGATAAGATTGCTGCTCCAGTTATTAACGTACAATTTAGGCCGGGTCTGCACAGCTCTCTTAGGAGGAGCAGACAGCAGCGCTCTGGAAGGAGCAGCTGGCAGCCGGTCGGTGGTGAGCGTGGCTGCGGTGTCCCCGTCGCCGTGCCGGTGTCCCCGTCGCCGTGCCGGTGTCCCCGTCGCCGTGCCGGTGTCCCCGTCGCCGTGCCGTCCCGCGCTCGGCTCCGAGGGCGCGAGCGGCACCGTGCCCCGCGCCGGCCGGCGCTGCCGCTGGCTGAGGCTGCGCAGCCCAGCTGCTGTTCACACAACAGCAACAGCCCCTTAAACTCCGGTGGAGGAGCCTAAAAGCTGCAAGACTTTGCCCAGTGTTCACAGTAGGGGTTCAGGCCGCCATCGCACGTGGCTGTTTTCTGTTTCGGTGGATTTGGGGTTTATTCATACTGTGGGTACAAATGGGGCTGTTATGAGCATAAAGGTTTTTCCCAAGAAGTCCCAGAATTGTCACATTTGCTCTTGATGTAACTTGATTTCTGAGAGCTCGCCTGCAAGCGTTCAAACAATACCAGAAACCAAGAGCAGATCTAATTTTGACCAAAAAGTTGCAGTGACCTGCTAACTGTTAGAAGCTAATTGCCTCATCTGGTGCTTTGACAAAAAGCCAGTTTTCGCAAATAACTTAAAATGCTATTGCTGCCCATTCTGCCTGGCGTGCGTTGACTTGTAATTCTGCTAAGCAGCTCTCCTGCTGCCTTCCGAAAGGCAGCTTCTCAACCGAGTGTGTCGGGGGGAGGCGCAGGGCGGGCGGCAGCGCGGGGCTGGGGCTGGGTGTGCGATGGAGGGGGGTGAGGAGCACGGGTCCCAGGGCAGCGCTGGCTCTCGGAGCATCCCGGTGCTGCGGTTAATGCGGCACTGGCGGGTCAAATCCTCTCCCATGGTCCTGGACCATGGGACCCTCCTCAAGTTGCACCAGGGGAGGTTGAGGTTGGATCTGGGGAGCAATTTCTTCCCCAAAGGGCCGTGGGGCATTGAACAGGCTGCCCAGGGCAGTGCTGGAGTCACCAGCCCTGGAGGGCTGGACAGACGGACATGAGGTTCTCAGGGACAGGGATAGGCGGACTTGGTACTGTTAGGTTTACAGTTGGACTTGATGGTCTTAAAAGTCTTTTCCAGCCTAAATGATTCCATGATTCTATGACCAAGTCCCAAGGTCAGAGTGAGGTTTGGCTTAGTCCTTGCTTGCCTCCTTTCTGATCAGCGCTTGGCTTGTCCCATCACTGAAGTTCTGGGGTTGCCATGAGTGTCCTCCCAAGCGCCATCCACTGTGCTCAGCAATAACTCGTCCCAGGCTCGTGCGCTGACCCTTTCCCTTGTTCTCTTCCTGTTTGACGCTGCAGGTTGGACACTGGCCGGGAGCACGTCTTGCCCATTGACTATTACTTTCCACCTCAGAAGACCTGCCTGATCTGTGGAGATGAAGCCTCTGGGTGCCACTACGGAGCCCTCACCTGCGGGAGCTGCAAGGTCTTCTTCAAACGGGCGGCTGAAGGTAACGTGTGCAGAGGGAAAATCAGTCCCGCCCCAGCGCGGGCTTTCTCAGCAAAGCGGCTCAAAGGTCGGGCGCTACCGACACCAGTTCTTGCTCATCTGCAGTCAGGTCACTAACGTGTGAGTGCTGGAGGCGTTTGCAGCATCATGGTATCTGTTCCTCCAGCTGAAAGGTTAAGGGGGAATGAGAGAAGAGTAGTGGGAACAACATCTGGTGGGTTTCTAAGGCCTCTTAAACTAGTAAGGGAGAAAATTCAAGGATAAATTCATTTCTTTGTCATATGTTTGTCATTCCACGTTGCAGATGGCCCTCAAAAAGTAGCCACACCAGTTTGCCAAAACACAAACCTTTTCAATGACTGATGATCTTGGCAAAGCGGTGGGACCCCAGAACAGCCAGTTCTGCTTCTCCTCTTGACTCTCAAGGATGCTTTAAGTTTCCATCAGCCCTCCTGTGATCTCAGAGCCACAACTCCAAGTTTAGGGGATGCTTTTCCTCTTCCAGAGGCTCAGTTCTCTCAATACCTGCAAAACCACAGAGCCATTTGTCCATCGAGAGCCGTGCTCTGACCTCGGTGTCCATGATCCCCTCCCCAGCCCTTGAGCAAGCAGCAGCTTCTCGCCCAGGCTGGCGGTGCCAGGCTCTCCGGGGATGTTGGAGCCCAGATGCCCCTCTCGCAGCAGGGGCTGTTCACCACCTTTCCTTGGTGCTGACCCGGCCCAGCTGCCTCCGCACCGTCTGGTTTGTCCCTGCAGCTGAGTTGCGGTTCCCTGGCAGCGCAGTGGGACTCTCCGCTGTGGAAGCCCAACTGTCTGCTGACGGAATGTGCCCGTAAATGACACACCTGACTGGTTTTCTGCAGTGATGAACCCAAAAAGTCATCATTCTTCCTCGGTGCTAACATAATGTATGTGCTGCGCCGGCGCAGCGTTGGTGGCCGGTGTTAGGGCTGTGACCGTGCCCTCCCGCACCTCCCGTCACCCTCTGTCGAGCGGAGGTCCCGGGCTGGTGGGTGCTCACCTGCCGCTCTCACGGCATTATCCCGCCTGCTTGGAGTCACATTTTCCCTCGTTCATCTCACATGCCAGGAGTGAACTTGCCAGCACTGGTTCAGGGAAGGAGTGGCTGTGCCATGGAGGGCAGCAGCATACTGCTGCCAGAATCAGACAGCCAAGTCATATTAATAGAGAATAAGTTTGGCATATTTTTCTCAAGTAAATAATTTACAGAGAAGTCCCTTTGCTGTACACCAATTCTGGATTGGCTTGTGCAGCCAGAGTAAATAACAGATCCTTATTTAAGTCAGCAAGTTATTGTTGATTTATAGTAAGTGGAATCTTGGCGCTCTCTGTCAGATAAAGGGCTGATGAAATACCCCGTGTCAGCAGGCGAGTCCCGGTGCTGCTCCTTGTATTGTACACCAGCGTGCGCTCCGTCCTGCTGAGCAGGGGTGCGGGGTGCTGGGGGGTGATGCGGGGTGCTGGGGGATGCTGGGGGATGCTGCGGGGTGCTGGGGGATGCTGGGGGGTGCTGGGGGATGCTGCGGGGTGCTGGCGGATGCTGGGGGATGCTGGGGGATGCTGGGGGGTGCTGGGGGATGCTGGGGGGTGCTGGGGGATGCTGCGGGGTGCTGGGGGATGCTGCAGGCTGAGGTAGCTGCTTGCGCTGCTCTTGATCATGTGCTGCGGTGGTGGTCCCTCTCCCAGTTGTGTTATGTCATTAATGTAAAGCTTTTAAGCCTGGGGGTGTCCCAGGGGTTGGAAGTGCCGGGTTGTGTTAGGGTGGGCAGCAGCACTTTGCCTTTCCCCCGGACGAGACCGTGGAGCGGCAGCCTGGGCGTGAGGTTTCATCTGTACCATGGGGTACAAGGATAGAGCCTTTATTCTGGGAAACAGACAATAAATCTGACTCCTTTATAAATACTGGGTGCAGGGCAGTGGTAGGTGATGAGTGCTGTCCTCACTGTACTGAAGACCTTGTGGTTATGTGACACTCGGGGAATCACTCCCTCAGAAAGCCTCAGAGAGCCCCAGCTCTTAGGATTTGGTTTATGCACTGAAATACAAGGAGGACGAGGTCCCTGTCCCTGTCCTCATTCAAAAGGCATTTAATGGATTTTCACATTCACAATCATAAATCTTCCTCCAGACTTAGCACAGATTGCTTTGCTTTCTGGAAGAGAAAGCTACTCTGGGCACAACAACTCAAGTGACAACAAGCTTTTGGCAAAATACCTTCTCTGGGCTGAGCAGCTGATCTTTCTCCTTGAGCCATTATTTTCAGTCGAGGCTGGAGAAGCGCTCCTGCCCGGCTGCCACTGTGCTCGTGGCAGGTGTCGGGCGGGGGGACACGGTGGTGGCAGAAGCGTCTTTCTGGCGGTGTGGGTGGCACAGGAGGGGACACGGGGTGTCCCCAGGAGGGGCAGGGCACAGCAGCGTGTTCGGGGCGGTTAGCGGGGGCTCCCGCAGCTGCGAGGGTCCCGCTCGCACAGACCCGTCTGCTGGCGCTGCTCCCAGAGCAGAGGGACAGCGAGTGCCCTGGTGACCGCCCCGTCACCTCTGCCCGTGGCAAACGGCCTCTGCATTGGCGGGGAAGGAGCGGGGTCCTCTCTGGGCATCCTCCGCAGCGTCGTCAGCTGCGTGATTGTATCTGAGGGCAGCGTCCCCATCGAGAAGGGGCTGGGTGCCTGGCATTGCAAAGAGCAGGAGTGCTGGGTAAAATAGGAGAGCGTGTTTAAAGTTTAGACCTGTACCTGCGGGTTTGCAAAGCAAGAGCCTCTGCTCTGGAGCAGTATGAGAAAGCACCTCTGTTGTTTGCAGGAATGAGAAAGAGAAAAAAATCATTCCAATGTTAAACTCAATAAAAGAATAAAACAGTGCATTTATCTTTAAATAAAGAACAGCTGATTGCAAATGTCCCAGCTTGCTCTTAAATGAAGAGACTAAATTATCCTGAAATTAAAAACGAGTCTCTGTAAATGAGAAGTTACTTAAGACCGATGGAACCTCTCTGTGCTCCAGCCACCCTTCCTTGTTCTCCGGCTCTCACAGCCCTGGCACCGTCTCCGCACAGCGGTGCTGCGCTCGGGGGACGCGGCCGGTCGCGTCCCTGTCACTAGTGCAGCTCCGGCTGGGGGAGGAGGGGCAGAGGATGCCAGTGTGGACAGAGCACACGGAGCTGCCACTGCTGGTACCTCCGCCAGCCGCCGGGTCCAGCCCTGTGCCGGCCGCGGGGCGGCGAGCGTCCCGGCACCGCGGTTCGCTGCGGCCATGGGGCGGGCAGGGCAGCGCAGGACAGCTGGCTTTGCCGGGACACAGCGTGGTCCCTCTCCCAGGTCCTGGGTTTGTCCCACAAACCGTGTCCACAGCTGGGGACAGCAGCGATGAAGGCGGCGAGTTTCTGCAGTAATTAAAAGGGGGATCTCTGCGTCGCTTGGAATTAGGACAAGGTGAGCAAGCAGCTTGTTCTCGTGCTGAGCAGAAGCAGAGTCATGAACAGCCATTTGATGACCATTTGTTTCCCTTTTTGTTAATGGCTAACAGCTTAAAATAAACAGTGCCAGCCTATGCATGTACAGTTAACAGAAAATGGGTTCCTGCCCCAAAGAGTTTATTTTGTGAACCAGGAAGCGGGCGCTCACCATTTCAGCAGGATCACCGTACCGTGACCGTGGGCCCAGCTGCTGGCTGCAGCGTCGCAGCTCGCGTTCGGCCCAGCCCATCGCGGGGTGCAGCGCCGCAGACCCTGGGACGGGCTCGGCTGTGCAGGGTGACCGGGGCTGCGGGGCGGAGGCTCCTGCCTGGTCCCTCTGCTGCCAGATGGGTCCCTGTCCCATCCCTTCCCAGCTGTGCCAGAGGTGGCAGATGCTGCTGCACAGCTGGAGGAACGCAGCACAGCTGTGTCTGCAGCCAAATCTGGTGCCGCCCTGCTGCCCCCCAAGTGGTGCTGGGGGGACAGAGCAGGGTGGGGACGCTGCTGGAGCCTGGGGAGAGCGGGGGCAGAGCTGGGGGTGCTCCTGCTCTTGGCAGGGGAATTGAGATGGGGCTGTGCCTGACCCCGGGGGTGGCCTTAGGGATCTTGGGCAGTGACTGTGTGCTTTCCCTTGGTACAGCCATTCATGGGCAGGCTGGACCTTTTTAAAGATCTTGAGCTGTAGTTCAGACTAGGGGGGCGAGCCAGGGAAGGGGCAGGAGCCGGTGCCTGAGGCCGGGGACCGAGCTGGCCCTGGGCCGGGACTGAGCCTTGCCGGCGCCCCAGCCCCGGCCGGTCACACTCGTGGCTGTTCTGCTGGGCTCTGGAGCAGACGCTGTCGGGCAGGAATCCTGCCGTGCGGCGGGAGGGGAAGGAGAGTCTAATCCCCTTCCCGCTCCCCGTGCCTGGGAAAGGAGAGCGTCTGTTCCCGTTTCATGTATGCACGGAAAGAGGTCGAGTGGAGAGAGTGTGGCCTCGGCACTCGCTTCCCATAGCACAAAAATAACTCCAAGTAACCCAGTTTCAGCTGAAGTTGTTTATTACTCATCCTTCTCAATGAACTGTTGAAAGGGAGACTGGTGCTTGTGTTCTGAGGCTCGTCTGAGTGTCCTTAACACCGATAATGAGCAAAGGGAGGGGATGAGAAGAGCTGCTGATGAGAGCAGTGTTAAAAGGGTTTATGGAGGTCTCACGTGCTGCAGGTAATGCGCTCGTGGCCCATTATGTCGCCAGTCTGAACAGCTCAGGCACTGGGCGGGTGTAGTGATCAGCTTTTCATAGGCATGATTCTAAGAAGTTTGGGCGTGTGGTATTTTGGCAGCTCCAGTGCCATCCTGTGCACGGGCAGGGTTGAGGAGTTGGTTCTAACCAGCGTTACGGTGAGTTTTCCGCACCCCTGCGATGGCTGCGGGGGTTTGCAGCCGCACGGTGTCACCAGCCAGCGCTGGGGGACGGTGGCACCTTCGGGGGTTCCTGCTCGTGGGGGCTGGGGGTGATGGGGAAGCAACAGATGGTGCCAGGGAGGTCCAGGACGCCAGGCTGATGAAACCTTTGTGCTTCTTCTGATTCTGGTATCTTCAGAAGTTGTGGATGCGTGTGGGGGAGGTGGGGAGCTGATAAATCAGTGCACCAGACTGGTGCAACTCTTCTCAAAATTGGTACGTGAAGGAGTTAGATTCAGCCTCATCCTTCTAATGAATCTCTGGTGACTCTAAAGGGCCATTCCTATATGAATATAGAAAGCGGACACTTGCAGGATGATGAATGAAGGTTAGGCCGGATATAGACGGAGTTCCCATGTAGGCTGCTTCTGCAGAGTCTGAGGCGCACAGCTCTATTATTTACCAAGGCTGGTTTAGTTTGGAACGGCATGAAGAACATCAGATAAATCCTGATCCAGTAAACGTGTTTAGACTTGACAAGAAAACAAATGGTGAGTCAGGAAGGAAAGTTCACTCTTGGCATGTCTAGCAAATGAGGCAGTTAAAAAGGAGCTGAAATTCGGAGCTCTAAGGGCTGCTCTGGGCACAAATGGAAAGGCAGGTCTGAAATATTGGTTAGTCTGACAATGAGTAACTTGTAGCTCTGCATTTCCTGCCTGCCCTCGAGCCGGCGGCTGCACAGGGTGTCCCGCACGGGGACCCTCCGGTCCCCGTTCGCTCCAGCTGCCAGGGCAGCGCTGGGACGGGGCGCTGGTGCCGACACCCGCGGCGGCAGAGCTGGAACCTGCAGACAAACCCAGTTAGTGGTAATGGGTGGCACAGAGAACAGTTCAGCCCCCGAAGTGCTGCAAAGAGTTGTGGCTATGGAGGGAAGGCCACTGGGGACCATGTTCAGCACCGATGGGTAAGTGCTGTGGCAGGCGGATCAAACCGTGTTCTGGGAGAAGAACGGCTCTTCGCAGCAAAA
This sequence comes from Streptopelia decaocto, assembly GCF_964273445.1. NCBI lineage: Eukaryota > Metazoa > Chordata > Aves > Columbiformes > Columbidae > Streptopelia > Streptopelia decaocto. The sequence goes on along the minus strand of NC_138665.1, from coordinate 20,937,934 downwards.
AGCCAACCATGAGAACCAAACTATCCATGTTTCATTGCCTTTTAGTGGCTGTTCTTGCCTGCCCTGCGGTGCCACACAGCGGTTTTGCTCCTTGGAGAGCAGCGGGGACAGGAGCGGTGCTGGTTTCCCAAAGGATACCAACTTCCAACTTAAATTTCCTGGTGGGAGGTGAACTGGGAAGCCAGCACTGACGTGGTCCCTCCTGTCCCTCCTCCCGTGGTGCCACTGACCCTGGGGACACTGGGGAAGCGAGAGCCCATTGCTCCTGGTGAACCTGGGCTGGCTGGTGCCCAGCACCCATGGGCCGTTTCCTCTGGTGTTTGCAGGTAAACAGAAGTACCTCTGTGCCAGCCGGAACGACTGCACCATCGACAAGTTCCGGAGGAAAAACTGCCCGTCCTGCCGCCTGCGGAAGTGCTACGAGGCGGGGATGACGCTGGGAGGTACGGTCTGAACACCCCGGGCTCCAGCACCCCGGCTCCTCCACCTGAACACCCTGGGCTCCTGGGTCTGAACACCCCGGGGCTCCTGGGTCTGAACACCCCGGGCTCCAGCACCCCGGCTCCTCCACCTGAACACCCCGTGGCTCCTGGGTCTGAACACCCCGGGCTCCAGCACCCCGGCTCCTCCACCTGAACACCCTGGGCTCCTGGGTCTGAACACCCCGGGCTCCAGCACCCCGGCTCCTCCACCTGAACACCCCGGGGCTCCTGGGTCTGAACACCCCAGGCTCCTGGGTCTGAACACCCCAGGCTCCTGGGTCTGAACACCCCGGGCTCCTCGGCTGGGCTGGGCCAGCCGGGCTAATCTGCAGATAACAAACCTACTTGGCATATTGATAGTCACTAAATGTCTGGAAAAATGAGGCTGATGGAGTGTAATGAGCCTTGGGAAACATTTGCAGGTTTCTAATACCCAGACTGCGAATTTCATTAAGCTTTTGTTTGAGTTTCAGGAAACAGTCTTTTCCTTAATTTAAAACCTTGTTAGTCTGAAAAAAATGTAAGTGGCTGGGTGAGCGGGATTCTCACTCACACTGAAGCCTTCAGCACAGCAATCCCATGTTAAGAATATTTTTCCCAGGCAGAAAGGGGCATTTTCCTGTATAAGATTACAGCCCCAGTATTTTTCTTTGTTGAAGTTGCTTCTCTGTCCTTGGTAAATATCCTTGTTGCTGTTTTTCCCAAGACTTGTAGCTCCACCAAAATGTGACAATGCCTGTATCCAAAGTCGGAGGTTTTCTGCTCGAAATCTAGAAGCTACAATGTAGATGAGCGAGTGGCTCGTGGTTGAGTTCACTTCATGTGAGAATGAGCAAGAAACCACCCTGAAAAACGGGCAGATGCACCTGCCCCTGCTGAAATGGCCCTGACAGCGGAGGGGGCAGGGGAGGGGTTACCGGGTGCTTTCTCCAGTTTGTTTCCCAGTGTCTGCCCCACCGGTGCTGCCCCAGCCCGTCACCCGTCCCTGCCCCAGCCCGTCACCCGTCCCTGCCCCAGCCCCGTCACCCGTCCCTGTCCCAGCCCGTCACCCGTCCCTGTCCCAGCCCCGTCACCCGTCCCTGTCCCAGCCCGTCACCCGTCCCTGTCCCAGCCCCGTCACCCGTCCCTGTCCCAGCCCGTCACCCGTCCCTGCCCCAGCCCCGTCACCCGTCCCTGTCCCAGCCCGTCACCCGTCCCTGTCCCAGCCCCGTCACCCGTCCCTGTCCCAGCCCGTCACCCGTCCCTGCCCCAGCCCGTCACCCGTCCCTGTCCCAGCCCCGTCACCCGTCCCTGTCCCAGCCCGTCACCCGTCCCTGCCCCAGCCCCGTCACCCGTCCCTGCCCCAGACCGTCACCCGTCCCTGTCCCAGCCCCGTCACCCGTCCCTGTCCCAGCCCGTCACCCGTCCCTGTCCCAGCCTGTCACCCGTCCCTGTCCCAGCCCCGTCACCCGTCCCTGTCCCAGCCCCGTCACCCGTCCCTGCCCCAGCCCGTCACCCGTCCCTGCCCCAGCCCCGTCACCCGTCCCTGCCCCAGACCGTCACCCGTCCCTGTCCCAGCCCCGTCACCCGTCCCTGTCCCAGCCCGTCACCCGTCCCTGTCCCAGCCTGTCACCCGTCCCTGTCCCAGCCCCGTCACCCGTCCCTGTCCCAGCCCCGTCACCCGTCCCTGCCCCAGCCCGTCACCCGTCCCTGCCCCAGCCCCGTCACCCGTCCCTGCCCCAGACCGTCACCCGTCCCTGTCCCAGCCCCGTCACCCGTCCCTGTCCCAGCCCGTCACCCGTCCCTGTCCCAGCCTGTCACCCGTCCCTGTCCCAGCCCCGTCACCCGTCCCTGTCCCAGCCCCGTCACCCGTCCCTGCCCCAGCCCGTCACCCGTCCCTGTCCCAGCCCGTCACCCGTCCCCGCCCGCGGGGGCTCCCAGCGACCCTCGTGTCCGTGGCCGCTGATGGCTGTTGGTGGCCATGGCGACCGCCCGTGTCCTGCCGGGTGGGGTGGGATGGGGGCGCTGTCACCGCCCGGCCCGTGGTGGCGCTGGGCCCGGTGGGGCCGGGTGAGGAGCCGGAGCCGGAGCCGGAGCCAGCGCCCCCTCCACCAGCAGCACCAGCGAGCGGCGCCGCCATCCCCAGCGAGCACGCTCGTATTTTTAAATGCCTTTTTCTGGTGACATTTCCTTAAGTAAGAGAAGACATACACCAGCGTAACCTTCTGCAGGACGCGCTGACAAAATTAACGCTAATACTGCTAGCCCCCCCCCTTTTTTTTTTCTTACGCTCTTTGGGTCACCCTGACCTGTTCTGCCTGGTCTGGTTTACATTTGTTTTCAATGTCGGTTTAAGGCAATTGTTAGAAACATGCACGCTATGAGTTTGTCCACAGTTATTTCTCCCACAGTAGAGAGGCAGAGCATTTGAAAACCCTCCGAAAATCCCAACAGTTGTCTTTAACTGCCTGTTAATTACTAATCAGTGGATGGTACAATAGAGCTGCTGTGACCAGCAGAGCCGCTCGGTGCGGGGAGCAGGGGGAGGAGCTGGCACGCTGAATACCTGATTTAGGGCTCTCTGCTTTGGCACAGACCGGCAACATGTCGAAGCACTTCATTATTGATTGGGATCACTCTGACCTGCAAGCTGAAATCCATTCAATAGAATCTTCTCTCCCGACCAACACTGTAAAGCCAAAGAGAGGGGGAAAAAAAAGTGATAATGCTGGTTTTCTATGCATGGTTCTGCTGCTGCATGGTCCTGTCGCCCTCAGCACCAGCGCAGGTGCCTGCACGGATCCTGTCCCTGTGCCGCTGCACACGCGGTCACACGGATCCTGTCCCTGTGCTACTGTACACGTGGTCACACGGATCCTGTCCCTGTGCCGCTGCACACGCGGTCACACGGATCCTGTCCCTGTGCCGCTGCACACGCGGTCACACGGATCCTGTCCCTGTGCCGCTGCACACGCGGTCACACGGATCCTGTCCCTGTGCCGCTGCACACGTGGTCACACGGATCCTGTCCCTGTGCCGCTGCACACGCGGTCACACGGATCCTGTCCCTGTGCTACTGTACACGTGGTCACACGGATCCTGTCCCTGTGCTACTGTACACGCGGTCACACGGATCCTGTCCCTGTGCTACTGCACACGCGGTCACACGGATCCTGTCCCTGTGCTACTGTACACGCGGTCACACGGATCCTGTCCCTGTGCTACTGTACACGCGGTCACACGGATCCTGTCCCTGTGCCGCTGCACACGCGGTCACACGGATCCTGTCCCTGTGCCGCTGCACACGCGGTCACACGGATCCTGTCCCTGTGCCGCTGCACACGCGGTCACACGGACCCTTCCAGCCCCGTGCACACACGGGCACCCAAGCCCCTGCGTCCTTTCCAGTGCACGCGAGGTCCCTCGAGCACCTGCTGCCCGTGCCCAGCTCTGCCCAGGGACTGCTCGTGTGCGTCCGTTCTCAGGGCAAAACCTCCCACATCTGTAACATTCAGTTCGTTCCACTGGTGGCAGGGCTAGAAAGCTACTGTAGGAGCTGCCAACAGCCTGCGAAAGCCCGAGGCGTGAGTCATACCTGTGTTTAGTCCTAACTCAGGTCCGGTTGCTGTGGTTAAAATAGAGCTCATGTCGTAAAAGCCCATTTGATACTGAGGGAAGCGTTTCCAGCAGTGGAGCGGTTAACACATTTTTTGCCGCACCGTTGCAGTAGTTAATTCGGTTCGGTGTTGTGATGGATGTACCTTATTTTTCATCTTGTCTGTCCTTGATTTCCAGCCACTGGATCTTTATTATGGCTTTGCTTGCTCGATTGAGAAAACGACTTGTATTGCATTTCTGTCCCCACGGTGGGTATCTTGGCTGTGCCTGGGTAACTGTTCAGCCTTGTGCCCGGCCACCTGGGCAAAGCTCTTGTCTTCCTCGCTCCAAGGTGCAGTGTCTGGTCTTTCCTGTGCTTGTGGCTCCTGTGCTTGGACGTGACTGTCTAACCAGCAGCACCGGTACCGGGGGCTGCGGTGAGGGGCGTCTCCTCCTGCCTGTGGTTCTGCGTCCCCTGGCCCTGCTGCCAGCTCCCAGCTCTGTCTGTCCAGCCAAGCTCTGTCTGTCCAGCTACTTTCGGGGGGTTCAGGCTGCCCAGGATGGAGTTCCATGTTCAGCGAGCTCAGCTCACTTTTGCAGTTGCTCTGTATAGCTGTTTACAGTGGAATGTAATTTGCTTTAGCAGACTGAGCTTTTCAGCAGACCTTAATCAATCTGTTCAGTTATCAGTCTTTAATGTTCGTTACTGTTTTCCCATCCTTGCATTGTCATACAGACCTCGGTAGACTTTAGTAGACATGGTTCACTTTCTTTTTGGAATTCACGTAGACGTTCACTAGCAAAGGGCCATGAACAATCATCATAAGAAACAAACTTGATGTTGTTTCAACATTGATAGTTCTTTTTGAGATGTACCGCCTGAGCAATTTGAAATCATTCAGCTGTACCATCTGATTTTATATCATTTGAGTTTTTTAATTCATGTGAGCCAGACTAACTCAGATCCCCTGAACATGTCTGCTATGCTAGTTCTGTTGTAATTATCAACTAAAATTATCATGCCAAGAAAGATTGATAGCTTGATAGGATCTGGTTTTGACAAGCCGCATGTTGATGTTAATAAGGAATCTGAAGAGCAGGCTGTAAGCCGAGTCCTGTTCCAGGCTCTGGCGCTCTGGCTGCAGCCGCAGCGGGTGCGTGGTGCGGGCGCGCTGGGTCCTGCCGCGCTGTGCGGAGCGCTTTCCTCCAGCCCCCAAGCCCTGCACTCCTGAGGAGCTGGTGCTGGAGCCCAGGGTGCTCCTTCGGCAGCTCCAGCAGCGGGGGCGCGGGCAGGTGACAATACCGATTGTCTGTCACCTCGTCATCCTCTGTCCTGTGCTCCCTGGGCGTTCTCACTGGTGAATGTTTTATCGTGAGAACAGCTAATTATGTCCTCTAAGCTTTTTCCCTCCAGTCGGAGCAGACGCTGTTCCGGCATCCCGGTGTCACTGTCCCCACTCACAGCGCAGTCACACGTGCTGGGGTTCGTCCCACCGTGGTCTGGAGCAGTGCAGTGCAGACTCCTGCTGCCTGAGCTCACCCCAGAGTTAAAGTACAACAGATGCCTTGAATTTCTATTTATTTCTGGTTTTGTTCCCAGTGGCTGCTGAGTAGTAGGAGCCACCACCAAGCAGGGGTTTTGCGCGGGGACTGAACATAAGGTGGTCTGTGCCTCCGAAGCGTTTCTCCATCCGGTAACGCTGGCGTTTCGGTGCTGTGTGGAGCAGCAGCTCCGGGCAGCGCACACACAGGCTCCAGGACAGGAGCAGCTCCTATACCATCCGCCTTCACCGCCCTCGCGCGCGGAGCGGCCGGCCTGCGGCTGCCAGCTCAGAGCCAGCCTGGCTGCTGCTTGTTCTCCTCGCACTTCACATCTTTTGGTACTAGATTATTCAATTTTAAGAAAAAATATAACATTTAAACCAAACCACATGTGTGTTCTATACAGCGCTGGTTTGGCTCCATTTGGTCACTGATTATCCACCGTGGAAGATACAGTTTGGGGTTTATTTCCTCCTTTAAGCCAGGAGCTCCTCTCCCCTGCAGCACCCCCAGCTCCGAGGGCCCCGCGCCAGGCGCCGCTGTGAGCCATGGGGTCTGTCCCCGTTCCGCGGGTGGGACGGGGGCTGAGCGGGTGTCCTGCCCGCAGCCCGGCGCCCGCGGCGCTTCCCTTGCCGCTCCTTCCTCCTCCTTCCTTTACAGAGCAGCCTGTCTCACTTAATTGCTCGTACAGTAGATCACCCAACGTGCATTACTTAAAGATCAACGTTTTGATTTACAAAGCTGCACTTTAACTTGACATTTTTATGTTTCGCTGCTTATTTTTCTAATTACAGCTGAAAGGAAATTTGAGATAAGTATCATGTAATGAAGGAGCCAAAACCCCAAGGACAATTGGTTTGATGTTATATTCTCAACTTGAATTAAACAATTGGCTTTTGTTCTGTAATTAATTAGGGTTTATTGGAGTCGGTAAGGGGCGAAGGCTGTTCCTGTCTGCACTAGCCTGCCAGCCTGCGCTGTGCTGAGCACCGTCAGGGAGATGTCACATTGGTGAACACTGACTCCCAAAGAATTCTCAAGTCCCACATCTGAAGCTCTTGGTGTATCTTGCTAGCAGATTAGTGTCTGTAATTAACGCTGAGTGCACAGGAGACACTTCATCCCGGTGACGCGGGCACAGTTGCTCGCTCAGCCCCAGTCCCCCCAGCCCATGCTGCTCCCGAAGCGGGTGAGCAGACCCCGCCACCCCACCGTGTCTGCTCCTGCCTGGGGGCCTGGGGAGCCAGCTGGGGGCCGCCCGCCGTTACCGCGTGTTCCACCGTGCGCCAGCGGAGCGGCTGTGAGCCGGGGCGGGCGGCGGGCGCCGCGGCGGCCCCAGCAGGGACGGGCTTTCATCTGTTTCATCCCGTGTCCGCTCTGGCCTGGGATGGAACAGTCTGACTTGAGCGTCCAGAGGCAATGCCTTTTTTCCCTGGAACGTGACCATCTACTGAGGGTATTTGCTTGCGTTGCTTCCCTTTTTAGTTGCACGTGAGTAGCTGTGCAAATGGAGTCACCTCTTCTCTCTTTTCCCCAGCTCTTCCACTCCATTTCTGAGTGGGAGTTAGTGTGAGGCCAGTCACGGCTGAGGATGTAAATGATGCTTCTTTTCCATATAAGATGAATGAGCAGATAGGTTTCCCTGTGCTGTGCATCCTCCCTTTTGCCCTTAGGTGAGGTCCGCGGTGCCCGGCACTCTGGGCAGCGTGCGCTGAGGGAGGAGCTGCTGGTGCCCATCAGGTTCCCTTTCCTGCTGAATATAAGTGATGGAGCTGGAGGCCAAGAAACCTCAAGTTTGTTTGTTTGTTTTACTTTTAAGTCTTACACTAAGATGCGTCATTTCCACAGCCCGCAAGCTGAAGAAGCTGGGTAACCTGAAGACACAAGACGAGGCGGAGGCAGCCAGCTCGTCCAGCCCCACGGAGGAGCAGGCGCCCAAGATGGTGATGACGCGCATCGACGGGTACGAGTGCCAGCCCATCTTCCTCAACGTCCTGGAGGCCATCGAGCCCGGCGTGGTGTGTGCCGGCCACGACAACAGCCAGCCCGACTCCTTCTCCAACCTGCTGAGCAGCCTCAACGAGCTCGGGGAGAGGCAGCTGGTCTACGTGGTCAAATGGGCAAAGGCCTTGCCAGGTGAGAGGAGAACTGACTAACTAACTAACTAACTAACTAACTAACTAACTAACTAACTAACTAACTAACTAACTAACTAACTAACGAGCCCGTCCCTTCCCCGGCACTGTCGTCAAGGCCCCGCTTGCATTGCTGGGGTGGGTTGGGAGGAGGGTCCACAGCCTGTCCCCCCATCGCTCTGCTCCTTGGGGAGCATCTCCACGTGCACCCCATGTGTAACATCTCCGGGAAGCAGCCGCGCAGCCCTGGGTCTGTCTCCTGCGGGTGGCTGGTGGGTGGGAGAGGTGACGGAGTCTGTGGAGAGGGGTGGGGGGGGCCTGTCCCCGCTGTGCAGACCGAGGGGCTGCGGCTGTCAGGGCTCGGGCTCTCGCGCTCCTCCCGCTCCCCGTGCCGGGTTCTGCTCCACGGGCAGGGCCGTGGCCACCAGACCTGCAGAAGGCTTCTCAAAACCATCATTAGCCCATCCCGTAACCCACAGGGAGTGGTGATAGTTCCCCCGGGTAACTCAGGCGTGTGATATTTCATGATGTGAAAGTGAGATGGGAGAAACTGGGCTGGAAGGAGCTGAGGCTTGAGAAATGGAGGAGATCCTTCCTCACCTTTTCTGTATTTCATAGGCCAATTAATTGTAAAATGGCAAAAGAGAGAGATGAAATCCCAAAGACCTTCTTCCTGGCAGTCAGGTTGCTCTTGTGTGACAGGCTGCTGGAATGTATTTATGATGCATTCAGAGTTGTGTTATGGGAGTACATTATGGCTGGAAATTTTCCAAATAGTAATAGCTCTCAGGTGCTGTAAATGAAAACATCCTGGTGATAGATGTGTTTCACTGAATACGCGCCGTGGTTCTGAGCACAGAGGTTACCGGTCTGTAACACGCCGCCTGTTGCATGTTGTAATCCTGCCAGGGAATGAGTGAAATCACAGAGGACTGAGATCACTGTGGGTGCAGCGGGAGCCGCTTCACCCCCCGCACCCCCGAGCTGGGGCGTGGGGCCGGTACCAGCTCCCTGCTCCTGTGTGCGGGTGCTGTGACCACGGAGAGCACCGGGGCAGAGGAAGTTTGCCACCGTGTGCCAAAACCTGGCGATGAGCTGCAGGCAGATGTTTGATGTTCCCAGAAATGTGGCAGCCCCCCTGGAAGCAGCTTGACTGGTGGCCCTAGGGGTGTTAGTCTGCATATGCTTAAATGTAGAGTAGCCCCTTCTGTTTCTTATATTCTTGAGTCAGAAAAGGTTCACCTGGCATGTGAAGCCAGGGACAAATTGTGCTTTTTCTGCTGGCTTACCTATGCCAGACATTAAGACTTTTCCAGAAAAGTACACAGAGATACGACCAAACCTGACCGGCAGTCCGGGGCTGAGGTTGGACAACTGCGGTAGCGCTAATGGAAAGGGAGAGTGCTTTGAAAAACAGTTTTCATCAGAACCACCCCCTTATCAAAGGCTTTTACTCTCCTGTGCTGCAGCTGATGTCTGACCCCGTGTGCGTGGCAGCACTGTGCTGGTGCCCGCCGCGCCAGCAACGGCATCTGGGCAAAACTATCCTGCATCTGGGCGGTCACCACGCTCTGGGCGGTTACAGTATAACCACAAACCCTCTGCAGGGCAGCGGGTCCTGTGTGGAGCCCGGCTCCCCGTGCGGGCATGCTGCGGTGGGACGGTGCGGCCACGGACCATCACATCTGGTGCAGGTCTGACCGTTACCATCACATCTGGTGCTGGTCTGACTGTTGGCATCACATCTGGTGCAGGTCTGACCGTTGACATCACATCTGGTGCTGGTGTGACTGTTGGCATCACATCTGGTGCAGGTCTGACCGTTGACATCACATCTGGTGCTGGTGTGACTGTTGGCATCACATCTGGTGCTGGCCTGATCGTTACCATCACTGCTGGTGCAGTGAAGGCACAGCCTGTGCGTTTTCCCAGCTTTTCCCAGCAGCTCCCTCACATGTGCCAGTGCTGGAATTCAACAGTAATGGCCACAAATTCACCTCTTAGCCACAGTGCTGACGTTCTCCAGGGAGGCAGCGAGCAGCCGCGCAGTGCTGGTGCGGCGGAGCCTGGCGGTGGCTCCGCAGCCCCCGTGCTGGGCAGCAGGTTCTGCTGCAGGTTCTGTGGGCGCTGGGGCTCCTGGGCGCTGGTGAGGGACAGGTGAGGGACAGACGGCTCTGCCCAGCGCTGCCCTGCTCTGCACACGCTGTGGCTGCTTTGCTTTTTGGGCAAACATGCAGAATCCTACCGCCCAGCCAGAGGTGGTCTGCTGGCTGTAATTTATTTAAATTACATTTTGGTTAACGAAGCAGAAGCGTGTTCGGGTCGCAGCCCGTGGGCTGGCTGGGCAGCCTGGCGCTCGGCGGGCTCGGTGGCAGGTGGTGCGGGCGAACGTGCGCAGGGACAGGAGTAATGGAAACAAAACCCGAGCAATTTAAACCAGCGGGATGCAGTTGTTTTTACCAAAACAGAAAGATCTTCCCGCAGTGCACTGGGAGGCTGGAGGCTGCTAATGAAGGCCGCTGCTGACGAGGTGCGATGGGAGCAGAGCGGAGGGCGGGAGCAGCACAGGCTGCCTGGGCTGGGGGGACAGCGCCTGGGGTGGCGCCATGAGCACATGGAGCACAGCAGCACATGGCACACACCACATCAGCACATGGCACACACACACCACATCAGCACATGGCACACACACATCACATCAGCACATGGCACACACCACATCAGCACACGGCACACACACACCACATCAGCACATGGCACACACCACATCAGCACACGGCACACACCACATCAGCACACGGCACACACACACCACATCAGCACACGGCACACACCACATCAGCACACGGCACACACCACATCAGCACAGGGCACACACCACATCAGCACAGGGCACACACACATCACATCAGCACACGGCACACACACATCACATCAGCACACGGCACACACACATCACATCAGCACACGGCACACACCACATCAGCACATGGCACGCACACATCACATCAGCACACGGCACACACACATCACATCAGCACACGGCACACACACACCACATCAGCACACGGCACACACACACCACATCAGCACACGGCACACACCACATCAGCACATGGCACGCACACATCACATCAGCACACGGCACACACACATCAGCACACGGCACACACACATCACATCAGCACACGGCACACACACATCACATCAGCACACGGCACACACACATCACATCAGCACATGGCACGCACACATCACATCAGCACACACACATCACATCAGCACAGGGCACACATCACATCAGCACAGGGCACACACCACATCACATCAGCACATGGCACACACCACATCAGCACAGGGCACACACCACATCACATCAGCACATGGCACACACACATCACATCAGCACACGGCACACACACATCACATCAGCACACGGCACACACACACACATCAGCACACGGCACACACACATCAGCACACACACACCACATCAGCACACGGCACACACACACACATCAGCACACGGCACACACACATCAGCACACACACACCACATCAGCACACGGCACACACACATCACATCAGCACACGGCACACACACACACATCAGCACACGGCACACACACATCACATCAGCACACGGCACACACACATCACATCAGCACATGGCACACACACATCACATCAGCACACGGCACACACACATCAGCACACACACACACATCAGCACACGGCACACACACACCACATCAGCACACACACACCACATCAGCACACGGCACACACACACCACATCAGCACACGGCACACACACATCAGCACACACACACACATCAGCACACACACATCACATCAGCACACACACACACACCAGCACACACACACCACATCAGCACACACACACCACATCAGCACACGGCAGCGCGTCTCCCAGGCTCCGTGCACAGCCCCGCGGGCAGCCCGGCACCTGCTGGAAGCCGCCTGTCCCCAGGCAGGGCGGCAGCGTCCCCCTCCCCTCTCCCCGTTAATGAGGCACAAGCATTGGCTACACTAACCACAAGCAGCCCTGAGCGTCAGTTAAGAGAGAAATCAGTGTAAGGGTTTTAGTTTCCAGTGGCTGGTGCTGCCGGGGGGAGCAGGAACTCGCACCTGTAACTTCCTCAGCCTGGTAGTACTGGCAATAAATTAATATTGGTTAATAGGTGATTGTTGACCTTGCATCCTGCAATGAGCATCACCTGTATACCGAGTGATTAATACACAGCATGGTGTTGCTGCACTTCTTACAGGGAGGCTTCACCGATACCCTAGGAAGAAAACAGCATTAGGTAGGAGTGCTTCTGAGTTCTGTGTGCCCGCAGTAGCAATATCAGCCTCTGTCCTGTAGAGAAAATTTGCTGTATGGCCCTTTGGACCCTATGCAATTGAAATTCTGCATAGGAGAAGGTAGAAACAAACTGTGGTTTCCCTGGAAATGAAAGATTAAATAACCACAGCTTGCCAAGGAAGCTGCTGAAACAGAATGAGAAAGTCTGATTAAATCCATGAAATCTGTCCACTTCAAGGTAGGTGGAAGGAGTATGTCGTTTCCCTTTTCTAGATGAATAAATTCAGTGAAGGTGTTAATTTAGCTCAGCACTCAAACACGTTGGTTTAAAGATAATTGTAACTGGCAGCAAATGCAAAGCCTTCAGTTTGTCCCCAAAGCTGTCAGGAAACAGTCTGTGACAAACGGGGGGTCCGCAGGACGGGGGCGTTGCTGGGGACAGGGACGGGGGCGTTGCTGGGGACGGGGGCGTTGCTGGGGACAGGGGCGTTGCTGGGGACAGGGGCGGGGGCGTTGCTGGGGACGGGGGCGTTGCTGGGGTCAGGGACAGGTGTGGCACAGCAGCCACAGCCCTGTGGGTTTCGGCAGCTGGCACAGGTGTGATCGGGAGCCGCGGCACCTGCTGCCGCAGGACCTGGTTATCAGAGCCATCCCGAGTGTGCGTGTCCTGGGGAGCTCGGGGTGCTCGGGGCTCCAGGCCGTTGCTAGCTTTCCTCTTTCAAATCTGTTGCCTCATACTCTAACTCACCCTTTAACTATAATGATACAACCGATGGTGCATCCTTTTCCATTCTCTGGACAATAGCATTTCCAGACACAAAATGAGTATTTTTTCATAAATAAAAATGCTACTTTACGGTAAGGAGATGTTGCTCCGCTGCCGATTCCCAGGAAGATGCCGCTCTGGCACAGCGTAGCGTCAAGAGGGGAGATAATGCATGTGTTTCCAAAGCAGGCTGCCTTGGGATCGTTCACAAGGAAAAGGTTATGCATTGATCTTTTTCAAATCATCACTAATTTAATTTCACTTTTGCTGTGATTCCTTTCTGTAGAAGGCAGCTTCTCTTGGGCTCTTCAAACCGTGCCCGTACTAACAATTTAACAATGTATTGCGGTGTTAGGTTAGTATTTATTTCCATTTACAGTGATTTGGCCATACCTCAGCCGAGACGCCTGCAGGGGGAGGTTCCCAGGAAGCGATACGTGCCTGATCTCTGAACATCAGTTTTGTTTCAAGGCGTTTCAGCTCAGGAACTGGAAACAGTGATTCCTTTTAGAAAAATCGGCCACTGTGTTTCTAGAACTTGTTTTTGTGGACAAGCAGAGAGTGATCTTAAAGTCTTGTAACAACAAAGCCCTTGTGTTCAAACACCTTTCCTTAAACACTGATAAAGCTTGCACAAATATTTTTTTTTCAGCGAGCGTAATTACAAGGTAATGAACGAGTGCGGGAAAACGCTTCTCCTGGCACCGGTGAGGAGCAGGGAACCCGGAGCGGCGGGTCGGGAGGCGGGTGCGGGGCCGGTCCCCCGGGGCGGCTCTGGCGCTGGTTGCTGGAGCACCGCGGGTCCTGCCACGCGCGGTGGCGCCGGCAGCGGCTCTGCCCTCCAGCGCCTCTCGGGCCACACTCACTGGAAGCCCTTGTGTCTCTTTTGAAGACAGAGCATCTGCTGTCACAGATACGTTCCTGTTAGCGGGATTCCCTTGCCCGCGTGGCTCAGAGCGTCTCTCCTGGGGTGCGTCCCGGCGCCCCGCGCTGGGCCTGGCCAGCGCCCCCCGCAAACCGCGCAGGGTTTGCCCGTCGCTCTGCGCTTCCGCCCGCTGCTCCGTGTCCGCCCTTAACAGAGCTTGGCTGCTAACTCCCGCTGAGGACAAGAAGCGTTTTTCCTTCTAAGAGCAATTTTAAAAGGGAAAACTCCACCTTATGGATTGGGGGGTGAGTGTGTAGCGGACTGATGGGACGTGCATCCGCGTCGCCGTGCACCGGTGCGGCCGTTCCTGCGCGGCGCCGGGCAGGGCCGGCCGCCGGCTCCGCCGCAAGAGGCTCCGGTTCTCCCATCTCTGCAGAGACTGAGCAAGGAGGAGCAACAGCGGCAGGTCTGGAAGGGAGCTGTCGCTGTGGATGGCCTGGGCCTTCCTAGGCGCTGAATGAATCTCTGACCAAATTTAAAGTGTTTTGATAGCAGGCAGTAGTGTAATTAAATTTGAAACCCCGATTTCGACACGTGCGCCAGAGGAGTGTGGTGGGTTCCGTGGGTTCCCCGGCTGCCCGGGTGCCGTGTCTGGACTCGGGCGCTGCCGTCGGGGCGGGCGCTGGGGCGGCGCTGGGCCGGCGCTGGAGGTCACCGCGCGGGGCGGCGCCATCGCACGCAACCTGCAGCTTTTCAATCCACTGGCGTGAAAGGTGAGAGGAAAACTTACAAATGTGAAGCAAGTTTAGTCGGCAATAAAATGCCATGTGCCCGGTTGCAGTTCACAGCTTCCCAGGCAAGAAACAGATGCTTGCCGCAGTGGATCACAATTATACACTGGAGGCGTTAGAATTGCTTTAATATTTGATTGAAATAACATATGATTTTCTTGAAACCAGATTGCCACAGAGGTGCACCAGAGCTAACCCAAACAAGTGATAAGCTCAAACAAACCTTATTTCACAACAAAGGCAAAACCAGGCGACAGAAAGCAATGAGAAACAGGGGTAATCCAAAAGGAAGCAGCACTCCGATGGCGTTCAGCCCGCCGCGGGTGCTGGTGGGATGCTGTTCCTGCAGTTGACACCCAGAGTGGTGATCCAGCCTGTACACTCACCGACACAGGGAAGCGCTCAGGGCGCCCCAACACAGACCCGCTCGCCCCGAGGGCCAGGGCTCCCCGAGGACAAACCCGCCCGGCTAACCACAGATATCTGGAAAAAGCACAGTGTTGGGGTGGTGTTTGTGCGCGTCTTGCAAACACGCCCGGGGTTTAGCTGCGCACCGCCATCTGGGAATGCTAATTTGAATTTAATTGATGTTTTTGGTTAGCCTGCGATTCAACGGAGGTTTTCATATTCATTTTTATAGTAATTAGATAAATGCATTGTGTATTTGACAGAGAAGCTGGAGCAGTCTGTAACCCTGTGATGAGACCTCAGGGTTACTCACTGGTTACTCACATCATGGTGACAAGAGTGCTGCAGCAGAGCTGGGGTCTGCACAGAAACAGCCCTGCTGGCTGCAGCAGCCCAACACCATCTGTAACATCCCCCTTTCCTTTTTTTAATAGGATTTCGCAACCTGCATGTGGATGACCAGATGTCAATAATCCAGTACTCTTGGATGGGCCTGATGGTTTTTGCTATGGGTTGGAGATCTTTCACCAACGTCAATTCCAGGATGCTTTACTTCGCTCCAGATTTGGTCTTCAATGAGTAAGTGCAAAATAGCAATCCAATATTGTGCTCTGTCTGGGTCAGACTAGATGAGAAATGAGAACGAGACAAGGAATTTGCCTATGAAATGTGCAGCCTGAGTCACGGTGCTCTCAGAGAGCCCAGCAGCGCCCAGGAGGGCCCTGTGCGTCCCCTCCGAGCGCTCTGCTGGCATCCCAGAGCCAGCAGGAGAGCTGGAGTGTCCCTGCTGGTCCTTCCTCCTGGTCTGTCAGCCTGGCCGTGGACCAGCAAGGTGGAAATGTGTAATGCCAGGGCGTTCTCTCTGATGACTTAGAGTCGGGGAGGGCTTATTGACATGAAGGTAGAGGAGCTTAAAGCCAATAACTGGGCACAGCAGCACGTGAACCCAAACGTGCTGTGAGAGCTCCGAGCTCAGCTCTGTGTCCCTCGCGGCCAGCCCGGTTTGGTGACCCCCTGCAGCCTGTCTCAGGACGCAGAGGGTCGCACAAACGCTGCAGTCCCAGGTGGACCCCGTGGTGACACACGCGCGTTTTGGACAGCGTTCCCCTCCTGCACACAGGCCCGTGGCTGCCGGCATCCCCGAGCAGCGCTGGCTGGGCCGTGTCCTGCCCACGTCACGCGACGCTGTCACCTCGAGCCGTGCCTGACGCGTCTCGCCCCACAGGTACCGCATGCACAAGTCCCGCATGTACAGCCAGTGCGTGCGGATGCGGCACCTCTCCCAGGAGTTCGGCTGGCTGCAGATCACGCCGCAGGAGTTCCTCTGCATGAAGGCTCTGCTCTTCTTCAGCATCAGTGAGTGCCGGCCGCACCGCAGCCCTCGCGCTGTGCCACGCCGGCCGTGTCGGTGCTGGCCCTGCGCACGCGCTTCCCGGGGGCTGCGGGTGTTCCCCTCTGCGGGTGTTCCCCTCTGCGGGTGTTCCCCTCTCCGCGTCGTTCTGAGCTGCTCACAGACGTGGAGCTGCTGTGGCGAGGAGGCCACCAGCCAGCCCGTGGTGACCCGTCCCACCGCTGCCGAGCACAGCACCTCCCGGGGGTGGCTCCTCGGCCTGGCCGCTGTCACCACGGGGACCTCTGAGTGTCACCTGCTGAGTGGGAAAGCAGCGCTGCAGTCTGTTCTCTTGCCTGTCTTGTATAACGAGCGCTGAACACGCATCCTTGGGCTAGCAGTAGTCCACTGAGCTGGTCAGAGGCCCACAGCTGGTGGGCAGAACTTTCTTCTTTGGTCTGCACTCACCACTTCCTCAGCCTTCCTCTTCCTCTTGCTCTTGTGTTCTCTTCGCTGTCTGGGTAACCCTTGCTGTTTCTTTACCGTGTTCCAGTTCCAGTGGATGGCCTGAAGAACCAGAAGCTCTTTGATGAACTTCGAATGAATTACATCAAGGAACTCGACCGTATCATTGCTTGCAAGAGGAAGAACCCTACGTCCTGCTCTCGGCGGTTTTACCAGCTCACCAAGGTCCTGGACTCCGTGCATCCTGTAAGAGAGGACAGTGACATGTCTGTCTATAGACATAAGAAACAACAAAAAAAGCAGCTCTTTACAGGGAGAATGATCCTTGTCTGGAGATGTTGGTTGTCCCCACCAGTGGAGGTTTCCAAGATGCGGTGGGACAGGGCACCAGGGGGTCTCATCCACGCTCCCTTTCCCAGGAAAGGTTGCACCGGGTGACCTTTCCAGGTCCCTTCCAATGTGAGCTATTGGATGATTCTGTGGTTCTTTGGGTTGAGCTCTTGGCACACCTTTGCCGGGTCAGCATTGCCGTGTGCTCCCAAAGTAAGCGACAGGGAAAAGACAGACGCTGAGTGTGCTGTGGGTGAGTTATGTGCGCCTGTCACCGCCTGCAATAACCACTTGGGTTTATGAGCAGGTCTGGGCGCGGCAGGGCAGCGGTGGCCGAGCAGAGCAGGTCTGGGCACGGCAGGGCAGCGGTGGCCGAGCAGAGCAGGTCTGGGGCGGCAGGGCAGCGGTGGCCGGAGCAGAGCAGGTCTGGGCGCGGCAGGGCAGCGGTGGCCGGAGCAGAGCAGGTCTGGGCACGGCAGGGCAGCGGTGGCCGGAGCAGAGCAGGTCTGGGCGCGGCAGGGCAGCGGTGGCCGGAGCAGAGCAGGTCTGGGCGCGGCAGGGCAGCGGTGGCCGGAGCAGAGCAGGTCTGGGTGCGGCAGGGCAGCGGTGGCCGAGCAGAGCAGGTCTGGGCGCGGCAGGGCAGCGGTGGCCGAGCAGAGCAGGTCTGGGTGCGGCAGGGCAGCGGTGGCCGGAGCAGAGCAGGTCTGGGCGCGGCAGGGCAGCGGTGGCCGAGCAGAGCAGGTCTGGGTGCGGGCAGGGCAGCGGTGGCCGAGCAGAGCAGGTCTGGGCGCGGCAGGGCAGCGGTGGCCGGAGCAGAGCAGCTCTGGGGCGGCAGGGCAGCGGTGGCCGAGCAGAGCAGGTCTGGGTGCGGCAGGGCAGCGGTGGCCGGAGCAGAGCAGGTCCCGGTGCAGCCAGGTCCAGCACCCGCTCCACGCTGCGCCGGGTCCTCCTGGAGAAACTGCTGCCCAGGGGCTTCTCACTGACCAAACGCTCTTCCTTTCGCAGATTGCCAAGGATCTGCACCAGTTTACATTTGACCTTTTGATAAAGGCCCATATGGTGAGCGTGGATTACCCTGAAATGATGGCCGAGATCATCTCTGTGCAGGTTCCCAAGATCCTGTCTGGAAAAGTCAAGCCCATCTACTTCCACGCACAGTGACCTTCCGAGGGACCCCGGTTATGCCGCCGCCTGGGCCACATCCTGCCGGTTATTTCTGCACTACCGCACTGCAGTGCCTTGGGGAATCCCGCCGGCCCCGCGCACGGACGGTGACGAACGGCGACCTGCTGGGATTCCTGAGATGTCTGTTTTCCTGAGGTACCTCGGAGCTGAGCTGCCCACCACG
The DNA here is from genome assembly GCF_964273445.1 of Streptopelia decaocto. NCBI lineage: Eukaryota > Metazoa > Chordata > Aves > Columbiformes > Columbidae > Streptopelia > Streptopelia decaocto. The sequence continues at coordinate 20,919,566 of NC_138665.1, read as the reverse complement.
GCTTCTGCCCGGTCTGGCTGGCCGTGCTGGCACAGGGACGGTGGCAGCGGCACTGTGTCTACATTCTCTTGTTTGTGTGCTTTTCGCAGTGACTTTTAGTGGCCCAGGGCCATGGCAGAAATGCCAGCAATTGTTGGGTTTGGGCTTTTGCTAAAAACAAGACAAGAAGCAGTTGGAACCTAGAAGCTGGAGTGCGGGTTACCATACTGGCCTCCTTTGGGACTTCTTATTTGCATTATGGTGCTGGGAAGCAGGTGAATTAAAATACTGCAGTAGAGAAACAGAGCAGAGTTGTGTGGAAGAGGTGAGTGTGCATCCTGATGGCCTGGCAGGACCTGCTCTGGGTCGGAAGCTGCCGGGCAGCACCGCGAGCACAGCGCCTGCAGCCCGCGGACCAGCGCTAACGGTGATGAGCTGATGCAGTGTCACAGGGCTGCCGGCACAAGGGCTGGAGGTGACCTGCGGAGGTGCCCAGCGATGGCGGATGGCTGCTGTTCCCACCTGGATGTGTCTCCTACAGCCAGTCAAGTGCCTGACGCCCTCAGACCTCACGCTGTCCCCTTCTGCGGTGGCACCGCAGCCCCTGCCCAGCCCCTCACTGGCTCTGCTCCCCTCGGTGTCCGCATACGTGGCTTTCCAGCTACGGATTTTCCTTTGTCACAGCTGTTCTTTCTGCTGCCAGCAGATGCACGTTCCCGGCGCAGAGCAGCAGGACCTGTGAGGCCACGGGCCGCTGGTGGTGGGTCCTGTCCCCGGGGAGGTGGCTCTGGCACCTCTCGTGGCACTTCAGGGGTTTGCAAAGGAATCGCCGCCAAGACCTAATGCTTTCCTGAGCGATGCGCGCAGCTCCTGCTAATTGCAGCGCTTGATTGCAGCCCAGGGTGGCACCGCCCCGCGCGCGCCATCCCACACCTGCTGTCCCGCGGTCAGAAGGAAACGCAGACCCATCTGATGCTGATGTTCAGATCTGTTTATTTGCTGAGCTCCGCTGCGACTACAAGGTGCCCTTATGCCGGCAAGTCGGTGCCAGGGCACATTTGGTTCTTTGGCGAGCGAGGGTTGTGCTGCCGCGGCACGGAGCGATGCTCGCGGCACGGAGCGATGCTCGCGGCACGGAGCAGTGCTCGCGGCACGGAGCGATGCTCACAGCATGGAACGGTGCCCGCGGCACGGAGCGGTGCCCGCGGCACGGAGCGGTGCCCGCGGCACGGAGCGATGCCTGCGGCACGGAGCGGTGCCTGCGGCACGGAGCGATGCCTGCGGCACGGAGCGGTGCTCGTGGCATGGAGCGGTGCTCGCGGCACGGCCGTGCCCGCCCGGAGCAGCCCCGTGTCCTCGGCGCAGAGCCGAGCGCCGTCAGACGCGTGTGAGACATCGCACCGCGCTGCCCTGTGTGAGAGCGGCTGCTCCTGTTGGTCGGGTGTGTGTAAAGGCGAAGGGAAGGGGTTTGGGCCGCTGGCGCCTGTCCGTGCGGTGCAGGCAGCGCTGGTGCCTCTGCTGCCGGGGCGGTTCGGGACCTGTGTCGCCCTCAGCTCTCAGGTGGTGCCCCACGGTATGTCTGGGTTCTTTGCGAACTCCCAGTAAGAACAAACACTTAATTTTTCCTAATACTTTTCTGTCATGCTATGTGATTTTCATTGAAGGAAGGGGTAGGGAAAAACAACTCAAAACTATTGAAGGAGAGGATCTTTCTTTGTGGTTATTTGTAATGGGTTTTCCTCCCCTGCTGGATACGGCTCTGACCGTGCTCTTCCTCCTGAAATCCCTTTGTATAGGTGGCAGCAGAATGTGTAGATAACCTTCCTGAATGATGGTGTTCTTAATAACTTTTCCTATTTTAGAGGGCAGCGAGCATTTAAAACGTTGATATGATCTACTGATACTTGCAAATGAACCAGTAAAAAAGATCCTGCTGATGCGTTCTTCTCTTCTTGAACATTTTATGGCTCTTAGCAGGATACAATAAATAACCGGGTTGGCAGTGCCCTGATCTCTGTCATCAACTGGAGGATGTTTACGAGCACTCTGAGTGGCTCCTCTGGAGAGCTTTGTGTTCTGCACAGGCTCGTGTCAGTGAGGTGTTCATTAGCTAATGACACTGGAGGTATCCTGCTGGGTAATTTTCTGCTGGGAGTTTGTGAAGAAAGTAAATTAACAGGGATTTGCATGCGCTGATGTGCTGGCGGGAGCCTGGCGCAAAGGCAGAGGGGTTGGGAGGGGCGGTGCGTGTGCCGCCTGCCGGAGGGCGCGCAGCCCCGGCACCGCGCTCCCTGCCCCCCCAGCGCCAGATTCACTGCTGCCACTGCTTAGCCAAAAGTTGACTTTTTATGATGTTACTGGAGGGATGAGTGGAGGATGTGGGTACCAGGATCACTGGCACCTCTGTGTGTATTTGCTGGGGGGGTTAATGCTGTTGCCTTGTTTATTTTCATGAGCTGCTGCAGGAACTGGGGAAAAAAAGAGACTTAAGAAATACCAAAGTCCAGATCCTGCCATATGTCTTTATACTTTGTGTTTTCTTGTCTACTTTTGCTTTAATAAAGCAAAAGACTGTCACCATCTTCACAATCATGCAGAAGCTGTTGCTGAGGTTTCGCAGCCGCTGTCCCCGTCCCCGGCGGTTCCTCTGCTCTGGTTTAGGTAGGAGCTGTCTGGGCTTTTGCGCTGGCTTAACCCGGGTCCTGGCTCAGACCAGCAGCTCCCGCCAGAGGCAGGAGATGAGGAACACGAGTTGCGGTCAGCCCGGGAGCAGCATTTTTGCACAAACAGGTACAATTTCCTGAGCTACAGGGCGCAGGTGAGGTTGTCCTCGGTTATCGCCATTGCCGCGGTGCTGGTGCAGGTGAGGTTGTCCTTGGTTATCGCCGCTGCCGCGGTGCTGGTGCAGGTGAGGTTGTCCTTGGTTATCACCGCTGCCGCGGTGCTGGTGCAGGTGAGGTTGTCCTTGGTTATCACCGCTGCCGCGGCGCTGGTGCAGGTGAGGTTGTCCTTGGTTATCACCGCTGCCGCGGCGCTGGTGCAGGTGAGGTTGTCCTTGGTTATCACCGTTGCCGCGGCACTGGTGCAGGTGAGGTTGTCCTTGGTTATCGCCGTTGCCGCGGCGCTGGTGCAGGTGAGGTTGTCCTTGGTTATCGCCGCTGCCGCGGTGCTGGTGCAGGTGAGGTTGTCCTTGGTTATCGCCGTTGCCGCGGTGCTGGTGCAGGTGAGGTTGTCCTTGGTTATCGCCGCTGCCGCGGTGCTGGTGCAGGTGAGGTTGTCCTTGGTTACCGCCATTGCCGCGGTGCTGGTGCAGGTGAGGCTGTCCTTGGTCATCACCGCTGCCGCGGTGCTGGTGCAGGTGAGGTTGTCCTTGGTCATCACCGCTGCCGCGGTGCTGGTGCAGGTGGGGTTGTCCTTGGTTATCACCGTTGCCGCGGTGCTGGGGATGCTGGGCTGGGACCCGAGGTGTCACCTGCCAGCACCGGCTGTCCCTGCAGCCCCTGCGCTGTCACTGCGCTCACCGAGCTCGCTCCCTGGTGGTTCACTAACGTATGTTAAACAGATATATAGATATATATATATATGAAGGCATGCCCCATTTTATATTGCTAAAGATGGTATCTATTTAATGCTCTGAGAGAGTTTATTTTCTGATTGCACATTGATTGCAACTAAACATCCTTCAGGAGATGAGTCAGTATGTGCCAATACTAATGGAAACTTTTAATGTAATGATTTTTTCTGGTTGGGTGCAGCCCAGTTTCCAAAGGTCCGTCCTTCGGTGCCGTGACCGGAGTGCAGACTGGCGCTGTCTGCTGTCAGGAGCTGCTTCTCCAGCTCGCTTGTAGCTGACTCTGGTTAGACAGGGACAGTATTTGCACCTGGGGGATGACAGTGTCCTTTATTTCCGCCCTCTTCAACTGCACAAAGTGTCCTTGCACTTTCAGGCACAATCCTGGGATTCTGAGCTGGTCGCTGTTTTCTGAGTGTTTCCAAGTTGACTTTTCGAGGCACAGAAATCCCTTCTCAACCATGAGGGTGCCCTGTGCCCGGGCAGCTCACAGGACTCGTGTTCATCCCCATTGAACTGCAGGGGAACCTGCACTCGGGATGGAAAAGCTGAGTATCTGCCCCACACATACAACCACAGCAAATTCACAGTAAGCTGCTCTCTGTGCCAGGTATTTTGTGTTCCGTGGCAATTTAATGCTGGTTTTATTTGTTAACATGTCTCTGTAATAAAAAGAGTTCTCTATATTGATATATTTTGTTCTCTTTGTAATAAGCCAAAAAGCTCATTGCTGGTGCCTTTTTGCCTGGGAAGGACTCCCAGCCCACAGCTGTGCTCACGGGGTAACGGAGCAGGATGTCTCTGCCGTGGCTTGTTGTGCCGCAGCTCAGTGGAGTCATGCAGCAAACACTGCGGGATGACCAGAAGAAAACGGACAAGTAGCCCGTGGAGTGGGCAGAGAGACTTTCGGGTGCAACGCCGTGGTTCTTTCCCCAAGCGTGTGTGTCCGTGCTGAGCTGGCAGCGGCCTTGGCCCGGCTCGGCGGCCGGGGCTGCCCCTCGCTCCTCTGCGGGATGGGCGATGGATTCGAAGCACACACGTAGCATTTTATTATGGTTGCAGCCCTGCAGTCTTTTCCAGTCACCTTCCAGAAATGGCAGCGTTTTGCCTAAATTAATAGCATCTGAGGCCAAATTCTGCTCCTAAAGAAGGATGATAGTTGGATTGCTGCCACTGCTCTTCTTTGTTTTAATTGGACTATGATCTGGCCCTGAATGCGCTGGATAAAGAGAACAGAGACCTACCGTGTTGCCTGGGGGCCGTTTCCTCTCGTAAGGGAGAGGAGCCGGCCGGGCAGCGGGACGGGGCCAGGACCGCTCCCCATGGGGGACACGCGCATACGCACCCGCTTCTGGACCGGTTTAGCCCCGGCTCGGTCCCACGCGGCGCTGGGCCTGTGCGACACAGCCCAGACCCGCACGCTTGGTGTTCGGCTCCTTTGTACCCTTAAAATCTGTTGTTGTTCTAAGCACAACAACGGCAGAATCTCGTCTGTTGGGACGCTGCTCTACGTGTGTATTTGGCTTCTGTTTCAGTATGTGCATGAAAAACGTTATCTGGTGTGATGAATATTAGCTCTCAAAGATGCCAGGGACAAGTGGGTCGTTTTCCAGTGGACAAGGCTGTATGTGGGGTTATTCATATAGGCTGTTTTCAGTCAGATTTTGCTAGTAATCATGTCTGAACTGTTTATTCATTTACACATCAATTGACTAATCCTTTCATATATGCCTCTTTGGGTCTTTTAAATTTAATTTCATTTGATTAATGTATTTCTCAAAGCAAGGAGCTAATAAAGGCCAGTGTCCTCCTCCTTTTGTTGTTGTTTTCAGTATCTTTATGAGCAGTTGTAAATCCATTCTGCTGGAACTTTGTTATAAATTTGACCTGCGCTCTCCGAGTAATAAAAAAGCCGGCTTATCATAGCCCACGTTTCAAATCCAAAGCACAGATGTGAATGCTGCTCAGGGCCAAGATTTCGTTCACTGGGAGACAAATCAAAGAGCATGGGAAGAACATAATATCAGTGCACAAAGCGCCGGGGATGGCTGGTGTGTGACTGCCCAGCGGCGGGACAGGCGCCGGTACGGGAAGCAGAATGTGCTCAGCAGCGCAAAACCCCTCCCCGCCTGGAGACGTGTCACATTAGTCACCTGCAGAGACTATGATCCTGTCCCTTTATTTGAGCCACACTTAAAAACGAATGCGTTATTTCCCAAGTTCACCCTTAATCAGCACTGAACAACCCAGCGCTGTTCTCAAGTACCTGTCAGCATCCTTTAGACCCAGTGTCCTCCTGTCCCGTCAGCATCCTTTAGACCCAGTGTCCTCCTGTCCCGTCAGCATCCTTTGGACCCAGTGTCCTCCTGTCCCGCCAGCATCCTTTAGACCCAGTGTCCTCCTGTCCCGCCAGCATCCTTTAGACCCAGTGTCCTCCTGTCCCGTCAGCATCCTTTAGACCCAGTGTCCTCCTGTCCCGTCAGCATCCTTTAGACCCAGTGTCCCTCCATCAAACTCTCACGCAGCCACTAACATGCTCCGGGACATTGCGGAGCCGCTGGTCCAGCACGCCCTGGGGGGACAGACTTGTCCTTCAGGTGGCTCTGGGTCTCCCAGCCCGTGTCCTGCTGGCTCCAGCCCCCGTGGTTCTGCAGTTTCCCTGTGTGAGCAGAGCAGGAACTGAGTCGGATCTTCTGCAGGGGGTGGGTCTGTCCAAAAGGGCAAATTCGCTTCACCTGAACTGGTTTTGCTCCGTTACGTTCCAGCCGTTTCTGCTGCGCGTCATGATCCGCCCACCCAGCGTTCACCAGGACCCGCTAGTTCCCCCGAGAGCCCCCAGCCCCCCGGTGCAGCTCGGGGCGCAGCGCTGCCCCAAGGGACGGGAGACGCGCTCGGGCCAAGCGCTCTGTCCTCGAGCTGTCCCGCTCTGGAGCAGAAACCCGCTCAATCTCCACAACAGCCACGCAGTTCAGAGAAACAGCACTTTGCAGGGGGAGCGGGACGTGCTGGGGGCCCGGGGGCTGCAGAGCTGCACCGCTCGCTGGCTCTGTCGTCTGTCTTTGGGCCTCCGCAGCCCCGCCAGCAAACAGCCGCTGTCCCCAGCGGCTCCGGGCCCTTCCCGGGCTTTGGGGTGACAAGCGCAGTGGGACCACGTCAGCCGAGCCTGCGGGGCTGCTGGACACGGCCCTGTCCCCTCAGCAGCGGGAGCTGTGCCCGGCAGGGCCATCCGAGCAGCACAAACCACGCCAGGAATCAATCTTGCTGCCTTTTTTGGTTTTTTTCCCCCTGAAAACATCTCATGTCAAGCAGCCCTAAAATGGCTCCATGCTTCAGAGCCGTCTGCTTGCCTTTGTCCTCAAGTGGGAAATCTTTGAAACAGAAAAACTGTTCCATTTCCTAAAGGAGCTGCTGTAAACACACATTCTGGCAGCGGTTTGCCTCCCTGGGAGCCCTGCACACACCAACCCAGCTGCACCAGCAACCACCTCCCATCAGCCTTCCGGGTTTGTGGAGCCCGGGGTGCACCGAGCCCCGAGGCTGCCCCGGAGCGGGGAGCTGCTCTGCAGGGGCATTTCAGAGATGTGGACGGGACACAGCGGGCACAGCCCAAACCCGCCCCCACAGCCCCACGGACACCCACCAGTGCCGAAGCCCCACGCCGCGGGGTCCCCGCTCCTCCAGCCGCAGTGTCACCGTGCCCTCACACCCACCAGTGCCAAAGCCCCACGGCGCGGGGTCCCCGCTCCTCCAGCCGCAGTGTCACCGTGCCCTCACACCCACCAGTGCCGCAGCCCCACGCCGCGGGGTCCCTGCTCCTCCAGCCGCAGTGTCACCGTGCCCTCGGGCGGCTCCTCCATCCCCTCGCCCAGCCGGGCTTGGCCCCGTGGCTGGATCAGTGCATGGATGGGGAGAACGACGCTGCACATGCAGCCCTGGCCATGCACGTTGTGCCTCAGGATGCGGCCATCTAGCTGTCCTGTGGCTGACGGTGTCCTAAAGCACCTACTGATCCTGGTCAAAGAACAGAAACAGGGCCAGGGCCACCAGCTTTCTGTGGGTCCAGGACTGCAAAGGGGTATTTAAACACAGCAACTGCAGACTGTGGCTGGAGACGGCTGTTGTTTGCACAGCCCCCGGTGGTAAAGGACTCCCAGCTGTGTGAGGGTGTGCCTGAGACCACAGGGGCTGCTAACGAGCAGATTGTTTATTAAGAAAGCCCTTTAAATTTAGTTTCCCCAATTTGCACCACATAAATTTTGCAGCTCCCCCCAGGTCGGGGCAAAGGGAAGCCCAGGCTGCCCCGGTGCCTGCAGGGAGCCCGGCCGCTCGGCTCCCGCTGCTGCAGTTTGTGCCTGGGCACCGCCGGCACCCCCGTGTCCCGCGGGGCTGGAGCAGCGGCCGCAGCGCCCGCAGGCCCAGGGGTCACGCTGACCCCGCGCACACCGGGGCCGCCGGCCAGCGCCGGGCTCCGCTCCTCGCCCAAAACCGCTGCCGCCCCCGGCGGGCAGGCGCCAGGCTGGGCCAGCACAGCACAGGGACACGGGGCCGGGCTGTCCCCGCAGGGCCGGGCTGTCCCCGCAGGGCCAGGGCAGCGGGGAGGGACCGGGGCGTGCAGGACACGAACAAAAGGTGCTGGAGCTGTGAGGGGACGGGGGTCCTGGGGCAGCGCGAAGGGGTGTTCTCCTCCGAGCCTCCATGGCAATGGGAACTTGTTATTAATACATACGATTTCAGGAGTCTGTGGAACTTCTGCCTTTTGGGAGCTCTCTCCCAGACTGCGACAGAGGCCATGGAAGCAGTTCTTCCAGGAACTTCTGAAAATACAAGGAAAATAAGTACATTGCACCTTTTACTGGTTTAAAGCATCTCCTGATTTTTTAAGCCAACTGCAGGATTTTTGTTTTGGTGGCCGACTCTTGATTTATGGATGTACGGGCCAAGTAACGCTCCTGATGGCTGCCAAGAAAACGTCTGGTGCAGAGAGCTGCTCCTAAATCAGAGCATTCAGCTGGTTAATTGTGCAGAGAGTTGGGCCAGTGAGAATTATGGAGCTTAAAACCGACTCTGATCCTGCAATAAGTCCCGCGTGGGCAGATTCCTGGGCGCTCGTGGGTCTCTGTGCAGCACATAAATTTAAGATGCCAGTGCTCGACTGAGTACATTTCAATTCTAAATTTATCATCTAGCTGTGTCTACCGCAGTGTGCCCTTAACCTCTCCAAACTCCTCCCCGGGGAGGCGCTCACGGGGGCCCAGCCTCCAGCTTTGAACCTTCTTGTTTTGATAGCTTTTCTCTCTATAAAAACCTACAAGGTTTTACTTATGCTAGAAAAATATTTTCGTTGCTCAGATGAAACCCAAACGTTTCCGTAAGAAGCAAAACCACGCAGCCGGGGCCGGGACAGCAGCAGCGCGGGGACAGTGCCCCGGGGCTCGCTCCAGTCCATCATCCTTTAATACAAGGGCCAACGGAAAAAGAAACCGGTTTCTTTCTCTGAAACCCTGCGGTTCCGAAGGAAGCCACCCCGGAAAGATTACAGCGAACTTTGCAGAGGAACAAGGAGCCACGAAAAAACAGACCCCAAACCTCGAGCTGCTGCCTCAGCCGGTGCTGCCGGGGCTTCCGGAGCCCGAGTCGGTGCAGGCGGGGACCCCGGGGTGGCGCAACAGCCCCCCAGCGCCAAACGAACAAATAAAGCACAGACTCGTCTTTCTTTTTAACTCATGGAAACTTTATAAACACTTGGAGTAGCCTACGCTTTACATGACAGACGGCTCTGGCGGCGACGTCCAGGGCCCTGCACGGGGCCAACCCCGCGTTCCCGTGTCACTCCATGTCCCCAGCAGTGGGACTGCGCCCCGCGGCCCCCGCACCGCCCAGCACCGCCCAGCACCGCCCAGTACATCGCAGCACAGCCCAGCACCGCCCAGCACCGCCCAGCACCGCCCAGTACATCCCAGCACAGCCCAGCACCGCCCAGCACCGCCCCACTGCCGCTGGTCCCAGCCCTCTGCTGTGCACGCAGGAGGAAACCACCACAGACACACATGACAAATGACTTCAGGAGGTCACAATGAAATCCATTTCTAACAAGCTGTTTCCCTCCATTGTTCACAATGTCAGATTGAAAACCAAACTCCCCCACGTTTCTCCCTTCCCACAGACCCGGCTGTCCCACGGGGCGGTGCTGGGCAGGGGACGCAAGTGTCACCATCCACGAGCAGCGGGGGGACACAGCAGCCACTGTTCCCAGCAGGACGGGCACTGCAGGTGCCACCAGCAGAGCCACCCCGCTCCCTGGGACCCCGGCACTGCCCAAACCCGCAGGCACAGGGGACGGTGTCAGGGAAACGGTGGCCTCTGGGACAGCCAGCCCAGGAGGTGACAAAGCCACCCTGGGAGGCGTCCCCAGCACCCACAGCCGTTCGGGGCCGGTTGGAACCTCTGTCCTGCCTCAGGCCCGCGGGCTCACAGTCTCGCCTGCCCTCAGACACCCGATCAGAACAAGACAACACGGTTTGGTGCCGCTCGCTCCCCGGCCGCTGGCCAGAGGCGGCTGCAGAACGGCTCGCCGGAGCTTCGCAAAGCCCTGAGATGCCAGCGTGTGTTACACAGTCCAGGCATTGATACATTGATATCACGTTGGTTTTTTTAAAGCCACTTTTACATGCCACTGTCCAAGCAGGAGCAGAGGAGCGAGCAGCCCGTGGCAGCGGCAGCACCGTGGACACGACACGTGTGACCGCAAGGCCAGAGTTACATTCAGCGGCAGAGCAGCCGGGCGCGGGACACGGACAGATGGCGAGCGGCAGGACACGGCGCGGCAGGACCGCGGCACATCCCCGGCACAGACACACGGCGAGCGGCAGGACACGGCACGGCAGGACCGCAGCACATCCCCGGCACACACACAGTGAGCGGCAGGACACGGCGCGGCAGGGACCGCAGCACATCCCCAGCAAACCACACCGGGCAGGGTGGGATGCTTGAGGGATGGAGCACCCAGGATGCAGCTGCCGGGGAGGTTTGGTCACTGGTTTGGGAATGGTCCCAGCACCCATGGAAAATCATTCAAAATGGTGAAGCTGCCTTTGGGCTGGTGAGGGGAAGCGGGGAAGGCGCCTGTTGCCTATTTACAGGGAAATGCTACGGCTCAGAACGAGCCCTGGTGTCAGCTGGAACCACAAAGAAGCCTCCACTCTTATCAGGGGTCCTGGCAGGAGAAACCCTGCCAGACCACAGGGCATCACCTACACAGTCGCTGCTCAGGAAAAGGAGACTGGACATCTCCTGGATTGGAAATCAATGTAACAAGCAAACAAGAAACCGGGCGCCTCTTTGAACAACGGCGGGCTTTGGCCTGGATTCGGCAAGTGTCGGTTCCCCATCACCTCCGTGCTGGCCCACCAGAGTAACTCTGGGCACAGAGGCTTCTGGGTGGGCCCAGAGAAGTGGAGCTGGTGGGAGAGCAGCTCATGCGGCGGGAGGAGGAGGAAGAGGAGGATGAGGACGACTAGGCGGATGCGGAGGATGGTGGTGACAAGGAGGAAGGCTGCCTGCTGCCTCCTCCCAGCCGCGCTCTCGGAGGCCGCTGGCCCGCCCAGCAAAGCCGACCCACGGGCAGGGGACACGGCCCCGCGCAGGCAGAGCCCCCGGCACCGCGGCTGCCGGGACGGGGCAGCTGACACCAGGAAGGAGATGGAGAGCCGCCCCAGAGCTGAGCACGACGGTCCCACAATCCCTGTCCTGCCTTAGCACAAGCAGCATTTCCAGTAACGTGCGCTGCTCTCCTACACACTGACAAACACACGATAGCTTATTGAGCGAGGAAAACAACATAAAGAAGGAGCTTCTCATGGGTGGGGCCAACCCAAACTCCGGTCGCCCTACCCCTGCATCCCGGCACGGGGAGTCAGCCCCTCGCGCCTCCAGTCCAACGTCAGCCCGAGGGCACCGGCTGGGGCGCGTGTCCCAACCCGTGAGCAGGACCACGGCCGCTCCAGCCCCGCGGGCGCACGAGCGTCGTCCAGCCCGCGTGGAGTCGAGGGGTGACGGATGGGGAAAGTTCAAACAAACGTGTGCGCAGGGTCTTCTCTCCATCTTCATCTCCCTCTCTTCTAATTTCTTGAGCCACTTCTAACAGCATGCTCGGGAATCATCCGGAAAGTTAGCTGCTCCCAGGGGCACTGCAACTGGCAGCGTCTCAGCTGAGACACTTCTGTTCACAAGCACAGAAAATCTCCGGGTCTCGCTGGGCTGAGGTGGATACACAGGCTGCAAGAAGAAAACAAGGATGCTCTATGCAACAAATTCACCAGCGATGGCAAAGCCACAAGCAGACAAGCCCTGAGCACTCGTGCAGCTTGGGAAGGGCAGGGCAGCCCATGTGCTGCTGGCCGGAACCCCAGCCAAGGGTGTGAACCGCCCCCCACCCTCACCCTTCCTTCCGAAAGGGTCTCCCATGGGAAGGACGTTGCTCCTGATCGTTCTTTGAGGTTCCCTTTCCTCCACTGCACTCCCGCCACCCATAAATGCTGAATTGATGTCATGTGCGCTTGGTTTATTGTCACAAACACGTACCTTCAGCATCAGCTCTCATCACCCGGGATCCTGCCTTGCGGTGATGGAGAACTGTATTTAAGGAGGCAGAAGGAAACAGAAAAAAAAATTAGCGCAATAAGCTCCAAATCAGACCCACAAACATAAACAGAGGGCTGGGGAACAACAGGTCAGGGACGTATTTTTCAATGTAACAAGTGAACTCACTGTCAGCACTAGCAGAGAACGTTTATCACTGACATGATAAGCTCACACTTTTGGCAGAGGTTGGGGATCTTTAAAAGCGGGAAGCTGAGCTTATTTGAGCAGATATGACTGCAAATGAAACGTGCTGTCACAAAGCACAACGGCTGCGACCCAGAGCGCTGTGCCCCAGCCCGGCCCCGGCTCCGCGGCCCCAGGAGCACCCGTCCCGGCGCACGGCCCGCGCTGGAGCTGCACCTGCGCACTGGGTGCGCGATCCACCCTCTGCTCCCACGTCTCTAATCTGCCCAGCCCTCCTCGCATCTCCCAACATCTTATCTCCGCTCCTCACAAAGGCTGAAGGCAAGTACAGCGTGTACTGCGCTTAGATCCACACGCACGATACCACAATCCAGAGACATGTTTGTTGCTTAGCTGATTTACATTTAACTTATCGTCTGTATCTGGACTCGCGTTTCACACTTCGTGCCCCGTGTTCCGCTGCAGCAGCGCCGAGCGCCGCGCCTGCCCGGGCGGGAGGGCGGGCGCCCGAGCCGCAGCGCTCCCCCCCAGCCTCACCTGCCGCCCCTGCGCGACGCCGTCTCAAAGAACTTCGTCCTAGAGGCCACCCTGCAGAGAGAACACAGGAGGTCACTCCAGCTATCCGAAAAGGCCATTTGCTAATTACATCTCATCTGTGCCAGGGAAAAGAGCGGTATCAGCAGCGGACGCCGCAGATGGTCACCTTCGAGCGGTGTCTTTCCGCGGAGGCGGCTCCCGGTGCTCCAGCTCCGTTCCCTTCGCCCCCACACCGCCCTGGCCCAGCAGCCCCGGTGTTTTTCACTGGCTGCTTATTTCCATGCTCCTGCTTGTAGTACTACATGCTGGTTTATAAACCTGCATCCGTCAGTTTTTATGGCCTCTCCTTCAGTTTTTATGTGCTTCATATTCAGCTTCCGACTCTCCTCACAGAAAGAAAAGCTTTATCGAGTGACTGAGGAGGGCAAAGGCAAAGCCCGCTCCTGCCCCGTGGGTGCTGAACTTCACAGCAGCTTTTCCGGACTAGAAGCACAAGTGCAGGGTTTGGCACGGCAGCTTTCCCGGGACTGTCCCAGAGCGGGGCAGCGCGGAGCGGCTGGGCAGCCGTGTCCAGCGCTGGGGACGGTCCCTGCGGGCTGGCAGCTCCGCAGCGCCGGGACGGCACAGGGACACCGCGCCTCGGGTCACCGCGGGTGGGGGGCCCAGGGGCGCAGAGCACGGGTGAGGGGTGTTAGCACAGACCCGCGGTGCTGCCCTGGTGGGTGCCAGGGACCGAAATGTGCCCCTTTGCTGGCTGCGCGGCAGCACCCAGGCCGCAGCCCCCACCAAGCCGTCCTGCCTGCTGGGCTCAGCCCCCCTGTATTTAGTCGGCCTTTTTTCTTAATTCCCATTGAAGCCAGCGGGGTTTCTGTCCCTTTAAAATCTGAAAGAAATCTGATGATGAAGCTGAACATCATCCAACTTCCTTTTGAGAGCTCCAAGCTGGATCCCATCGTTCCCAGGGAGTGCCTCACTCGACCCCCCCTTTGGAGCCAGGCCGGGCTCTGCGCTTCACCGTGGAGAAACCGCAGAGGGGTGACGGGACCAAGCTCGGCCCGGGCTGTGCTGGGGAAGGTTCGGAGTTCTGTTCTCCCCGGTGTGTCTGCTTTTCCTAGGGCAGCTCTCCTCCCAGGCCCTGCCCTCTGCACAGCTTTTCCAACACGTAATCAACCCGCGCTTGCACCCGGGTCAACGGGACACCCAGGGGCTCCAGCCATTGTACAGCACCGGTGCTGGAAACCAAAACTGCCGGTAGGTGACAGCAGCTCCTGCTGTCCGGGCTGACCCCGTTCCACCCACACCCGGCAGCACCTGCCCGCGAGGACGCTGACTCACACGGATGAAGGCACCTCCTCCGCCGTCCCTGCGACCAGATCCGGCCTCTGCTCCAGCCGCGGCGGGACAGGAGCCCTGCACGGGGGGTCCGGAGGTCGCACGGGGGGACGCGTTATCACGGGCTTATCGCCATGGGATCGCGGCTTGGGGACACCGTCGCACTCGCCTGCAAGGGTGGGGATCACAAACACTGAGTACGAAGCTTTGGCGGAGCGCTCGATGTTCGCAAAGAGGCATTAAACCAGTCCATGAGCATCATTCTGTCTGCCCGCCTGGCCCAACACCCTCTCTCTGACAGCAGCCAACAGCCAGGATTTGGGGAAAACGTCCCAGGAAAAGGCAGTTCCCATCCTGCCCGGCACTAACAGGCGCTGACGCTGGACCCTCTGATGACAAACTTCATGGAGTTGTTACCTGCAAAGATGACACTGCCTGGGAATGACAAGTTTTCTTGAACAAAGCCTGTGCAGAGCTGCTCTCGCAAAGCCAGAGGACCAGCCCAGAGCTGCTGCGTCCCAAGCTTTGATCACAGACGGACACACGGCCGTCCCCGCTCGCTGCTCTGTCGCCAGAGCTCCTGCCTCGGCCGCTTTTCTTCCCCAGGACCCAGCCAACCTCCTGTTCCCTTCCCCTTCACGGGACAGCAACCCTGCTCTGCCGGGCCAGCTGCGCAGCTCCCAGCGCCCGAGCGCTGCGCTCCTGCTCCCTGAGACATTTCCGCCGCTGGACAGTCCTGGTTCTCATTAGAAATCAGTCAAAGATGTTTCTCTATTTGGCGAGATAATTAATTGTTGCAACTACTTAACCAAGGCTTTGTTAACCCCTTAGTTACACATTATTATGTCCCAGTGTGCCAGTTCAAACACCAGTCCTTAACCAGCTCTCTTCCATACTTGCATTTGTAAATTCTGATAATAAAAGCTGTATAACTCGAAATTCTCGGGAAAAAGCCTGTTTTCTAATCCTTTCGCCTATACTTCTTGGTTTCTCCAGCTTTTAAAAAGGATCACCACACTGTGCACACTCAAAGCTCAGACAGCGTCCCAGCGCGGCTTTGCGGCACCAACAGACGCACCGCGGCGTCGCTGCACCCGCGTGCCGTGTGTCTGTGCTCAGGGATCACACAGCAGCTCCGTCACGCTCCGGGACACGCTGTCAGCACTTCGTGTGTCACAACGCAAATCCATAACACTCAGAGCGCTAAATGCAGCTGATGTATAAACCAACTTTAAAAGCGATCTTACGCTTCCAAAAGCAGAATTCCACCTACCATTTATGCAACCAATTTAAATTAAGGCAGCAGTGTCAGCCAGACAAATCTGATGTTTGTGCTACCCAGTTGGGCCATTTTTCTTTCTCTGCGTTGCACATGGGAGTCATTTGTCAAGCATGCAGCCTGGTTTTTATTTCCCGAGCACAGGGCTGTGAAGCTGTCAGGGTACAACAGCATCTGAAAAGCACTGGGAAGTGCACAGGAAAAGCTGGCAAATTGCGGAACACAACAGAACTTCTATTATGACCTTCGTAGTTCCTAGAACTCAGCATGAAATATCTGTATTAACATAGTGTGCACGGTCCTGCAACCGCTGCAAACGCCCGCCCGCCTCCTCCGAAACGGGCAGCGCCAGCTCGGAGCGGGCCCCACACTAATTGTTTCTGACTGCAATGAATTTCTGAGTAAAGCTTATTACAATACAACTAATAATCATTATTTATATTTAACAACAACAGATGAACTGTTGAAATACATGTTCCCAGCAAAGCCTTGGTAAGCCAGCGGCTGCATCACGGGGCCCTGACACACAAAACCAGCAGCAATCAAAATGTGACTTGAGCCATTTTTCTCGCCTGTGCTGCGGAGAGCACTGACAATGCAGAGCGCTGACGGCCGCTTACGCTGGGTACAAATTGCCTCGGCTTTAATGGCCTTTATATTGCTACTCAAGCGTGAATTTTATGAGTCCGCTGAGCTCAGTGTGAGCAGAGGCTCAGCTACCGCACGGAAAGCCCGCTCTGCTTCATCTGATGCGCTGACATCTGCACAGGACAGGAGAGGCGGCACCGGCACCGGCACCGGCACCCAGCTCTGCAGGCTGCTCCGAAACCCCGCAGCTGCCACCCCAACAAGCACCAGCCCGGCGGGACCCACCGTCTGAGATAAACGGGAGGACTGGGGAGGCCACGGCTGGACCGAGCCCCGGGGTGCAGGTCCCTGCCCACCCCTCCAGCCGGGCTGTGCCCCCCGCCCTCGCTGAGCTGCCCCAGGGGCTGGAGCTGAGAAGCGCAGCGCCCGCTCCGGCTGGCCCGGCACAGCACAGCTGGCCCGGGCACCTCGGGCTGCCCCAGGACACACAAGCACCGCTCACCCTCTCTGCCGTGGATCCCTGGCCGCGGAGCGGGTCTCCTGGCCTGCAGCGTGTTGGTCCGCAGGGCTGGGTTGGCCACCAGCCCGTTGGCTGCCTTGCCAGGCTTGGCTGCCCCATCCTGCAGCCTGGCCACCAGCCGTCCCACCTCTGCCTCGGGCCGGCCCTCGCTGGGGGGACGTGGCTCGTCGCCCCCGGGCCGGGGCGCGGGCGGGCGGCTGCGGAGCAGCGGCTTGGGGACCTCGGTGCCACCGCTGCCGTTGGGGGTCTGGCCGTGCCGGTCTCCTGCAGGGCCAAGGACAGACAGACGCGGGTTAGGACGGAGCACTGAGGTGTCCTGGTCTCTGTCCCCGAGCTGTACGGCTCGAGCAGCACCGCGGGACCAGCCGAGGAGGCGGCTGCTTCGGCAGCCATGGACCTTCACTCCGAGCACAACGCAAACAGCAAGTGGCTCACGGGAACGCTGAGGAATACAGAAAACCGAAACAACGCTGAATGTAGCAGAAGATACTTATGGGTTTCTTTTCAATTTCCAGCGCTCTTGCTCGCGAGAGGCTGTGTGCTGTGCTTCTGTGTACCCCCCAAAGCCCTCGCCGTGCTGCGGACCCTGTGCAGGACACAGGCGCTGCCGTGACACCACTGCACCCTGCAGCCTGGGCGGCCGAACGCTGGCGCTTCTGCTCCCTGTTCCCACAAACACGTAAATGCAAGGCTGTTGCTAACTACTGAGCAGTGTTGTGATTTTAAAGAGCAATTTGAATCGATTATATTTTGCCAGTGGCAAAAAGTACACTTGTAGTATTAAGCCTAAAACATCATCAAAGCTCTGAAAACTGTAACAGAGAAAAAGACTTTTCATTTCTTTGGTGATTATGTGATCTAGGGCACAGCTTACAATGACAATTAAAGCAAATTGGGTGCAGAGAGAAACACGATTTTAAACTGATGTGCCCTTTGATATGATAATAAGGGCCTTACCATTTCCTTACAATCAAATGAGCTTAACAGCAGAGTTGTACTTGCTCTGGAAAACCCTATCGCTAGGTCCTGAAAAAGCGCTCCGGTGCTCTTGCTCTGGCTGCACCATCCCCTGTGGCTGAGCCAGCCCCGCTGGGGACACTCTGGGGACAGCTCCGTTCTGGTGGGACGAGCAGTGCCCCAGCTCCCATCCCACCAGCTCCGCTCCCGGGTTGTGTTTGCATCACTTTGCATTTCTGCCTCTGATGCTGCAAAACCCTTCCCCTGGGCTTCTCATCTCAAGAACCTGTCCTGGTTTAGCAGAGGGAGAGGCTGCAAGAAACACCCAGAGGGTGTGAGTTGTGAGGTGGTGCAACCTGTGTGCGAGTGTGGTTTTGCTGTCCTGTCGCTGTGCGGTGCCCATGGGAAGGGCTGCCCGCTGCCGCACCTGCTGCTGCTCCTGGAGCCGGTGGGGGGAGAGCGGGCAAGAGAGGGGAGGACGCGAGCCGCTGCACTGACCTCCGCTGTCCTCCACAGAAGCTCCGAAGAAGACGGGTCTCTCCCTCAGAGGACGTTTGGAGATGGTGATGGGCTTGTGCCGCCGGGCAGCCACCCTGGGCGGGGGCACTGGCGGGGCCGCGGTGTCTTCGGGAGGGCCGGAGTAGATCTGGAAAGGCAGACACGGTCAGACGGCCCGGCCGGCACCGAGGGGCTGTCACCTGCCACCCCCGGGGCTGGGACAGCCGGGCTGCCCAACCCGGCCCCACAAGAGCCATCACTCCAGTCCCCGTCCCCATGTCCTCCAGACCCTCCGGAGGGGGACAGACAGCAACACCGCTGCACATACACCCCCACCACACCCACACCGCACCCACACATCCACCACTCCCACACCGCCACCGCACCCACACCGCCACCGCACCCACACCGCACCTACACACCTACTGCACCCACACCCCCACCGCACCCGCACACCCACCACACCCGCACACCCACCGCACCCGCACACCCACCGCACATACACACCCACCACACCTACACACCCACCGCACCCACACACCCACCACACCTACACACCCACTGCACCCAGACACCCACCGCACCCGCACCCCCACCGCACCCTCACACCCACCGCACCCTCACACCCACCGCACCTACACACCTACTGCACCCGCACACCCACTGCACCCACACAGCCACCGCACCTAGACACCCACCACACCCGCACCGCACCCGCACACCCACCGCACCCACACACCCACACACCCACACACCCGCACACCCACACACCCACACACCCGCACACCCACCGCACCCACACCCCCCACTGCAGCAACGCCAGCGCCAAACTCATTAATGCACCAAATCACAAATACAGACAAAATGTGCAGAAGCAAATGCTCGTCGAGCAGATGAAGGAAGCTCTGAAGCTCACAGTTTCTAAGAAATATTAAGTTTTCCACACCAGTGAGGCGATATAATCTCCAGAAAGCACCCATACAAACCACCGCATTGTTTGAGATTTAACGCTAAAAACCTTTCGGCTCTTGGCTTACAATGAAGCGTGTGGTACCACAAAATGATCTTGGATGAAATACTGGCATAAAAACAATGCTGCTAAGGAGTTTTATCTCTTTTTCTCACTGGTCATATGGCACCTATTTCGCTTGGTTTGATTTATTGGCTCTTATTCATGTCAGTGCTTTTTTAAGAGCTGAGAAATAGTCAAGCTCCCAGGCAGCCGCTTGAAGATCTGAACCACCACATTAAGGACCAACCCAACTGCTCGTGTGTTTTTCCCGTGGGTACCGATGGAACAATTTCCTCACCACGAGGGCGGTGAGGCGCTGCCCGGCCCTCTGGAGCGCTCAGGGCGCTGGGAAAGCTGCTCGGGGACGTGTCCCTGCCCACAGCAGGGCTGGAACTGGCTCATCTCTGAGGTCCCTTCCAGTCCAACCCAGTCCACGATTGTGTGAATTTATATCAGGCTTTAAAGAGCAAGTTAATACAGAGGGGGTGGCGGGGGCTGCCGAGGCCACGCGGAGAGAACAACGCTTTGTCCTTCGTGCTCCCGGCCGAGGCAGCGTGTGCCGGGGCGAGGACGGGCAGCAGCAGCCGGGCCGTCACCTCCTGTCCTGGGCAGCGCGGGGACAAGGGGGACCTGACGTGTCCCAGCCCAGCCTGCCCAGGCTTTGGTACAGACACCACGCGCTCGGGCTCTGCTCCCGACTTCATCTGCCCCGGTCTGCACCGAGACAGGAGCAACACACCAGGGCAGAGCCCCCGCCGAGCTCCAGACCCCCAGCTGGTAGCTCCGGCTGCTTTGCTTTGGCTGCTGGGGGCCCAGCGGGGCTGCTGGGGGCACACGGGGGCCGTTGGGGGCACAGTGGGGGCCCCGCGGGGCCGTTGGGGGCACAGTGGGGCCCAGCGGGGCTGGGGGGGCACAGGGGGGCTGTTGGGGGCACACGGGGGCCGTTGGGGGCACAGTGGGGCCCAGCGGGGCCGTTGGGGGCACAGTGGGGGCCCCGCGGGGCCGTTGGGGGCACAGTGGGGCCCAGCGGAGCTGGGGGGGCACAGGGGGGCTGTTGGGGGCACACGGGGGCCGTTGGGGGCACAGTGGGGGCCCCGCGGGGCCGTTGGGGGCACAGTGGGGCCCAGCGGGGCTGCCGGTGCTCAGTGCTGGGTCTCTGCCCCTTGCGGGGCCAGCACACGTTCTCTGCTCCAGAACACCAAGCGCGGTGTGTTCCCCCTGCCCGGATTCAGAGGAATTTGCTGTGACATAACAGCCCATGATGTAAAAGCAGCAGCTCACGCATTATTAAAACAGCAAAGTATTACCTGCAGCAGGGCAGTGTTTTGGAAACATCAACCTCATTCCTGTATCTTGACAAGAGTCCAATATTGTTTTCCCCATGGATGCTTATACAGGTACCACAAAAAGCTGTTCTGATGAGATGCTTTTCAACATCTGAAACCCATAACAAAACCCACCACAAACTACTCTGCCTAAGATGGGGGTGCAGCCTCTGCTTTGCTTCTGCCTTCCAAATGAAAACCCAAGTTAAGCAACCTGAAGGTACAAAGATATTGACAGACCCTCATAGTTAGAAGGTTTGTACAGGGAAGACAGTGTTTCCAGAGTTATGAACTTATCTAATTTAACCATGGCACTGAAACATAAGCTGTGGAAACAGGAATTGTCCACAAAGACTTCATGAACAGTTACTTTGTCCTTGCAGTGTTCATAACGCACCGTATGAACCACATCCCGCTCTTCCTCCGGGCTCATTTAGAGTGTTTGCTCATGTGTGAGCTGAAGACACTCTCAACTCCGACGCTGCGCTTACAAGCTCAATCTAATAAATGTCACCAACTTAATCTCATATCTGAAGAAATTAAAAGCAAGCAAAGAGATGTCTGGCTTAATTAAAGCTGTACGTGCAGCTGCTGGAGGCGGCAGCGCAAACGGCGCGTTGGCGCAGCGGCAGCGCGGGCTGCGCGCCGGGGAGGACGGGCTGGGGGGGCAGTGCTGAGAGAGCACCCGACGCACAAACGAGTCACTGTTCTGCTGCGGGAACCTACAGCAAGCATCCGCACAGACCTACAAAGGGCCTGGCTTGTGACTTCCATGAGCCTCTCGTGTGGATGCTCAAAAGCCTCTCTGAGCCCTTTCATCTCGTTTCTCTGCCGGGAACCCCTGCACCACAACCAAGTCCTGTGCACCCATCTGGTCCCCGGGGGGTTGCTCCCACCCCACAACTGCTTTGGCAAGAACTCCGCTCTCTCAGCTCCGGCCTCATTTCCCCTTCCCAAAAAGGGAGCATCACCTCTGCATGGGGGCCGCCCTGTCTGCTGGGAGCACTGCCCCATCGCCCCACAGCCAACAACGGCCTTTAAAGCATGCTTTCCAACTTACTTCCCATCCCTTTAAAGGATGCTTTCCAACTTACTTCCCATCCCTTTAAAGGATGCTTTCCAACTTACTTCCCATCCCTTTAAAGGATGGCTTCCAACTGTCTTTTCCCCTAAAACGTAAGAGGTTGCTTGTACGCTCTGTAACATCAAGCATTACGAAAAGCTGAAGGCCCAAACTCGCTCCTCCACAGCGAGCGCTGTTAACAGGAGCGCGATCTGGTCCCTGGAATGCTGATCCAAATGCAAATGCTGCTCAAGTTTTAAATATCAAAATACAACTCTATCATCCTCCGCCACCCTGAAAACTCTAAGCCACTGTATCAGACAGCACAAGGAGAAAGCACTAATACAGAAGCCAGTGGAATATTCTGGTTTTTCCCCTGTATTAATAGTTGTAGAGTGTCTCATCATGGACTGTGCCCATTGAAACCAGTTATGCTCCGGTCTGGCTCCTGCCTTCAGCAAAGGAACATGTAAAGGCCTGCCTGTAATCTCCAGGCACAGAATAGGTTATTTTTTTCAATAAAGATTCCTCTCGTTTAAAAAGAAAAGCAAAAATCCCTAGAGTCAGAGCTTCTTTCAGAACCAGCTAAAGGGAAGAGCAAGGAACACATCTGCAATACTTTGTGTTTCCTTCCCAAGCATTTCTGAGCAGTGTATTATACAAACCCCGCGGAGACTCCGGCAAAAAGAGCCCGAGCTCCCTCGTTGCCGCAGCAACAGCTGCCGGAGCGATGGAGCCGCCGGAGCAGCCCCTACCTTCCCAAAGTGCTCGATGAGGATCTCGACCACGATGTTCTGGAACTTGATGTTCATCATGGCTGCCACGGTGTCCTCCTGGGCCCGCATGAGGGTCGGTCCGAATATCACCCCCATGTTAGACGGGGACATCAGGTTCTCCCGGCTGTGCTCACACACGCTGCAGAGAGGAAGGAAAGAGGAACAGGGCTTGGTTTGGGCTTTTTCAAACAGATCTTACTTCAAGCAATAGAAAACGATAGTGTAAGGATCAGTCATTCTGTTTTCTTCACTCTGTTTCAGCAGAATTTGTTTCCCGGCTCTCCCAGAGATAACACACGTCTCTGGCTATGGCACGCGTGTTTGGGAGAGCAACAGCCGACAGCATTTTATGTGTCCCTTCCCACTCCAGCTCCTCTTCTCACTCTGCATGAAAAGTCATCTGCGCAACACACACACAAAAGGAACCATTTAAACAGGAATATCCTGTTTATCCAGAACCGACTTTTGGTTTTAATTTCTCCTCTGTCTGAAGGAGGAGGACTGAACGTAGGGCGCACACTTTGGAGGTTCGGATTAATCTCTACAGCATCTTCTTTCTGCAAGAGCCCCCGTCCTCACGGGGCAGAGCTGGGTCCCCAGCAGCCCTGGGGCTGTGCAGGACCCTGGGAGCCGTGCAGCGCTGGGCACGGCCGCTCCAGCGCTGGAACGGGGACAGAGGGGCCCGGAGCCCGGGTCTGCCCCGCGCCGCTGCTGTGAGAGGTTCCTGTCGGCACAAAGGGACAGGGAGCAGGACTCGAGTAAACACCTTAAGGAATAAACACAACGACCACCAGTGAGTGTCAGCTCCACCGGCCGGCGCGTCGGCCACGCAGCCCTGCTGCGCGAGGAAAGTGCCTGCAAACCGCTCTGTGCCCGGGCAGCTGGGACGGGACGGGGCAGGAGCCCCAGCGACGGGGGATCCCCCAAAGAGGGGCCCTGGCACCAGGGGCCAAGCACTCGCCTTCGAGTGTCGGGCACGACGATCCCAGATCGGCCCTGCTTATTTCTGAGACGGTTTTGAAAGAGTCTTCTCCACAGTCCCAGCGCGATCCCCGTCACCCCAAAGCCGTGGCCCCTGCGGGGGGCACAGACTGGCGCGCTCCAGCCCTCGTGCTGCTCGGGGGGCTCAGGACACGGAGTCCACAGAGCTGGAGATTAAACCAAAGCATGCTGCGTGTTCAGCCCACGGACACGGGTCCCACGGCTGTTCCCGAACACCAGACCTAATGTTCTTGTTAGCTAGAGTGAGAGGTGACAATTTATAGCTCTGTTACCAGAGGGTATTTCCATTTAAAAATTATTGCCTGGTTGCTCTTGTCAGAGCGGGGGTGAAAGTGGCAACAGAAAGCGGAGCAGCACTCAGCGCAGCGGGCAGCAAGCACAGTCGCACCATTCGTGCCCTCCAGACCTACATTCCTGGGGGACTGTGGTGGACACGGTTTTGCAAACCTGCCACAAAAAGAGGCTTGTTCTGCTGATTCCATTATCCCCCTCACTTGGGCTTCAGAGAAAAACATCTGCTTACTTGACGAGGTGTTGTATGAGGAGCTCTAACATCTCTCTGTTCTTGTCAGGCAGTTTATAGACCAGGGCATGAATGGCTCCCAGCCTGTAATCCAGGTTCTCGGACTCTGGAAAGCAATAACACAAAGGAAAGTTTGTGCTCACCACTTTCCAAGTAAACACATCAGAGAAAGATAAAGCCAAAGAAAATCTGTGGGAGCCGTTCCTGTGCAGCGTGGGGCCGCTGGCCAAACCCGCGGGGGAAGCGGAGGAATGAGACTATGGTAACAGGGTAATCGTTGTGAGGGACGAAATGGAGCGGAGAGAGGCCGAAATGAGGCCGGACCGGGAGCCAGGGCGGCATGTGCAGGCGGGCACGGCCGGGGACCCCGCACCGAACCCTCCGCAGGCACCTCACCAGCCCGGCCAGACACGGGCAATGGAGACACAGTAGAACAGTGGGAAAATAATAGTGGGGCATCATGAGAAGCTTAACGTGCAGGTTTCTGAGGCAGGGCAGGGAAGGGATCACAGTTTTGCACGTATCCAGTCATCATTGGTTTAACCAGTTCTGAACTAATAAATCTTGGGCTTGAGTACAATCAGTAGGTGGTGGAAATTTTTTCCTTTCCAGGAAAGAACAAATGTTCTTGATTCTTGAAAGGTCTAAGATGAAGAGAAGCGGGAGTTGTGCGCTCTGGCTGGCTCGGCGGGGGTGTGCAGGATGCTCCCCCCCAGGGCTCGGCGCGTGCGGCGCTTCCAAACACCCGGACCCTCATGCTGAGGGCGATGAGCGTCTCCCTGTACCCTCCAGTCTCCATCTCAGCGTGCTGGCTCTCAACACGCTCTCAGGATGCAGCCAGTTCAGAATCATTACAGCTTATTACAAACAGCCACACCAATGGGACAGCCGAGGACCGGCCGCTTTAGCACAGGCGATCCTGTTGGTATGTCCATCTTACCTGTCACTACTGGTTGCAGCTCAGTCCCAAGAGCTGCAGCAGAAAAACATCTTTCATGTGCTGGTAGACACTTTGAATTCGACATCCCAGGGCAAATTTCATGACCCAAAGGGAGCACTTATCTATTTGTGTGACAACAGCACGCCCCATTCCCCCACAGGTTCTAAAATAAATGTATTAACACTACTGAGGAACAATCCTTCCGGGACACTTGTGTTGACTGCGGGTGAGTTGACATCCCCCAGCTCCCGAGACCCCCCGAGAGCACGGAGCCCTGTTAGAGGGACGAGAACTGCGGCAGCAAAGGAAAGAAGGGAAGAAAACCCGCCACCTCCCCTGCAATGAGCCCCAGGAGAGAGGGTCCCTGCTCTTCCTGGGGGGCTGTGGCCAGACACGCGGTGTGGGGCTGGCAGAGCTGTGCCGGGGATCCGGCCGTACCGGGGGATCCAGCTATACCGGGGAGGCAGCACGGCCGCGGGACTTACTGGCAGCCAGGACCAGCTCTTTGTGAAGCTTGTAGGTCATGACGGGCTCAGACAGGTTCCTGCGAGGAGCAGAGAGGAGGCTGAGCTCTGCGGGGCAGTGCCCGGGCACCACCGATGGCAAAGGAGAGACGCCAAAACCCGCTCCTCCCCCAGCACCGCCGCTCCCCGGCATCTCCCCCACCAGCAGTAACTGATCGGCCCTCCCCAGGGGATGTGGCGTTTCTACAACAGGCGTATTTCTCAAAAAAATAGCTTAAAATTGAAAAATCCATTCCTCTTCCCAAAGCCTCTGCCACTTCTCCGCCCTTTCCAAGAGCCAGATGCCAGCACCGGGCAGGTCGCTGCGCTTTTGCCCAGAGCAGCCCCAAGCTCCTTAGCCCGCATGGGACAGGCGTGACCTGCAGCGCTACCTGAGATAGAACTTGAGCGAGCT
Organism: Streptopelia decaocto; assembly: GCF_964273445.1. Classification (NCBI taxonomy): domain Eukaryota; kingdom Metazoa; phylum Chordata; class Aves; order Columbiformes; family Columbidae; genus Streptopelia; species Streptopelia decaocto. Next base: position 20,893,962 of record NC_138665.1, on the reverse strand, counting down.
GGTGATCGTCTTGATGTCCCAGTCGCCACTTTGGAGATCCACGTCCCCTGGACATTTTGGATCTGGAGGAAGAACAAAATAGCTTTAAACCAGGATCCGTTTGGAGGCTGCTCATAACCAGCAGGCGCTCGGGGGTTCCTCTGCAGACAAGCGAAGCTCCCGCAGCACAGCAGGAAAGCTGCTGGTTCTCTCTGCTGGGAAAAGCAGAACAACAGCGCCAGTGTCAGCGCTGGGAACGGCTGAGGAGCAGCGCCAACGGGGACAGAGCAAGGAGCAGTGATGTTTAAGCAGTGGTGAAAAGTCACTGAGGGCATATTCTCTACAGTTTGTTTTTTCCCAGCAGAGCCAAGACGGGCAGAAAGGACACACTTAACAGATCCAAGACAAGCTTTCTGATACTCAGAGGAACCCGAGGGCCAGCTCCACGCCCTCCCTGCAGGCTGCTCTGGAAACGTCCCATCACTGCCGGGTGAGAGGAGCAGGACGCGCAGCCACAGCGCCGCTGGGCACGGGGACAGAAGGACGCGCAGCCACAGCGCCGCTGGGCACGGGGACAGAAGGACGCGCAGCCACAGCGCCGCTGGGCACGGGGACAGAAGGACGCGCAGCCACAGCGCCGCTGGGCACGGGGACAGAAGGACGCGCAGCCACAGCGCCGCTGGGCACGGGGACAGAAGGACGCGCAGCCACAGCGCCGCTGGGCACGGGGACAGAAGGACGCGCAGCCACAGCGCCGCTGGGCACGGGGACAGAAGGACGCGCCTGGGGATGGGGGTGGCTGGACTCCAGAAACAAGCTGCAGGATTTATTTATAAAAGAAATAGGACTAGAGACAAAAAAATACAAGTTCAGGATGAAATCCTGCAGCAGCAGTTATTTCTGTGTTGTTGGGACTTTCCATCATGAGTTTGTACACAGTGGGGTGGCAAGTGGTCAACCAGACCAATGCCCATAAATAAAACGAAAAACCACTCACTGGTGGGGTTCAGATGAGAAAACCACAGAGCTACTCACAGGGAGGGTGAGAAGCAAGAAGCAACAAAAACTTATGCTAAGTAATTAGTCAGCAGCTAGTGTAACTGGATAGTGTGTGCAGCCGCGGCTCCGCGGGGACTGGGACAGCTACACATCACCACAAACCAGCTGCTTTAACAAACAACAACAATACCAAAAGCAATAGTAAACAATAGTGAAAAACCAGAGTAAAGCCTTTGCATACTGCATTGATACCAGATGTGTGCGCAGGGAGCCGGACAGGCCAGCTGCACAGAACAATTCATTCTTACCAAAAAAGGCGTTCAGCAGCTTCTGCACCTGGATGTTGCTGCCCACGGTCCGGTACACGCCCTCGGTGGCGAGCCCTGGCGGGGAAGCGCGTCAGCCCGGCTGCACGGCGCCACCTGGCGGCAGCGCACCGCCACCGCCGGGACCCGCACCGCCACCGCCACCGCCACCGCCGGGACCCGCACCGCCACCGCCACCGCCGGGACCCGCACCGCCACCGCCACCGCCACCGCCACCGCCGGGACCCGCACCGCCACCGCCACCGCCGGGACCCGCACCGCCACCGCCACCGCCACCGCCGGGACCCGCACCGCCACCGCCACGACCCGCACCGCCACCGCCACCGCCACCGCCGGGACCCGCACCGCCACCGCCACGACCCGCACCGCCACCGCCACCGCCACCGCCGGGACCCGCACCGCCACCGCCACGACCCGCACCGCCACCGCCACCGCCACCGCCGGGACCCGCAGCGGCCGGGACCCGCACCCCGGATCTGACCGGCACCCCCAGCCCCGCACCCCGGATCTGACCGGCACCCCCAGCCCGCACCTCGGATCAGACCAGAACCCCCGGCCCGCACCCCCAGCCCTGACCGGGACCCCCGCCCCGCACCCCCCGCCCCGCACCCCAGATCTGACCGGGACCCCCAGCCCCGCACCCCAGCTCTGTCCCCATGCCCATCCCAGGACCCTCAGCTCCACACACAGTGTACACCAGTACAGGTGATGCACACCAGTACATGCCATGTACACTAGCACAGGTTGATGCACACCAGTACATGCCATCTGCACCGGTAGAGGTTGAGGTACACCAGTACAGGTGATGTATACCAGTACAGGTTGATGTACACCAGTACAGGCAATGTAGATCAGTACAGGCTGCTGTACATGGGTACAGGTGTTGTATACCAACCAGTACAGGCGTTTCACAAAAGCCCCCCGCTTCTGTCCTGCTGCTTCCAACAACATGTGGCTGAATGAGCCGGTGCCCCAGTTAACCCAGTTAACCCAGTTAGCCCTGCCTGTCCCCCAGCACAGGCACACCAGAGCTCTCCTGCCATCAACCCGGAGCTGAGTGCGAGAAACTGGCAGATGAAACCAGCGCAAGGGCAGAAATTCAACCCCAACCAGAATTTGGTATAAGGACGTTCCAGACGGTGCAGGGTTTCTGCTCCTCTGACACGTGCTCCTCAGTTAACAGCTGAAGTCCCGTGTCACTGACCCTCACCAACTAACTACAGAAAACACAACCTAAGCACAGGGCCGCGAAGCGACGCCGCAGCGGCGGCGGCTCTGGTGCCAGGCGGCAGCACCTCACCTTTCGTTTCCACCGCGTTGATGCATTTCCGCACGAACTTGAAGCCGACCTCGTTGAGCTCCACTGCGCCAAACAGAACACGGTTACCGCGCGGAACCGCCCCGGCCCCGCTCACACCCGCACCCGCACCCCCAGGAAAACACCGCACTCCTTGCAGCCTACAGGGATTCATTAGTTCCATGTGTTCTCCATTTTTCCTTGAATTTATTTTGAGTTACAGTATTGCTCCCTACCCCCTTTCTCTCTTTAATAATAAAAGCGTACGTCTGCCTTCCCACACGTGAATTTGTATCTGATAAGGAGTTGATTAATCATTTCCAGAGCACTGCAAAATCCAGTCAAAGCTCTTCCACATCACAGGATGGGGTAATTTCTGCTTATCTGCTCGACTGGACTAGAAAGCAAACCCAATGCAGCTTGCTGTGCTGGGAGAGCAGAGCGAGCTCCGGTCCAGCCCCGACGCCGGCGCGGCTGCGCCCGCCCGCAGCACCGCGGCGCAGCTGGGACACGGGATTGAACTCATGCACAGATTTCAACCTCTGTAACCACGTTCCTACTCCTGCCAGCGTTCGCAGGATATCTGGAAGGATTGTCTACGTTATAATGGGAAATATTTTTCTGTTTAGTGCAGACTTTTATACCGAATTTCTATATATTGCCATAGTTTTTTGTTTGGCTTTTGGTTGGTTGGTTGTTGTCTTTTGCTGTTGTTTTTGTGGCTGGTGTTTTGTTTTTTTGAGCAGTTCTAGAGTTGTTTGTGTTTTCTGGGGGGAGGGGACACCCCCCCGTGAGGGGACACACGGGACAGGGTGGCGGGATGGCGGCTCCAGGGACTAAATGCCACCTCTGTTCTCCAATTATAAACTTTGCTAAGGGAAACGTCCCCAAAATCTCCCGCTGACCTTTTTCCCCTTTGTCACTTCGGGATTTAGAGGCACAAACTGAACCCTGCGTCCTGCTGGTTCTGCTAAATGAAACCTGCACGTCGCACACGACACATTTTACCGCTTGCAACTCATTCCTATCTGGCCCCGGCAGCTCCGGGAACAGCAGCAGCAGTTACTCACTTTCCTCCTGTTTTGTGATGGGACTGTGGTAGATCTGAAATGGGGAGGAAGAAACAAGAACACAATGCGAGTGAGTTGGTGTTTCCTTTCAAAAGAAAATGCAGCGCCCCATAAATCACCCAAGGTCAATCACAGCCAGACAATCTCCCCAAGAAATGTCATTTTATAATTAAGCAAGATACCATTATCTACACAATAAACAGGCTGTTGCTGCATTTCACTGGAGCACCTGTTTCCAGGATACAGGTCTCCCAAAAACTGAACAGGGACCTTTGCTTGTCCTTCGGGTGCCCAGTACACACGCAGCCGGGCAGCCCGGCACGCAGGTGCCGCGGGCTTTCCTTCATTTCATTGCTTTTCAAAACGTAAGTGTCAAGATTAAGTGTCATCCTATACAGAAAAAATGTTGTAATTTTTATTAACAATAAACAGCAGGTGCTGTTCCCAACAGAAAATCAAACATCTGTTCTATATAATAACACACTTCAGCTGGGGGATTCCCAGCCCGGCCACGTGCCCAGCTGGCAGCACCAGCCCTGAGCCCCACGGCCCTGAGCCCCACAGCCCTGAGCCCCACAGCCCTGAGCCCCACAGCCCTGAGCCCCACGGCCCTGAGCCCCACGGCTCGACCCTCCTGCCCGGCAGCAGCTGCCACGGCTCTGCGGCGCCATGGGGAAACCAGCTCCTGGTGCAGCCTGTGCCACCAGCAGAGCCACACAGACCCGTGTGTGACCCACAGAACTGCACAGACCCATCTGTGACCCACAGAACCGCAGAGACCCGTGTGTGACCCACGGAACCGCACAGACCTGTGTGTGACCCACGGAACCGCACAGACCTGTGTGACCCACGGAACCGCACAGACCCGTGTGTGACCCACAGAACTGCACAGACCCATCTGTGACCCACGGAACCGCAGAGACCCGTGTGTGTCCCACGGAACCGCAGAGACCCGTGTGTGACCCACGGAACCGCACGGACCCGTGTGTGACCCACAGAACCGCAGAGACCCGTGTGTGACCCACGGAACCGCAGAGACCCGTGTGTGACCCACAGAACCGCACAGACTCGTGCCCCGCGGAACTGCCCAGCCCCCAGCCGCAGCTCCGTGGGGCTGCGTGACGCTGCAGGCGGAGCAGGAGCGGACAGCGGCGCCGTGTCGGCCGGCCCCGCCGGCAGAGGACACTGCTGGGCAGCGCACGGCGCTCCGGCAGCTCCGGCACTCACCGGCTCCTTCCCGTCCATGGCCTCCATCCACAGCCTGCGGTTGGCTTCCGACAGCGCCTGCAGCGTGATGGTCCCGGACCTGCGCCGGAAACGAAGAGAAAGGGTTTTTAATGAATGGCAGAGAGCGATTTCATTCGGGTTCACAGGGTTTATCTGTTTCGAGGCCATTTGAACAGGAAGCACCTCACCTTTCATTAGTTTCAATGTCAAAACAAAACCTTTTGTCTATGGAGTCTGTCTTTCTCCTTACACAGGATTTCAGGGTCAGGTCTAAGGTGCCCTAGGAGAGAAAACAAAAGCCAAGGTCAGAGGACAGAAGCCCAGGAGACCTGGGGCTCCTCAGCACCCTGTGGCACAGCACAGCACGGCGCGGCACGGCGCGGCGCGGCCCGCAGAGCACCGGCTCCCGGGTTCCCTGCCGCCCAACGGCATCGGCGCTGGGAGCACAGATGGTCCTTCCCTCCATCAACACGCAGAGATCAGAGGCTTCGTGAGCCAGGGTTCCTCTCCTCGGCTACAGAATGCTCCAGACTTCATGGCACTACCTGCGAACAAGCGCTGACTATCTCAGCAACAGAACGCGTCTGCAGAGCAGGAGCCCTGCGGGAACCACCCGCGGGAGGCAGGCGCGGGTCCTGGAGCCAGGACCACGCTTGTCTGTCATCTGACACAGCTCAGCCCCAATTTTCATTGGACTTAATCAGCACTAACAATTATCCACAGCATTCATGGTACAAAGAGCTTGACACAAAATACTTTGTAGAAAAAAGAACACTAAGGGACCAGCTCCAGAGCAGACGCGCTCTGCCGAGCGGCCGGCGCTGCGGGCTGCGCTCCGGCCCTCTGCGGTGTGTCCCCTAACGAAGGGGCATTGACTGACTGTACAGCAGAGTCGATTTGTGATGTGACCGTGAGATCTCCAGGACTTGCAGGAGCTCTGAAGAGATGCTCAGGAGACCTTAAAACCAACCAGACCCCCGGGCTGAGCTGCGAACCTGGAACACGCTCATCGCCCCGAGCGGCACTGCTGTGTCCGCCAGAGCTCCGGCAGGAGCGGAGCGAGCAGAACCGAGAGAGGGACAAGGGACCTCCTCCCAGGTTACGTCCAGCCTCCTCCCAGGTTGGGTCCAGCCTCCTCCCAGGTTACGTCCAGCCTCCTCGCAGGTTACGTCCAGCCTCCTCGCAGGTTGGATCCAGCTTCCACGCTGTGCTGACAATCTCCTGGCCGTGTTTTCAGTGTGTGCCGGTTGTTTGGGGTTTTTAAGAGCACTCTTTCAACAGTGGCATTTGAAGCTGTGTGGCAGCTGTGACTCAAACGTGCAGATTACCAGACTGCAAGAGTTTGGGAACAGCACTAATTCACATTTTTACAAGTCCCTGCCCTGTGTTAATTGCCCTCACTAGACGTGTTTACGGCAGAGATGACAACAGATCTCTCTAGTCCATGTTTCAGACATGTATTTGCCAAGGTCTCTGCCAAGGGCTTCAAAAACTATGTTCTGTGTGATTGCTGCAGCGCGCACAGGCTGCCAAGGAGCAGAGCACGAGCGCAGGGGCTGCGGAGCCCCGGGGGACGCGGCTCCGCGGCGGAGGCGGCGGGTGGACCCGCTGGCCGCACTCGCTGTGCTCCATCATCCCCCCACCCGGCCCCTCCTAGGAACGGCGGGAACTCCCAGACACAGCGCTCACTGCTGAGAACCGAGGCACTTTGTGGAAGGAGGAGCGCCCCAAATCACTGCTCTATTGCACAGTTTAGAGCTGCAGCCGCTGCCCTCTCCTCCTCTCCTAACGCCGGTAACGAGTTCTGGACACAGAAATCAAAACCACAAACCAGCGACTGAGCAAACACGCAAAGGCAGAGAATCCTGCTTTTGGAAGCGCTCAGCTGGCAACTCAAGCAATTCTAGTACTTGGAATCACGGCCAGAGGCTCATGTGCAAACCAGGCTGCAGGGTCACTGCCCGTTTGTGTGGATAATGCAAAAATCAGCTTGTCTAGAGAGGCAGAAATTTCACACTGGGCCAAACTCGCAAGTCACCACTGCTCGAATGACACTCGTGTCACACGAACCCGCGTCTCTGCTGCCAGCACAGCCCTCTGCTCGCGAGGGGACCCCAGCACAGCCCTGCTTGGGGACCCCAGCACAGCCCTGCTTGGGGACCCCAGCACAGCCCTGTTTGGGGACCCCAGTGCAGCCCTGTTTGGGGACCCCAGCGCAGCCCTGCTTGGGGACCCCAGCACAGCCCTGCTTGGGGACCCCAGCACAGCCCTCTGCTCGTGAGGGGACCCCAGACGATGGCTCCTGCCAGCGGGGCCGTGGCGTTTGTACGTCTGCCTGCTTATGGCAAGAGATGACACGGGGGGACGGGGTGAGACCCGCTGGTTGGGCCGGTGTCTGCGGACATCCCTCCAAGAAACAAACTCACTTGTTTAGCTCCAGGCTTCTGGTCCATGGGCGTCATCCGTAAGGTCTTCGCCTCTTTTTCGTACTGGCAGTAGTATTTCACCCAGGAGATGCCCAGCGCCCCTGCACAGACACAAGGAGCTGGAGTCATAGACAGCACAGCCCCACAGCTCCAGGGACCGACACCGTGGGGACACCCCCTCACCAGGGACACCCCCCTCACCAGGGACACCCCCCTCACCAGGGACACCCCCCTCACCAGCATCTCCAACCACAAGAGCCAGGAGGAGAGGAAGGGGGAGGAAGGGGAGAGGAAGGGGGAGGAAGAGGAGAGGGTGAGGAGCCGCCTCCATCGCACTCCGAAACGCCGCTGGTGAAAGGGCGTTTGTGGGACCCTGGTCCCCAGCCAGGCCGGTTTGGCCAAGCCCAGCCCAGACCGATGCTGGCAGGATCCTACGTGGCCTGAATGTTTGTTTCACACAGACACCACTATTTTCTCCTGCCAATGAAAACTTGGCAGTAAAGACAACAGCATCTTTAAACCACTCTGAAGTTCCTATTTATACCACACTAGATTTATTGTCACTTTTCTTTGTTGTCTTACCTGAACCCCTTTATATTAAATACTTCAGATGACATTTTTTCTGTATTTTTTTTAAGTTGCAGTGCCTGGAGGAACAACTCTCTTCATACTCCATTTATAGGGGAAACACAAATGGAGGCGGCAAACAGCCATTAGCACGTAGGGACATGCCACATTTGCTTGTGCCTAAAATTCCTGTCCATGTGTTTTCTTTCAAAAGCAGGGTAAACATACATACAAATATATGTATAAATATATTTGCAGATATAATCCATAAATGGAGCGCTCGCAGAGCAGGCTGTGTGCAGACCCCGAGGCCACAGCGCTGCACACAGGTCTGTCCCGAGTGCTGGTGGCTGCACGGCTGTGTGAAGCTACGACGAGCGTTTGTAAGGGACTGGACCTGTGTGATCTGACCCGCACCGGATCACAGGCAGGCTGGCTCCCGGCAGCGCGGCTCCGCCGCTGGGTAACGCTCGGCCGCGCTCACGACACGCGCAGCGCCGGCAGGACACCGGCTCCCATCGACACGGCCAGCGCGCGACCTGCCCGCGCTCCGGCCTCGCCAGCGCTGCGGCAGAGCCATCCGTCTCAGCTAATTGGAGCGCAGGGCAATTAGCTCCTCGCTTACACGGCTCGTGTAGCCCGGGGCAGGCTGGGCGCCACCGCCGAGCAGGCTGGCAGCTCGGGGATCCCGGCGCACAGCCGGGGCGCCGCCGCCGAGCAGGCTGGCAGCTCGGGGATCCCGGCGCACAGCCGGGGCGACGCCGCCGAGCAGGCTGGCAGCTCGGGGATCCCGGCGCACAGCCGGGGCGACGCCGCGGCTCCCGGCACAGCCGGCTCGCACCTCCCCTCCCGCCTGCAGGGGCATGCAAAAGCCGTTACATTTCTCCTGGGTGTACAGATAGCCCTCGATGGTCGGCTGCCCGGGGAGCTTGCAGGTCAGGGGGGCTTCCTTCATCCTCTTCTTCAGGTCTTCCAGCTCCTCCCGTGTGCTGGAAAAATGATTCCTGGTCTGTTCAGAGACAATACAAAGAAGCACATCTGAACATGAACAAAGAGCAACCTTCAGGTTTCCCTGCTCAAAATCTATGTGCTCTGGCAGGAATTAATCAGTCCCCAATGTACAAAACGTGGAAGCCACTGCACAAATCCACATGAAAACTCCAGCTCTAAGAACACCGGGCTCTTACAGCGTGATTGAACGGACAGGGTTTAACACACCGTGCGTGGAATGGTGTTGAGGAGTCACGACTGGGAGGACACTTGTTCTTTCAGTGACAGAACCTTAGCACGTTTCAAAGCCAGGTGAGGCCGAGGGGAGCCCCTGAGCCCCTTGGCACCACTGTTCAGGTAACACGTGTATTCCACAAACACGGGCGCCGACTCCCCAACAGATCGTGCTACACCACTGGGCGTGGGGTCACTTTTCAAGAGGGTTTTATGGAACACCTCTCAGACCAATTCACAAGCCAGCAGCAAACTCAGCTTGGCACACGTTTACGGCTGTTGTCGCACGGGAATGAGGGTTGGCCACGAAAGACTGAGGATAAAAGAAAGAGGACAGAGGTATTTCCCCAGGAGTGCACTCAGCCAGCGAGGGGCTTACCGAGGCACCTCGTAATCTGATACCGCTAACATCAAGACTGGAAGCCTTTTTAGAAGATGTGTACAATGTCGATCTCATGAAATTGGAAGAAATTCTGAGGCTTGTTTATGCACAAGGTTAAACGGTATAATTGCAGTAGCCCCCCTTCCGGACAGAGAAAAGCGTGATAACAGCACCTGCTGCAGGCTGTCTGGTGCAGGAAAGGAGAAAACATGTGAACTGAGAGGGAAATAACTTCATCTGCACCTCCCACAAGGCAAACACGGACAGCCAGCTTTGCAGGGAAAAGCCTTGCCACCAGAGGCCTTTAAACACAGAGGAGAATAGACGTCACATGCAAAGAATACTTCAGCTGGGCAGGAACTCACGTTCTGCAGGCTGAGCTGGAGCTGCTGTTTGTACGGGAGGAAATCCTGCGTGAGCTCCACCGTCAGGTTGTTGTACGTAAAGAGGCTGTGGAGAAAAGCCAGCACCTGCGAAGGAGAGAAAGGACACAGATCAAACTTCTGTATTTCTGCTCAGGAGAGACAGACAGGACACAGAGTTTCAGAATTTACATATACAAATATAATGGTTTTCCTTACAATTTCAGAGTGATGCAAGTTTTAGTGCGACTTATCCACCATAGAGTCCCTAAGGCCCCAGTCCACCACCCACACGCTCGTCTTAATAACACACACCCGGAACGAAAGACCTGCAGGGAGAACCACGCAGCCCCGCAGGCTGCTGTCCCGAGTCCCGCCGGCCCCACGCGCGGCACGGCCGCGGGAGGACAGAGCCCGGGACAGGGGCCTCGGGCGCCGGCTCGTCCCGCGCACCGCGGGCAGCCGGGCGGAGCAGGGGACGGCGCTGTCCACGGCAGCTCACGCTCACCCACACAAGGTGTGGAGATAACGCATAACCCAGCGTGCAGCCTGCTCCTCAGGACAGACCCACGGACACGAGGAACGGGGCTGTGGCCTCACCGGGTGCTCCAGCAAACCCCGGTGAGGCTGTTCAGCCGCAGTGACCCGCGTGTGCAAGGGCAGCTCCTGCTCCACCGCAACATTCCCCGGGACCACATCGGCCTGGTAGCTCATCCCTTGTGTCTGTCAGCCAGCCAGCACATCTGAGCATCAACCAGCAACTGCAGGGAAAGGGGCTCCTACCGGCTCCACAATGCTGAACTTCTTGCTTTCCTGCACTTCCTGGATCTGGTACACGTACTCGAGCGAGGACTCAAAGAAGTTGTGTCTCTCTTTGTCAACCTGAAGGTCAGCCTGGAAAAGGAGGGAGAGGTGAAAAAAGAAAATACATCCCATCTAGCTTGACAACTTTTGAGTAGCGTATGTCTGTCAGCCCACAAGCAGCTCTGTCCCTGCTGAAGAAAAGCCTGCCCAAGGTGTCCAGCCCAGGATTTGAACGCTTTGAAGGAGAAGTCTGGAGCACTGGCCGTTCTTCTCTCTCTCCTGGCTCCCTTCGGAACCTCGCTCCCCTCCGCAAGCACAAGGCTCTCCCGAAGCACACCTGTAATTTCAGCACAAGCTCCTTCTCCACCGCAGCTGGCGAGGACAAGGCCATGGCCGCGGCCACGCTCCTCCCGGCCGGCTCTGCCGCGACCCACGGCAGCAGTGCCGGCGCCGCAGGCGGCACCGTGCGGCACGCCGCCTCACCACGGCCTACACAAAGTGCGCCTTGCAAGGACGCTTGTAGGTTATCTGACAACTGGTCTGGCAGATCTGGTTTGATGCAGCTGCTCCGATGTGGCTGGAGCGGCTGGTGCCTCCCGCTCTGCCTGTTGTGTGCGGCGGCAGCGCCGAGGCGCAGCCCCCCGCGCACCGGCACCCGCAGCGGGCTGCCAAAAACAACCCAAACCAGCTGCTTTTCAGCCAGATCAGCTCCCCGGGCCAGTTCACAGGCTGCCAGGAGAACTGGTCACTACCCTGCACTGTCAGAACAAGTGATGACAATGCTTAAAGCCACTACTGCCATTCCACACACGGAGAACTGTCACCTCAGCCTCCCTGGTCTCCTCCACGCGAACAGGCTTTGGGTAGATTTACTTGTTTATCTGTTTCAACTGGTTACTGGAAGGGATGGTTTTTCAGCCCCTTTTTACGATCTAGAGCAGCTGGCGACGCTGTTCAGGACCCGATGGGAGAAAACTCCATACGCACCTCCTGTAACTGCGATTCCTTCTTTTTGGAAGATAAATGCAAATGGCGATCCAGCATAGAATAAAACTTCTCACCATCCTTCTCAAACTTCTTCTTCCTTTCCTGTAGATGCAAGAGTTGAAGCAGAACCAGTTATTGGTGTTTTCCAGACACAATCACGCAACACCACCCAGACCTTTTGTGTAATTCAGTATTCTTATGGCAAGTTTCTGGTGGGCCCAACCAGAACAGCCACCTGCTCCGATTCACAGCTCGTTGGATTGAGTTACACCTCGACACCGAGCTCTGGCAGAATGAGAGCAAGCAGGAGCAAGTTAAAAACAAGCCAGTGTCCAGAATGAGAGCAAAAAGAGACATTTGAGAAGAGAACGCAGCGAGAAGCTGCGCTGGGGACGCGGCTGCGAGCTCCTGCCCTGCTGTGACCATGAGACCGCGGGGACTGCGGCGACCGAGACAACCACGAGCAGATGCCAGTCGACACACACTCAGATCAGATGGTAAATGAGCCATCGGTGGTCGCCGAGAGGCACTTAAATTGCTTAAATAAGGAAATTCCAGCCGGGCAGAGGCCTCATGGTCAGGTCCAAGTAGCTGAGGACTGGTGTGTACATACTACAGGGCATCTATAGGATGCCCAAATCCTCTGTCTAGCTTTTGAAGCTCAAGAAAGTGGAAAGCAGGGTTATGAAAGGCCAGCCTGCCGTGGAATTACTGGTATCTTTCAAGTTATGTCCTAAAAGCTCTGAAATGCTGTTCTCTCCCCCCCCATTCAGAAATCCACGAACAAGCAAACTCACACCAACGCCACCGCGACACAGGGCAGACGGACCCTGCCACACGGCCTGGTATCGGCGATTTTCCTCAGGAATTCAGCAGCAACCGCAAAGTTTGAAGCTGCATTTCCTAAATAAAGTATTTTCTCTTTCTTCAGGGGGTTCTCCTGCCGCGGAGTTTTGCTTCCCCGTTCCACCAGCACGGGCTGCCCGGTCTGTCCGGGATGTCCCAGTGGTGGGGCACCCAGGGGTTCCACTCCGGGACCTGGGCGGGGCACCCAGGGGTTCCACACCGGGACCTGGGCGGGGCACCCAGGGGTTCCACACCGGGACCTGGGCGGGGCACCCAGGGGTCCCCAGCCCTGCCCTGCTCAGCCCGCCACCGCTGCCCCGGTGCCTCTGCAAGGAGAAAGGTGATTTTCTGGTGGGCACGCACAGGCAGACACTTGTAGGTTTTTTACTGGAGCACATGCAGCTTGAAAACCTTTTTACCCCAGGAATTACTCGTCCAGCCCCACCGAGACCCTGCAATTACAAGAGCCCTGGAGAGCAGTCCGTGTATCTTCTGGTGTCGTCCTCTGCACTATCAGGGATATGGGAACTCTGTTAGCAAATCCACGCCTCAAAACCAGAAATCCACATGAAATCCAGAGGAGCAGAGAGTCCCCCGAGAGCGAAACCTGGTTTGAGCAGCCGCACCGCTGCGCAGCGATGCCAGCAAGGGCTGCGAAAACAACCCGCCACCCTCGTGACCAACACCCGACCAGTCCGCCCCAGCCCGGAGCAGCAAAAGAGTTTGCAAAGCAGCGACTACCACGTCTGCAGGGCCACATTGTGCCTTGGCTGTGCCACCACAGGCGTCCAAGGCAGGGAGAACCTGCTTTGGCTTCTGTGGCCAGGAGCCACCAAAGCCCCAGGCCGCAGCGCCGCGGTGACACGGCTGCACCGCGAGCTCCTGCAGGTCACCGGGACGGCCGAACCGCGACAGGCCCCCACGTCCCCGTGGTGGAAAGGCAGCTCCAAACGCAGCCAGCCTGAGCTGTCCCAGGAGGGGGCACACAGGGGGCCTCTCCGCACAGCAGGGACGGGGCCAGCCCGGATGGAGGGATCAGGAACAGGCGGGCACCAGCTGGAACGGCATTTTTGGCACTAAAGCGGGCCCGCCAATCATTTCCCACTCCGGCTATTTAACATATAACTGAAAAGCAGAGGGATGAACGACAAATCCCTCCTGATTGTCAAGTCAAAGCTTCTAACAGCTTGTTGGCTGCTGAACAGAGCAAGCCAAGACAAGAAAACAACACAGAAAAACCACCCAGGCTGAAGCACAGTCTGGAAACATGAGCACAAATTAGTTCCTCATGAATATTCAGCACAGGACAGCACCACCTTCCCACTAACACTTGCCAAGTCCAAGAAGCCACCCAACTTCCACGTATGCTCAGCAGGGAAAGCGGGACAGTGTCACCGCAGCAACGCAGCCGCGGGCAGATCCGCCCGCTGCACTTCCCACCCAGGTCCGCTGCATCTGCTGCATCTGCGCTCGCGACATGGAGAAGCGGCAACGAGCGCAGATGGGGACGTGTTCCCCACCACTCCGTGAAGGCAGCGCTGAGTGATCCAGACCCCGCACCAGCGGGGAATCGCAATCCGCCGCTGCAGAGGAGCCGGACGGCGCCGGGTCCTGCGCTGCTCCAGCGGCACGGGGGGAGGCGCGAGAGGAGAACCGCGCTCCTACGGAACAAACACCCCGTGCCTGAGTCCAACCGACGGGTGTGATGCACCACCAGTTATTAAAAACAGATAATTCCTAAAAAGTAAAATGCCGTTGGGGGCGCGTAGAAAGAGCATTTCTATAAAACCACACTCGATTTAGCCTGGTCTTTTCCCCTCATCCACTGTGTTCTCTCAAATGCTCCCTAAATCTTGCTCCCACAGAGATAAAAACAAGTAGAAGTTACTGTCCTCCCTTTTTTCTGAAATAATTATGAATGAAACATTAATAACAGAATTAACTATGTGCTTTTAGAATACACGTTACCTCCTATGTAAGAACTTCTCAAGAAAGTTTCATTCATTCAGCATCCTAGAGCGTAGTGAACATTCCTCCAGCAGCTTACAGTGAGCCCAAACAAGCCTTTCCCCTTCCATGTTATTGTTTTGCTTTGTGTTTTCATGTTTGGTTTGGGTTTTTTCTTAAGAAACAAACCCCAAACCATCTCCTTCCGAGTGGAATCAGAATGAAGCTGAGCTGACGGGACACGTCAAACCGGAGCCCCCGCCCGCTCTGCCCCCACGCGGCGCCCCCGTGCCCTCCCCGGGCTGAGGAACGCTCCAGCCCAGGGGGTCCCAGATCCGCTGCTGTTATTCTTGATGTCTCCACATAGAAACATTCACCAACAAGGCACGGGAAAAGCACCGAGCCACCGGGTCCGTGGTTAACGTGGCTGGGGGGGCTGCGGCGGGTGCGGTGACAGCGGGGCTGTCCCACACGGGAGCGCAGGCTCTGAGCGGGGACACCCCCGCACACGGGTTAATGCAGACTCAGATGTGTGAGTCAGACGGGCTGGCTGCAACCCAGCCACAGCCACCACAAAGACCCGATTCAAAGGCTCTTCCTATCTGGCTTCAGCATCTTGCAGAGAGAACAGAAAACATCTCACAGAAGGCGACTCTGCCAAAATATGGGAAGCGAAGCAGAGGGCACAAATTCTCTGTGTCATGTCTCCGGTCTGCTCCACAGCCCGGCCCCGGCTTTGTGCTCACTCTGAAACTCGCACCCGCTCAAGGCTGCAGGGTGGCACCGGAGAAACCGTCACCTCCCCGCGTGTCCCGTGGGCGTGGGCTCGCTGCGGACACGGCGGGTGCACAGCGCTCCCCCGCGCCTCCGGCGCCCAGCAGCTCCGCGGGGCCGCGGCACAGCCCTGCTCGCCCAGGAACAGCCGTGTGCCGCGGCGAAGCTGTGCCGGCGCCATGAGCCTTGCACTGCCCCTGCCGGGCGGCAGCGCCACAGCCACAGGCAGGTACGGACCCACGGGCACCGACCCACGGGCACTGACGCAGGGTACGGACCCACGGGCACTGACGCAGGGTACGGACCCACGGGCACCGACCCACGGGCACTGACGCAGGGTACGGACCCACAGGCACTGACGCAGGGTACGGACCCACGGGCACTGCCCCACAGGACCTGCGGGCACAGGGCTCTGGAGCAGAGCACACCCTGGCTGCAGACCAAGTCATCCTCACACATCTGAAGGGCCGCTCAAGAGAAAAACAGCCCGAAAGACACTCCAATACCGTCATCTTAACATTTGCAGACTGTTGCCCTCTTGACTTAAGTGCTCCATAAACAAAGAGGAAAATAAGCTTGACCCTGTCCCCACAACTCCTTCCCATGAGCATGTGCTGGCCCCGTTGCTAACGCAGACAGATAACGAAGGGGGTTCCTCTCAGTCCTCGGCCCATCCACATGCTCAGAACACACGTGCTGGCTGCAGAACCCACGGCAGAACCCGCCGGTGAGCAGCCGTGACCCCGCGCCCGGCGGGCAGAGCCGCGGCTGTGCCGCGAGGCGCCCGCGCGCAGCGAGCCGGGGACGCTGGAGCAGGGTGCTGAGCAAGGGTCGTTTCTCAAACGCTGTATTTATTAAACGTCAAAGACTCCAGATGGGCTGGGCTGCGTCCAAACCCCAAGTGCTCTCCAAAACGTCTCCATTTCTGAGCTGGTTCAGGGCCAGCCCTATTTCAAGCTGCTGCGGAGTAACGTGGAACCTGGACTTCTTGATAGCAAACAAAGGAAAAATAATCTTCTCTGCTCAACATGTGCAGGATTTGCTTTTTATAGTTTGTTTCTTTAAAAGTTTGATCCATCTGAAAGACTCATTAGCTGCTTTATTTAAATATTTCATACCAAAAGCCCTACGACTGTGATCCAGTTCGGACTGCCGGCCCCTGCTGCTCCTCCCCCCGCTCCAGCGCACGCTTATCGATGGGCAGGATCTTATTCTCAGCAGCGCTGAATTAACAAAGGGGAGAAAGGGGGAGAAGCGAGAAGTATCTCCTGATCACGGGTCGGAACGAGCGCTCCTCGCTCGGGATGGAGACAGTGCTGGAATCAGGCCAGGAGAGAACCCAGAGAATTCAGGAAAAGGTTTTGGAGCCTCTTATGATTGAAAAATCAGACTAAAAGTCACGGTGCGGGCTGCCTCGTGCCAGCAGCTCAAAGTCGGCACCAGATGGGGGAGCTTCTGAA
This sequence comes from Streptopelia decaocto, assembly GCF_964273445.1. Taxonomy (NCBI): domain Eukaryota; kingdom Metazoa; phylum Chordata; class Aves; order Columbiformes; family Columbidae; genus Streptopelia; species Streptopelia decaocto. The sequence goes on along the minus strand of NC_138665.1, from coordinate 20,877,285 downwards.
AGCACGAAATCAAAATGTGGTACAACAACCGGCTACTTTTTTAAACAAAACAACACAAATGGATAAAAAAATTGAATTCAAGCATAGTGATAGAAAACACATCTGTCAAATTTAAACCAAGCAATCAATCAAGCCTTACCTTGGTGAATCCTATTTGCTCCTTCCGAAAGTTTTCCAAAGGTTTGATCAGCAAATCACTAGCGTTTTGTACCTGCGGTGCAAAGCAAGAGACAGTTTGATTACAGGACACAGATTCATTTTCTCCTGAACGGGGCTGAACAGGGCCAGGTGCCAAGAACTCTCAGATTTTAATGTCTCCAACTTGCACATTGATTCTCTGCGTGTAGGTGAAGTCACTTAACCCATCCGTATCCACTTTTCCCCATCCGGAATACACAGACAACTGCACTCACGGCACAGGAGGCCCTGGGACATGCTGTGACAGCTGGATGTCCCCAGGCTGCCACCAGCCCTGTGCCCCGGGACAGTCCTGTCAGTGACAGTCCCCATGGCCCAGGCTGTCCCCATGGGACACGGGAAGGTGCAGAACCCGTCCCCTGCCCGCAGAGGGGACCCGCGCAGGGGACCCGGTGGCACTGGCCCGGCCAGCAGCCTGGCACAGGCTCCCGCCGTGCGGGGCAGAGGGACGCGCAGCCAGCAGCGCAGTCCTGGCGCCGGGAGAGCTCCGCACCCAGCCCAGCCTTCGTGCTCCTCCTGGAACTCGGGTGGCCGGGGAAGCCGGGCTGGCACCGCGGCCGCAGCGGGAGCACGTGGCTCTGCGGGAGCTGTGCAACGGGACCCGCCTGCTTGCACTGGCGAAAATAACCTGAAAATACATCTCGCCTCTTCTTCGCTAATCCTGTTTCATCACAGACCGAGGCTGTTAGTGCTCAGACACACCTGGCTGTGCAGAGCAGACCTGCTGGGGCGGGCAGGGCACTGGGGCCCTGGGACAGCCTGGCACAGGGGGCTGGGACACTGGGGACAATCTCTCCCCCCAGCACCTCCCTGTGCTGCTCGGGCCCATGGCAACGGCGCCGTCACCAGACGTGGTACAATGCACAACATTGCCAGTGCTGCCAGCTGCCCTCCCACGGGAACCTTCACACCAGCGTACGCGGTGCCGTGAATTAGCATTAAACACAGCGACGAGGCTGTAATTATCAGAGCACAGTTCAGGTCATCTTACCATCATGGACCTCTCCAGCTCTACCTCCTGGAGCAGCTCTGCAAACTCCTTAAAGGACTCGGCTGTAAAGAAGAGGAGAGGCTGGTCAGCGGAGCTGGGATGCGGCACGGGGGGGGACGAGCCGCAGTACCCGCAGTACCTGCACCCCCGCATCGCCTTCCGAACGCTCGCCAAAAACTGGAGAAGAGGTGCTGCCTTTTGGCAGGAACCGAGCGAGGCAAGGCCACCGGGGTATTTATTTACACGCTGGAGGGGAGCGCCTGCTGCCGGGAGGCAGATAACACCTTGGGATGATGTTAATTAGCTTCATTAGAGCTGTACTGCAAAGCCGGTAAGGCAGGTGGCAGGGAAGCAGCAAATGAGGGGAAGGGGCAGCTGACGGCCCCAGGGAGCGCGGCGGGACGGGCTCTGCGGGCAGGACGGGGCTCCTGTCCTGCCTGGACGCTGCCGGCAGCGCCAGGACGGCCCCGGCGCCTCTGCCCGGGCTGAGAGGAGCTGGAGGCTCTTCCCAGGGCCAGGGCGAGTCTGTAAATGGAAACAGCCCAGAAGGACAAAGATGATGTTCAGCAACAAGAACAAGGTCTGCATACCTAAAGAAGAAAGGCAGCAGGTACAGAAACGGTCACCGACATTGACACCACATTAACAGCCCCGCCCTCTGCCCACCAAAGGGAATATGGGACGGCGCGGGATTTGTGGCAGGGCAGCAAACGGCCCCACCAGAGATCCCCTGCAGCACCGAAACCAGGAGACGGCCCCGCGCGGGCCCTGCGGGAGGCGTGGGGCGGGGCTGGGCAAACACCTGCCCACGCACACGGGGCTGCGCCCGGCGGTTCGCTGGGCAGCGTTCCCACGGTGCGCTCAGCACCCTCCCCCGCTCGGCGCAGTGCTGGGACGGTCCCACAGCGCTGGCCACCCTCACGCTGCCGGCCGTAACCCCAGGGCGGCCCTGCAACACCTGCACGGCTCCGCACGGCTCTGCGCGGCACCGCAGCGCGGCCGGGCCGTGTAAGGACTGCCTGGGAGGACGCACAGCACCGCGGAGCGCCGGGCCGTGTAGGGACTGCCTGGGAAGGACGCACAGCACCGCGGAGCGCCGGGCCGTGTAGGGACTGCCTGGGAGGACACACAGCACCGCGGAGCGCCGGGCCGCTGGCACAGCCCGAGCCGAGCGGCGCGCCGGCTCAGCACACCCGGCTTGGCGGAACAGACCGGGGCACAGCGAGGCACACACAGCAACAGCTCGGCCCACGGATCGGATGCTCTGCCTGCAAACCGAGGGCCCTGTGCCCTCACCCACAGGCGGCGCCTCGGCAGAAACGCCCGTCCTGCTGCTCAACGGCAGCCGAACGCGGCTGCAGCGCCAGCACGGGCTGCCGGGCACAGCCTTCACTCTGCGGTTGCTGAGACAGACACAAACGGGAGAAACCACAGCCTCGTGACACGGCCCCTCCGCTGGCAGCATCAAAACACAACCGTCCTGATGAGTCAGGAGCTTCTGAGCTCTTCCCCAGCAAGGGCCGGGGAGCCGGCACCCGCAACGGCCTCGTGGTTCCTCACGCCGAGCCGCGGGGCTGACACACCGACGGTCACCGCGCTTACTCAGGACACTGTAAACCTGACGTGTGCACAGACACCGCAGCCTGAGCCAAGAAAGGAACTGTCGCAAGGAGAAAAACCCCAGGCCTGAACTTACGAGGAAAATGTCAATGCCCAATATTTTCACCAGATTTCTTTCCCCTTGCTCTGCAGGAAGGCTCCAGGCACACGCTTCCCAGCTGCAGCCACAGAGCAAACTCCACCTTTGCCCTCGCACCACGAACACGGGGCTCAGCCTGCACCACGCTGCCCAGCAGCCGCGTGGGGAGCACCGGGCAGACCCGCATTGCTGGCCTGGGGACGCTTCTGAACCTGGCAGGGCAGAGCAGGGAGGCTGCCTGCACCCCTGCCTGCACCCCTGCCTGCACCCATCTGCACCCCCGCCTGCACCCCCGCCTGCAGCCCCGCCTGCATCCCCTGCCTGCACCCATCTGCACCCCTGCCTGCACCCATCTGCACCCCTGCCTGCACCCCTGCTCTGGGAACTGCCCGGGCGCGGCTCTCTGGCTGCTGCCCGGAGCCAGGAACATCAGCTGCTTCAAAGCAGAGGAGCTGCGGTTCCTGTGCCTGGGAGGGAGGAACAGCCGCCGGACCGTATCGCTGCGTTCCCCTGGGAAGGAGCTGCTGGTGGGGGTGACAGTCGGAGGGACCGCAGCAGTGTGACTGATGACACCTCCAGGGAAAGGTGCTGCTCACGACCGACAACATGAACCCAGCGTCTGCGTCCTGACTCAGCCCTGCAGCGCCCACAGCCCTCACCTGGCCTGGGGGTGTCAGCTCTCTGCCCACGCAGAAAGAAAGAAGTGTGCCATTAGTTCTGTTTCCAGATCAAACACGGCCCCTGAAGTACAACAAGAAGTGCCTGTGGATGTTTTGCTTCGTTCCCATATCCTGCACATCGAATGAGCTCCCACGCAGATCTCTGGCATCCTTGGGGAGACGCCAACACCCTGCCGTGGGGTGGGGAGCCGGGAGCCCGGCAGAGCGGCTGGGGGGGAACACAGCACAGGCTGGAAACCGGGGACCGCTCCTCCAAACAGCAAAACAGACATTCCCCGACAAAAACAGAAGTAGGGAAGCACACTCATTTCACCACGGAGTGTTCCACATTTGCTGTGATCTCTGTGCTCCTCCACCCATGATCCCACATTCGGCCTCGGCCATTTCCAGCAGTTCTGTGCACAGCCCCACGGCAGCTGCCCCTGCCCACAGGCTGCGCTCCCACCCGGGACACGGGGGCTTTGTCCCCCCAGCCGAGCAGGGACTCTCCTCTCCTTGAGCGGCTCTTTGCTTCGGATCCCTCTGCTCCCAGGAGGAGCATTTGTAAGGCAACGGTTTCCCCTCCCTTATTCAGATGTGTTTGGCAATTCAGCACCTCTACTGTTACATTTGGAGGGTGACTCATTTCCAGCGGGTTTCACCTAGAGACTTTCCATAAAGGAAATCGGATTTTGAATGGCAAGTTGCAATCTGTTTCAAATTGCTTTAAATAAAACAACCCCAAGAACAGGCTTCACTTCCTTCCCCTTTCGGCCACGGCGAGAGACCTGACATCAGCAATATCAGCCTTGCCGCTGCTCTCCAACAGCAGCCTCACAAACACCTTCCTTTTTGTTCTTATTTTCGGGTGTCTGGCGCCCGGAGCAGCCCGGGTGACGCGCTGTGCCCCGCCACGGGCACCCCAGGGTGCTGTCCCACGCCAGGGTCACAGCGGGGCTGGGGGATGCTGTCAGGATGGCTTATCCCACAGCAGACGTAGGGAGCAGTATGATGCTGGTGCCACAGGTTCCCAGGTACAGACTGGCCGTTATTTTCCACACGACACACGCAGCGATTCCCTTTTCCCAGCAGTTTGCAGCCTGGTCCCTTTTCCAGGGCAGTGCTGGTGTTGCGGGTGTTTCCAGCAGAGCGAAGGCAGCTCGGGAGCAGCGCCCGCCCGGCGGGGGACGGGGCTGTCCCGGTGCACCGCGCCCCCGGTGCAGCCGCGGCGCGGGGCCGGCGGGGCAGCCCGAGCGCAGCACGGAGCGGGGCTGGGGCTGCGGCAAACTCCCACCCATTGTCCGCTGAACTGGGAACATGAAACTCTACCCGTGCAAGTTCAGCTTGGGAAAATACACGAGGGAATCACTTCTTTTTTTCCACTGCAAGTAACACGATGCGTGTGCTGTGCAGTGACCGGCATGGGATGCTGTGGGAAAGCCGTCAGCGCAGGCACATTCCTAGAGAAGGAGAGGCCTTCTCATTATTGAGTTTGCATCAAAAACTTACCAATATTAATCTCATCATCCGTTAGCGTGTCACCAATAAAGTCGAACTGAAAGGACTGCAAAGTCTGGGAGAACTTCTGTACTGCCGAGGAGTAACCTGGAAGAGGACAGAGCAACAAGGCTGTGTATTTCTGCAACTGGTATACAGAAGGAGCAACTCTTAGAAATTTAGCCTGAATGGAACAAAACTATAGGGAGGTGGTTATAAAACCCCACAGGCATCATGAATTCCAGCACTTCAGCAAACATCGCAGTGTTAATGACCACTAAAGGCTACAAAGAGCACTTGTTTTTGTTTTTCTTTCTCGGTGTTGTTGAAAACGCTTCTACAATAGTGACGGGTGCACCGAAGCGCACAAGCAGCCCCTCGATAGCCCGTGTGCTGCGCACGGGGAGGGACCGCGACACGCTGGTCCCGCGGGAACACGCGGCCCCGCGGCAGCAGCACAGGCCATCGGCCGCATCTCTGCACTCGTTACACACTCCTACCGAGGGCCGGTCTGCCGCCAACAGAAACACCCAGGAGACAGACAGAAGGACGCTGAACCTGCGGATGGGACGTGGACAGTAAAACAAAAGCAAAGGAACACTTTTAGACTTTGATTTACGTTGCTGTTTTCCCTCGTTTCAGAGCCCGGCCCAGGCTGGGCTCCTGGGGGCAGCGGAGCCAGCACCTCTGCAATTCGGGAGGCTGCAGCGTGGGAGCTGTGACGGCACCGGCAGGGCAACCGGCTCCCAGCCCCCTTTGCCAAAGCGCGCCGGAGCGCGGGGCACAGCCACGCCGGGCACGGCCGGGCTTTGCCATTTGTCTGTGCAAGTTAAAAAGCAGACGTGCACGATCGCTTTTGCCATCAGTTGTTAAATCTGGAGGGAAACATCAGCCAAAAGCGAGGGGTGAATGAGTGAGGAATTGCGTCTACACGGCACGGGCTACCCCTGCATTTCTAACCTGACAAAAACGGTGATCTGGGTGTATTTTTGTTCTTGTCCATTGCAGACCCAGTAACAAAGGAACTATCACCAGGGCAGCAAACACGGGTTTTCTGAGACACTGCTACAAAGGGGAGAGAAAAATTGGACAACGCTGAACTGAATGCTGGGAAAGAAACGCAGTGTTGGTGCGGGATGCCGGCGGGTCCCCAGCCGCTCCGCTCCCCGTCCCCAGGCAGGGGCGCCCCGACCCGGGGCACACGGGGACAGCCAGGTCCCCGCTCTCCCCTCAAAAGCCTCGTTGAGCAGTTTCCTCCGAGGGGTCAAACCTTTGCTCCTGAATGGGCAGATTCAGGCCTGAATGTCGCTTTTTAAGCACAGCTGCCGGGGGGCTGAGAGCGCGTAAATGGGGAACTCCGGCACAGAACGGTGCCATTGATTTGGTGGAAAACCTCAGCAAATAATTCACTCTCAGTCCCCGCAGCCTTCGCTCCAGGCTGGGGCCGCAGGCTCACCCAGCTGGCGCTCAGGGAATCTTTGTTTGTCCCCGCAAACCCTCCTCGCCCCCGCTGGGCGCTGCTGACAGCCCCTCCCGGCCCCTCCTCGCTCCCTGGCCATGGCTATTAGCGGGTGAACCCCCATCACCCCATTTAAATGCCCTCCGACCCAGCGCTGGCTCCAGAGCAGCCCCTCCAAAAGCCAGCGGTACCCACGACAGCTCCAGCACCCCCCGGCCGGCACGGCGCTGGATCCACCACGGCTCCTCCCGCCCCGCGGGGCGTCTGTCCCTCTGCCCGGTGTCCGTCAGACCGCGCTGGCGGTGCCGGCAGGACGGGGGTTGCAGGCGCCGCGTTTCCACCGCGGTGTCAGCGCGTTGTTCAGCCCGGCGTCGGAGACGCGGCCCTGGCCAGCTGTGCGCCTCTGCTTTATAGACACAGGAGCAGAGAAGGGTTTGAAAAAGCCAAACACAATATATTTTAAACAGAAAAAAATCAACCGTATAGCTGATTTAAGTTACATTTTCATTTCAAAAGGTTGTCTGGCCTGAAAGTTTATTTGCCAGTTGTCTAGCTGAAGGAAATCCAAGTGGACGTGCTATAAACCACATCTCACATTAGCTTAATAGTGGAAAAAAGAATGAGCGCCCCTTAATTAGTTCAGTGCTGTTTGCTTTTGCCTGGGATTAATAATGTTTTTCATTTTGGGGAGACATCCTCATCCTCGTGTTCAGCAAAGCTGGTGCAGGAAGCCCGTCCGGCAGCAGTGGCCCTGGGTGCTCGCCCCGCCGTGCCACCGCGCTGCCGGGGCTGCCAGATCCTCCTGCACCACGCCAAGGTGACAACCACCAAGGACATCCCTGGGGAGCCGCCTGGTGCTGAGCACCGACCCCAGCACAGCAAAACAACCGTGGAGGATGCAGGGTTAGGGGAGGAGAGGCCGGTGCGGAGGGGGAGCCAGCGCCTGGCCCAGCTCCCGGGCCGGTAATGGAAAGCAGACTGTACGGACCAGCGCGCCTGGTCCCGCACACGTACGGAGCCCTGGCTGAACGCCGGCTGCTCGCAGAGCTACAGACGCGCAGGACGGACAGCATCGGGCGCTGCGCCGGCGTTCACCATGGGCTGTTCATGGGGGAATCAACACGGGGTGACTCGCAGCTGCCTCACTGCAGCAGAGCCCGACGGCGCCGCCACCGACGGAACGGAGGATGCTCACACCGGGGACTGTCCCCCTCCCTGCGGGTCCTGTGTCCCCAGGGTCCCGCAGCCGGGACAGCACCGGGGCCTGATGTGGAGCACAGAGCATCCCCACGGGCTGCTCAGAGACACCCGGCGAGGAGTCACCCCTTCCCTCGGTGGCACCCGAACAGTTGCATGGTGACACCAGGGGACAGGGATGGGGGGACTGGGGAGAACGGGCTGAGCTCCCACAGCATGAGCACTGCAAACCAAGGAGGGACACCCCGCAAACTGAGCGGTGACACCCCGCAAACCGAGCGGGGACACCCCGCAAACCGAGCGGGGACACCCTGCAAACCGAGTGGTGACACCCTGCAAACCGAGCGGGGACACCCTGCAAACCAAGCGGGGACACCCTGCAAACCGAGTGGTGACACCCTGCAAACCAAGCGGGGACACCCTGCAAACCGAGCGGGGACACCCTGCAAACCGAGGAGGGACACCCTGCAAACCGAGCAGGAACACCCTGCAAACCGAGCGGGGACACCCTGTAAACCAAGCAGGAACATCCTGCAAACCGAGCGGGGACACCCTGCAAACCAAGCGGGGACACCCTGCAAACCGAGCGGGGACACCCTGCAAACCGAGGAGGGACACCCCTGCAAACCGAGTGGTGACACCCCGCAAACCGAGCAGGGACACCCCGCAAACCGAGTGGTGACACCCCGCAAACCGAGGGGGGATGCCCCACAAACACAGGCAAATCCCCCGCTGCCCCAGCCTGCTCTCCGTGCAGCTCGGCCTGTTTCCATGGAAACGCACCACACGGAATTCGATCAGGGATCCTCTAGGACTGTTCGTCCTCGCAGCACCCAGTAAGCGATGCAACGCCTGCAATCTGCAGTCACGACAACCCGCTCCTCCAGGAAAACCGACCCCTCTGCACAGAGCCCACCGAGCGGTGCCCGCAGGACGGAGCAGCAGCTCCGCCGCACCAGGCTCGGAGGCACACAAAGAACTTTCCGGTTGTGTTTCTGTACGTACAAACACACCTCCAGAGGCTGCAGCATGGAAGGACGTGCCCCACAGCCCAAAGACCTGGCTGAGACCCCCCCTGCAGCCTTTCGCAGCAGCCGTAGTAACCAAAGACTACGAACAAAAACTGTTGCTATCTTTGCAAAACCCGTGGGCTTCTGAGAAAGCACAGATTGCGACCGGGAGGCGGCTGTGCTTCTGCTTTTTCTCCCCAGTGCTTAGAACTTAAAACAGAAGGAAACCACTGCGGCAGGACAGAGCCGCGGGGACACAACCCAGGGACCACCGCACGCTGCCACCGGGACAAGAGGGTGCGCCCAGAGAACGGGGCACGGAGACGCTGCTTGAGACAGCGCAGATGTGCATCTTGAGTTGGCTCTGCACTCCTCAGAGGAGGGCCACACTTATTCAGGATCCTATCTGTACAACTGCAATGGTTCCCTGTTGCTGAGAGGAGAAAACACGTCCCTGGCAATGGAAGTGGCAGTGACAACCCGCTGGTGACAGCGACGGGGGCCACCGGGAGCAGTGTGCCCAGGAGGGCTGCGCGCGGAGCGCCTCGGGGCACGGGGACGTGGCTGGAACAGAGATGCAGAGGGAAAGCAGCATGAGTTTTAGAAATGAACCATTTTAGAACGTTGAAAACAACAAAACCCTCCCGAGCTGCTGGTTCCGCAGCACAGGACAGAGGTCCCTGCCCCAGCGACGGCTCCACCGTCCGCAGGGAACACCGCGGACGGTTCCGAGCTCCGGCAACGCAAGCAAACAGATCCAATGTACGGAGGACACTCATTTTTGGATTTCGCTTTTTTCTTCTCTAGCCTGAGAACAGAAATATCAAAACCAGCCACACGCTCTTTTTTTCTTTCAATTAAACAAACAAAAGACAATAAAAGTTCGTTCTGTACTTCAATACGAGCATTTTAAGCCAAGAGCAAGTTTTAGGGTTAGGAACTGAACTCTGAAATGCAGTTTTTCAGGGGAATGTTGCCAGACCCTGGTACATGGCAGCTGCGGACGCAGCTCCATTTCTTTCTTCCCGGCGCTTGGTGACTATGGAACATGTTCTGTGTCCTCGCGGGGTGAGGGACACCCAGCCCACGAGAGGCAGCGCTTCTCCTGCAGCGCGCGGGGACGGCTGCGACCCGGGGGACCCGAACAGCCCACCGAGCCCACACGCGCCACAGGAGCCTGCTGCGGCCAACACAGAGCGCGCACCAGCGTCCACACTGCCAAACACCAGCGCTCCGCACCGCCAAACACCAGCGCTCCGCACCGCCAAACACCAGCGCTCCGCACCGCCAAACGCCAACGCTCCGCACCGCCAAACAAACACCAACGCTCCGCACCGCCAAACACCAGCGCTCCGCACCGCCAAACGCCAACGCTCCGCACCGCCAAACACCAGCGCTCCGCACCGCCAAACAAACACCAACGCTCCGCGCCGCCAAACAAACACCAACGCTCCGCACCGCCAAACAAACACCAACGCTCCGCGCCGCCAAACAAACACCAGCGCTCCGCGCCGCCAAACACCAGCGCTCCGCACCGCCAAACAAACACCAACGCTCCGCACCGCCAAACAAACACCAACGCTCCGCACCGCCAAACAAACACCAATGCTCTGCACCGCCAAACAAACACCAACGCTCCGCACCGCCAAACAAACACCAGCGCTCCGCACCGCCAAACAAACACCAACGCCCCGCACCGCCAAACACCAGCGCTCCGCACCGCCAAACAAACACCAACGCTCCGCACCGCCAAACACCAACGCTCCGCACCACCAAACAAACACCAACGCTCCGCACCGCCAAATACAAACCTTGGGTGCCTTTTACAGAGGGGGGAAAATAACCTTCCTGACAGCCTCCAGATGGTTCCAAATCCACACAAGCACCTTGCGAGGCAAACAGCACTTGTGGTACTCCATACAAGAGAGATGTTACCGCCAGGTAATTAAACAACAACCAGCACCGCACAGACAGCACCCTGTGCTAACCCACGGCAAGGGGCTGCAGGACCCGAAGGCTCTCGGGATGCTGCGGGGGTTCAGAAGCACCGACACATCCCACAGAGGCCATCTGCACCCCCTGACACGGGTTTGTCTCACAGAGGCCATTTGCACCCCCTGACACGGGTTTGTCTCACAGGGGCCATTTGCACCCCCTGACACGGGTTTGTCTCACATCTGCACCCCCTGACACGGGTTTGTCTCACAGAGGCCATTTGCACCCCCTGACACGGGTTTGTCTCACAGAGGCCATTTGCACACCCTGACATGGGTTTGTCTCACATCTGCACACCCTGATATGGGTTTTCCACTTGCCAGCATGAACTTCTAAAAATAACTGGCTATATTTAGCTGTACTTTACAAATCTCTTGCAAAGGAATTTGCTGAATGTCTAATACCTCTGTTACACACTTATCGCTTCTAATCAGCCCTTTGTTGACTGAGCCTTCCACAAGCTGCGATTTCACCATTGGTCAATGCAGCCCGGGCTCCATGGAGAAGAGCGCGGCGGTGGTTCAAGTACAAACACATTTTTCGGGAACCTTCTCTACCGAGGGACCTTTTGCTTGGCAGGCTGGTTATTGACTGCTGTGCCACCACCTAAACTTACAGCGCACCCTGTCACCCCCAGCCGCTCCCTGCTTCCTGTCCTAAGCCTCATCTTTCATCCTCATAAACTCTCCTCCTTGATAAGTCCACAAACTTGTCTGACAAGCATACTTTATTTATTTAGTAATTAAAAAAAAAGACCAACACAGCAATTCTTCCAATTTATCGTATATTTTTCATGCTTGTTTTATCTCCCTTAGCGACCAAAGGGAAACTGCCGTGGCAAAGCTGTCCCACCGCAGCAGAGCCGGCAAGCCCGGCCACGCCGGCCCGCAGCTCAGGGAGCTCAATGCACCGCGCGGCTTCCCCGGCCGCCCCGGGCAGGAGCCTCGGGCTGCGCTCCCACCGCTCACAAAGGCACCAAAGCAAACCCAAGCAAGGCTGGAAGGACAACGACACTTTGGGGTGTATTGGTCTGTTTTGGAGAAATCTGGATGCAGGTGACGTGGGTTACAGTTTTGGGGGAGAATGATACGCTCTTCCCCCACCTCTGATTAAGTGAACACTAATTATCCAGCACCACTTTCCTCCCCTAGACCTTCCCAGTGATCGATGCGGTTGATCAGGAAGACGAGCAGGCAGCAAAGCCACCGTTCTCCCAGTGACTGGTTTGTACTGGTCTCCTGGAGAGCGGCACTTGAGCCCACATTTGTAATGTTTTTATAAACATTTTATATGGATTCGTTTCTTATGCTGTTTGCCCCAGGCAGCGCGGGGCCCCCGGCGCAGCCGGTGCCGCAGAACCCCCGCTGGCACCTTCCCGCTCCCCATGACAAGAGGTAAAACCACCCTTGGAACACCTGAACTCCTCAAAAGGTCATTTTCACCTCTGGTATTTTCTGGCCTTTCAAACCGAGCTCGCGGCCCCGCAACCTGGAGGGCTCCTCCGGCGAAACTGGAAAAAGAGACGAGGCAGAGCGCCCAGAACGCGCGGGTAGCTGACATGGAAGCCCACAAAGATTAGCAGCCTTGGAAATCGGCAAAAGCGCTGTAACGCGTGTTAAGAAATAATGCAACTATAATTTGTCCCAATTGTGTATGTCACGACATCCATCCGGTATGCCAGAGGGGAAACGATCCGGTTTTACCCCCCGGTCACAGACCAGGTGCAGCAGGAAAAGCTCCGCGGCCCCGGCAGAGCGAAGGGGCCGGAACGGCGCGGCTGCCGCCAGCCCCATCCGACGGGATTTCACCCCAAACTCGCACACCAGCAATTCCTCCCGGGGCAATCCAGCTCCAGGAAAGCCTGACCATTTAGGAAATTATCACCTTCTGTATTTCGGTTAAGGTGATGCAGAGGAAAACACATTTCACAAGGACCACCCAACTGCAGCACCCAAGGGTGCCGGGAGGTGACACCGCGAGCACGGGGCTGGCACAGCCGGGACAGGGTGCCGCAGCCCAGCTCGGCACCACCGCGCACACCGCCAGGGCCAGACTCGGCATAACCGCTCACGTGAGTTCTCACAGCAATAACCAATTTTTAGCAAATGCTCAAAGGGCCACAGACACAAAGATTCACCGAGGAGAAAACGCTGGCGCAGCCGCCTGGTCCCCCACGGACCAAAACCCGAGCACGGGGGCCTGGCTGCGGCTCCACCGGCACCAAGCGCAGACCACCTGGTGTGCAAATACACCCCCCAAAAAGCTGAGTCATAGAAAGCAAATGAATTTTCTCGTCCCCGGGGAGGAGCAGCTGTTGAGCTGGGAACGAACAGCCCATCTCCCGGGGCAGCACCAGAACCGCGCGCGGAGCTCAGCCAGGACAGGCCAGAGCTGCACCAACCCTCGCGGCGCTCCGGGCGCCCGGCGCTCCCAGCCCCACCAGCAGCCCGCCAGCTTTTGGCACGGTGCTTTGGCGTAAGCGCAGGAGAGGGTGTGCTCCAAGAGCCGCGGCTCCCTGCTGCACAGGCAGTACGAACGCAGGAAAACAAACACGAAAACAACAGCCTGTTATCCGGGGCAGAGCGCTCGCAGTCCCCACAGACACATCGCATGATCTGCGCAGCCCCAGGACGCGGCTCTCGCCGCTCTCCGGCAGCCGCCTTCCACGGGGCAGGGCTGGGAGAGCCGCTTGGCAGGCGGCTCGGCGGCACGGCCAGCGGCACGGCCAGGGCTCGCTCCCCGCACGCCAGCGCCTCAGAGTTTCCTTCCATGGGGTGCGGGGAGAAGGGGCAGGAGCCAGATGAGTCACCCGCCGTGCGAGGGACGAGCCGCCAGCAGCCAGAGCGACGCGCACGGGACCGCGCGGGAGCCGCATCCCGCTGCTGCGGGGCCGCCAGCAGCCGCCGGGGCGGACACCGTGCAAACCCAGCACCCCGGGTGGGGTCACGAGAGCCCCCCCACCTTTGGGCACCTGTGCAGCCCCACATCCCACCACGGCGCGGTGACCCCCGCGCCCTGCAGGTCCCCAGTCCGTCACTTGATGCCGCAGGAATACATCATGTGCCCTGTTCTCCATTTTCACAGCTACGTGGTTTAGTAAGATAACAGAATTACTTGTTTTAAAAATATCTAGCCTCAGCACTTCGTAATCAGCCTTGGCTGGAGGAACAGGATAAAGAAAAAAAAAGGAGAGGGAACAGACTGTAAAGAGCAACTTGAATTCTGGGCTTTACTTATTTTTACAAACATTATCTCAGGCTACTCAGCTGCTCTTATTGTGATTCAAACAACTCGTGACTGCACATTCACCTGCGTGGGGAACGCGGCGATAGAAGGGACAGCAGACGCAGGGGCAGCGCTGGAAGGTTCCCCGGCCCCGGGGTCGCCGCTCCGAGGGGCTCGGGACGGCGCGAGGGGTCTGCGGGGAAAGCTGGGGCCGCTGTGGAACAGCCCGTTACCACCACAATAACGACAACTTCCCAAAAGCTTTTTTTTCTTCATACGTATCAGAAACTCAGAAGGCTGACATGTTTTAAATGTTTGCTTCATGCTTTGTAAGAAAAATAACTGCTGCCTGTGTAATTCCAGCAGTAGTTTCAAAGGCGCTGTCATTTCGGCACGTCCAAGGTCTGTACGACAGCTCTGCTGGCTGCAGGGAAGGAGCCTGTCCTGTTCCTATGAACTGCCCGTTCCTCAAGCGGTGCAGGAATTCGTGCTTCCCCAAGGCAGCGCTGACCCCCCGACACCCCTGCCCCGGGCTCCCCACCGCAAACCCAGCCCTGGGCACCCCGGCGCGGGTGACGGGGGCATGAGGGGACACGGAGCGGGTGGCTGTGACCAGCAGAAGCCAGCGGCTCTCGGGGGCGGGGGATCCCACCAACACAGCAAAGCAACGTGCAGGGCGAGCAGATCGATCGGCCTGGAGCAAAACCCAACGGACGCCCCAACCGCCCGCAGCGGGAGCGGCACATCTGTCTGCCCCGCGTCCTTCCTGCTGGCGGCGGGAGATACGGCTCCGGCTGGGGAGGGCTGGCTTTGGGAAGGGTTTTCTGTTCTTTTCTTTTCTATTGTTTCCCAGTTTCTGGTTAAAAGCGTGTCTGGTTTAGATTTGCACCAACTTGGGGCCCTAGATTCTGTGCACGGTGCCTCCAGCCCAGGAAAACGAGCTGCCCCACGCCTGCCCCCGGTGCTCACCAGGGACGCGGTGCCGCCGCTGGTGCACACCAGCTCCCGTCCACCGCCACACACAGACACAGGAACCTGCTTGGCAAGCTGAGCATCGCTCCGGAGCTGCTGCAGCGGATGGGGACCCGAATGCATGTTTTAGTCAAGGCAGAAACAAAGGCCCACAGAGGGAAAAAAATAAAGGTGATGTGATTTTCTCAGTGGAAGGAATCGCATTTGGTGGGTATCGTTATGTACACACCATTAGGCCAAAGACACCAGAGTACTTCCAGTATCACTTCTGTGAATGGTATTGTGTTACCAGCACTGCAGAACTCCGTGGTCTCTCCCGCTACACGCAGAGTTGATCTCCCAGCTCAGGGTCTCCATGTGAAGGGGTTCCAGGTGTTCCTGCGGTGCAAAGCACAGTCTGCAGCGCCGCAGCACCGCGACGCTCAGCCGCACACGGGCCTCCAGATCTCCGGAAGACGTTTGCACTGTAGTACTGCACGTTTCTCTTCTGCGGGGCATCCTGGTTCCCGGCTAAACCACCACGTTCTCGACGGCTTTAACTTACTGAGTGTAACTGGTTTAGGTCTAGGAGCTGTCTAGTTCCACGCAACATCACCCTAAAGCAATTGATGGGTTTTAAGCTGGATACAGGTCTAACGTCTCCTCGGACAACTAAAGCGGAGAAGTTAGGAGAAAATTTCAAGTTTTCAGCCGTAACCAGAGCCCTTACTGGATGAAACCCCCAGTGAGGACCGAGCCCAGCGTGGAGCAGACCAGTACAAGGAGAATACATTATTGCTAGAGGGGAGTGATGTATTTTCCAGCAAGTCATTTTTCCCCCACTATGTCCAGAAACAGCTCAGCGCTGGCTGCTGTGCGCGACGTGCTCCAGGAGGAAGGGGCCGGTGTCCCAGGCCCCGCAGCCCCAGGGAGCCCCTCCCAGCGCCCCCAGCACCGCGGGGAAGCCACGGCCACAGGGAAACACAAGAGCCCAGGGATGCTCTGGAGGGAAAGTGCAGGGGATGGCCAGCACAGCTGTGTCCGCGTGTCTTCTCTGAGACACCTTCCCAGCCTCCTTCATTAGGAAGGTGCCTGATGAGACAGCGGGGACAACACCCATCGAGTCGCTTGCTCCATCTGCAGCTCCAGGCTCAGGTTCCCCCTAAGCCGGTTTAAGAACAAACAGCATCTCCAACTGCAGTGACAGCAGAGAGACCAAGATAATGAAGCCACCGAGACCTTGTTC
Organism: Streptopelia decaocto; assembly: GCF_964273445.1. Taxonomy (NCBI): domain Eukaryota; kingdom Metazoa; phylum Chordata; class Aves; order Columbiformes; family Columbidae; genus Streptopelia; species Streptopelia decaocto. Next base: position 20,861,158 of record NC_138665.1, on the reverse strand, counting down.
AGCTGGTTACACCCAGCCAGGGCCAATTCTTTGTTTGGAGAGCCATGCCCGCTGGCGCAGGGTCTGATCCTGCACCCACCCACGTCGAGGCTCAGGCACCGACTGATGCAAGGATACAGCCGGCGGAGAAAGGAGAGAACACAGCGGTTTTTAGGAGGTCAGATCTGCTCAGCAGCAGCTGCATTACTGACCCGGGCTCACGAGCAGCCAGCGGCACCAGAGAGACTGCTCTGTGAGCCTGGTCCGGGCTCCCCATTCCCCGGGGTATCCTGCGCAGCTTCCACGAGACAGAAGGGCTCTGTGCACCCACACGGGTGCACATCTTCATTAACGTGCCATATGCTGGCCCACAACTGAGCTGCCTTTGTGGGACGGGGTATTTTAACGCAGGCGCGGGCGCCGAGCCGGAGCGCAGAGCTGATGTTTGCTGCAGAGCGGCAGCTCCTCCCGCGCCAGGAGAGGGGCACGCGTGGGACGCGCTCGCTCCTCTTGCCTCCTTCCCAGAGCCTCAGGTGTGTTCAGGTGTCAGCGAAAACCAGCATCTAGCTCCACTACACCGTAGTAACAAAGCTTTGTCTCTACAGACTTTACATGACCCAGCACCCAGGGTTCCTGCAGGAACCGGGCAGACAGGTCACGCCAGGGCTGCCCCACCTCATCAAACACCGCGTTCTGTCGTCGCTCTGCTTTCTACATCCAAAGCATTAAACCCTCCAGCAGCACCTCCAGCAAGGGCACAGACCTCGCTGAGAACAGGTCTGCCATGCCGGGGACGGCTGCGTCCCCAGGGACAACGAGCCCGTTCCCACCCGCAGCACCAGCGGTGGCACCTCCCGGGGTCCCCGTTCTCCCACTCCAGGAAGAGCCCACGCAGCCCCTGCTGATGCTGCCGTGGGCTCCGCAGGCGCGGGTGCCTCTCGCATTCCGGGTCATCCCTCCAGGATACAACACCCGTGCTGCCTGGGGGCCGGTGACCAACAGGCAAAGGCTGGAGCAATCTGCAAAGCTTTACGCAGCACAGAAATCGAGCTCAAAACCACATGTGCAACATTTGCATGAGAAGTCAAAGCTCTTCCAGCTTCAAAGGCCAGTTTGCACCACGGCAGCACTAATACATTAATGAGAAGAGCCTCACAATGACATTTCTCAAACTCCATTTGATATACAATTGCAAAATAAGATCAAAGACTGGGGGAAATAGATGGTTTTGCATTATTACCACACACAGACCAGAGCACAGCAAGCAGGAGAGATTACCAAAAAAACAACAAATTGAGCCGCAGAAATCAAATAATGTAAAGCAGCCATTCTTCGAACAACCGGGAAACAGGAGTACGTGCATTTGTAAAACAAGCAACTCACCCAATGAAAACAGTGCACCTTCCAGCCAGACACACAGCCCCGGACGCATTTAATATTGTGCATTTGCAATCCCACAGTACTTGAATGACTTGTTTAAAATAATTTGCACTCAAGTTCGCATATTAATTTTCTACATATATAATTATGGTGAACTAATCTACCTGTGAAAGGGCTACAAAAAAGTCAAAAGACATCCAAAAACCTCCATACAGAAGTCACCAAAGTAGCACTGGCTAGATGCTGGACGCCCAGCCTGTGCTGCTGACATTGGAATGCGATACCAGGGGGTTTCTCTTTTGGCTTCTAGGGGCTCGGAGACAACCTCAGCTGGCCGGACACGTTCAACACCAGCAGCAGCAACCAAGAGAAGAGCAACACACGCGCTCCTGCTGCTGCAGACAACGCGAACCAGCGCAGAACCCAGGGCCCCGCGGAGCCCCACGTACAGTCACGCTCCCTTTTTTCCCCTATTACTCGGCAAGTGGAAAATAAAAGACAACTTTGGGCGGTCTCAGGTTTTCGAGTCCAAGTATGGGCTGTGTTTACAGCAGGTCACGCAAAGCCCAGCAGACCCTCTTCTCCCGCAGTGAGGAGCTGCGTTTCTTTTCTCGGGAGCCTGCACGGGCTCTGCTGCGCTCGCAGGGCCCACGGGCTGCGTGTGCCGCGTGCAGCCCCCGCTGCACCCCAGGCTCCTGTTCCAGCCCCGCGCCAGCTGAAGCGTCTGCCAGCTGGAGACAGCAGGTGCTGGACGTTTCCACAAATCCCAGCAAAATGGGGGACTGATCCGCTTCGAATGTTACATTGGAGTTGGTTCATTAATTAATCAGCGAACGGGCAGATGACATCTACATCTGTAAAGCCACCGGCGGTCCGTGCTCAGCGCGGTGACTCAATACCTTGGAACGGCGTGGCCAAAGGTTTCACCGCGAGCGCGCCTCACCCGTTCACCGGGGACGGGACGGACGGGACCTCTGCACAGGTAACAGCCAGTCCAGTCACAACAATCGCCACGATTAACCCTCTACCCCCCATGAAGCAACCTCACCCTCTCTCTGGGTGAGACCATGATCACCTTTGCTGCCAAGGGACAGATGCAGGCTGAGGAGTCCAGGCAACACACAGTCCCAAATTCCCACCCAGGGTCCCACAGGGACAGAATTCAGGGAGAAAACCCTAGAAATATTTGTTTTAAGTTCCCTGTTAACTGAACGGTTGGGTGAATCCAGGAGCCGGTGGAAGCCCAGGGTACCAGCCCTGCCCGCTGCTTCAGCTGCACCCTTCAAGATGAAAACGGCACAACCACACCCCGCAGCACTTCAGCCCAGAACCAGGGGCTCCGCCAGCGCTGGGTTCTCTGCGCCGCCGGGGCGCTCCCAGCTTCCTTCTCCCCCTCCTCCACCAGCCTCACTGCGACGGGTCTGCGGCCCCACCAACCCCTGCCCCTGCTCCCGGGGCAACGTCAGGCTTTACAGACACTAACAAGGGAAACATTTAGACCAAAGTGATGGAGAAAAAGTGGAGTATTTATGTTAACAAGTAAAGCTTGTTAAAATCACTTTCCTTTCCATTTTTCTGTTTGGTTTTGGTCTTTTTCCCCCTTGACTGCGCAGAGATTTGGGGTTTTTTTTGTAGAACATTTTAGCGTCTCACAGCCCTGCAACGTCTGCTGTCCCAGTCACACCAGTTTTTGTCTCCACCATTTTCCAGATGGGCAAACACAGGCTATTCCAGCCATGGCCTTGATAACAAGGAAGCTCTGAATTATTCTTAACAAAAGAGCAGCAGCTAAACCTATTACTACCAACTGAAAACCAACCAGCTGCAAGAAGAACAGCGTACGATCAGAGCCTGCCCCGCTGATGTTTTTGTTTGCCGTCACTTGGCCTGGTGGAAGCGCAGCAATCACAGCTGCTGTGCTGTCACACACTTCTAGCTATATTTTAAGTCACATTTCTAAAAGCAGGGAAGATGTAAGAGATAACACAGGGTGGGTGTATCTGCAGCTCTTGGGGAAAAAAATTCCAAGCAGAAGGACAGGTCAGTAAAGCGTTAAATATGAGGACTGTGTGGCTTCAGGGGACACAACCTGGTCCAGGTACCTCTGATGGTCTCCATCAGTACTTCTGGACAAGTGACTCCATTAAAGTCAAGGCTGAAATCAACATTTCATTGTAAAAAATTCTCATCATGGTTAAAAAAAAAGAAAGAATAAAACACACCCAGAACAAAAGGAGGACTGGAGGCTGCTCGGGATGGAGCCCTCTGGTTCCGTGGTTCCGGCCGCGGGTCGCCCCGGGGGGCCGGGCTGGTGGCAGGGCGACCCGTGCTCCTCCGGCCATGCTGCACCCATCCCCGGTGAAGCAGGATAACTGAACGTCTGCCCCAAACGTGAGATTATTCTCCTTAAACAAAGGCCCGGGAGCGCTCGAGGGGCTGAGCAGCCGGTGCGCTGCGGCGCCAGCCCGGCTCGCCCGGGCGATGGGGACCGACGTGTCCCTGTGGGAACCACCCAGTGACAAACCAGGGGCCAAGCAACCGGGGGCGAGGGCGTGAGCTCCGCGGGAGCGGCCCGGGCGCGCTGCAGAAACACGGCGGTGTTCGAGAGGGAAAACCGCGTCCAGCCCCGGGCAGCGGCACCGGCCGCTCCGGAGAGCGCCGCGGGAGCCCCCTCCCCGGAGCACCCGCCCCGCCCCGCACGGCAGGACGTTCCCCGGCGCTGCCCGTCCCCCCCGCTCCCCGGGCTGGAGGCCCCCGGCCCGCTCACCCCGGATGGCGGCGATGAGCGCGTTGCCGTCCTTGATCACCTCCTTGATGAATTTGTTGGTCCGCTCCAGCTCCTGCTCGTAGCACTTGAGCCGCTCTCGGAAGTCGGGGCTGTCCAGGTAGCAGTCGCTGAACTCCAGCGGCGGGTGCCCCATGGCTCCGCGGCGCCCGCTCCTCCCGCCGGCTCCGCCGCGCTGCGGGGCGGGCGGCTGCGGCTACGGCGCCCGCCCTCCGCCCCGGGCAGCCCGCGCCGCGGCCATCCCGCGGGCACCGCCCCCGCCCAGCCCTGCCCCGGAGCCTCGGGCGGGCGGAGCTCCCCGCCGGCCGCCCGCCTGCGCGGCACCGAGACCCCCGGGACCGCCGGGCCCAACGCTGCGGCGACCCCCGCCCCGCCCGCCCCCCGCTTCCGGCATTCCCGCTGCTGCCGGGACTTGTAGTTCGGCGGGGCCAGCCCGGGCAGCCGCGGGGCGGGGGACACGCGGCACAGCCAGCGCCCGGTGCGCGGCCGCGCTCGCCGGGCGGGCGGCCGCGGGGTTTGTCACTGTTCCCTGCCGCTGCTCAGGCTCCGGCGCCGGGGCGCGCCCTGCGCTGATCGCGGCTCCGGTGGCCGCGTCGTTAACGCTGATGAGCGTCTCTGGGTCTCCCCGGCAGGGGGACGGGGCGATGCGCAGGGAGCCCGCGGACAGGCCGGCGGGCGACACTGCAGAAGGAATTGCCCGAAATGCCCTCGGAGATCGTTAAGAAAACGGTTTCCGTTTAATTATCAGCACCAGGTTTCGGGGCTGTGGCCTCTCCGCCTGTTTAATGTTCCGAGATTTAGTCACGTTACAGCAGGAGCCGGCTGGCGCCACCAGCCCCGTTCCGGCGGCCCCGCGGCTCCCTCCCGCCCGGCTCCCGGCCAGGCCCGGGCTCGCGGACCTTCCCCGGGGTCCCGGATCAGCCCCGGGGGTGCGGGCGGCTCCACGGCCCCGGGCGGCGCGCGGCGAGACCGCCCCCTGCCGGCGGGGCGGGGGCACAGCGGCCCCGCCCGCGTTGCCATGGACGCCCCTGGCGGCGCGTGACGCGCCGGGGCTCGCCGCGCGCGGTGATGACGTAACCACGGCCTCCACGTCGCCTGGCCGGCCAAGATGGCGGCGGCGGACGGGAGCGGGGCGGGCGGCGCCGCGGAGCCGCTGGTGAGCGGGCGGCGGGTTCGGCCCGCCCGGGGCACGGCCCGCCCGGGCCTTCCTCCGCCGGGCGGGAGAGGGCCCGGCGGCGCGGCCGGAGCTCCGGGTGCCCTGGGCAGGAGAGGGCCGTCTGGCGGGCCGCTCGGCCCTCCCGCTCCGGGCCGGGGGCCGGGCGGGAGCGGGGCTGGGAGAGCACGGACACGGAGCCGTCACTCCTGCGGCTGCCGCCCGCCCCAGAGTTCGCTGTGGAACCGGTCGCGCTCTTTGTTTCCGTGTCCGGGTAGCCGGGCGCTTTCACGGAGCTGCGGTTGGTTTAACGGCCCCGGACGGACGGAGCGCTCGGGGCTGCTGGGCCGGCGGCGCGCTGCTCGGAACCACAAACCGGCCGTTGTGCCGGTCGTCGCCGCTGTCTGAGCGGAGCGCGGGAGGCGGGAATGCTGTGCTTATGCACACCTGCTCAGACCCTGAGCTGCTGGGCTCATTAGCAGCCGTGCTCCGGTGGTGACTGTGTTATAACGTGGGGTATCTTTGAATTCTGAGCAGGTGTTTTCATCCTAAACCCGCTGAAAACAGCTGAAGTGAATAGGAGCCGGTTTGTATTTCTTTCTTTCTAAAGCTTAAAAACCCGTGTAGTTTGCAGGTCTGGCGGATGTGTCGATATCTGAGGACATTCCCGTGGAGGGGGAGATCACGGTTCCTGTGGGATCACACTCTCCCGAAGATGATTTCTCCACGCTGGATGAGCCCGTTAAGGACACTATTGTGAGTCTGTGCCTCTGTTTGGGGTAAAACGCATGTTTTGGCGACGTCTTTGGCTGACTTATGCAAAACCTGTATTTTTGCGTAGCTCTGCTTGACTTTGTTGTAATTTGGGGGATTTTTTTTTTTTCTCTTAGAATTAGCCATGTAAAATGAATTCTTGAGGCTCAAAAAATGTGTGAGTAGGAGCCCGAAAGCTTCTCTGTGATCTCAAAATCTTTGCAAGGCTAAAGGCCTCAGATGGAGTTTGGAAGAAAACTGTCCTGGCTAACGGGATTTTTCGTTAATTTTCTTTTCCTTGAGGAGCAAATAAATCGTTAGTCTTAACCAGATGTTAATAAAGGATACAACGTTGCGGTCGATAAGGAATGTAGAAAAAGTAGGCGTTTCTTGTTGCAGAGGATGCTGCAGAAATCTCTGGGTTGGATCCTGTCCTGATTGCTTTACTTCTGTCTTTTAGTTGGGAATGGTAATCTTTAGGCTAGGATAAATTAAAGTGTTACATCTTTATTTCAGATGAGAGATCTGAAGGCTGTTGGGAAGAAATTTGTCCATGTCATGTACCCGAAGAAGAGCAGCGCGCTCCTCAGAGACTGTACGTACAGGAAGCTCTCCCCAGTCTTGGAAGGATGTTTTGCCAACAGGCTTTGCCTGCTCTGCAGGAGGAGTTTGGGGGAACGGGGGCTCAGACGCGTTTGTTCCGTGTTCTTTCCATTGTTGTGGAATGCTGAATAGCAAACATGAAAAATCAGCGTGTTCCCAAAGCTCTTTTAAAGTGGAATACATGGCAGACTTGAAATAGGTTGTATTATAAAAAATGGCATAAGATGCTAAATTAGAAAATCATAAGAAAGTGTAATATGAAAAGTGATACACTGGTAGCTGGAAAAGGTGCTGTATTACTCCCAGGAAGATGAAACTGAGCACTGTTCCATGATATTTATGATTTTATTTTTTCCTTTACTTACAGGGGATCTCTGGGGCCCTTTGGTGCTTTGTGTCTCCCTTGCACTGTAAGTACCCCCAGTGGGTAGAGTTGGGGTTTTATAGCCTTTTACATTGGAGAAAGGACAAGTTAAACATTTCTGACTACATGTGTTGAGATAAAGTTCACCTCATCCTTTGTTGGTCTTCTGCCTGTTTAGATTTTCCTATAAAATGTGTTTCTGATACTTCAAGCCCACCAGGACCTCCCTTCTCCCAACTTAGGATTTCAGGGTGAAGGGTTTGGGGGTTCCTGGCTGTGGTGAAGAGGAGCGGCTGTTGTAGGAGCTGGTAGGCGGGAGTTGATGGTGGCCCCCAGGAGCTCCTGCTGCTCCGCTGGTGTGTGCACAGATCTGCCCGGGGCAGCGTGGAAATGCTGGTGATACCAGCCGGCTCAGGTGCATCTACGCACTCAATGTACAGAAGCCATCTAGGAAAGTGTTGGTGAAACTTTGGCAGAAACAGACAGTGTCATTGAAACGCTGAAATCAATGCATGGTCATTTTCCAGGCTTTGTGTTATTAGAGTTATAAGCTTTCCTTGATACTTAAAGTGTTTTATTGTGTACTTCACAGCCTGTTTTGAGAGGTTAACAAACTTTTGGTACTATCATTTTCATCTTTTAGCCTATTATCTATGGTTTTGTTCTCTCTGTGCTCACACAGGCCTCAAAGCAGGTAAACAAACAGACTGACATGCCCTCCGTGGCATCACAACCATTTTCCTTTCCTATGCAAAACTGAGGATGGTACTAAGAGTAAGAAAACAGACGAAAAATGATCTGTCTGCACCCCAACTGAGATCAATGTTTTGGGCTCCTATTCTGTCATCTACTCCAAGTCTACCCAAACTCAGCCGTCAGTTGCAAATGACCGTTTTTATCTGTTCCGTACGGCAGGATGCTGCAGGGGGGCGCAGCAGACAGCAAAGACGACGGAGGGCCCCAGTTTGCTGAGGTCTTTGTCATCATCTGGTTTGGTGCCGTTGTCATCACACTGAACTCGAAGCTTCTCGGAGGAACTATGTGAGTGCTGGTTTATTTAGTCGCAGAGGAGTTTCCGCAAGGCTTTGGTTTGACCGCTTTTTGCCCGTTTCTGTCTCTGCAGCTCGTTCTTCCAGAGCCTGTGCGTGCTGGGTTACTGCGTGCTGCCCCTGACCGTGGCCATGCTGGTGTGCAGGCTGGTGCTGCTGGCCGGCGCCGGCACCGTCAGCTTCATCATCCGGCTCATCGTCGTCGTCGCTATGTTCGCCTGGTCGACATTAGGTGAGCACTTTGCAGCACTGTGTGCGCTGAGCAGCGCGATGCCTGAGCCTGATCTGCATGCGCTGGGTTGGGAACAGCCCGTGTGTGTTGTGGGTTAAGGCTGCTGAAGTATCACAGAAATAGTTCTTCCAGCCCTTGCATTGGCAAAGATTCGGCCTCTGCTCCTGGTGATTGTCACCATCATATTCAAATTGCCTTCAGCAGGAGGCTGATAATTTAATATTAAACGCCATATGATGCTGATGGGTGTTTCCTGTGATATATGTTATGAATATTATCAGAAAATGTTAATTTCATACAGATGCATCTGCATTATTTCTCTTCTTAATCTGTAAGTCTGACTCTTGTCACAGAATGTTAATCAGCATCTATCTTTCTATATGACTTTAAAAAGTTTTAATATCTCATTACAGACCATTGGTATTGCTCTGTTTTCTCTTTCGACATAATTCTAACGCAGATCTAATGGATCTAAGACTTGCAGTTTTCTCAAGTGTTTGTCTTCTCCGCAGCATCCACAGCGTTCCTGGCAGACAGTCAGCCCCCGAACCGCAAAGCCCTGGTCGTGTACCCCATCTTCCTCTTCTACTTCGTCATCAGCTGGATGATCCTCACCTTCACACCCCAGTGATCTCCCAGCCCAAGAGAAGAGACTCTGATACGGACTGGAATTTTTTCATGAACGCAGCAGTTAATCATTGGCTTTATCTCTTTCTAATTTATATATATATAGATATTGTAAAAAGGCAGGTTATGGGATAAAGCCAGAGAACTGCAAAAATTGGTCGTTTGTGTCCCTCTTTTTGAAAGATACAGAAGTGCAGCTGCTGAGGGTTTTTTATTTAGCCCTGCTCTTTAGTTGCGTTAAATTAAAAAATGTCCACCGTGGCAGGGATTATTCTGCCTGAGGAACTGAGTGGGAGATCCTGAAATTCCAAGACGTTGGGTAGATGAAGATGAAGTTACAGGCACGGCGAGTTCTCGCTTGTGCTCGGATTCTCACTGAAGATGAAGATGCCTTATGAAATAATAGAACTTCGTTGCTGTTACCTGTTGGGTAGGGAAGAAACGTGTGTGTGTCGTTTTTCATTGACCTACAGAGCAGTGGAATGCAGATAAAGTGCATCACAGGACTGTGAGCTTTCACTTTGAAACTGCGTTTCAGCAAAAAATGAGTTTGGTCCAGTTTGCAGTGAACTGGGGCCGTGCAGAAGGGAACCGCCATTGCTCATATTCATGTACTGTGTGTTTCTGATTCTTCCCTTCAGGCTTGAAGAAAGAGTGTTTCGGCCAAATGCCTTCATCGCCGTAGTTACGCTGAGTAGCCCTTGCATCGCGTGAGAGGGAGTGTGTTAAACCTTCCCATGGGACCACAGGCTAGAGAGGTGACAGTCCTGGAGAAGCGCTCAGAGCTGGTTTGGAGGGGACTTGGCTGTCAGTGCGTACGGAGAACGGAAAATTCTCAACGTTCTGAAGCGGGTTGGAGGAAGGAAACCAAATGAGGCTGAGGGAGCCGCGCTGGCGTGCAGAGCCGTCCGCAGCGGCCCGTGCGCGGCTCGTGTGTCAGTGTGGGGACTGACACCTGGGAGCTGCTGCTTGAAAACTGCAGAAGCTGCCCGTGTTGTCCATGATGCTCAGTGAGCAATCCAAGGGGAGAGCTTCACAATGCCTGGGGGAGAAAACGCTGCTGGTAAAATGTCACATTTTCTGAAAATGAGCATCGTATTTTCTTTTTCCTGTAGCAATGCAAATAGATTTGGAATTGATGTACGTGGGTCCTGCTGAGGTGTAAATACGCCTAATTTATATTTATATACAAAAAGTGCAGTTTCTGCTGTAAACACTGTAAGTATTTGACAGTTGGGATGGCGGTTTCTTAAATGTGCAGATGGAAAGTACCTTTCTTGGTTTCGGGGGGTGCGCAGGGAGGGCAGGACTGGGGGGGGTCGGGCGGCGCTGCAGCCGCGGCTCCTGCGTGGGGAGGCCGGGGCTGCTGTGCCAGGGCCGCCAGGGGACTCCTCCAGCTTCCTGCAATTATTACTGATAGGGAATGCGATTTTTCTTTAAAGCGTGTGGTCTTCCGTTCCTTTAAACATTAGCTGAGCTTTTTGAAGCTGAAAAGAAATATTCAACAGAAGTAGAGAGTAAAGCTATTGATGGCTACAGGGGGAGTCTGAGTCAGGTCTGTCTTTCCCTCTGCAGCAAAAGAATCTAACTACACTTTAGAGAAATCCTCGGAGTTCTATCTCTAGTGTCTTGGGACTTAAGCTGATATTGTATCTGAAAGATAATTGGAGTAACGTTTAATTGATCCAGTATCTTTTTGGAAAGAAGGAAAATGATTTTTAAAGGAATTAAACCCCCAGTTTTCTCCCTGCTTGTTTTGATTTTGCTGTAAGTCTCATGATGGTTTGTTCTGTATCGTCACTCTTGGCTTCTACAAGAGAGAAGAAAATTATTTTTATATTAACTAGGTTTACTTTTCAACTGGTCACTCAAGTTTTTAGTTGAGAGATGTTTTTAATCTGAAAGAATAGGCAGAAATATGCTGTTTGTATGATGGTGTGAATGTTTTTGTCTGGTTTTTGACTCGTTGATCCTCCTTCAGTACGGAAAGCATCATCTGGGGCTGTAAAATCCGCAGCTGGGTTTCTGTCACTGAGGATGTAACTCGTGCTGAGGTTTTAGCTGGGAGGATGTGGGTAGGAAACCAGGTTTTCTGAGTTTTTGTGCCTCCAGTTGAATAAAGTTCCGTGTGTTACGTACGGTGGTGTTTGATCGTTGTTTAGCAGAGGGCAGAGGACACGAGTGTCCCCGGCCGGCAGCTGCGGCTGCTGTGGCTCGTGGCCTCGTTCACCTGTTCCGCGGGCCTGCCCGGTGCCGGCCGCTCGGGAGCCACGGCAGAGCTCGTCCAGAGGCGCTTCCAGCAGCGCCGCGGCCGGGCTGGGGCGCTTCCCGGACAGCGGCTCGGCCCTGCGCTCCAAGATGGCCATCTGCGGAAAACGTGGCGCTTTCCAGAAGGCAAGTGCGATTGCTTGGAACGGCAGAGAGAGCGAGTGGCGACAGTCAGTGGGAATGAACATCACATTGATTAATTGAAGATTAACCGTGTTCTGTGACTCCAGAACGTCAAGGAGCCAAAACGGGAATTTGTCCCTCAGCCCAGCTCTGCTGAGCGGAGCCGCCTCTGCCCCCGGCGCCGGGCGGTGCCACGGGTTCCACAGCGTGTGGATGTGGACACAGGGAAGCACGACTGAAACATTTCAGGTGTAGGAAAGCAAAACACCTCGAGCTTGTTTGATATTCACAGGCTGCCCGGAATTGGTGATAGTCCTTTAAAATGCTGGAATTACGTGAGAGAGCCTGTTTGTAGAATGGGGCTTCACGTGGTGCAGCCAGTTCCACAGCACGTTGCTCCAGAGCCGTGTGCAGGTCAGGCGCCTTCTGACCACAACTGAGATTCTCCGTTTGTTATGAAAATGTGTGTGATGACTCAATTGTTGTTGTTTCCAAGGGGAAAAAGTCTCTTCCTTCTTGTTTAAAGCTGGCTGAGGGAAGGACAGCAAGGAGAAACGTGGGTGTCTTCCCTTTAATGAAGTGTTTTAACTATTCTGTAGAGAAAGCAAATGATTTTCTGATGTGTAAACCAGGCTTTCTTCCCTACTAATATATTTTTAATACTGTTTATCAACTGAAGTTGGTGTATGCATTTGAATCTGAATTTTAATTTCGACCTATTTCATACCAATGAAAATAATGTATTGGTTTTAATGTTACGTGTGTAAATCAGACCCCGTGGGAAGGCGAGCGGGCAGTGATGCGGGGGTGTCGGGAGCAGCCTGTCCCGCGGGGACGCTCCAGGGGATCCCACCAACACCTGCACACAGAAAAGGTGTTTTATACAGCCTGGGAGTTTGGGGCGAGTTAAATGAAGGTGGGACAGAGAAATGACCGAATCCGCTACTCCTGTGCCTATGGGGTGCGTTGGATTTGGGTTTGTGTCTGCGCACCGGTCAGGTGTTGGGCGGAGCCGCGGGGTGAGGATAAATCCTTTCCCTCTGCCAGCACAGCGCCGCTGCTGCTGCAGGCGCACGGCAGGATTCGCCGCTGGCGCCTGGCCGTGCTCTCTGTGCCACGGGTGACCGCGGGGACTGTCCCGCAGGCCGTGGGCCGTGGTGGCAGCAGGGACACGGCCAGCAAGCGCCAGGTTCGGCTGAACGAGGCCACAGTGTCCTGCTGGTCACAAGAGGGCGACACGGCCTTGCAGAGCTCTCCCCTTGCCTTGTCCTGTTCCACCAGGGCAGATGTGGGACTGGCAGCCCCTTTTCCGTGTCTGGTCCGTGAGGACAACAGCTTGTGGGCAGCCCCAGGAGGTGAGTCCTGAGCGTCCAGCCTCGGCCGTCGCCGCGGGGAGACGCTCGCGCTGCTGAGCGCGGGCACGGCGGCCCCGTCGTTCCCCATGGGCAGCGCTGTGCTGGGCTGTGCACGGCAGGGGACGGGTCCTGGAGAGTAGGGAAGATTTGTTCCAGATTCTATTCTCAATCCTAGCGAGAATAAAAAGCTAGAAACAAATGCATATGCTGGCGTGGAGAGGATAGCTTCCTTATTTCCAGTTGGGTTGTTTTCCTTGACCCTTGTCACCCTCTGCTGACATTGCAGAGCTCAAAGCCGTTTGCTCGCACAGGAAAGCAAACAGGGACGGTTTTGTTCGGTGTGTTCACGTCTGCCCGTGCCTGGCACCTCGGCACATCTGCCTCGCGAAGCTGCGGCTGCCGAGCTGCTGCCTGTGCTGCAGAGCGCGGCGAGGAGCTGCGTGTCGGTGGAGCCCTGGGGACAGCGAGACAGCCCCTGCCACCCAGACACAGGGGAACGAGCTGTCCCGGCGCTGCCGCCGTGCCCACGCCGGAGCCATCGCCGTCCATCCTGGCTGAACTCCTGCCCATGGGCCCCGGCTCCCCCGGGAGCCTGCGACGGCGTCCCCTGCGCTGCACCGGCTGCAACCAAACCTCCCGACTGTGCCCGGGGCAAACGGCCCAGCCGGAGCCCGGCAAACCTCGTCTCTTCCCCAGTGCTGCGGGCAGCAGGAAGAGCATAACGCGAAACACCAGCTCCCTCTACACAGGTAAAAGGAGCTCTCTGTTGTAAGAGAGAAATGAAGAATACAAAACCAGGCTGGGGAAAGGCTGAGCAATGTCCCAGAGCGATTGTGTGGCGTTTGCAGGAGGTGTTAGTGCACAACACAGAGGGAACAGTTACGGGACAGGCAGCTATTGCTGGTTACTGCCTGTGCGGTCTGTCCAAGGTGTTTTACAGCACCTGTGACCTGACGCCGTTAGCCTAGCCAAGCTTCACAGCATGCTGCAGCCCCAGAGAGGAGGGTGCAGGGTCACTCTTGTAGCTCGTGGTTGCTTTGGAGCAGGGACCCCGAGCCCGTGGCTCCGGCTCAGCCCTTCGGCGCGGGGCCGAGCGTGGGACGCGCTGGCCAGGCCCAGCCTGGCAGCCCCTGTGGCCGCGGGGGAAGAAAAGAATTCGCTGCTAAATAATGATGCTTTTGTGTGCACGAGGGTTTGCATGGAGAGTTGTCTGAGGCTGCCTCTGGGCTTTGCTGGTGTCCCCAAGGAAGGGCAGCAGCAGCGCGCGGCTCCTGCCCAGCTCGGGGGCTGCAGTGACACGGGCACGGGACGGGCACTTGCTGTCCCCAAGCAAGAAGTGTCTCTCCTCCTTTGTGCAATCGATGGCCTGAAGGGCATCGCTGTGCTGGTGATTCAGGGGTTGCCTCTGGGCACGTGGATGGTCCAGCCCCGCGCACGAGAGGCGGCTGCGAGGGGGTTTGTCATTCACAGTTCAACTCGCCAAGAGCTGCCCTGCTCGCAGGGAGCAGAGCGCTGCACCTGGCACGGATTCCTCTGTCCCCTAATTCATCCCCAGCCTCGGCCACAAATAGGGCTGGGATCTGCCCCAGACAGCAGCTGTTGCTAGAACTATGTGCGAAAATATAGGAGTACGTCAAATCTAGTTTATTAAATGCCGTTGCATTGTACAAGCCTGAAAGACAGATGTGTCTCTGCTGCTTGTGATTTCTGCTTTTTAGCTGGTGAGCGTGCTGGCCGTGGGCGTCAGGTAGCCGGGCACCCACAGGAGCGCGTTCCCTGCACCAGCAGCTGCTGCCGCGCGTCTGCCCGCGCGTGTCTGTCCGCGCGTGTCTGCCCGCGCGTGTCTGTCCGCGCGTGTCTGCCCGCGGAGCCCCTGGGTGCTCCCCGCAGCCCCTGCTGAACCGGCTGCTGCTGGGGCTGCCCAGGACCGTCCCTCCCCGTCCCCCTGGACAGAGCGCGGCCGCCTGTGCCCGTGCTGCCCTGCTCAGCGCGGCGCTGGGCTGGCCAGTGCACCTGCCCCCGGAGCCTCCCTGCCCTTGCTAATTATAAGAGATGCTCACAATTCCTCGTGCTGCCCTGGCGCCGGCCCTCAGGGACAGCGGATTAGTGTCCCAGCCGGCTCCGGAACGCTCCCATGGGGAAGGGAAAGCTGCTTGTCACCATTCTGCTTCTACATGGAAAAATATCTTTTGTGTGTAGAATTATCTTTTAGATGTAAGAATATATTTTATATGTAACATATCTTTTAGATGTAAAGAATGCAGCCTGTAATGTATTTCTTTTTATCTTCAGGATGCCTATATGAAACCTAGGGCAGAGCAGCAGGTTTTTGCTGGAGTTCTGCCTTGTGTGAGAGTCTGTAGATTCTTCCCGGACACTCTTAGGTGCTTGAGTATAATAGAGTTAAAATCAGTCAGGTACACAGGTCTCAGGAAAAGCCATTTTCCTTCTAAATCACGTGGGTCTATTTGCAATTTGTGTGACTTGTCTGTAGCATCTCGAGAGCGTTACCACGTCAGCCCCGCTCTCACAGATGCACGTCAATGGAGCACTTTCCCCGTGGGTCACGAGCCCTGGGCGCTGCAGGATCGTGAACCCCAACCAGTCGCTTCAAACACAAAGTGCGGGGCGTGGGGTGAGGAGCGACCCGTGCTGGGACGCGGGGTCCCGGTGACCCGGCTGGACCCCCTCAGCTGGGGGAGCCGGGACACCCCGCAACAAGGCTGTGATGTCTGCGTGTTAATGGAGTTCACTGGTGCAATCCTCCTGCTGTTGAAGTCTTCAAGCTCTCTGGCCGACAGCTGAGGGCTTAGAGACCCGCGGGGGTCCCGGCGGTGGGGCAGGAGCGCTCCCAGCTCGTGCATCGGGAATTCCGCTGGAATGTCCTGGACTGTGTGTTTCAGCGATGCTGTCTCTCGGTTAGTGAAACTGAGGAGTTCTGCGGCTCTGGGAGGACTCGTCATCTGGAAAGTTTATTTGCTTTCTGTGTGTATACTAAACAAATCGATGTTTGTAAATGCATTCCCGGTATTTACAAACACGAGCATCCTTCAGGAGAAATGCACAGACTGAGCCCTTACCGGGCCCTACGGGGGCTGGGGAGGCCGGGTGGATTCCTGCAGCCGTGGGTGAGGCGAAGAGCCCTTGGATCCCGAGTCATTCCAGCGCGCGTCCGGGCTGGAAAAATGTACGTGGGCTGGGACGGGGACACATCGGCGGGGCATGAGTGCCACAGGCTGGGGGGGACGTCCCCTCCTCTGCCGCAGCCTTTGGAAAGGGACTTGCCAAGGCGGCCGTGGGACCGGCTGGTGGGTTCGTGGCTGCGGGCAGGGGTTGATGCCGCGGCCCCCGGGGGATGCGGCGCTGCCCTGCTCACCAGAGCGGTTCCTTGGGCTGCGGGAGCTGGCGCGTGGGGATTAAGTAATTGCCTAATTGTCCGTCAGAGAGGGCTGGTGCCCCGCTGGAAATCACCCTCCTCTGTTGTTAAACGGGCTCCTTCTTCACGTGTGTGTGTCAAGGCTGATCGCTTTGGATGGGGATCTTTTGTCATGGAGCTTGTACTGGTCAGAACCGTTTGTCCTGCTCACCGTCCCGTGGCAGCGCCCGGTGCTGCGTCCCCCGGGGCGGAGCCGCGGTGCCCTGCGGTACCTGTCCAAGAGACAACACGGCTTCTGGTTGAGTGGTTTGGTTTAGAACCGGAACCGGAGAGATTAGACTCTCATCTGTTAAAAAAACAATCCATATCTTAGTTTTCTCAGTTCCCGAACACGCCGTTGGAGACTGGAGCATGCACACTGGGATTATTTTGAACGGGGAATTTTTGAGGGAAGAGCAGCGGTGGCGGGCGGGCAGGGCGCTCACCGGTGGCCACAGGCCAGCGGGAAGCTGGGAACATCTCCTGCTCTGCCATGGTCCCCTATCTCCGTGGGCTTCAGGGCCAGCGGGAAGTTGGGAACATCTCCTGCTGCTCTGCCATGGTCCCCTATCTCCGTGGGCTTCAGGGCCAGCTGCGGTGGCGCAGCAGCACCAGCCCAGCAGGACCTTGGCTGGAGCCCAGTGCTGAGCTCCACGCTGGGAACGGCACCGCAGCCGTGGGGTGATGTGGGGCAGAGCCCTCACAGCCCCTTCCCTGGGTGTGGGGGGGTCCAGCCCTGTCCCTGGGCCCCGCAGGCCCCTGGTTTCACACCTTCACCACCCTTCTCCGCCCGCCCCGCGGTGCCACAGCCCTGCCCGGCGCTGCCAGCCCTGCGCCGGCAGCTCCACCGTGCTCAATAAAAGGGTCACTGTTCCCAATATGCTAATGGGAAAATGCCTGCGCTGCAGCGGCGGCTCCTTCCCCACCTCGGGAAATGCCTGCGCACAGCAGCCCGTGGAAAATCCCCGTGTGGGGCTGGCGGGGCTGCGGCGGCCCCAGCGCCGCTCGTCCCGGGGAGCGGTGCCAGCAGCGCGCTGGCTGCTCCGGCTGCTGAGCGCGCCGGTACGGGTGCTGTGCTGGGTGCCTCGCGCCGCAGCCGGGCTGCAGTGGGGCAGGAACAGCGATGGGGGATCCTCTGGGTAGGATCTGCTGTGAGAAGAGGCTGTACCTGTTCTCCGAAACACCGGCCCTGTTCCGTGACTTACAGAGGTGCTTGTGGCGGTGCTGGGTCTGGCTCGGTGTCCCGGTGTCCGTCCCAGCGCTGGGCACCGCGGGCAGGACGTGGGGCGGGCGGTCACCACCTGCAAAACGCTCAATGAGTGCGTACAGGGTGGGGTTTTTCTTAGATTCAGCCTTTTAAAATGAACTGGAGTTTAAAATGTGCTCTCACAGAAGTCTGAAGGTCATAGTGATACATATAGAGAGAGAATTAATAGAACTTGCTTTTGTTTTTCCTGCAGGAGTCTGTGGAGCAGGTACCTTAGAAACGCTGGGCTAGACCAATGCAGCAGCGGAGCCGTGTCCCGGCATCGCTGGCAGAAATAACTGCCTTGGCACTGCAGACTGCAGGCGCTTTGCAGGGTGTCCGGTCCCGGGGACCTATTCTTATCAAGGGTGGTATCCTGGTATGTTAAAGGAGGATCCTAGATTTAAAATTACTTGGATGCTTTTGGGATGACTGGGTAGGAAGAAGCTGCACAAGTATGCAGAAGCCTCTGTGGTTTGTCTTGCAGGCCCTGGGAAGCAGACAGCTTGCTTCTATTTGCATTCACTCTTTTTTTTCCTTCTCTGTTTTTGCTTTGGAGGAAGCGGGAGGAGGCCCCGCCGCCGAAGCAGCCGCCGCCGGTGCCGGGGGCCGTGTCCCTGCAGCCCCGTTCTGGTGGGCTGCGCTCGCGGCGCCCTGCTGCTGCACGGCTGCTCGCCCTCCCGCGAGCGCTGCCCTGGGCTGGCAGGACAGGGCGCTCCGTCCGTCTGCCACAGCCGCCTTCCCCACGGCTGTTTGCCACTTCACTGCTGCCCGTGCTCACTGGAAGGGGCCATGGCACGTCCCCCCTCCTGTGGCTAAGATGCTTGCTAGGAAAGGTGACCCTGGGCAAGCGTCCTGTAGAGGTGACACCGTCTTCCCAGCCCTGGGTGTTTAAAGGAGGAGAAAAGAGGCTGAAGCACAGAGCTGACACTGTACCTCGGTGCCCCAGCCCCACTGCGCTGGCTCAGTAACACAGGGGGCACGGTGGAGGAGCTGCGGGCGGTGCCAAGCCTGGGAGCGATGCCAAACGCTGCTGAGGAATGAGCGAGGGGGAGATGGAAAGAGGCAGCTGGAGCCGGCGCCGGGACCGATGCCACCCGCGTGTTGCCGCCAGGACCACGCTGGTGCTGCCGGGGCCGTGGTGGTGCTGCTGGTGCCGCCGGGGCCGTGCCGGGGCAGCGCTGCGGTTCGGGGGCCCTGAGTGCAGGTCGGGTTTGCGGGATGCTGCAGGTGGTGGTGCCAAATGTAATCTCCTCCAGGCAAGCGCAGCATCTCTGCCTCTGTTGCATCCTGGTCATCTGTGCTCCAGTCCCTGCCTTGTCCCCGGGAGCTGTGACCGCTGTCGCGCTCTGCCGCAGCGAGGCTGGCGCTGCTCCTGCTGTGCGGGAGCTCTGGGCCCGAGCAGCCCCTCGGGTCAGCAGCGGTGGTGGCCATGGCTGGGAGGAGCTGCCACACGCCGTGGCATGTCCTGTGCTGGTACTGCCGGGGACCCGGTCCTTCCCACCATGGCCATGGTGCTTTGTTGCCCCTCTGCTCCTCTCCCTGATGCTTGTACCCCCACCAGCGCCTGGGGGCTGTGTCAGTGCCCCCCACGTGCACAGAGCCAGGCAGGCTGAAGGGCACTGGTGACAGGCAGGAACAGGCAGTGACGGTGGCCCCGGGATGGGCAGGGGTGCTCTGCCGAGGTGCTGGTCCCACCTCGGGGGCTGCAGCACCGCATCCTGCTCCCCCGCGCTGACAGCGGGCAGAGCGCCCAGCTGCTGCGCACACCGGCTGCTGGGGATCGCGGTACCGGCACAGCCTTGGCCTGGGCTGGCGGGGCCCCGGGCTGTGCAGGGGCAGGATCGTCCCCTGGGCTGTGCAGGGGCAGGATCGTCCCCTGGGCTGTGCGGGGGCAGGATCGTCCCCTGGGGCACGTGGAGCCAGACACCAGCGGGGGCACTGGGCAGGAGTGGTGCCACAGGCTTGCTGGGCTCCTATCGGTGTCGTGGGGAGCGTGGCTCAGCACTTGCCATTGCTTGCTCTGGATAACCCTGGAAATCACCGGTTGCTGGGAACTTTGTGCGCCTGCAGGAAGCCTTGCAGCCCTGGGCCCGTGTGCCGGATGGCTGGCACAAACCCCTGTGCCATTGCCTTTTGTTATGGTCCTTCTTGTGAACAAACGCTCAGCTTGCACAAATGTTTGCGAGGGAAGATAAGGAGCTGTGAACGGAGCTGGAGTGACCGGCCAGGCCACACCTGGTGACGGGGGCCCCTGCGTTTGCCCGTGCTGGGGTGACGCTGCAGGTTTGCCAGCGCTGCCGCTGCCTGGCACGCAGGAGTTTGTGGTGGGGGCATCTGGGGACAGCAACGTGACCGCGTGGGTACGGCTTGTCCCTCGGAGGGGACGGCACCGCAAGCGTGTCTGTGACTGCTGCTGGCGAGCTGGAGCAGGGGCCAGAGTGAAAACCTAAACCGTCTGGGGTTTGGGTTTCCAACGTCCTACATGTGCCTTTGACAGCAAAACTGCCATTCCTGCTGCTCGGGTGTTTCTGTCCCCTGTCCCGTCCCGCTGCCGGGGAGCGGAGCGCGGCTGCGCTCGAGGCAGGAAGCAAAGCTGGAGCTGTTTAAAACTCGCAATCTTCAGGGAATTTCAATCGCCAGCCAAGCCTGTTCGCAACCAACTGCGTAGCGGTGCAGGGTTTGAATCGCTGACCCGCCTCCGCCGCAGCGCTGCCTCCTCCCCGCGCCGGCTCTGCCGCAGCGGCCATGGGGGTGCCGGGGGGGGCTCCCCGTGCCGCGCTCTAGTGGGGCCCCGCGCCGCCCCCGCCGGCACGCCATGCCGCTGCTGGACTTCTTCTGGGCCTGCTTCAGGAGAGCCAGGGTAAGGACCGGCTGCCGAACGGCGTCCCCGACACCTCCGAGCGTCAGGAGAAGCTGCTGGAAGGGGCGGCGGGGGGGGCAAGCGGGGCTGGGGCTCGTGTGTGGTGTCATCTGCTCCAGAGGGACCAGAGGGACGCTGTGCCCGGGCCCCATGCACACGTGAAAGGTTAATTTGGGATGGGCCGTGTGCGGATGGGTTGGTCGGTGTGTCCTGCGCTTGTCGCTGCCCGTCAGCGATGGCACCAGCGTCCCGGAGCCGGCAGCCCTGGCCGAACACGGGTGGGATGTCTGTATGGATATGGAATGTCTGTATGGATGGGGGTGTCTGTATGGGTGTGGGATGTGTGCATGGATGGGGGTGTCTGTATGGATGGGGGTGTCTGTATGGGTGTGGGATGTGTGCAGGGATGGGGGTGTCTGTATGGGTGTGGGATGTCTGTATGGATGGGGGTGTCTGTATGGGTGTGGGGTGTCTGTATGGGTGTGGGATGTCTGTATGGATGGGGGTGTCTGTATGGGTGTGGGATGTCTGTATGGATGGGGTGTCTGTATGGGTGTGGGACGTCTGTATGGATGGGGTGTCTGTATGGGTGTGGGATGTCTGTATGGATGGGGGTGTCTGTATGGGTGTGGGATGTGTGCAGGGATGTGGGGTGACAAAAGAGCAGTGAGACCAGAGGCCCTGAGTTTCTCATTTCCTGCAGCAGTGGTTCTCATGGCATCTGGTATTTTTCATTTGGGTTTAATTTCTCATCTGCCAACTTAATAATGTGCAACTCTCTCCGACTGCCCCCATTTGTTGTGTTATAGTATCACAGCCTGTGCCATGGTGGGTGTGCTGGGCAGATTTTGGAGGTGTTATTAGTGTGGATTTCAGGAGTTTTGGCTTGGTGAAAGCAGTAAAACCCTTTCCAGCCCGTGCCGTACGCCGGGTGCGGCAGGCGAGTGGCTCTGCCGTGGTGACACGGATGTGGAATGCAGGCTGTTCCCCTGGGGTTTCAATGCAAAGCCCAAAATAGTTGAGTCTAAAAATGACATTTGTGAAATTCATTAATAATATTAGTAGCTGTCTTGTCCCTGCTGTCTCCAGAGAGCTTAGCACGTCCCTGTTAACCCTCCTCGTTCCTGTGTGTTGCCGTGGCCGTCGCACTCAGGGCACAGGGGACAGAGACCGGGACCTGTGTCCCCCCAGCAGAGCTGCAGCTCCCAGGGGCTCCATCCTGGGCCTCAGCATGGTCCAGAGCACCCAGCAGAGCCCGGGAACCTGCTGCCCAGGACGGGGCCGCTGGTCCAGCCGCTGGGGGTGCTGGGGACCGGAGAGCGCTGGGAGCTCCGGCCCCTGCTGTCCCTGGGACTCCCAAGCGCAGCTGCTCCTCTGGCCACGGCCCCGGCAGCACATGGGGCACATTCCAAACCCTCCAACCCGAGGATAATTCCCCATCCGAACCCTCCAGTTTTACTACTTAAGCCAATATTTGTATCTGCTTCTTGCTTAGAAAACACTTTAGCCAGATGCCCAGAGCAGTGTGGGGATGGAGCGCAGGCAAAAGTCACTGATGGGTCTGGGATTAATTTGTCCTCCGGTTCTGGGGCTCTTCCTCGCCACCATCACCCCGGGCACCGAGGTGTCACGGCCAGGGGCCTGTGACAAGGGAAGCTCCAGGCAGTTGGGGGCTCCAGAAGAAATCTGCCATGAGAGATGGGCTTTGTGCTCGGAAGGGACGGCTCTGCCCGAGGAGAATGAGCCCTGGAGAAGAGGGGTGAGTCTCTTGGCTCAGCACCTCCAGCTACCGGCCATGGGGAGAAGAAAACCTGCTCAGAGGGCGTAAGCCAAGCGGTGCTTCCCCGAGCAGAGCCAGCGCGGAGGAGCGGGGGACTCTGCCCTGGTGCTCAGAGGGGAGGCACAAAACGGTGTTCCTGCATTTCGTGCTGCCTCGTTAGCTCAGCCCATGCAGCTCATGTTGCGCTTGGCATTGCAAAAGCCCAGGCTGGCGACGAGGGGCTCCCTGCCGGGTACCGCAGGTGCCTGTTCCCAGGTTTGGGGGTGCTCGTGCTCTCTGCATCGTTGCCTTCGCTGGCTTTAAGCTTCCCGCTGCTCTGCTTGCAGCAACATGAGATAATCTGGTGGACACTTCATTGCTCCATTCTTCCATCGCCAAGCTGCCATTCCCATAGACCCACCGCAGCCCCACGGCAGCCACCCCCACCGGCAAACAGACCCTGGCTGGTCCCCCCCTTGCACAAGGCCTCGTGGAACACGGGGCGTTGGCAGAGGGGAGCCGGGAGCAGCTCTGAGAGCCGAGTCGAGCGGCTGCGTGGGCTCTGGGGCCAGGGGAGCTGAAGGGCCAGGGGACATCACCCTCCCGATTTCCCTTGGCGAGCGCGGGTGGCCTCACGGGGGGCTGAGCTCCTGCTCCAGCCCGCTTGCCCCATTTCCTCCCGATGCTGCTTTGCTCAGCTACTCGCTGGGACCAGCAGAGGAATTTCTCGAAGGAGGAGAAATGTGCAGGGCTCTGTCTGTGGGATTAACGCTCTTTCCAGGTTAAATGAGGTGGAGCTGCTGCTGGTGGCAGATTTCACGGGGAAAAAAGAAGGCATTAGGGCCAGGACACGATGGCAGGAGAGAAGAGGCCCCCCCTTTAGCACAGGGACCCCTTTCCGTGCCGTGGCCTGGGGAGCAGCCCCAGCTCAGCGCCGCAGCCCTCGCCCCGCTCGCTGGGGTCAGCCCCTCTCCCCCGGGGCACCCCCGGCACAAGGAGAGGGGGGTCCCGGGCCGTGGGAAAGGCCGCGCGGCAGCACCGTGTTCCTGCAGCCGTATGTCCCAACAGCTCTGGCTGTGGCTGTGCTGGGGCACCGCGTTCCTGCAGCCGTATGTCCCAACAGCTCTGGCTGCGGCTGTGCTGGGGGTTCGCCTGCGCCCGAGAGGGGCCTGCAGAGTGTCACCCGGGACCCTCCTGCTCCTCCGTGTCCCTGCAAAGGGCCATCGGCTCCCGCGTGCTGGCGAGGCTCTGCCGCTGGAAACCCTGCGTGTCGCGAGCGCCCGGCAGGCACTGCTGCTCCCACAGAGCCCAACCGCGAGTGGTGGGGGACTGTCAATGTGAAAATCAAAAAGATAACACAATGACTTATCTTCTTTTTTCTTTCTTTTCACAGTGTTTCACACTGCTGGAAGACAAAAAAGATGCAGGTAAGTGTGACAATGTTTTCTGGGCAGGAATGCCCTTGCCGCGCGGTGGGCAGGGGTCACGGAAGGAGAGGATCATCCTCGTGCCGGGCTTCTGGCTTCTCCTGCCAGCAGTGTGCATGTTCCCCGAACTGCTGCTTTTCAAAGGGGCAGCAAATGCAGCCAGTGCAAGGCAGTGCCAGCCGGGCACCCCTTGAGCCCCAGCGGTGCCGAAGGGACCCCAGGACGTGCCCAGCTCCCCCTTGGCCCCATCCTTTCCCTCCTGGCTGCAGATGTGGCTTGGCTGTACGCCGCAATCATCACCGGTGACCAGGGTGACACCCCAGCCGCGGTGTGTGCGCTGGACCCCGCGGATCAGAGCAGCCGCTCGCCGGTGCTGCCGGAGCTGCTGGCGCCGGGAGCCGCTCAGCCAGGGCAGCCCAGGCGGCAGCAGCTCTGCTCCTTTCTGGTGCCTTTTCAGATCCTCTCCTCTTTGTGGTGAACAACTTCATCCCCTGCAAACAAGCTCATCAGGAGCTCCAGGGCATTTCTGGGGGGGGTTCCCGGCTGGGAGCCCCCCAGCTGGGTGTGACTGAGATGTGAACCGGGGGGCAGCTGCTGCTGAGCTGTGGTTCTTGCACCAGGGCCCAGGGGCTGCATCTGCCCTGAGCAGCCCTCTGCAAAGCCTGGGGGGAGGCTGGGGGTCGGGGCCACCCTGCCGTGGGGGGCCTGTGGGTGCCGGGCAGGCTGGAGGCTGCCGGTGGGCTGCGGGGCGAGGAGGAGGAGAAGGGGTGCGTCTGAGGGGTTGGGGACCAGGTCTGGGAACAAGGCTGTGGGCTCCCAGACAGGACACAGCCCACTGCTCATTTGAAGAGCTGCAGGGTCCTGCTGCCAGACCGGTGTGAAGTGGCACGGCTGGTCCTGGGTGCTGCTCTGCTGGGGGTGAGGAGATGCTCTGGGGCTTGCTCTGTCCTGGTGTTCAACCATGGACAAACAGCGCTGCTGCCAGACGCGGCCCCGCTTGTGGACAAGCTGTGGAGAGGTCCTGCAGTTTGTAACTCGGTTATTTGGTCTAGTGGAGACTCTTTGCTAAGCAACACCCCCAGAAGTAAACCTGGCCCGGTCCTGCTGTCAGACGTGGCTGGAAGTGGAGGGACCCCGGGTGCTGTGCCAGCTCCTCAGCTCTCGGCAGAGCTCAGATCAGGTCCTGCGGGTGGTGGCTCCGGAGCAGCAGATCCCGCGGGTGGCAGTTCCAGAGCAGCTGATCCCGCAGGTGGTGGCTCCGGAGCAGCTGATCCCGCAGGTGGTGGCTCCGGAGCAGCAGATCCCGCGGGTGGCAGCTCCGGAGCAGCAGATCCCACGGGTGTTGGCTCTGGAGCAGCAGCAAAGGCGGCAGGAGCGGTGCTGGGAAATGCAAGTTGCTGCCCTCCAGGGAGCCCGTGGGATGTGCCCGGGATCTCCGAACAGTTCCCCAACTGGAGGGCAGAGAGCCGGCCTCTTGTTTTTCATCCACGTAAGGGCTGGGTGAGCTTCGAGCTGCTGGTGCAAGAGCCCAGGAGCACAGGAAAGCTCTGGGCAACAAAAGGTGCTTTGTGAACAGAGCTCCGGAGGTAATCCTGGGTGGTCTCTCTTGCCCTTTTGTGGGAGAGATTAACAACATGACTATCAAGAGCTTGTTAGAAAGCTTTAAAGAGCCCTGCAGGAGGGAAGGGCAGGGAAGACTCTTACGGATCCCATTCACAGCGAGGATTTTGGTGCAAAGTATGAAGCCCAGCGGAGCGTGGCTGGAGCTTTCCCTTTCACGTGGGTTGTGCTGCCTTGGAGCAAGCCCGCTGTCAGTTTGTACCCGCCCTGGGGTGTTTGAAGCTCTGGGAAGAGGCCAGGGCAGTCGCCTGCTGTCCTCTTAGCTGAGCATCCCCAGAACGTGCTCTGACAAATGGGGGTCACTTAAGGAAACATTGACAGTGGTCTCGGGAGATGCCACCCCCTTCCCTGATGATGTTTTAGGGCGGGCAACAGCTCTTGAGACAACGGCACGAGGCAGGGTTGAGATGGTGCTACGTTTATCCTGGTAACTGTTGGGGATGTGCCTCTCCCGGCTCCCCCATCGCTCCCAGCGCCTGGCCCCGGTCCCTCCCGCAGCGCTCCTCTCCCAGGCCAGGTTTCCATGGGTTTCCGAGCCCTCCGCTTCCTCTCCAGCCTCCGCTTCCCACGTATTGTTCTGGACAGAGCAGAAAGGAAAGGCTTGTGCGGCCGCGCACGCAGAAACCACGTCCCGGAGTGAATTCCTGCCGCCAGCAGCGCCGGGTCTCCAGAAGCGGGTCGGGAGCAGCTCTGCAGCTCTCATTGAGCAGTGGCCTCCCTGAAGTGCCGAGGGACAGGGACGGAGCTGGCGGCTCCCTCCAGCGCAGCGGGCAATGACGGTCTCACAGCCTTTCAAAAGGGGCCTTTGCGGCTGGGCATGGTGAAATAACAGAGAAAAGAAGCATGAGGGACTCCGCTGAACTTTTGCCCCTATGTGAAAGAATAAGGTTGTATTTACCCAGCATCTGGATTTCCAGAAATAACCCGCTAAATTTAGCTGTTGTTGATATGTTGTCACAGCTGAGTTATTCTTCTCTCTTCACACGACAATCTGCTGCACCGGTCCTGTTGGTCTGCAGGACGAGCTCTTTGCTCCCCGTCTGGTGTGTGCTGTGCGCTCGGTGCCCTGATAGTCGGGGAGAACGGGGGGACTGGTGTCTGCTTCTCCATCACTGCATGGCCGGGCTGAGCAGCCGGGGCTGCCGGAGGGCGCGTGGCCACGCCGGGACACGCGGGGACCGTCGGTGCCAGGGGACACCGGTGTGGGGTGGGATGCTGGGCTCTGGAGCTCTGAAACTCCAGAGCAGCCGCTGCCTGTTACGTGGTGGAAAACGCGGTCACGGGTCTGGATCCCTGTCGAGGGGGTAGGAAATAGAAAAGCTGAACCGAATGTGATTATTAGTGGTTTTGGGGTGACGTGTCTGCGTTGCTGCTTCCTCTTCCCTGCCTGTGGGGTCAGTCTGCTGAATCACCCTGAGACACCAACCTCAGTCCCAAAGCACCCTCGGATGGGCTCTGCCACTCTTCTGCTTGTTTTTCGTAAAGGAAGAGGGTTCTTCCTCAAATATTCTCATTTTCCTTCTGTTACAGCCCCTGTGGCCACACTCCTGGGCCACTCGCCCATCACTGAGAATTGAACTCCTGCCTGGTGAGCGTGAAGTGCTTTGTGGTTCGCTCCAAGTAGTTAAAAAGTTTTTAATAGAGTAAAAAGATAATTCCTGAGCAGGAATAGATACACTAAAATCCCTGCCAGGGCAGCTTCAGAGCAAAGAGCTCATGCTTCTCTCCATCAGAGGTTTTCTCGGGAGCTGGGGACAGCATCTCCTGAGGCTCCAGACACCATCTCCAGCGTTTCCTTTCCAGCCTCCTCAGCGAACCCCGGAGGTTATTTTTGAACTGCTGAGTTCTTTGATATGTATTTATCCATATTGGTTTAATTTCCCTGAGAAATCAGGCTGGTGCTAAAGCCTCTGGGCAGAGCCAAGGCTGCCAGCTCTGACATTTCCCGCTGTCCCCTGCCTGGGGACATTTACGGGTTGGTGGCTCCAACACAACACGCCTGGTGCTGTGCCAGGCGCTGCCGTCCCCGGCGCTGCCCCCGTGACACCCGCCCGTGTCCCCAGAGCCGCCGGCCTCGTGCTGCTGCTTCCCCGCAGCCCTGCAGAGAACGCTCATAGAAACCCACGGAGCCGTGCACGCAATTATAACCTTGGTTAATTAACAGGAACCACAACGGCAGTGATACGGGCACGCACAGGACTCCGCTTTATATCTTGGCCCACAGCAATTTTGGACGCTTTTGGGTTGTTCTCGTGTCACCTTTGTGCTCTTTTGGCAAATAGGCAAAGGCTGCCGGATCAGCCCCCGCTTTTCCACCCCTTCTGCCCCCCCGCTGCTGAGCGTTGTCCCGCCGCGACCAGCTCCCGAGAAACCAGCTGAGAACATGAAATCAGAAAAAATACTTTAAAAGAAAATCAAAACCAACTTGGCCACACTTCAGTTTTTTCAGTAAATGATCATGGGGAAATGATTTCTCAGAGGTAAGAGGCCCCTCCAGCCCACGAAATAAGGCCATTTCTTGTCCTTGTTCCTCTTCTGCCTCTAAAACCTTCTGTAACTCTGAAACTCAGGGACTGCTGCAGTAACTGGTTCCCATCCCCCAGCTCATCCCCTTCATCCTTCTGGGGCTTTAATTCCAGGGTCTGGAAGCTTTTCCGTTTCCTGTAGCTAACCAAACGCAGATTCCCCCGCGGCGCAGGATCCCATCACGGGCGGGCTGATTTTCTTCGGAGGCCGGACTGGCAGAGCCTTGGCTGAGCCAGGGCTGTCCTCGCGCTGGCCGGGCTGCGGGGGCTCGGGGCGCACAGGATGGGCTGGGAAAGCCCCTCTGCCCGCCCGGGGCCCAGCGTGTCGCCAGCATCTTCCCATGGCAGCAAGAAGTGACGGAAACAGACTGGAAATAAATTGCAGGCAAGAAAGTACATTTGTATCTGCAGCCCCTGGGTAGTTTGCATGAGGCCAAAAGGGTCAAGAGGGAAGTTTTGAGTGTGGTTACTTCCCTGAAAATATAATGAGAAAATACATTGAAAGCTGAGAGAAAGGGCTGGCTGTACAATGGTTTTGCTTTGGTAAAGCTTTGACATGTGAGCAGCATTAAACATGCAAGGAAAGGTAATGTTTCCTGTGTCTGAAATAATTCGTCTGTGCTTCTGGAGAGAACTTTGCTGGACGTGGAGGAGGCTCTGGGCTGTGCAGCCACGGCCTTGCTGCGCTTTGTAATACTCCTGTGGTTTTCTGTTCAAAGCCTGAGAGGTCAGATGAGAGAAAGAAAGGTGTGAGGTGTTTGCAGGCCAGTCTGATCATGTTGGTTACATCTTCTCTTCTTAACGAAGAGATTCTGAATCTTGCCTGAAACACCCTCAGTGCTGGAACCCCAACCCACCCTCGGGAGCGAGCGCGTTCCAGGTACGCCGGTGCTGCGTGGGGCCGGGCCGCTGGGGACTCAGTTTTAGGTGGATGCAGATGAAATGTGGAACACGTGAATCATCTTCACGTTGACCTTGACAGCTGGCGCCGGTGCCGGCCGGAGCCGGGCTGCCCCACGGGCAGCGTGTGGTGGCCGCGGCAGCCCCGCCCGGCCCAGCGCTGCGCGCCGGGGATGCTGCGGGTCCCGCGGGAGCGGGGCAGGAGCGGGGCAGGAGGAGAGCGGAGCCTTGTCCCGGGCCAGCGGCTTCCTCTGCCGGAGGAACGGCTTGTGAGTGTCCGCCGGGGAGGAAATCCGCGGAAAGGGAGGGGGCGGCCGGAGCGGCGGGGCCGCGGGGCGCGGGGGAGGAGCCGCCGCCGCTCGCCCGTTCGGCCGCGGAGCGATGGGCCGGTGCCGGCCCGGGGGCTCCGGGCGGTCCCTGGGGCTGCGGCTCCGCCGCGCAGCGGCCGCTGCTCCCTGCGGGGGGGGACGGGGACGGGAACGGCGCGGGCGCGCAGGTGAGTGCGGGACGGGACCGTTCTGTCGGGCGCTGGCAGAGCCCCGGCTCCTCTTCCTCCTCTTCCTCCTTTTCCTCGCTCTCCATCTCAGCTGCGGGGAGGGGCGGGGGGACCGGCCCCGCTGTTTGCTCTGGGGGGTCAGCGCGGTCCGGTCCGGGGGGCTGGGCGGTGGGTGCCGCTGGTGCTGGGAAGCGCAGGGGGCAGCAGCCGGGGCTGCGGGGAAGGTGGGCGGCAGGCGAGGCAGGTGGGATGCAGAAGGGATGCAAAAGGCAGAGTGTGGCCTGAAAACGTGGGCTGAGAGGGACCTGGGGGTTTGCTTCCCTTCTGGTCTAAAACAGCATGGATTTGGTGATGTTCTGACCAGGTGTCTCTCTGCCTGCTGTGTCTCAGCGGCTGATGCGGGTGTTCCTGGTGTGGCAGGAGGGACAGCTGGTGTCCACTGATGTCCCTGAGGAAAGCAGCAGTACCGGGGAGGTTTAATGTGTTTCTGATGGCTCATAAGGATGCGTGTGGTAGAGTGTGAGCCTTGTCACTTCAGTCCTGCAGGTCCAAACCCTGCTCTGTTTGCCAGCTCCATGCTAGGGACCGGGACAGGACGGGCATGTCCCAATGCTGCTGCGGCCCTCGGTCTCTGTCATTGCTGGTGGAGACGCTGGGAGCGGAGTGGGGGGGCTTCACCCAAAAGCTGAGGGGTGTCTGTCCTGAGCTGACTATTAAAGCAGATCACCCACCCGAGGGGCATGAGGAGAAAAGAACCCCACACTTTTCACAAAAACAGGGGCATTGTTATGTATTTGATAATGTGTTGATGCTTGTATTGGTCTTTTTATTTAGACTGTTAAAATGCTTACAGAATTTTTCTTCGTTTGCAACTCTGGTGCTAAAACTGTTTTGATGTGGCTTTTGAAGATGACTGTGATGCAGTGTGTGGATAACAATCTCGAAAGCAATTTATTTTGGGTTGTGTGAAAGAGGAACCGCTGTGGCTCAGTTCCTCAGTCAGCTGCGATGCTCAGTGGAGAATTACATCTTGTCCCTGCCCTGAGGCTTGTGTTGGAGGCTTGTTCCTCCTGCTGTTGAACGATCCCTTCGGGAACGGCCCAAAACGTGCCAGGGGCTGCTGGCCCAGCTGGGCAGGAGGTTCTCTTGGGATGACCCACACAAGAGCTGGGAATGCAGCCCCAAGTCCTCTTCAAGGATCACCCACAGCATCTGTAGTTGCTCCCAGGAGCTAGATGTGCCAGTAACGTTTCCAAGAGATTAACCTGCATCTTGTCTCTTTTCACTTGTCTTGGTAAGCCCTGTATGTGCTTCCTGAGGCTGGAGCAGAATGGAGAAACCACTTTCTTAGACTTGCAAACCAGCACCGCTGTCTCTGGAACAACAAACCGTCCTGGTTTGCTGCATGTCCCTGTAGCAGTCCTGCAGTAGCTGGCATCGCTCATGCCTCTGATTGCAAACACGGTGCCATCTCCTCTACCAGGCTGCTCCTCTGCCTGCTATGGCAGAGCCCACGTGTGGACTAGGGGACCTGGGTCTTCCCCATCCCTTTGGTGGCCACGTTTGCACGGAGGGAGGACTAGCAGCAGTCACCCCCCCTCGATGTAACAGGAGGAGGCTCCAGCATGGGTGGGTGAACCAGAAACAGTTGGGGTAATTGAGCTGCTTGCTGCTTCTCATTGCTCGCCAACATGTTTACCTTCCAGGAGCTGGAGGCTTTTTGCTCTGGTTCGGCAGTGGCCACATAATCTGGATTCCTCAGATAAATTCCTGCTGTTTCTCGGAGATCTGTGGCTGCTGCTTTAATTGCCTAGAGCTCTGGGCCAGACACAGGACCCTTGTTGCACAAAATCAGCTGCCATGAATGATGCTGTTGTGTGTATGTCTCTGAGTTTCCCTTTTCCTCCCTCTCGCCCTCCTCCCTTGGTAGCTGGGGAATTCAGTATGGGTGAAATCCTGCCTGATGTACTTGTGCAGCTGGTGGCACCGGCTCCATCTGCTATTTTGTGTATGCCAGTTAACTTATTTCCCTTGATTTTCCTGTTGTAAACAAGGATATTGAAGCCATCCTCCTCCCCTCAGCTGGAGCCAGCTTGCCCACGGTGCTGCTGGAGCACCCCAGACACCATCCTGCAGGGGCCGGGGCTGGCGGCCGGGGCAAAGGCAGCTGCTGGGTTATCTGCGCTGCAGAAAGACTCTGAAGTGGCAGGAGCAGGCAGCTCCTGTCCTGCTCCATGGTATTGGAGCCTTGTGTGGGACGCCTGATGCCAAATCCCTCTTTCTGGATAACGCCCGGTGCGCTGCACAGATCCGCGCGGCCCCACGCGCTCTGACGGGCGCAGGCCCGCCCACGGTGCCCTGCGGGGGGTTGCGCTGGCGGGTGTGCGGGGGATGCTCTGCTGGGCGGGGGCTCTCGTGGGGGTCTCACTGGGGACCCTGAGGGCTGCAGTGGCAGCGGGGTAGGTGGCTGCTGCGATAGTGGGGATTGAGAAAAGCAAACAGGGTGGCCAGATAGAGAAATAAATCCAGCACCCCAAGGTGGGAGAGGGCGGCAAGTGCAGGCTGGGCCCAGCTCTGACATGGGGTAACCCGGATGAAGCCGCTTCATGTGAAAATGTTGTGGGCTTCTGCTGTTCTCCAACTGGGGCAGTGGGAAAATATGAAACACGAAGAATGCTGTGTTAGCAGAGCAAGAGTCCCCTGAGCATGTGTTTGTGCATAAAATTACCCCGGGACACCCACTTCTGGTTTGTTCAGTTCTGTTGGGTTTTATTTATACACCTGAAAGAAAACTTTAACTTTTTTTTTTTCCTGTTTATTCTGGTTGCTGGAAGAAGAGCAGCAGGCGCTGGCCACCTCAGGCCGGTTCACAGGTTGTGCGGGTTTTCCTTTCGCGGCGGGTGCTCAGCTGGAGCGAAGCTGCTTTTCCCATGCATTCATATGATTTGTTTTTTTCCCCTTCTTTGAGCTGTTTGCCCGTTTTTTGCCTTTTCCAGGGCGTTTTCCGGTGCCGGGGTGTTGCGGGGTGTGGCCAGCAGAGGGCGCCCTCCCCCGCGGCGGCTCCCGGGCGGGCGGGGCCGGGCGGGCGGGGCCGGGCGGGCGGGGCCGGCGCTGCCGCGGGCGGGCGGGGCTGAGCCTCTGCGGGTCCGGCCGGCCGGGCCCGGGGAAGCGCCCCCTTGCTCCCCTGCCCCCCCCGGCTGGTGGCCTTGTCACATCTGGAGCTGCTGTGTCCCCGGGTGCCGGGGAGTGTTTGGTGCAGGGAGCTGCGGGTCCAGCTCAATTAATCAACCATCAGCACCAGAGCTGCTGGGTGTGCGGCTGGGGGTGACTTCTGTCCCTTTAACCAGCCTTGGGGTGCAGCTGCCACACGGCCTGGCCAGTGTCCCCGCTGGACCTGGCCCAGAGCAGGGAATGGTTGTCATAAAATCATAGAGTCAGAGAATGTCCTGAGTTGGAAGGACCCACAGGATTATGGAGTCCAACTCCCGTCCGTGCACAGGACGCCCCACAGGTCACCCCGTGTGTCTGAGGACGTTGTCCAGTCTCTTCTTGAACACTGTCAGGCTGGGGCTGTGGCCCCTCCCTGGGCAGCCTGTTCAGTGTCCGGCACCTCTGGGTGAAGAACCTTTTCCCCATGTCCAGCCGGCCCTCCCCGGGACATCTTCTGCCGTTCCCTCAGATTGTCAGTGTTCGTGGGAGAGAAAAGCTCAGCCCTGCGCCTGGAGCGCTGGCAGGGGGGGAGGCAGCAGAAGCCGGGCTGCAGCGCCCACGGGAGGAACAGCTCGCCCAAAAATGCCTTCAGCTTGGGGCTGTGGCTTGTGCTGTCGGTGCCTGGGCCGGGCTCTGTGCTCAGTGCTCTGCCCATGTCGGGTCAGGATTCAGCCCGGCATTCCCTGGGTGCACGATGAGGTGGCTCCTCTTGCTCAGCCCTGTCTGCCTGCTGAGCTTGTGGTGCTGTTTGCAGCCCCCTGTAAGGACCCGGCCAAGGTCATTCCTTTGAGCCTGTGACTGGGTTTAGGTCTGGGTGTCCCAAGCAGCGGGTGTCCCCCACCCTCTCTGCTGAGATGACGAGGCAGCTCCGCAGCCTGTTCACCCTTCCTGATGTTTTCCCTAGTGTCCAGCCAGCCCAAAAGGGCCTTTGTTGGATTTTTTTCCTGTCCCTTCTCAGTGTCACCCTTTAGGAGCACCCTACTCCCTCTCCCCTTGCTGGTGGTGGTTACTCGGGGCTGGGCAGGCATGTCCACCCCCTGGCAGCCCCGGTTCCTCCTGCCCTGCCCAGGGCAGCGTGTCCCAGCCCGTTCCGTCCCTGCTCCCTCTGCCTGGCAGCTGCTGGCGGCTGTGCTGGGCGCAGGCAGCGTTCATCCCTGCGCTGGGCGCCTGTGTGAGCACACGCGTGTGCACACACACACACACACACACACACACACACACACACACACACACACACACACACACACACACGGAGTGCCCTGTGCAGGCGGCGGGGCGGCCGGAGGCGAGCCCGCGGGCGTGCTGCCATTTCTCGGCAGTACGCTGGGAACTATTAATATCGCGGGGTGTGAATGCCGCCCATTCACGGGGGTGGCGCGGGGGGAGCGTGCGGTATGCGCCATTTCTGCTCCTCCCAGCATCTGTGTCGGCTTTCCTGGTGCGAGCGTGTGCCTGCGGGGTCTGCGTGGGACCCGCCGTGTCGGTCCTGCCCTCTGTGCTGCCTGTTTATAGCTCGGCGTCTCCGGGAGATTTCCTGCCTCTCTGCCCCCACGCCCTCCCTGTTCCCGCTTTGCATGAGGAAATGGGTGGAAAATGCTTGAAATCCTCCTGTGAGCTGAGTGATTTTTCCACTGGCCACCACCGCGTGGCTGGGGCCGCCCGGCGCTGGTGCCCGCGGCAGCACACACTGTGAGCGTTCACCAGCCGCGCTCCCCACGCTGGGAACGGTGCCACTTCTTTCTGCCTCTGTTGCTTTCCCACTCATGTGGCCAGAGTGAAATATCTGTCCAAGCCATCCCCTGGGGTGCTGGTGTGGTGCTCAGCACCCCGGGGCTTTGCACCCATCCTGTTTCCAGAGGTTTTGCTCCCCTCCACCCCGTTCTGTCACCCTCCTGGGTCCTGGGGAGCAGCACTTTGTGGATGTTGGTACTTGGGGTTTGAGGCTCGTCTGGGTTCCTGACACTCCGATCCCTTCTGACCCCTCGTCTGCCTGTGGCTCTATAGCAGGTGCTCGCAGCCTCCAGCCCTCCTTGGTTTAGTTCCCACCGATCTCCGCCAGTGCAGATCACCGGTTGCTCCCTTCGCTGTGGCTGATTGCAGAACTGGCATCGGCTGCTTGTTCCCCAGCAGCAGGAGCCCTTGACCCCCCGGCCACCCCTGTCCCTGGCTGGTGAGAGGCTCCTTTGCACAAAGCTCTAGGAAGACTTTCAAGTCCACAAGGGCCTCATTCAGAGGCTTGTGCTGAGTGCCCCTTCCTCCAGAGGCGAGGGCCGTGGCGGGGGCACAGGGCAGTCTGGGGGTTGGTGGGAGGAGGGTCAGGAGTTTGGGGCTGGGGAAGGAAGGAGAAGTGCATCAAAAGCCTCTTGGACTATGAAAACAATGGAAAAACCTCTTTTTTCCCCCCCTGATCGTCACATGTTAAGGTGCTTGAGCAATACTCCAACCCCTGCCAGTGGTATCAAGAGAAAAGCAAGTTTGTGGCATCCTTACAATGTACTTGGTTTCTCCTGCTTCTCTGGCCATCCCCACACCAAATCACATTGCCTGCCTCTCCTTGCTTTGCATCCATGCTCTGTGTTCGCTGTCCTGCTGTCTGTCTCATGCTCTGACTCCTCTCTGCTTATTCTGCTCTCAGGCTAGTGCTTTTATGCCCTCCAGCCCCTTTGCCTCCCATTTCCCACGAAGTTCCTCCCTCAAGTCCACCTTAAACACTATTTTTTCATCTTAACCTCTCTATTCCAGACCCTATTCCCCATTTTCTTCTTCACCCTCTTGCACACAGTCTGTGGCTGGTCCCATCTGACATCACACGGGCCTGGGATGCAGAAAGCAGGCCACGAAACACCTGTGTTCTGGGGGAAGGATCTTCCTCGCCCTGTCCTGTCAGGGGAGTAACTACCAGCAAACAACCCTGCAGCATGAGGAGGATTTTTGGGAAATAAGCCCTGCAGGAGCAGCCTCTGCTCCGCTCCCTGCCTTGCTGCAGCTTGCAGCCCTGCTTTTGCCACTTGCTTTGTTTGGTGGGCAGGGAGAGCTGGGGACAGCCGGGCGTCAGTCCAGAAACCGTCCTGGGGCTGGTCCTTGGGGGGAACAGCCCGAGGGAGCCTCCCGGGGGTCGGG
Organism: Streptopelia decaocto; assembly: GCF_964273445.1. Lineage (NCBI taxonomy): Eukaryota > Metazoa > Chordata > Aves > Columbiformes > Columbidae > Streptopelia > Streptopelia decaocto. The sequence goes on along the minus strand of NC_138665.1, from coordinate 20,825,906 downwards.
GCAGTTGCAGCTGTTCGGTGTCCCTGTGCCGGAGCCGCCAGCCCCAGCCCACGCTGCCAGTGCAGCTGGGGCCAGGCCAGGCCCTGCAGTTGCTGCTGCCGGTCTGGAAGCGGAGCGGGGGGGACAGTGCGGACCATGCACGGGGGCTGAGGTCGTGCCGGGTTTCATGCGTGTCGTGGCAGCCCCTTCCCCAGGCTGCAGCTGACGTGGCTCCACGGTTTGTCCTGTCCGTGCGTGGCGAAGCCTCGGGAGCTTCAGCCTCGCAGCCGGGAGCTGGGGACCCGCGTTTCGGTTCCCCTTGGCTCCGGAGCGCTGCTGGCGGCTCCTGCTGCTCCGTGTGCCGGCCCTGCGGACCCGGGGGAGCGGGGCGGGCGGACCCGGGGGCGGGCGGCGGGCGGACCCGGGGGCGGTGACGGGAGCCGGGCGGGCGGAGCCGGCAGGACCCGCGTCCCGGCCCCGCACCTGCCGAGCTCACACCGACAAGGGCCGGAGCCGCGGCTGGCACCGGCCCGCACCGAGCCCGCCCGCGGCGGCGCCGAGGGTCCCCCCGCCCCCCGCTTCATCCTCCTCCTCTTCCTCTCCGCCCGCGGGACTCGGCAGCTCCCCTCGGACCGCGCGGGCTTGGCGGAGGCGCCGCGCAGCCCGAAGGTAAAGCAGGAACCTGCGGGTCCTCTGGCCGTGTGGCGTTGTATGGGGGGTAGGGTGGGGGTGTGGGGGGGCAAGAGGGCAGCGGAGGGGCGGATTTGGGAAGGTCGCGGCCGCGCTCCGCCGCCGGCCCCCCGGAGGATGCTGCTCAGGCCGCGCTGCCAGGAGCTGCTCCCAGGGGCAGCGAACTGCTGTCGGGGTTCTGTGCTGCTCGGCGCGGGGTGTCCGTGTGTCCGTGCGAGCTGGCTTTCCTTAGCTGGGGAGGAGAGGCTCGGAGCTGGCACACGGTTCCTGACACACTCGAGCTGTTGGTGGGTCCCCATCATTCCCAGGCTGAGTCACCGCCATGCGTGGGGTGAATCCGGTGGGGCTGGCGGGGAGGCTGGTGGCTCCTTCAGCACATTCACTGCCGGCAGAACTGTCGCTAAACTGGCGGGGGGATGCAAATGGGCTGGCTGGGGGCTTTGGGCTGCCCACGGTGTCTCAGGGCTCCTCTTCAGCGCTCCGCCAGCTGGGATTACTGACGGTGAAATTGGTGGCTGGCAAAGCGCAGATTTGCCGTCTGATCCAGAGAGCCAGTGAGTTCATGGAAAAGCTGCATTGACGTCAGGAGGCTCCGGATCGGGCCCTTGCGCTGTGGCGGGAGGAGGCTGGACTCCGCGTTCTGGATTTCGGTGCCATGGGCACGTGTTTCCAGTCGATCATTTCTCATGGAGACCTTTGTCTTGGGTAGAAACGGGTTTGCCATGCGTGCGTAGTTTGTCACGTTGAGAACGAGCAGTAATCTGTCAGAGCGTGCTGCCAAGGTGAGAGGCTGTTTTCTCAGGGTTGTTTGATCGTGGCTAAATCAAACACCAGCT